>NC_064643.1:300399361-301046305 GCF_023864345.2 Schistocerca serialis cubense | reverse complement strand
TCTGAAACCTGGACTCTCACAAAAAAAGAGGAAAACAGATTAAGAGTATTTGAACGAAAAATTTTGAGAAAAATATTTGGACCCATAAGAGATAGGATCAGTGATGAATGGAGATTGCTAAATAACAATGAAATTTACAAATTATATAAAGACTCCGATATAGTGGCCAAAATTAAAGCCAAAAGACTGAAATGGATAGGGCATGTCATCAGAGCACCACCAAACAGGACCATCAAGAAAGTGACTGAAGAGATTCCCACCGGAAGACGACCTCTTGGACGCCCACGCATGAGATACTTGGACAATATTCAAGACGATCTCAGAAAACTAGGACATGACAGACAGTGGCAAATTACTTGTAAAGACAGAGCAAAGTGGTTCAACATTGTCCATTCTGCAGCAAAAAGCCTTCATGGATTGTAATGCTTAATAATAATAATAATAATAATAGTTCTAAGTTCTAGGGGACTAATGACCTCAGCAGTTGAGTCCCATAGTGCTCAGAGCCATTAGAGAAATTGACCCCAATTTCAGGAATATATGTTTGTTAGTGTGCCCGTAATCCATTCCTTCAGCTTGAAACCCAATGTGTGTCCGCAAGGAGTAACAGGCTATTTTTATTTTATCTATTCATTAGTTACTGCAAAAACATGACCAAAACACACGACAAAACTACGTCCTTGTTTCAGAAGTCAGCAATTCTATTATTTTGTCAAACTTCAAAAAAAAACTTTGCTATTAGTCCGTCCACAATATTCTACAGATTAAATTTTTTTTTGTTTCAGATAAGATTGCAGACTGCAGAACTCAAAAACACAACTCATTTTGGACAGACAAGCTTTAACTCCTCGGTTGGGGGCTTAATGATGACCGAATTTGTTTAAAAAAATCAGAAAATGTTGTCGAAGAATCAACAAACAATGTGAAAAAAGAATTACATTGATTGATTTATTAATTTTTCCAAGGAAGGAATAATAAAAGTCTCTAATTTTGTGGGTTGACTGAGGAGAATGGACCCTTAAAGAACTGCGGAGCCCATTTTCACATTTATGAAACACATCATTGTACTTACGTATAATACGTGAAGGTAATATTCAGTGTAATTTTATTGCATTAATTTGAGCACTAACAAATCCTGTAGTCATTGAGTTGTGAACCATTTAAGCACCAACAAATCGTATACTCTTTGGGGTTTCAAAATATGAGTGCGCGAAAATAACAAGGCACACAGAAAAATGACACATCAGTGGATACAGCATCTCTCCAAGTTTCGATTTGTAATAGGTACCGTGGCGTCTTTTATTTTGTTTTGTTTTGGAAGCTAAACCTATTAATGTTATACTCGCACTGTCAAAACCTTAGAACACTAAGACGAAAAAGGAGTTAAAAGCGACTAGACGGAAAGCCCAATCGACGGGAGGAAAGACGGCTAAAAACAAGCACTTCCCCTTGGAGAAAAGTCTACAAAATACGCCGTAGAGACAACGGATGTCCTGAACTAAGAGTTAGATGTCCTTCGCCATATTGCTACGACGGATAAAAAGTAAAACGCTGTCAACAATCCGCGCTTCGTTCGCTAAAACGACCGATAACTCAGACGGCAAACGTACAGCAGAACGTAAGTGGTTAAAAAAGGGCAATCGCTCAGGAAACGGCAAACCGTCGAAGGTTGATGACAGTGAGCACAAAGTGGTGGGGGATCACCACTTGACGAATGGCGATGGCTAAGACGACAGTGCCCAATACGCAGCCTAGGTAAAATGATCTCCTCGCGGCGACAGCGCCGAGAGGAGGTCGGCCAAGCTGCTGGGAGAGAAATATTTCCCGCAATCTTGTTCCCATGAGGGGAAGACCAGCGGCGATGCCAGTGTGACATCACCTGCTGACAGGTGGCAACAAAGAGATCACCGGAGTGAATGGAAGAGCTAGCGGGACGAGGTTGGAGGACTGCGGCCTTGGCAGCGGCGTCAGCGGCCTCGTTTCCCGTCAGACCAACGTGACTTGAGTCCCTTATAAACATTGCATTGGCTCCCTAAAGAGTGAGCAAGTGGAAGCTTTCTTGGACCCGTCGCACTAAGGGATGGACTTTGTACAGGACAGAGAGGCTCTGAAGGTCATTGAGAGAATCAGGGCAGATGACACAATTGTAAAGGATGTACTGCGTGGCCTGATTCAGGGCGAACTACTCTGCTGTAAATACTGAGCAGAGTATCGGAAGCCGATACCGAAAACGACCGGTGCCAAAGACGAAGGTCCACCCGACACCACTTTCTGTCCGAGAGCCATCAGCGTACACAAACGTACTACTGCTAAATTCCATACGAAGGTCGAGAAACTTACAGCGATAGATCGAATCTGGAGTAGTGCCTTTAGGAAGCGAATGACGTCATAGGTGAACGTGGACCACTGCACGAAGCCAGGGTACTGAAAGGTTCAGACCCATCGGGAAAGTGGCAGGTAGCGTAAAGTTAAGCTGCAGGAGCAATAGCTGAAAAAAGGTCAAAGGAGTCACCGAAGAAGGAGGCATAGGATGGGCGGCTGGGCATGGCAGACGAATAGCATGGGTATCCGCTGAGGAGAACATCACGTCAGTATGACAACAGTAGTGCGGCACCTTCTGCATACAGACTCTCAATTGAGCTACTGTAAAAGGCTCCAGTGGCCAAACGGATGCCGCGATGGTGGATTGTATCTAGACGGGGTAAGGTGGGCGTACGTGCAGATGAATAAACGAAACACCCATAGTCTAGCATAGAACGGACAAGGGATCAGTAGCAACGGAAGAGGGTGGTCCGATCCTCTCCACAGGAAGTACCCCTGAGAACACATAGGCCATGAATATAGCGGGCCGCCATGTAAGACACGTGTGAGGACCAAGAAAGTTTCTTATCGAGCATGAGCTTCAGGAATTTCATAGTTTCAGTGAACGGAACAGCAACGGGCCCAAGATGTAAAGACGATGGAGGAAACCCAATGCCCAACCAGAAGTTTATACAAACGGTTTTGTCAGTGGAAAAGCGAAAGCCATAGTCGATGTTCCACGAGTAAAGGCGATCGCGTCGTCGATGAAGACGCCGCTCAAAGAGACAAGTCCTTGAAGAATTGCGACATACTGCAAAATCGTCAACGAAAAGGGAGTCGGAGATGCCCTGTGGAAGACAGGCCATAATAGGGCTAATGGCGATAGCAAAGAGGACGACGCTCTGGACAGAGCGCTGAGGCGCCCGTTTTCCTGGTTAAAGGTGTCCGACAAAGCAGAACCTACATATATTTTGAAAACTCTGTCTTCTAAAAATTCCTGAAGGAAACGGGGCAGGCAGCGACGGAGGCCCCATGTGTAAAGACTACTGAAGACATCAGTCACCCAGCAGGTGTAGGCTATCTCCAAAACAAAAAACACGGCCACAGTCTGGTATTTCCGCAGAAAACCGTTCATGACATGGGTTGACAGAGTGACGAGATGGTCAACTGCAAAATGGCGCTTCCGAAATCTACATAGTGCAGTGACTAGTAAATTGCGAGACTCGAGCCACACACCAGCCAGGCATGAATCATACATTCCATGACCTTGCAAAAACAGCTGGTGAGAGAAATTGGGCGGAAGCTAGAAGCAAAGTGTTGGTCATTATCTGGAGTAGATGTGGCTTCACGCCAGTGCTTGAGAAACTTATCTCCCCAGATGCGATTGTATGAATGACGGAGAAATTGCTTTCCCACAATAGAAAGGTGCTGCAACATCTGACTGTGAACATCGTCCTGCTATGAAGTAGGAGACTGGGATGAAGTGAGAGCATGATCTAGCTCCCACATAGTAAAGGTGGTATTGTAGCAGTCACGATTTTGACAGGAGAAGGATATCACCTGAACCTCCTCCACTTGTTTCCGATGGAGGAAGGTAGGGTGATAGTGGGTGGAGCTCGAAATTCCGTAAAATAGCATCCCAAGGTGTTGGAGATAGCAGTGGGATCCACATTGACATCATCCGCTATGGTGAGGCCGGAAATTGGGGAATGGATCTTGGTCCCAGAGAGTCGTTGGAGGTTGGCCCACACGACTGAAGAGGGAGTGGAGCTAGCTTTTTTGCCATCCCGAAGAATGCGACGATACTGCGCACGCAACTGCTTATAAGGAATGCATTTATCCATCGTAGGATTACGGTGAGAAACGTGGAGACCACGTCTTCGTGAGCGAATTGTGTCACGGCATGCCTCTGTCTCCCAAGGGACCGGAACACGGCGCGGTAAAGGTGAAGTGTGAGGAATGGAAAGTTCTGCGGCGCTAACCATAACGTTTGTAAAATATTCTACTGCGTCATCGCAACTGGGGAAATGTTGTTCATCAAAGGTCGCCAGGGAGGAGTAAAGCCTTCAGTCGGCCTTTGAAATCTGCCAATTTGGTTTACATGTAGGTGGGGTAGGCGTCAGCGAACACATAGCACACGGGAAATGGTCACACGAGTATGTGGCAGAGAGAAGGGACCACTCGAGATGACAGGCAAACTGGGCAGTGCAGAATGAGAGTTCCAAATGGGAATAGGTGCCTGTGGAGTCTGAAGGGAACGTGGGCGCTCCAGTGTTAAGGCAGATAATGTTGAGTTGATTGAGAAAATCAACCTAGACGGCATCTCTTGGACAGGTTCACAAAGAGCCCCAAAGGGAATGGTGCACATTGAAACCACCAACCAGCAAAAAGAGGTGAGGGAGTTGCCCAATAAGCTGCAGGAAATCCACCCTGGTGACACCAAATGACAGAGGAATGTAGATGATACGAAGAGAAAAGGTGAAGTGAGAAAGGAAAAATCGGATTGCAAGAGACTGCAGCTGGTTGATCAGTGAGATGGCTTGACTGCGAACATCATCCCAGATGAGTAGCATGACCTCTCCATGAGATGGAATACCATCCTCAGGGGAAAAGGTCAAAGCAGACTGGAAAGAAATGTGGGACGTCAAAGTGGTCTTGAGGATGCGAGTTTGTTTCCTGGAGGAAGGAAACAAGTGGACTCTGTGATTCCAAGAGCAGCTGTGATTCCTCCTTGTTGGAGCTAACGCTGCAAACGTTCCATTGGAGGAGAGTCATGATGGGGAAAGAGGAGGAGGGAAAAATTAGGAGTTGTCACCTCAGTGGCTGCTGAGTGCCAGCCTTCGAATACTCACTGCTACAGGGCGCAGAGGCCGGAGGATCCTGCTTCATGAGATCTACAAAGGTGTCAGCATTCCCACTGGGTTGCCCAGTGGATTCCAGGGCACAGAAGCAGTTGGTAGTGAGCACTGGCGAAACGGAGGTCAGCCAGGTGAGGGTATCACGTGGCGACACCATGGATGAGGATCTCCGAGTCAGAGAAGGAGAAGACCATTTGTCTTTGTATGTTTTCTTGGAGCTTTTGCAGTTGGCATATGAATACTCAGGTGTTTATTTGGCTGAAGTATTTGCGGGAATATTTCATCTGTTCTTTCCAGGCTGCCGGTTTTGTAGCAGGTGATTTCACAGCCGGAGGCGAAAATTTGGTGGCTTGTTGAAGAACTGGAGGAGAAGTAGACGGGGATGCTACCGTGACAGTGGGAAATTTTACAAATGCGTTGCCGAATTTGAGGTCGCAAGTCTGTGTGGCCATGTCCTTCATGGGACGAGATGTAGCGAGAATGGTACTGTAACTTCCAGATGGTAAAATACAGGGCTCTCAGTCAGCCAACAATTTGTGAGTGACGGGGTAAGGCACTTTTTCTTTCACCCAGATCTCCTGGACGGCCCAGTCATCAGCAGCCTGCGACATTCTCGGGATAAGGCTGCATGGTCACCATTGCAGTTGATACAGCGGGGAGGGGGTGGACAATCGCCCTTGTGAGCATCCCTGCCAAAGTAACACATTTTGGCCGGATTTCAACAGGACATTCGAGTGTGGTTGTAATGTTGATACTGGTAGCAGGACATTGGGTTTGGAAAGTACAGTCAGACCATGATAACTTCAGAGCCAGCTTTGATCTTTGACGGAAGCACTATATAAAACGTGAAAAAAGCGTTTGTGTAGGCACAAAGGATGAATGAAACTTTTTCATCACCAAATGGACTGCAGTGGTGCCCTAATCAGAGAGGTAAATTTAAATTTCTCCCTCAGTCAGACTATTGAGCAGCCTGTTGTAAGTACCACCACATGAAGAATTCAGTTTTCGATGGGCCTCGACACGAATAGGATGGCTATGGAGGAGCGAAGCTGCAGGCAGTTGTTGTGCCCGAGAATCACAATTAGTCTCCAAAAGCAATGTGCCATTGCGTAAACGAGAGCAGGATTTCACGGGGCTGGCAACTGCATCGACATATTTCTGAATAATAAATGGATTAACCACACCAAAGAACTGACCTTCTTTGGTACATGAAACCATGAGGAACTGAGGTGCAGGTGGTAGAGTCTTGTTGGAATCTTTAGCTTCATTCCATTTGCGTTTAGTAGACGTCGACTGAGTTGGTGACTCGCTCATTGCGAGAAAATCCCCCTTGATTGCCAGCGTCTCTGAAGGCACTCTCCCTCCAACTGGGGGCCTCCTCAGAGGGGACTGACCCGCCTTAGGCGATTGTTCATACCTCAGGTCACACCTGACAAACTCCTGCAGAGGTACCAGTTGGCAATGGGAAGGTAACAGCCCAGGCAGTCACCCCTCCCTGGGCCTGGCCTGTACCAGGGGCTGGTGCCCTACCTGTCGATCCAAGGCTTGGTATTACGCGTTACTCAGTCATCTTTTAGGCGTCAGACGCTTGGGCTGGCCTTCAGGAGCGCACAGGGAGGAAGAAGAAACAAAGAGGAACATCAAACGAAGAAAGAAAGAAATACAGTGAAGGGACAGTTGTGACGTCAGGCTACTGAAAATTTGGAACACATTCCCAAAAATATCCCAGACATGTTCCCCAAGGGAGGGGAAAAAGAATAGTAGGAGGATAGACACGCAGCACGGAAGGGAAAAGGTGCTGCAAAGGCAGCGGCCCCGTGATAGCCAAGCACGAACTCACCAAAGAGTGGTGAGCCCCCTGGGGGGGCTGAGGCGCAGTGGCTAGAGGGATGTGTTTCAGAACAAACAAATCATCCGTATTGTTCCATCGAATTATTTCGCGACTACACACAGGGAACCCATTGACAAGGTATTCAAAGCAGGCTGCTATCTTGCCTTTCCAGGCGATTCGTATCAGAGACTTTAATGGCTGAACGCATGTGCTGACATTGACGGCATCACAGACGGTGGCCACTATGCACCAATAATGCGAGTTAAAAATTTGGAGAGATGCTCTATCCGCTGATATGCGTCAATGATCTGTATGTGTTAAGTTTTCGTTCAGTCGTTTTCTGAAACCCCAGAGGTACTTATGATGAGTAAAATCTGCGTGACTACCATACCACGAGACTTTCCGAAAAATATCATCCACACAATCCTAAAGTTGAGAAGAGCAGATACGTGCGAAAAGTATCATACAATCAACTAAACAAGTCATGCATCCAAGTTGCTAACAGAAATAATAAACACAAAAAGAAAAAAGAAAACTGAAGGTTTGTTAGATAACAATCAGTTTGGCTTTCGGGAAAGTTACACTTGATAATGAAAGGAAGACTGAAGAAATACCTAGAGACGTTCATAAGTTCTGTCGACGTAAAGAAAGCGTTAGAGAAACTAAAATAGCGCAAGATGTTCGAAATTCTGCCACAAATTGGAGTAAGCTGTAGGAAAAGACGAGTAGCGTTTGTCCACGAACCAAGGGTGAACAATGGGATTGGAAGATAAAGAAGGAAAGCTCAGATTAAAAAGGGTAAGATGGTCTTTCACCTCTACTGGTCAATGTAACCGTCGAAAAAGAACTGACGGTAATTAAAGAAGAGATCAAGAGTGGACTTACAAATCGGGGTGAAAGGATATATTGATCAGATTCTCTCATTAGAATGCTATTCTCAACGAAAGCGAGAAAGAATTACAGGGTCTGATGAATGGAATGAATAATCTAGTGAGAAAAGAGTGTGAAGTGAGAGTAAATCGAAGAAAAACGACAATAATGAGGAATTATAGAAATCAGATTAACGAAAAACTTATGATCAAAGTTGGTGATCACAAAGTGGATGAATTTAAGAAATTATGCTATCTTGTAAGCAAAATAATACATTACAGAAGAAGCAAAGAGACATAAAAAGCAAATTAGCACAGGAAAATGTGAGATTCCTGACCAAAAGAAGTCTACTAGTATCAAACATAGACTTTACTCTGAGGAAGAAATTTCTGAGAATGTACTTTGGAGCCGGCCGGTGCGGCCGAGCGGTTATAGGCGCTTCAGTCTGAAACCGCGCGTCCACTACGGTCGCAGGTTCGAATCCTGCCAGGGGCTTGGATGTATGTGATGTCCTTAGGTTAGTTAGGTTTAAGTAGTTCTAAGTTCTAGGGGACTGATGACCTCAGATGTTGTCCCATAGTGCTCAGAGCCATTTGAACCATTTTGTACTTTGGAGCACAACGTTGTATGCTCGATAGTCATGGACTATGGGAAAACCGGAACAGAAGAGAATTTAAGCATTTGAGGTGTGGTGCTGCAGAAGGATGTTGAAAATTAGGTGGTTACGTTCGGTTTATTTACGTAAATACAGTGGAAGTTCGCAGGAATTTCCCATTCTTGGCTTTGAGAATGCATCTTAACATGCTAGTGTTTGGTATCGGCTGCGAGACATGTTCCACGCATTAGTCGGGACCTCCGTGTTTAACCACAGTTTCGGGCAAGACTCATATGTTCGTATAACAAGATTTGGAGCGAAAGGCAACGAAAGCAGTGCTGCTGCGACCCATTCTTAGATCTGTGTACAGGGAGGTGAAACTGTCACGCACAATTATACCTTAGGGACTTGCAGCTGTCTTCAAAGCAGAAAAGCGCATCTGCATCCAAAATGTGGAGTAAGGGTTTACTGCGACTACTTCCGCGAATTGCAGTGCCCTGAGTACCCACTTGCCTTCTCTAGACCCTCTGTTACTGAACTCCTGTGGTCAAGCCAGATCACGAGACAGACACCTGAGCCCACTCGTTTTTAACAACATAATTTGAAGCCTTCTACCTAAGTTAGTAAGCCTCGTACTCTTCTCAAAAATAACCAAGAAATGAGCAAAAAAAGAAATCAAATATCATTCAGTGACATATGAGTTTCGTGTCACAGTACGTAAGACACCTCTTTCGAAGGTCGGTAATCCCATTGCTGTTATATGTCTTAAATCATTGTTCAGTTTTATTTTAATGTGTATTTCTATAGATGCACTAAGGAGTCGGAATTCACATTAAACTGTTGGTCTCCAGAATGAGATTTCTGTTGGTCTCCTTGTAGTCATTAGCTGGATAAATCAAAGGTTACGGGAAGGCAAAAAAATGGTTCAAATGGCTCTGAGCACTATGGGACTTAACATCTGAGGTCATCAGTCCCCTAGAACTTAGAACTACTTAAACCTAAGGACATAAACACATCCATGCCCGAGGCAGGATTCGAACCTGCGACCGTAGCGGTCGCGCGGTTCCGCGCTGAAGCGCCTAGAACCGCTCGGCCACAGCGGCCGGCCACGGGAAGGCACAGGAATACCTTCTCCTATAGGCCAAGTTTAGTAAAATACCGATTTGTTCAAACTAATCTTATAGTTAAGGACTGCTTTAGATTTTTAGGTAGCTTTAAAATCTAATGATACAGGTATAGCTTCTGTTAATCATACATTCTTATACGATTTTAAGGAACTTCGCGATTTTCAAATGGTTCAAATGGCTCTGAGCACTTTGGGACTTAGCTTCTGAGGTCATCAGTCCCCTAGAACTTAGAACTACTTAAAGCTAACTAATCTAAGGACATCACACACATCCATGCCCGAGGCAGAATTCGAACCTGCGACCGTAGAGGTCCCGCGGTTCCAGACTGTAGCACCTAGAACCGCTCGGCCACCCCGGCCGGCCGTGATTATCAGTCCTTCTTTATTTAGTGTGGTACATCAAGGGGAGGTTTTATCAGCTACTCCTCTATGGACGAGTTTCATTAGCGATATAAGGACAACAAATAAGCGTTGTTGGTTAAATCAAGTCGGACCGTTCGAGCAGCTAAAATACGAGGTGGTGAGGTGGTTTCCAAATACCACGAGATCTCTCTCCATACATCATTTTTGAGTAACTGTGGCACGTGGCTGTGAGCTGTTTCTTTAGTTGTCAGCATATTTACATTATACTTCCGTACGTTTGCGCTTTGGCCATGGCCGACTTGAAAGAGCAGAGTGTCTGTATAAATTTTTGTTTTGAAATTTGGAAAACCGATGCAAGAACGTACAAAATGTTGAAGAAAGCTTTTGGAGGCAAGGTTTTGGGCCAAACAACGACTTACAACCTCTATAAGCCTTCCGAAAGTGGGGCGAATGTCGTTTGATGTTGACCATTGCTATCGCATGTCAACTGGCATCACACGATGAAATGTTCAGGAAGTGAGGGAACAGTTTCCGCTAGATCATAGGCAGACAAACCAAGACCTATTAAACACCATGGGAATATGATAGGCCACCTGTGAATGTTCTCTGTCAGAAGAGCTGAAGTGACACGCGTTGTGGCGAAGTTTCTGCCACGACTGGTTCAAGACGATCAGAACAGAGTGCAGGTCTTTAGGGAACTTAACTGACAGGTTCAAGATGATCAGAACTTTCTTTCTAAGTTTGTCACTGATGTCCTAACTTGAGGTTATGCATATGATCTTGAAACCAAATAATAATCGTCGCAGCGGAAGACTATTCCTTCACTTCGACCAAATAGAGCTCGACAAGTCATACTAAGCCCTTTTGGCTTTTTGTTTTTTAAATTGATGACATTTTTCATCGAGAGTTCGTCGCTTCTAGTCAACTGGAAAACAAAGATGTTCTAAGACTTTTGAGGGACGATATGGGGAGGAAACGTCCACAGTAGCGCCTCATGAACGATTGAATACGCCACTGTGACATTGGACGACCGTAAACGGCCAACATTACATGGGAATTTTATACTACGAGTTAAAAAAGATGACAGTGGTTGCCCCATCCGCTGTATTCGCCCTCCCTTGCTCCGTGAGATTTCTTCCTCTTCCCCTAAATTACATCAAATTGATAGTGCAAAGGTTTGATGCAATGGAGATTCAAGCGGAACTGCCTGCAGACGGTAAGAAACAATTTAACAGACATATCTTTCAAATGTGTCAGAAACTGTGGGATTGATGAGTTTGCTCCCAAGGGGACTACACTGAAGGTGATGGTACAGAAAAAGATTAACATACAACGTAATAATTTTAATTAATAAATTTCGGGAACTTTCAGCTACCACCTCGTATCACACGAAAGTGAGCTAATGGCCTACTTTTACAGTATAAAGTAGTGGCTAAGTCCGTGTTCTGTGAGTCATCCTTAGAGGGCATCGCAAGCATCGCATGCTTGAGAAAACCTCCGGCGGAGTGATACAGTTTAGATTCTCTGCTCGAACGTACTTTCTCTCATGAACATAGGGGCTGCTGCACTGTAGTTCTAATTATGGTGTCGGTTTGTAAAGTGTTCAGCTTATAACGTTGATAGTTAAGGTTGCTTTGACACGACAGTACTTTGTGATGAAGGTTCAATGATTTGCGATATGATGTAGTCTGAAACTCTGAAGAACTTAATGAAAACTGACTCAGCCTGCGAAAGCATACGAACTTACATCAGACTGTTAGTACAGCTATGCGATATGTGAATGTAGAATGTTACATTCTGAAATTTCTTATGAATGGCAAAGTGTATCCTGTATCTTAACAGTCGTCTTATTGTGTAGCTAACGAATGAATCATGCTATGGGGGAAGGGGAGGTGATTTAAGACACATTTGGGTTGAATAAAAACACAGATGTGAGACTCGACTAAAAAACTTTACGCACCTGTTGAGTGCGTCTCGAACGGCTTCGGCTGTAGCGCACACCTTTAATATACATGCGTCTGCTGCCATGGACCACATCATGTATCCATTGAGTAGAGTGTTAATAATTATTTGCCTATAGAAGGCAACTTCATTTTTTGGATAATCGACCACCGTTAAGGGCTGGGTACGTCAAGTAGAAGTTTTCACAAACTTGACTCCACACTGCTCGCGAGAAGCTAAACTGCTTTATCCCTGAAAGCCTAAACAAATCGCAAACTGGCTTCATTCCAAGCAGCGTCCGTGATGAACAGTTGCTGAGGGAAATGGAGACGAGACGATTTGGAAACGAAGATAGTTGTAGCATTTTTAGAGGAGTAATTTTGATTTGAAATCTTTTCGTCAGGTATCTAGATATGCCTAGATGTTCTTGGAATTTTATACCTGTAAAGTTAGAGTTTCAAAGGTTTTTAAACACGACCGTGTCGTCCCATGGCAGGCAAGTAAACCACACCATTAGTGTGATGCATGTAGAATACAGTACACAGACCAGACCCTTGTGGTACCACTGCCACAACATTGTTGCTCACACTTAAGTGACTGACGCATCCCACAGGAAACCGCCTCCCCACCGGAATCTAGTGAATCACACGGATAATACGTCCTGGAATGCCGTAAATCATCGTGTGAGACCTAGTCAAAACATTTCGATTAAATGTTAAGCCTACCAAGCGAGCTTCAATTAACTATAGTCTGTGTGGTGACGGGATTTTGAAGAGCGTTCACCCAGAATGCGAGTCCAGAGTTTCAACCAATGCGACACCTCGTTCCCTGGTCTCTGAGAACGCATTCGCCTTTGCAGCGGACGGATTTTCCCAGAATACTCCGAAGTAGACTGAGGAATGACCGACAGAGCGCGTGACGGAGGTTGCAGCGGCGAACCACCTGAGCCGTGTTAAACAACGGGCAGTGTGTTGGGGGCCACGTTTATGCTGACTGTAGAACACCCGAAACTGTTTGTAGCGAAATGGGCCGTAAACGCCACCGGGCTGAAGAATGTGACGCTTTGACGACTTTGTTTTGGCGGCGCATTCCCGTTTCTGTATGGAGCGTCGCGGGCGCCTGTTTCATCACTCGCCTTTCCTCCCACACGGTCCACAGCCCGTCTCGGAAACAACAGCGCGCGCCTGTCCCAGCGCCTCGCAGAACAGAACACGCACATGCTGGATGGCGTTTTCTATAACGTTGTAGGGTGGCTATAATTTCACACCTTACAGACACTCATCCACATACTTTGCCGTGAACTACAACTAGAATTAGGTATCATTTGATAGGTTGTACATCGTATATATGAATATTTAAAGGAGAATGACATTGTCACGAACGCCTTGTAGTCGGACGGTGTGGCCGAGCGGTTCTAGGCGCTTCAGTCTGGAACTGCGGGCCGCTACGGTCGCAGGTTCGAATCCTGCCACGGGCATGGAAGTGTGTAATGTCCTTAGGTCAGTTAGGTTTAAGTAGTTCTAAATTCTATGGGACTGATGACCTCAGATGTTAAGTCCCATAGTGCTCAGAGCCATTTGAGCCTTGTAAATAATTGTTAACGCTTATTGCATGAAAGGTGACGGAGTGCCTTTATTAACAGAACGGCGTAACGAACGATTGCCTATACTAGCAGAGGTTGGAACGCCAGTGAAGATGAAACGGGAGGCAGGACTCAAGCTCTGGGTGGAAGGCCTACACAGGTGTTGGTCCAGCGTAAACACAAGAAGTAGCTAGACTGACGTCGTGGCACCTGAACTCTGGAGCACAATAGGGTGACGGCCGGCCGCTATTGTAGCAGGACCGGAAGGATAACCAGAAACTCTGCAAATCTTGGACGCGGGTGAGAGGAACGAAGAAGCGGCACCTCGGAAACCACGCAGGCTGGGTTATTTCCAAGGATTTTTACTCAGAAGAGTACCATTGTACGAGTATAGGTTTTTCCTCGCAAACTCTCCGCGCTGGACGACAAAAGACTAATATATGGTTGGTCGGTGTTCGGAAGAATCTGTAGAGAGGGAGAATATTTCCTGGTTTCGGGAATATGATTCATTTTCGGAATTACGAGGGTGGGGAGCCGAACCTTGCTGGGAAGCCAGCAGTGAAGAGATGTGGTCTTCCGTTGCGAGCACTCGTGTGTGACGGTCGCTCGGTATCAGCTTTGTTGGTACAGACGGACTTGCTGTCTTTGCTCTCAGGAGAGTTTATTGTTAGAGCAGTTAGGCACTGTACTGTTGCGAACCTATACGATTCTGGACTTAACCTCCGGGTTGGAAAATGTCGTTGAGTATGAGGCATTCAGTAATTGAGAGCACTTCTTCTGCCTATACTTACGTTGAGACGTTATCTGAACTCCATCCTTGTGGCTGGGAGTTAGCATTTCTAGTCTGTAGAAGAGGAGAGGAGAAGGCAGTATTAGAGTATATAAGTCAGAGGACCGCCTTCTGCCGTCCTAGTGTTTGAAAGAGTTTATTTGTGGCTGGAGTTCTTCCATCGTCGCAGAAGAGTACTAGAACAATCACTTCACGCACCAGACGCAGTACATACGGTGATATCGCAAATTACTTCGGCTTACTAGGGCTATAAAGCTAAACAGCTGTGATCACGTTCGTTTATTTCCACTGAGTTTCCACACTACCATAGATCGTCTTTGAAAGTAGTGTCTTCTAGTGTTTAGTACGTAGATGATGTCTGTCATTTCACGTTAGTGATATTAGACCGCGCAGTCATAATAAGGGGGAGAGTTGGGCAATTGATTAATAATTTTTGGTTAGGAATTATAGACAATTGTACTTAAATGGTTGATTTTAATCTATAATAAATATATATTGAACAACAACGTTTATCATTTAGTAGTATTAGTTGCGTTGATCATTCATTTATGTTTAGATTGTAATTTATATGTAAGAAAAAGAGCATTATGAGATCCTAAGATCTGCTTCAGGGGGTAGTCAGACAGGGCAAAATCATCATTTTGGCGTTTATTATTTTCCGCTGCGACCATTCATTTTTACACCCGCCTGGAGTAGCATCTTGGAAAGTTTACAGGGCTACTTACCTCTTGTCCAGTCCGTTCAGAGGTGAACCGTCCTTCAGGTGTTTGTCGTTTGGTCGGGGGTTGATACCTGTGAACAAGAAAGGCGAATTCTTTAGCCAGAGCCGTCTGAAAGTCAATTTGGGTACAGTTTATTTGAAGCAGTAAGGGCTCAACGAAAGTCGTGACTGCTTCATATTGTTCGTCCGTACAAAAACACATTCGTCTGATAACTACGAATACCGCATGGTGTGTCTTTCTGGACGAGCGTTACGAAGTGGCAGTCACGATCTGGAGAGTGAAAAGGAACGAATATGGAAAAAGAAGTAGAAACTAGAATTATAATACCAACTTTGAGTAAGTAAAAAGTGGTTGCAGATTTCCTGTTGAACTTCATGACTGTTCCCTTATAAGGTAATGTTTAAGAAAATCCGTTACCAACTGCAGACGACTTATTTAAAACACTACCGGTTTCGGACGTACGCCAATCATCAAGTGATTGAATTCAGCTTCAGTTATATAATGTTGACTAACGAGAGCACAGGCAAAATCCTTTGCTCATAATCTCAAGTCCAACAAAACAACGGTTATCAGTCTCAGGATATAATTCTATCTGTAAGTTCTAGTTAAAGTTAATTGTTTTCAAAAAATAAGTTCAGTGCCAAGTTCAGGTCACATTAAGGTCAATGATTCCCCTGTAAGAAAAGAGTAATTGCAGTACAATTCAGGGCAGTAATTTACAAACATTATCATAAATACAAATTTCAGGAAGTAACTTTCACTTTCGAAATTTCGAATACAGCCTCAACAAAGTACAGCTGATCCTTTCAAAGATGAAGCGTCTACTCTTTGAAATGTTTTTATCACAATCATAGGTCTACTCTCATACGATACTGAGAGGATTTCGTCCACGAAGATGTAACGTATATCGGTACGTAGCTGCTCTAACAGCAGGGCAACAGATGTTACTGAAGGGCTCTATTGGTACAGCGTATGCTGCTCATTCTGATGGGATTTTACAGTGGGCTGTAAATGGATTTGTGAAAACTTTTTTTTCTCCTCGCAACAAATTCGGTGGAGGCTAAAACCACTTTATGAAAATGAAGTCATCCCGAATTACTCCGTCTCGAAGGCTCTATAAAATGCGAAGTGAACATTTTAAGTGCGGGTGTTTCGAAGGCAGTGGAGAGCCATTAACGTCAGGAAGATATTGCATTTACAGTCGCAGAGCTTTATTGTGCGGACTTGTGGAAGTGACAGCAATTAGTTTTAAGGGTCAGCAAAGGGACAACTCTTGCATGTGTGAGACTTACAACCGTATACACACTATCCAGACCCACCGAACAACACTTGTATTTAACAAACAGAGAGCACGTAAGTCAGAAGCAAGCTAACTTCGAAAGATGAAAATATGAAGTTTTGGTAGAATAACTCATAAGTGGCCACCATTACCTTCCAGACAACTCTGAACCCGGGTAGATTTATACCACCAATCCTCTGCCTTCTTGACTATAGTTTGTTTTTAGGGTCACTATTTTTGCCTCCATAATCTCTCTCAGACAGTCCACAAAAAATGAGCGCATGGTGTGGTTACTCCTGTTTTAGTTTTTTGTAGTTACATTTTGCTAAGATATTAGCATCACCTTTAAAAACAATTTATCACGAATATCGTCTAATTTACAACAATAATTATCAAACGATACCTTCGGTTTCATGTTTTCTTTATTCACCGGCACTCAAATGCAACATTCGGGTGATTTTAGATTTTTATTACTTTGCCTTTATGTGCTAGTATAGTTTGCAGTTGCTGTTACGTAACTGCCTTGAAATATTCATTTGACAAGGATAAGCTGCATTTTTTCCGCCGTAACCACTAAAGTTTGGCAGAGTTAGTATCGCAGTTACTCTTCTACATTCGTCTGTCGATACATTGCACGCACCAGTACAAGTCTGTGCACAAAAATGTTCTTATAAGTATACTACTACATTGGTTGGTTGGTTGATTATGGGGAGGGGATCAAACCGCGAGGTCATCGGACACATCAGATTAGGGGAGGAAGTCGGCCACGCCCTTTCGAAGGAAACATCCCGGCGTTTGCCTGAAGCAATTTAGGGACACCACGGTGAGAGGCACCCACTTGCCTTGCTCATACTGTGGCATCAAGCAATCAGGCCTGCAAGATGAGTGGTCTGCCAAGCGAGTGGGTTTATTCTTATTTCACGACTAACATCAATGCCTGATTATGAGCTCTAGTACCCACAATTAAGCTACAAATTATTCTCCTGTTTCAATATTACACAACGTAAACGGATAACGCACATCTGACTATTGGGAATTTACACAACTCTGATTGTTCACTACGCTCTGGCAATACCACATTTTCTTTCTTACCCAACGGCTTTGATCAACACGTGGCCTTCGCGCTGAACGTGAATGGCGCACACATTATAAATCCTGGTTATCATGACTACACACTATTCGAATAACAAGGCCACCATTCTTTTTATTTTCACCATCTTTTTTATTCCCATAAATTTTATTATGATTCAAAGGTAACCTAAACACACCATTACATTTTATACAACAATTACACATGAGAAACTCCGCCCAGTGGGCATGGGTTTACATTGCTGATTCTCTATCTTATGGTCTCGTAATTATCTAACGCTACAGTGCACTTTCTGGATAGGATGGTGGATCTTTTGCTATATCTCACACTTCGACTATCACACGCCCGAATCTCGTGGTCGTGCGGTAGCGTTCTCGTTTCCCACGCCCGGGTTCCCGGGTTCGATTCCCGGCGGGGTCAGGGATTTTCTCTGCCTCGTGATGGCTGGGTGTTGTGTGCTGTCCTTAGGTTAGTTAGGTTTAAGTAGTTCTAAGTTCTAGGGGACTGATGACCATAGATGTTAAGTCCCATAGTGCTCGGAGCCATTTGAACCATTTTGACTCTCACACCCATCATCAAGAAAATTTACTCCAGACCGAGCAGTACAAAAAGGAACTTGCAGAACCCACTGCCTCTGAACGTATCTTACTACTCTCCCATGCAAACCACACATACTTAAATTACATGAAATACATCACACTGGCAACACAGAATACATCACAAAGAATAGTCTCAACGTTAGAATCACTTCACTTTCAGCTTTCCCACTTCAATTAGTATTCATCCCAGTTTCATACGACACTGCCCCACTTCGTGACTTTTCTTTCCTACTACGAACTCTGGAGGATATATGCACGTCTTCCCGTGCAATGCAAGCCGAGTGGCGTTGCTGCATAGACGGTTGACTCACCTTGCTTCACTCTCAGAGTATTATAGTTTGAATCAAGCGTCACACGGAAACATAACACGCAAAGTAATATTAAGATCATATTCGTCACACACGCGAGTCCTCAACTGATACCTTGGACGAGTACTTCTCTCTATCCTTTGTCTCATACACAGATTGAGGCTCATGCAGTACTCACCACGTGGAAGTGCTCGTCTCTAATTTCAAGTCCTGCACACGCCATTTCTTAAATATTTCAAACTCATATTACACACGCCAGTAATTCAGCTTACCTTTAGCACTCGTATGTATTTCAACTTAGTACTAGCACTCGCAAGTATTTCAACTTATTGCTACACGTGGTTTCATTGTGACCGTTGGTCACTTCTGAAGATTACTACGATCCCCATAATATTACCTGCCTGTCATTTAACTCTCCCCCCAAAAGTTCCTGAAATAGAGAAACAATTATTCCAAACTACCCTTAAGTATTTCACATGCATACCATTCTCTCCACTCTTTTGTCTCTACGGAGCACACCTAAGACAGGTCTTAGCACCACAAGATCCAGCGCCAGAGTGCTGAAACATGGCTGTTCTTCAGATCATCTCGCACCTCCGCCGAGGTGGGGGAGTACCATGCTACCGTATTGGTCAGCCACATTTCAGGTCCTCAAAGTTCAGGTAAATTTCATTTCTTTGGTTCCACCAAAGGACCGTCTCAAAGACGATCAGATATTGCATATTCACTATCTCCGGTTAGCAGACGACCATACATTCATTCATTTCACAGATCTCACCAAACTGGATGTAGGGATTTATTTTGTGGGAGTGCACATGTGATCAATTAAATAAATAAACTGTCCTTCTTTCCTACACTGGCATCCGGCTTCGGTGTATTAAGTGAAATTGAGTTATTATTACAAAAAATATGTCGTTCTGACAAGAATAACGAAGAATGTTGTACCTGTTTTAAGTGTCGGTCGGTACTGTACCCTTTCAACGGAAAAACTAAATCAGAACGGCCAGAGGCAGATTTGAACTCTCGTCCTCCCGAATGCGAGTCCAGTGTGCTAACCACTGTGCCACCTCGTTCGGTAAGGCTTACCGTACACGGCTGCTAGAAGAGGGACAAGTTCTTTCCCATACTCTGGGTAGAATCTTGCTGGTACCCCGTCAGGTCCACTGACCTCCCCTTTAATTTTCGTGGTGGAACGTTTACCGAGCAGCCAGAATGCAGATTTCTGTAATCAAGGTCCCCTTTAAGTCATCTGTCGTTGATAAAATGTATTTCATTGAGCCAGCCGGAGTGGCCGAGCGGTTCTAGGCGCTACAGTCTGGAACCGCGCGACCGCTACCGTCGCATGTTCGAATCCTGCCGTGGGCATGGATGTGTGTGATGTCCTTAGGTTAGCTAGGTTTAAGTAGTTCTAAGTTCTAGGGGACTGATGACCTCAGAAGTTAAGTCCCGTAGTGCTCAGAGCCATTTGAACACTTTTTTTTTTTTTTTTTTTTTTTTGCCTTTCATTTAAGGTTGAATACTAGAGAAGAACTAAACCCATCGCAAAGAATCACCGTCACAGCTTATTTCTCTCTCTCTCCCTCTCTCTCTCTCTCTCTCTCTCTCTCTCTCTCTCTCATTTTTGCTTCTTCGAAATGATACTTTGAACTTCTTGAATACTTCTCGTGCAGGTGAGCGGCAACTGCCAGTAAAGTTTAAACCATGCACTAAACGATTCTTTTTATCAGTAATACATTTATCCAAGGAGCATTTTACAAGGACCCATCAGTTTTATACAAGGAAAATGCACGTCATATACACACAAAACTGTACTTCACAACACCAGTACAGAGACGTATTACAACATGTAATTTCTCGATTAAAGAAAAGTTGTTGTCTTTTGATCAATTTTTCCTTGCTTTCCGTCTTCCATTTCCTCTCACTCAACTTTATCACTCCCATGAATCGCTATATGGCTCTACGCAATATGGGTCTTTACATCTACGTTCATCAGTTCCCTAGACTTAGAACTATTTAAGCCAAACTAACCTAAGGACATCACACACATCCATGCCCGAGGCAGGATTCGAACCTGCGACCGTAAGAGCAGCGCGGTTCCGGACTGAAGCGCCTTGAACGCTCGGCCACAGCAGCCAGCTGAAACGCCATAATAATTTAAGAAACTCTTCTGTAAGTTTTTGCTTTCTCATTGTGTCCACTATTTAGTGGCAGAGCATTTGCGGAGATTCTTTGATTGCGGAACGCAGCGTGTTGCCAAATGTTTTCCTGCAGTTGACATCCCTCGCAATTCGATGATATTTACCCTCAAGTAATGCGAGAATGTAGCATCTCGATTATCAATAATGTATGTGGCTGTATGTCCGATCATCCTTGTAGCTGAGGATAGAGGGGACACTATATGAAATTGTCATAGTTGTTCTTGCGCGACCGAGGCTCTAGCGGCAGCGAAGACTTTAGTGGGTGGGTCCCGTCCGTAGCCAAGAAATCTGTCAGCGAGCCGGCGGGAGTTCCAAGAACGGCGGCCAGATTCCTGGGCCGTTGGGTCACGCATAAGAGCGGAACCCGATGGCCGACGAGTAAACACTTGAGCGGCATTGCGTGCCACAGTGCACGCGTGTGCGTGCCCCCTTGATGGACTGCAGGACTCGCAGATTCGCACCGCGTGCAGCGAGAGCGGCGGGCGCCGTTTACAGGTCCTCGTCACACAGTGAGAAACTGCTGCGCTACACTTCACCGTGTAAGTCACGCGGGTGTATTTCTGTGCCAGCACTTCAGCGTATCCCTTCCAGAAATCTTGCTCTTGCCTCTTGGTGCATAACTGTGTACAGGGTATTTTTCTCCGGTCCTCCAACAAAGAATTTCGCTACTGAGGTAATGGTAAAACAGTACACATCATACTACTTTATGGCAACCAACAACTATACTTAAATAGTTTACTACTTTTCTTTGCCTTTCACGCACACTGCCCGGTCGCCGAGACAGTATGATGACTATTCTTGACAGTGAAAGGTCAAAAAAATTTTTTTTTTCCGAAGTGCAGATGGAGCTGTTGAAATTTCTACCCAGCATAGAGCCTCGGTCATTTTCAGTCAAAGGGAATAATATTTCCGTGAGCGGAGCTTGCATAGTACGCATTTCTGCCACTACGCGTGCGCTTCGCAACTCATTGCCAGTTCAGTATCGCCTGTGTTGTCGACCTGGCTTGTTCTGTTCATCTGCAGAGATCGTTTTTGCTAGCGCTCTGGCTTCGTTTTTTATGACGGCTGGTTTAAGTGAACACCGCGCAGCTGCGAAATTTTGTTTTCTACTCGGTAAAAATACTGCTGAAACTGTTTTAATGTTGAAAACAGCTTACCAAGATGACGCTATGGTGAAAACTCAAGTATAGGAGTGGTTTGACCGATTTACAAAGGGCGGCATGTCGATTGATGACAATCCTCGTTTTGGACGTCTATCAGCTGCCCGAATAGACGAAAATATCGAAAAACTCGAGAGCTTGTGCTCACAGACCGTCGACAGGCAGTTGATCAACTGTCAGAGATTATTCGGTTATCTTGGAGCAACAGTTTTCACCAAAAAAGACCCGATTTGTGGCAGACATGTGTTCCAACATGACAACGCACCTGCACATACAGCCATCTATGTTAGTTTTTGGCTAAAAATGGCGCGATTCCGCTGCCTCACACACCTTACTCGCCTGGCTCTGTGTGACTCTGTCTTATTTCCACACCTGAAAAGGGGCATAAATGGACATCGATTTGACAACGTTGAAGAAGTCAAGAAAAAAAAAGAGAGGGAAGCTGTCAGGCATTTCTAATGATAACTACAAAAATGTTTCTAACAATGGAAGCATCGGTGCGGGCAAATAAATTAGTTTTAATGGAGATTATTTTGAAGGGGATAAGTTGTTTTGCAAACAATTTGAAAATATATAGCTTTAAAAAAATAATTCCGGTTTCTTTTGGGTACCTCCTCGTAGAAGGGGCTTATTAGTTTCAGCTTTTGCCTTACATCCAAGAAAAATCCTCCGAGCCGGACGTAGTGGATGAGCGGTTGTAGTCGCTTCAGTCCGGAAACACGCGGCTGCTACGGTCGCAGGTTCGAATCCTTCATCGGGCACGAATGAGTGTGATGTCCTTAGGTTAGTTAGGTTTAAGTAGTTGTAAGTTTAGGGGACTGATGACCTCAACTGTTAAGTCCCACTTTTTTTAAATCCCACGAAAACCTTGTGTGTGTGTGTGTGTGTGTGTGTGTGTGTGTGTGTATGTGTTTGAGGGTGGTTGTAATTATTCTTACTTTTTTCCCGCACTTTCCATTCTCCACTCCAAGGAGTAGAAAGTATTACTTTACATCCGGTTCTTTACAGAGTTAAGAAACTCTTCAGTCAATTACCAGGTGAATTCTCAATTGGGAATAAATGTAAAGGGCTTGCCATTACTTGCCTTTAGTGGACAAGCAAGGAAAGCCCCGCTGAAACCTTGGCCCGAACCTGGCGATTGAAAACACACCGCTTGCAAAAAACTGAAGCATCCAGAACATTTGGTAGGATAACATAAATTTCTACTCGTACATACCACTGACGGCTAAGTAAATTACTAGAATTGAAATTCTCTGTGACAGATGTAATGGCAACCAGAGTGCATTAATGTTGTTCGTTTGGTCTTGTTACCAGGCCTTGCAGGATATGCTAGAGGCGTAAACAGTGTTAGATGTTCTGCGATCACTCTGTAAGAAACGAAGACGCTGCGCGCTCGTATGAGAAAACGTTATCAGCACCTGACAATGTTTGGAAGGACCCTCACCGCGGGTCTCCATTTGGTCGGCTGGCCGAATCGTGCAATTTATAGATTTGTGGGTCACTCAGATACGACAGTGTCCCGATGCTAGAATGTGTGGGATAGCGAGGCAAGGCATACTCGTCCTCAAAGTTGTAAGGTGGCAGAATTAATGGCCAGGTTCGCACCTTACATGAGACCTTTATACATCGCAACGAGAAGGTGAAGATACCTAACATAATTCGGCGGTTATGAGAAAATTTGCCTATCAGAATGGAATGCAAAAAGGGATGACAGCCAATCGATGGTAATTAATACACCGTTTCTATATAATGCATATCTTTGAGCGGAAGGTGGAACAGGCAACGCGAGTTAGAAAAGCCAGCTGTACAATGGTGTAGCAAAGGTGTACTGTGGGGGTAGCGACCCCGGGCCAGGTGATTCGGGCTGGAGGACCGCGTGTAGCAGCACATCTGCACAAGGGACAGAGAAAAAGCTTTAGAAAGCTGCGTTCCGGAATTCCAATGGGATACGAACAAGAACCAGAGATGCGTTTCGTCCAGCGAGTGCGACACATGCAAAGGTCGATGTACTTTAGGCGTCTAGAATGGGCACAAAACGTCCAATTGGCGGAAACGCACTAAGAAGGAGAAAAATACTGAAGTTTCGACGCAGTTTAATAGAAGGGACATTGTGATTGGAAGAGAGAGTTCCTACAAAATAAGAGGAAAGCTCCTATTGGTCGAAAATGGCCGTGACGCGAAAAACGAATGAACCCAAGTGGGGGGAGGCAGTCCTGCCATGAGTAGGACAAGAAAGAAATTTCTGGGGATGCTTCTCTAAACTGGCATCAAGTGCAGAATGGAGCACTTAACGCTCTGTATGACGTAGAGAAGAAATTTGTGTGGACACTGCATTCACAGTTGCTGCACGTCAGCTAGAAATTAGCTGTAGCAACGTTTAGCTCCAACTGTGGAGAAACGAACCAGCCAAATTAGTTAATTGTTCTTACGAGAACTGAGAGGGCACTATAATATGCGCACTGCTCCAATCATGCGTATGTATATCGCCACATAATAATACTAGGGCAGAGTACATGTTTCTCACATATCGAGAAACATAGGGAAATTTTCTGCTGGAAAGGTCAGTAAAGGCCAGATTAGTTTTGCGGGAATTTCAGTGGGAGAGAGCTGCCTTGCAGTCGGCAGCACGTCGCAGCTTAAGGTAAATACCGCGTGCAGAGGTGTAAACTTTGTTGGTTCACCAGCTTGTGTCCACTGTAAACTCGAGCGTCTTGTGTAATCTTGGTCTCAAATTTGTCACTTAACTAACCATTCACCGTAGACTTGATTGTCATCCTAAATAGTACCGAACTTTGAACCGGAATTGGACTATTTACGTAGTACTGACCAACATCATAACATATGTGTGGGAGCAATTTTGTGAAGAAACATCCAATTAAACTTTCATAATGTTGTATTTATGATTAATGTTCTTTCAGAGAGTTATTGTGTATAAAATTCTTTCACTTTTTGATGTCGGCAAGATGCATTACCCATTGCTCTGTTTTTATTGTCTAGTTGAAAACTGTGTAAAAGCGTGTAATTTTGTGAGAAAAATTGCGACATTAAACTTCTCATTTCGCCTTACATAGTTGTTCTCAATTCTAGATTAAGCGTAACCACACCTTACTAAGTTTGGGTCGACCATGTGTGACCAACACTATGGAGTATCGCCATATTGTGCAGCAAGCCCATCATGACCGACCACTTCAAATTTGCCCCTGCCACCAGAGAACCATTAATGGATTCCCTGCAACATTACATGTCAGCCTGCACCTCTGGTCGGAGGCTAGTAACAACTGTACTAGAAAATTGCCGTCCTCTCCGCAGGCTGCCATTAATACCACAATACAAACGGCTACAACTGGAGTGACGCCGAGACTGGGAAGCATGGAGTGCTGATGAATGGCGTTGCATTGTGTTCACTGATAAATCATGGTTCCGCACTACCCTGGATGACCATTGTTGGTAAGTACTTCGCTGGCCTGGGGGACAGCTTTTATTCTTCCACTGCTTTGAAGAGCCCATTGGCGTTATTCCAGATGTCAGTGTGTGGGGACCGATCGGGTATGATTCCAGGTCAAGGTTAGAGGTGATTGAGCGAACCCTGACAGCACAGCGGCAAGTCATGGACATCAAGCGTGCTCATGTGTTGTCTCACAAGTGACAACATCATTGTGACATTTTTCAACAGAACATTACTTGTCCACACATAACACATGTCTCTATGACTCTATGAACCAGCTGTCTAATGTTGAGGCACTCACGTGTACAGCTAGATGCCCTGATCTGTCCTCTTTGGGACATGTATGGGACCAGGTCGGACATCAACTCAGTTCTGGTGCCAACATCCTAGATATCAAGGACCATTTTACAACAGCTGTTTGTCAGCATGCTTTTAATGAGTGAGCTCATAATACAAGTTTTTCGTAGTTTGGACTCGATTTTGTCGTCACTACAATAACATCACGTATCATCTCAATAGGTGAAGTTTCATTTCGATTCCTTCTCCCCTTCTGGGTGCCTCACTTGTTTTTTTTTTCTTTTTCCAGGCAGTAAATCAGGTCAATGCAGGAAATGAAGCATTAATTCGATGTTGTTGTTTGCAAAATATCCAACTATTTGGCGTGCTGGGTGACAGTTGATGACATGTGGTAATCAAATTGTTCTTAGATCCTCTAACGCAATGGTCGCATCTCCAGTGCAAATAAAGCAACAAGCAATCACATTCTTGGAAGTGCTTCGCGAACAGACCAGTTCTGTTGGTTTTGGTTCACCTTGAAACACAATCGATTCATATTTATTTCCCACTTCGTATGAATATATCCAAGTTTATTCTCCTGTTACGGCGCTGTATATCGGATTTGCATTTCCTCATTCGACATTTTTGAGTATATCCTCACATCTAATGAGACGAGCCTCTTTTTCGAACTTCCATGATTCAGTGTGGAATCCATCGGGAACAGATCATCTTCGTAAGTAAATGCTCATGCAGTGTCCTCGATAACTCAAAGCATGCTTCTTTCTCACGGTAAGTTACATTCTGATCCTCTTCAATCACGTTTCACACAGCATCGGTGGTTTCTTTCTTTCTTTTTTTTTTCAATATCTTGCATTGGTCGACATTTGCGTAATTCATCTCTGGCGGAAGTACGACCGCAACGAAACCAATTGAAAACAGTAATTTCTGAAGGGGATTGATTACCTAAAGCCGAAAAAAGCTATTCGAGGCCTTGCTGTTGTCTTTACGACAATTGTACGAAGTCGTCCAACAAAAAATTTCATGGGAACTTCTCGTAGGACTGTTTTCTTATACGTTCACTGCAAAGAAGTTACTCGCTGATTTCTGAGCTTCCGTTGCTTTAACAATAACATATTGAAATACGTCGTCCTCCCGCAACGACTTGTTTCAATAGTGCACAAGCACGCCCTTCGCCTTCTCTGCCTAGCTCGCTACTGCATTTATCTCTGTGTAGCCACGCGTGTTATGTCTCGCGGAGCTCAAGTACTTTGACCTGTGAGAACCAGTATGAGGCTTAGCGGAGTTTCAGCTAGCGAGAGCATAGCCTGTCGGAAACGGCATCACTTTCGGCTAAGATTGCGTATCGGAAGGACGCTGATTTGCTGTTTCATCATATGCAGCGTGTACTTGGGTAAGATCGCCATGTTCTCTTAATCGTTGCGGGGGGGGGGGGGGGGGAGGAATTATTTTATGCCTGCCTCTTTAAAGTATTGTAATCTAGTCAATTACTTCATATTTAAAAATTTTGAAAAAATGATTATTGTGATTATTGCCTTTAATGAATTCGTTTACCAGATTTGATAGATTTTTTAGACTTTTGTTTAAACTCAAGCCAAAAATTTAAGTCGTACTTGTAGATCTCAGTTTATACAATAAATCTCATATTCAGTATTTTCAGGTTCAGGTCCTTACTTACATATCAGCAACTCTTTAGAAGTATGCTGTGAGTAAAAGTTAACAACAGTTAACGAAATCTGCATTTTTTATTTTTTTTTCCATGGTGGTCTTAAAGTTATCCCAGCTTGGTAGTATACGTCATTGAAAATACGTTGATATTGCTAAGACTGTGCTAAAAGACATTTTCAGGTTCTGGGCCCTACTTACACATCATTACCTCTTTAAAATGTATATTATTAATGTAAGTCTACAACAGTTAATGAATTTTGTTTTCTTTTTAACTTTTTTGGGGTTGTCATAAAGTAATCCACCCCACTTGGTAATGCACGTTATGAAAAATGCCTTGGTGCTGCTAGGGTTAAACTATGTTTCCAATTGTGCTTCATTTAAGTTTATTGCGGGATGTATTATTTTAATTTATGGATTTTGCAGAGTCGTTTCTCGTATCGCATGTTTACTTAAACTGTAATGGATCACATTGTTTCTTTGTGTTAGGTTTGGATCCACGTGGATTAATATATTCAAGTGTGCTTCTAGCATCTTCGAACCCTATTGCGAATCAGCTCCTGTGATTATTATTAGCAAACAGGTGACGCTGATCGTGGTTTTTATTTACGTGTTTAGTGAAATTACGAATGTGATGACTTTGGTGTAACATTTGAGACGGCTTGCTCTCTTTCATTTACGGCTACCTAACATGTAAGCAAAGTATTTGAGTATTACATCGTCTTTACAAAAAGAAACAACATCCATCTGTCCACTGTGTCAAAATCTCTTTGCGTATTGCTGGCCGGAGTGGCCGAGAGGTTCTAGGCGCTACAGTCTGGAGCCGCGCGACCGCTACCGTCGCAGGTTCGAATCCTGCCTCGGGCATGGATGTGTGTGATGTCCTTAGGTTGGTTAGGTTTAAGTAGTTCTAAGGTCTAGGGGACTGATGACCTCAGTAGTTAAGTCCCATAGTGCTCAGAGCCATTTGAACCATCTTTGCGTATTCACGACCAATATTGGTTTTTACATAACTCTTTGTCCCATTAACAGCTTTTATTCCAAGTGCTATACACGTTTGGTTCTACCATTCACTGTACTTTATCTTACGTAATACTTGTAGCACCAAGGAAAGTACTGCTGTCACAGTTTCTCGCTGATGCAGTTCCTCCGGCAGCCACAAGTCAGCCTAATTGTTATGGTTTAAAATTTATTTTCCTTGTATCCTGAGAGCCAGAGCATACATACTGCAAATACAATGGCATTGCTCGAGTTTATCATCTGTAAGACAGAACTCATTACGCGAAGAATTCATTAGCCTTGAAGACTTCCATGCTTAGTGTGATTAATAAGTTTGCTTCAGAAACTCATCTTTGAAACCTACGTTGTGCATGCTAAAGATCGATTTGTCACTAAATCGTTTCAAGTCAGATAGCTTTATCACAGAGATCTTCCTGAGAAATGGACATAAATCATTTCAAAAAGTTGTTTCAAAATTTCTGTCGGGGATTGAAGTAAGTTAAAAGAGTAATTTTAAAGCAACAGAAATGTCAAATCTCTCTGCGAATCGTCTGTAAAAATTTAGAAGGAACTCTAGCGGTTGCTTTCTCCATTCAATCGAGCTTCTTTCTTCATAGAATAGATGGGCATATGTGTAGCTGGCGAGGAACGTCGGAAGAACAACAAAAGAAAGGATGGTGAGGTGTAACTTTCCGTTGATGACGACGCTATTGAGGACGAGGCTAAAGTTCGAGATGGACCAGTATGGAGTAGGAATCGGTCTACATTTTTCAAAGCCTACAAAGCTTCAGGTTAAGTGATTCAGTGATGCTATGTCAAACCTAAATCTGGATGAATAGGTAGGGATTTGTGCCCCAAACGCGACTGGAAAATGTTAACTTATTTATTTCCTTACGTAGCATGTATGCTACATTATACTTTTCTTTTTTTCTAACTCAGCCAGTAAACTAGGCTTGCTGTGCCTGACTATAGCGTGCGCTCCACACCATGTGATTGCTCTGAAACATTTGGTTCCGTTTCAGCAGGGTCCAAACGGGTTTCAGCATCCGATTGAAGAATAATGTTTATTGAAGTGTCAACACGACCTCGAGAAATAAAGGTTATTCTGCTTGTTGTTAGTAATTTTGAATTAGAATATGTTATAATATGTTATAATTTGCTAATATACCCTAAGCTATGGTATAGATGATTGTTTATCTACTCACAACAATACGGTGAATTTTTTTTTTTTTAGGTGTAGCACTGAGTCTGCAGTAGGCAACGACCAACACTTTCACAGTTGCGAGAGAGTGCAACAGCAAGAAGAGAGTTAAGACGAAAGGATGACGACAAAGATGAGGCAGCTCCAATGTGGTAACGGTTGAGAATATCAAAGCCTTTGCAATTACCAGCAGCAAGAGTGTTTCATGCCACGCAGCCACCTAGGACGATGAATAAAGCGAGTTGCCTTAATGTAAGTCTTTTAGGTTTGTGTAGTGCACTAAATGCAAAATATATTTTTGTTTCTCATGGTCCGCCCCGGTAGCTGAGTCAGCCTTCGGCGGCGCAGCGGTTCGGACGGTGTTTACGTCCCTGCCGCACGTCTGCGCGAGAGGTGTTTACGTTACGTGTGTAGCGGTGTGTCGCGGTAATACATAGAACGAATCATGGCCTTGTCCTTCCGCAAATCGACACTGAAATTTAGTTTTGTTAACGAATATGCTCGACCGAAGGCTTACGAGATCGAACGTTATTTACGGGACGAGGTGAAAATCGAACCTGACGTTCTAGTTGGAATCCACTTATCTATAGTCAGCAGCGTGGTTTATGTCAAGCTTATAAATGAAGCGGCATGTGACGAACTACTACTTCGACACAGACAAGGACTTCGTTTCTGTCATTCGGACGGGAATGTTGGAGCGGTAACAGTTGAACACGCCGGCATGGGACTCAGAACGATCCGCGTCTTTGAGCTTCCATTCGAAGTGCCAGAAGAATTGGTGACAGACGCCCTGCGTCCTTACGGAACGGTCCTATCCCACGTGGCTGAAAAATGGGCGAGCTTCAAGACGTATCCTGTCCTCAATGGCGTCAGACAAATACGGATTGAACTCCGAAAACACGTCCCGTCATACTTGTACATCGCCGGTTGTAGGGCGATTGTCATTTACGACGGACAACCAAGGACGTGCTCCGGATGTGGGAAGGAGGGACACATGCGTTCTGAGTGTGCTCAACGAAGGTTATTACAGCTGCCACGGGATGATCCAACCCTCACGCCGCATCCGACTGTGCTCCCCATGACTTACGTCGCCGCATTACGCGATGACGTGGGCCGCGAGACAGACGCGTACCAGAACACACAGACAGCGACGGATCGTGTCGAGCCACAGAAAGACGACGTTGCGGTGGACCGCCTGCAGCAGTCACAGGACGCCCTCTCTTCGGTGCCGCTTGAGGCCCCTTCAGATAACGCACGTGGAGACGTCGAAAATACGACGGCGCACGATTCTGACGTCCCCCACGAACAACTGGAGACCATGCTGACCTCTGATTCCGAGGCCCGGCAACGTAAACAGCGCTCACCAAAACGCCGGAAGAAGCGCCGCCTCACGGTGGAGAACGATCACTCTGATCTAGTAGATAATTCTGAGAAGTTTACGGGTACAGAACAGACGACCATGGATACAGAAGAACTACCTCGCGTGGATGCAACGGTGGCCAGCGGGACGGCGGCACGACCTACTGCTGACGATGCTCCAGACACAGCGAAGGAGCTCGATAGACGGCAACAGGCTACTGAGGAGGCTACGGCGCCTGCATCGCACGACAACGATGGGACACTAGGGGACTGGTCAGAAGAGCCACCCCCTTGGGGAACAGATGATGCCGGAGGAACTGCTCCCACGCACTCTCCCGGTGTAAGACCGGCAGGGTGCACGGAATAATGGCAGACTATATGAGGGGACGGCGGGGGACGTTAGTCCGACAGCAGCCTATGTACGGCAAAATTAGCGACCGTACGGTACCCTATCTACGTTGACCGCCATGCACCAAGCTTATCGGATAGGGTCTGTTAACATCAATCGCATTGGGACGCCGGTGAAAATCAAGATGCTCAGTGACATGATAAAGGCTGCGGATTTAGACATCACACTATTACAAGAAGTTCGGGTACTTCCCCCCTCGGACTTTTACGGTTACGACATTTACTGTTCCCCGTGTGACGAGAGAGGCGTTGGTACAGCTATACTATTAAAGGAAGGGATACGTGCAGACGAAGTAGAGTATTTGCCTTCTGCCCGTGGTACGGCCGTGACCATAGGAGGAATACGTTTGATCAACATATACGCACCGTCAGGTTCGGATAAGAGAAGGGACAGAGCAGATTTTTACGCCCATGAGGTTGCACCGTTGTTCCAGGGACGATACGATGGTTGCATACTCGGCGGAGATTTTAATTGTGTGCTTGACAGAAAGGACCAACAACCTAACTATACTACTAGCCAAGAACTTAGGGAGCTGGTCAACGGGATGGAATTAGTCGATACATGGGACCTGAAGTATGGCAACCAACCAGGATATACATTTTTTACTAGCCACTCCGCGGGCCGTTTGGATCGAATCTACGTTTCAAGGGCGCTAGCAGTGTCGACGGTGGACGCAGAAATATGGCCGACAGCGTTTACAGACCACGAGGCATATATTTGTACAGTTAACCTTGATAGACAGCAGGTGTGGAGACGGAGGGGTAACTGGAAGATGAACGTCTCCCACCTGCGAGATGCAGAATGCCGACGCATGGTGGAGGACGCGTGGCATGGCTGCCTCCGTCGACGAAATTCTTTCGGTTCTATCCTGCAGTGGTGGATCGAGTGCGCGAAGCCAGCTTTACGGAGGACGTTAATAGGTTATGGGAAGGAGGTTTCTCAATGGCAGCGCACGACCACTGAGTTTTACTTTACGGCTCTCCGGGAACTGTTAGCTCAACCACCTACACCAGAACGCCAGACGGCCGTCCACCGAGTTAAAGCGAAGCTGGTACAACTTGCGACGCAGAGGATGGCAGGTACGATGATACGCGCGAGGTCGCAGGATTTCCTGCCCAACGAGGTTCCCTCGATGCATTACGTGATAAAGGAAAGACGAAGAAGACGCAGGAATTTAATACATGAGATCGATCTCGGCGATGGACGTCGTTATACAACACAAAGGGGCATAGCACAGGCGTTCACGGATCATTTTAGCAGATTCTATGCGAGCAACGGGGAGGGTCAGAGGGAGCTGGGGAACGTCCTGGAAGAGATCCCTGACGCGACGACTGTGAACGGGGAAGCAGACGGGTTATCCGAAATTACGTGTGAAGAGCTGGAAGAGGCGATTACACGAGGTGCTTGCAACAAGTCCCCAGGTCCAGATGGATTCCCGTTGGAATTTTACCGTGCCTTCGTGACCCTTATGACACCGATGTGGCTATGTATGTTTAATGAGCTTCTGCGGCAAGAAGTACCGGTTCACATTCAGTTCACGGAAGGACTCATGATACCGATACCGAAGCCCCGTGGTGGCAAACGGCCTTGTGATTATCGCCCCTTGCCCCTCCTTAATAGTGACTACAAGATCTTCATGCGCATCCTGGGAAGTCGTATCAAAAAGTCGCTGGAGTGTCGAATACATGCCGATCAGACTTGTCTTGGCGGCATCAGTAATATCCACACAGCCTTGGGAGACTATCGTGACGTCGTCGCCCTCGCGGCTGCATGCCGCCTCCGGGGGGCGATGGTTGCTGTAGATTTCGATCATGCTTTTGATCGCGTTGATCATGTGTACCTCGCGGCGGTGATGAACAGGATGGGTGTCTCGCCATTACTGACCAATGCTGTGATGCGGCTGTTGCACGGCGCCAGATCAGCGATGGTGGTCAACGGAGGAAGAACTGAGTATTTTAAGATCTTAAGATCAGTGAGACAGGGTTGCCCCTCGTCGATCCTCCTTTATGCGATTGCCTTAGAACCGTGCCTCGCAGGCCTTCGCCGCCGTCTTACCGGGATCTCCCTACGGCATTTATCATTCAAATGCAGAGCATATGCGGATGATATTGTGTTCCTCGTACGGAATGAGAGGGAGACTCAAACAGCACTGGATTAGCTACAGACGTATGGGATGGCAGCTGGAAGTGTGGTCAACTACCGAAAATCACAATTCATGCATGTGGGGCGTGGCCTAGAACCGGGAACGGAAGGACCCTTACCTGCGGTGGAAACCCTTCGCTGTTTGGGTATCACCTTTCATAAAGAGACAGCGGGAACGGCTGCGGACAACTATCGAAGACTGTTACTCCGACTCCGCACGGCAGTACGACTAAACGCCCTACGGTCGATGGATATGCTGCAGCGAGTGTTACTCGTCAACCTTTATCTCGCGCCCATGATGTGCCACCTGACACACCTTCTCCCCTTGACGCGTACGATGGCTATGAGGATTCAGGCGGCTTTTGGGTACTATGTGTGCCTGGGACAACTCTTTAAGGTACAGTACAACACGCTTACCCTCCCAGCGCGAGAGGGGGGGCGTTGGTTTAGTGAACGTGCACGAGAAGGCGCGTGCCATGTTTATTAATACTATGCTCAAACGGTGGCGCAACAGGAACCACTCGCTTACGAGGACGATCATCGAAGAACTCGTACCAACATCGCATCTTCCTCCAGTCAGTGTCGGCCATATATCGCCCCCTTTAACGTATGTGCGCACGTTCATCGTGGAACACAGTTACGTTCGAGAGCGTTTACCGACGACCCGACAGTCGACATCGAAGGACGTGGTCCATCTGCTCCTTCGACAGATCGCCCGGAATAGGGTGGAACGCAAACATCCAGCTGTTAATTGGCACGTGGTGTGGCGCACGGTCCACCACCCCCACCTACCTACATCAGTCAGATCAACATGGTACCTTGTCGTCAACCGAAAATACCCTACAAATGATAAAAAGAACGCAATACATTTGGTGGATTCGCCCTTGTGTCAGCAATGCGGCGTGCTGGATACGGACGACCATCGGCTGGTCTGCGGCGAGGCATTGGCTGTCTGGACTCTCGCACGAAAGATAATAGCGTTCATGCGGCGCACTATCTATACAGCAGTCTCTTCTGACATAGTATTTTTTCCAGAGGAAACGTATTTTCCGCGTCATAAGACGAACGCGGTGGCGTGGATCACAGGTATGACGGTCCATTACATCTATAGAGACACACGTACGAACTTACTGAACGTCCTGGATTACTGGCAATACTTGCAAGAAGGACACACAAAACTATTACGGCTACAAAAGTACAAGGATTGGTATGCCAATTTCCTACTAACGGTTTTTGCGGACCCGCCATATACCTGGGGTGTGCCGGGTGCGCAAAGATGAGCGGCGGTGCTGTCTTGTGAAACCGACCAAGTTAAAGTGATCGACTAAGAACACTATGCGAGTATGCGACTTGCGAAAAACTCACGCTTGAACAGTTACCAAATGGATGTATTTCAAATTTTGTTTTCATATCCAAAATACTTTTCTTTAGGGTGCCGGAGGTGGCCCCACTTCGATTTTGTTGTTATTTCATGCTGCATGGTAGGACGGCAGCAAGGATCCTTCCAGAACAGTTATCATGTGACAGGACGTACTATGTTTATTTTGTGAATAATAAAGGTTTCTGTTTCTCCTACCTTCCTTCATATAAATAAATAAAAAAAAAACACCCTCGCTCAAAAAAAAAAAGAAAAAAAAAAAAAAGAAAAAAGTTGTCAGCGTGACAGACTGTCAATCCTAAGGGCCCGGGTTCGATTCCCGGCTGGGTCGGAGATTTTCTCCGCTCAGGGACTGGGTGTTGTGTTGTCCTAATCATCATCATTTCATCCCCATCGACGCGCAGGTCGCCGAAGTGGCGTCAAATCGAAAGACCTGCACCAGGCGAACGGTCTACCCGACGGGAGGCCCTAGCCACACGACATTTCCATTTCCATAGACAAGGAAGAAGTTTTTGCAATACCATAAAAACAGCAGAGTTATGAAAAAAATACTGATTGTATTTTCCAGTATAATAACAAAATAAAATTTTGTGATACTTACATAAATATGTAGTTCAGTTGTCGGTTTTTGAATAAAATCCAGGAAAGCGATCCCCGAAAACATGTTGTTACTAGGATAAAAGTGTATTTGAATTATGATTTAATATATATGCTACATTCCCTAATATTTTGGTATACGACAACATTTTCATTATTTTAGTACTTTAACATCATTTTGTTCCAGAACAACCCATTGACCACCAATATAAACTTTTGATTCACAAAATCTAAGCTCAGGACTTACGAAACCCACGAAAATATCGTTCACCGTTACGTGACGACCATCTTCTCCAGAGAGGATGTGCTCCCTCAAACATAATATGCGTAAGGTCTTACGTCTACAAATTTTTACAAGTGACTCGGAGGGCACTGTAAACACCTTAAAATACTCCTGTTGTTCCAGAAACGTATCAGAACTTGGTGGGAACCACCTCGATCGTTGTGTTTGATGTCTGTATCTACCACAGGGAATGCATAAGAGAGATTAGCTCTTTATACTCATGGAGAACCTATTACCACTTGTGTGATTAGCTTTCAGCTCTTTCAGTAGCTGAATGTACTGCAAGCGCTTCTTACTAGGGTGTGGTACTATTGAAATACCATAGCTTTACCATATGAAAGACGGAGCACGAGATGCCTTCGGAATTAGGAAGGAAACGCTGTAGAGGAGTGAAAACTCGTTAGTGTGGATATTTTATGGAGTAGTCCCCGTACTGAGTGCCTACAGGAGGTCGCAGATACCCTAAGCAAGAGGGCTTATGGATGTTCCACACGGCTTAGTGAAGCGGCTTATCGAGTCCTGGGAACTTTACCACGATGGCAATTGGTTGGTATAACACGCTTATCGTAGCATCTAAATTTCCACACCACGGTGAAAACCCCACGGTCGGAAAAGGCTAAACAACAGAATGGCCAGGGGCTGATAGAAAAATGGTGTCTTAATTTTTTAGAGGGAAGAAGAATACGAATGCCAATTCTTGAAGATTATTAACAAAACCCAGGAAGCCAACCAGGTTGTTTCACGGTACGGAGTGGAAAGCAGATGATTAGTGAAGAAGGTGAGAGTGGCGGGAGAGATAATAGGAACGATAAGATGAAAAGGCAGTTGGTGAGTGGGCGCCCAAGCTGCAAGAAAACAAAGGGGCTGGAGAAGTGCTGGTCTATTGTAGGCTTGGGCAATGGGCAGTCACCCGGCCGTCACAAAGGCAGAGCACTGAAATATTTTGTCTGTAGTAAGTGAGTGTGCCTTGGCGGAATGTACTAGAGCAATCTAACATATGGACTGATGTAGTAAGAGAGAACTTGATAACAGTTTCCAGTGTTGGGATGGCGTTTCTTAAAAGTGGCGAAAACTTGCTCTAAATGTGCAAAACCGGAAAAACCAGTCCTGCAGTTTTCGGGAACAGTATTACTGTGTGCCCACTGGCACACTCGTGTCGATTAAATACCTAGGCATAGCGTTGCAAACGACAGGAAAGGAACGAGCTCATTAGTCCGACTGTAGGGAATGCGGAAGGTCGACTTGTTATTGGGAAACATCTAGGAAATCTGTATAGTATAAATAAATCACAATACCAGTACGGGCTTGCCCGTGGTATAAGGGTAGCGTCTTTGATTCATAATCAAATACGTCTTCGGTCCCGGGTTCGATCCCCGCCACTGCCTAAATTTTGATAAATAATCAGCATTCGAGGCCGAAGACTTCCGGCATAAGAAGTCAGCCTCATTCTGCCAACGGCCTTGTCAAAGAGGGCGGAGGAGCGGATAGAGGTTCAGGGCACTCTCTTGTCCTAGGGGTGGGAAATTGCCCCTAAAGGCGGAAGAATCAGCAATGATCAACGACATGAGGATGCAGAAGGCAATGGAAACCACTGCATTAAAGATACGTAACGTGTATCCACAGGACATGTGGCCTGTAATTGAAGAAGTGTCATGATGATCTCTCCATTGGCAAAAGATTCCGGAATAGTCCCCCATTCGGATCTCCGGGAGGGGACTGCCAAGGGGGAGGTTACCATGAGAAAAAGATTGAATAATCTACGAAAGGATAACGTTCTACGAGTCGGGGCGTGGAATGTCAGAAGCTTGAACGTGGTAGGGAAACTAGAAAATCTGAAAAGGGAAATGCAAAGGCTCAATCTAGATATAGTAGGGGTCAGTGAAGTGAAGTGGAAGGAAGACAAGGATTTCTGATCAGATGAGTATCGGGTAATATCAACAGCAGCAGAAAATGGTATAACAGGTGTAGGATTCGTTAAGAATAGGAAGGTAGGGCAGAGGGTGCGTTACTGTGAACAGTTCAGTGACCGGGTTGTTCTAATCAGAATGGACAGCAGACCAACACCGACAATGATAGTTCAGGTATACATGCCGACGTCGCAAGCTAAAGATGAACGGATAGAGAAAGTGTATGAGGATATTGAAAGGGTAATGCAGTATGTAAAGGGGAACGAAAATCTAATAGTCATGGGCGACTGGAATGCAATTTTAGGGGAAGGAGTAGAAGAAAAGGTAACAGGAGAATATGGGCTTGGGACAAGGAATGAAAGAGGAGAAAGACTAATTGAGTTCTGTAACAAGTTTCAGCTCGTAATAGCGAATGCCCTGTTCAAGAATCACAATAGGAGGAGGTATACTTGGAAAAGGCCGGAGATACGGGAAGATTTCAATTAGATTACATCATGGTCAAACAGAGATTCCGAAATCAGATACTGGATTGTAAGGCGTACCCAGGAGCAGATATAGATTCAGATCACAATATAGTAGTAATGAAGAGTAGGCTGAAGTTCAAGACATTAGTCAGGAAGAATCAATAAGCAAAGAAGTGGGATACGGAAGTACTAAGGAATGACGAGAAGCGTTTGAAGTTCTCTAACGCTATAGATACAGCAATAAGGAGTAGCGTAGTAGGCAGTACAGTTGAAGAGAAATGGACTTCTCTAAAAAGGGCCATCGCAGAAGTTGGGAAGGAAAACATAGGTACAAAGAAGGTAGCTGCGAAGAAACCATGGGTAACAGAAGAAATACTTCAGTTGATTGATGAAAGGAGGAAGTACAAACATGTTCCGGGAAAATCAGGAATACAGAAATACAAGTCGCTGAGGAATGAAATAAACAGGAAGTGCAGGGTAGCTAAGACGAAATGGCTGCAGGAAAAATGTGAAGACATCGAAAAAGATATGATTGTCGGAAGGACAGACTCAGCATACAGGAAAGTCAAAACAACCTTTGGTGACATTAAAAGCAACGGTGGTAATCTTAAGAGTGCAACGGGAATTCCACTGTTAAATGCAGGGGAGAGAGCAGATAGGTGGAAAGAATACATTGAAAGCCTCTATGAGGGTGAAGATTTGTCTGATGTGATAGAAGAAGAAACAGGAGTCGATTTAGAAGAGATAGGGGATCCAGTATTAGAATCGGAATTTAAAAGAGCTTTGGAGGACTTACGGTCAAATAAGGCAGAAGGGATAGATAACATTCCATCAGAATTTCTGAAATCATTGGGGGAAGTGGCAACAAAACGAGTATTCACGTTGGTGTGTAGAATATATGAGTCTGGCGATATACCATCTGACTTTCGGGAAAACATCATCCACACAATTCCTAAGACGGCAAGAGCTGACAAGTGCGAGAATTATCGCACAATCAGCTTAACAGCTCATGCATCGAAGCTGCTTACAAGAATAATATACAGAAGTATGGAAAAGAAAATTGAGAATGCGCTAGGTGACGATCAGTTTGGCTTTAGGAAAAGTAAAGGGACGAGAGAGGCAATTCTGACGTTACGGCTAATAATGGAGGCCAGGCTAAAGAAAAATCAAGACACTTTCATAGGATTTGTCGACCTGGAAAAAGCGTTCGACAATATAAAATGGCGCAAGCTGTTCGAGATTCTGAAAAAAGTTGGGGTAAGCTATAGGGAGAGACGGGCCATATACAATATGTACAACAACCAAGAGGGAATAATAAGAGTGGACGATCAAGAACGAAGTGCTCGTATTAAGAAGGGTGTAAGACAAGGCTGTAGCCTTTCGCCCCTACTCTTCAATCTGTACATCGAGGAAGCAATGATGGAAATAAAAGAAAGGTTCAGGAGTGGAATTAAAATACAAGATGAAAGGATATCAATGATACGATTCGCTGATGACATTGCTATCCTGAGTGAAAGTGAAGAAGAATTAAATGATCTGCTGAACGGATTGAACAGTCTAATGAGTACACAGTATTGTTTGAGAGTAAAGCGGAGAAAGAAGAAGTAGTAGAAATGAGAACAACGAGAACCTTAACATCAGGATTGATGGTCACGAAGTCAATGAAGTTAAGGAATTCTGCTACCTAGGCAGTAAAATAACCAATGACGGACGCAGCAAGGAGGACATCAAAAGCAGACTCGCCATGGGAAAAAAGGCATTTCTGGCCAAGAGAAGTCTACTAATATCAAATACCAGCCTTAATTTGAGGAAGAAATTTCTGAGGATGTACATCTTGAGTACAGCATTGTATGGTAGTGAAACATGGACTGTGGGAAAACCGGAACAGAAGAGAATCGAAGCATTTGAGATGTGGTGCTATAGACGAATGTTGAAAATTAGGTGGACTGATAAGGTAAGGAATGAGGAGGTTCTACGCAGAATCGGAGAGGAAAGGAATATGTGGAAAACACTGATAAGGAGAAGGGACAGGATGATAGGACATCTGCTAAGACATGAGGTAATGACTTCCATGGTACTAGAGGGAGCTGTAGAGGGCAAAAACTGTAGAGGAAGACAGAGATTGGAATACGTCAAGCAAATAATTGAGGACGTGGGTTGCAAGTGCTATCCTGAGATGAAGAGGTTAGCACAGGAAAGGAATTCGTGGCGGGCCGCATCAAACCAGTCAGTAGACTTATGACAAAAAAAAAACCGGTACTGAGAGCATAATGCAACAGTCGTCCAAATATAAGATGTATTTAATTTAAAAACAGCACGATAAGTGTAGGGGTGAGTTTTATATGTTTGAAAATGCTTATTTGCTGTTTGTTTATTTTTGACTGTGCACTTTGGCATAATACTGTTAAGAACTTGATAAGGCGATGGCGGCTGTGTGCATTCGGCGACGCTGCTACCCACAATACTTAGAACATGTACATACTTATATGTTCATGACCATACCTGCAAAAACGTACATCCAGTTCATATAAAACAACAATGAGTCGGTCCAGGCTCAGAACTAAGTTCCATAAACGAACAATCTCTTCCGGAAGTAAAAAAACAGCCCAGAGATAAAGCCATTTAACACGTCGCTGCCCGGACTGTGGAGGTCCCTATTTTCGAGAGCTGATTCCGGGTCCGTGGGAACTCTCTTCCGACTGTTGCTAATGTGAGCTCTGGCTTGCATAGCTGACGCCCTCTGACTGAAAACTCGTGAAGACAGACTCCTGGTAAACGATTATAAACTGCTGTCTCTCAAGGAATCTTGAACGCTTGACTCCGTCGATGATGAACTCTGCTCAGTTCCCGATGAACTGCCTAACTCGCTGGGCTACCAGTTACAAAGCCGCACAGATTACCACCCTGAGTCTGTGCGACTGGCTGGTGTGCTACTGGACATAACGTGCGAATCGCTCGTTGGCTCCGCAATCGGGCTGCCGTCAACGTTGTGCACGATTGGTGTACATAACGAGGGTTGGAAATCCGGCGCAGTCGGCGCTGGTGGCACCTGGGGACAACCGCCGCAGACCTCACCGCTCTCGGCTTCGCCTCGATGTAGGCCCACTGGGAAGCCGCTGCGTCAGAGAGGTAGACTACTCGGTAGGGGCAGCAAGGTGGGACACAACGTATTTTCCAAAAAAAAAAAAAAAAAAAAAAATGTTGCGTTTTCAATTTAAATAAATCAGACATTTGGCCAACTGGTTAGTCACAATCTCTATATCACAATCTCTATACTAATTCTGAGAAAGTGTAGCCCATTTGTAAAGGAGACCGCTAACAGAACCCTTGTGCGACCTCTTCTAGAGTATTGCTCAAGTGTTTGTGATTCCCACCATGTCGGACTAAAAAATGACAACGAAGCATTAAAGTTTTGAACATGGCTACTTTGTCAGCGACCGTTTACAAAGTAAAATTAAAGCAATAACAGCCTTCGGTCAAAAAAATGAAGACTTTTGACCTAGGTTTCGGCAACTACTAAGACTGCCTTCATCAGAAGGCAAACATTCAAAGTGTCATATCACGTATAGAATACGAGTAAATATCAAGGGATAAAGCTTTGATCACAAATTTTAAAATACAAAACATAAAGGCAAGCCACTATGGGCTGCTAACACACGTCGAGCTACGGTAGCATTCACAGGCATCCTGCCAAACGCGATTATTTCGGAAATGGGAGTTCTTAGAGAGAAGAAAGCGTGAAACGCTATTGGGAAGGCTTAGAGAACGAGCACTAGCACTGGCAGCTTAAAATCACTTAAGGGCACCGTGAAGGACCGCAAAGGCAAGAGAAAGGAAATCATGTCTCTTGTGGAAGCATACAGACAGTTGTTTCTCTCTTGTATCACCTGTGAGTGTACAGCGACATGTAAATATAGATGTAGACATGGGTCAACTACAGTAAAATAAAGAAAAGGTTAATTTGTAGCTATATTTCCATTACTGTGTTACATTCTCTGTGTTTACTCCGTTCTTTCGGTTCTCTTTTGTATTTTTGTATATGTTATTTGTGGCCGAATGTGTTGTTGACGATTGCCCTACCTTTCCCTGATACAATGAAAGAATTGCAGACCTTCACGACTGAAGCATAGGGCCTAAGAAATTCTACCAGGTGGATAGCCTTTGTTTCACGATGTTTTGACAAGAAAGTGAGACGGACGCCTCTAACATACTATATACGAGGTACAGAGTGAGCTAAAAAATACTAGGATGATTCGCCAGTTTAGCGAAGCGGGTGGGTGATTCCTCCAGGTAAGGCGGCATTATTTAGAAAGACTGCGGGGTGGCAAAGAACAGGGCTTTAAACTAATAATACCGCCACGAGGCTGGGATGTTTGCTGAATTCTGTTGAGCAGTGTTACCAGGGAAAACTGGGGCTACCCATACACCTAACACGGAACGGAATAGGCTACGGCGCGCTGTTACTATTTCGCGGCACTCTCCTCGAGTGCCTACTTCTTGGAAGACGCGCGTCTTGCCCCGTTCCGACACCAGTCTTCAAAACGGTCGTCTCAGAAGCCAGCTAGAAATGTCTGAAAGCCGGAAGAGTAAGGAGCAACGACCGAGGCCTCTGATTGTGCGCTCACCATACGAGTGCTATACAATAGCAGCAGGACATTTCAGAAGGCTCTGTCCAATTTTACGGCTGGAAATGGCTTTCTGTCCTTCTAAGAATCTTAGTGCAGCTATTTAGAGACGGCGAAAGTGGATGGAAGAAATCGAAACTGATGCCAAAAGACACAAACACACACCAGAGTGAAATTTCTTGATGGTGATGCTGTAATATATAAACTAATGTACCACTCGTAACAAAGATGTCCTCATTAGCTACTAGAGATTTAGTGCTAGATAAAGGTCTCCAGTAGACGATGTTTAGCTGTGCTCGCAAGCACTCATGTTGTTCCTGTATGTCTCTTAGTGTCACCTATCCATCAGTCTTTCGAGCGTCGTCTGAATCATTAATGTCTTTTGCAACGTGGTCTGTCTACTACACATTTATCTAGTTACCTATCCTGCCCACCACCAGTTTATTTTCATTACGATTTATTCCACTACAGTTTGTTCTTTGATTTCCTTATTAGAGTGTCTCTACTAATAATTCCCGACGTGGATCTAGTTCTTCACAATGAGCCCATTCTCACGCCAGTCAGGAGTGGCGATACATACCTACTGCAAACTTTCCTTCCCGGAAAGATTATGCTCTTCGTTTTGAAAACTTACGCAGTTTACCAAAAGTAATCCATGCCATTGGTGTTCTGTTGATCTCATTTCCTACATATGCAGTTGTCTTCAACCCCTTCAATACACAATCTCATCACTGGGACCTTTAACTTAGAATTTAATTTTTTTCTTTCTTTTATGATGTGTATCTGCAACCGTATCTCTGTTATTATTTTAAAATTTTAAATATTTATATTTAATTAGCCCGTAAGTGAGAAATATTGTGTTCTACATACAGAACTTGTCTTTTACTAAGAAAGGGTTACCTTCAGGTCGACCTGATGTGCTTTATGACTTTGGCTTCGGAGATTCTTGATTTTCGCGAGCACTCCTCTTAATGACTAAGCTACCAAGCACGGCTCACCACCCATTCTTTCACACTCTCGCAGTGCCTTTCTGCTACTGATCGAAAATATCCGGACTCCTACTAATGGGCATTAATATGGGTGTGCCAACAATTCGTCTTTACGGCGGCTTGATCCCTGCTGGGGACACTTTCTCTGAGGTCTCTCAATGTCTTTGGAAGAATGACAGCCCATTCTTCCTCAAGAGACGGAAACAGAGAAAGAATGTAGAGCGCTGAGGTCTGGAGCAAAGTCGACGTTCTAACTCATCCCCAAGGTCTTCCGACGGGTTAACACTGGGGTTCTGGGCAGCCAAATCCGTTTCAGGATTGTTTCTGCTTACTACTGCTCAGCAGATACCGTATTATGACTGGATTCACTGTCATGCAGTTGCAGTCATCGTCTCCGGATTCTTCCTGTGTTGTACGTATTACACAATACTGTAAAATGTGTTCATATCCTTCCACGTTTGGCGTTTTCTTAAGCGCAATAATGGTTCACACCCTAATAACGAAGAACATCCACCTAACATATCACCTGCTCCTCCGTACTTCAGTGTTGGCACTACATATGACGGCAGGTAATGTTCTCAAGGCAGTCGCCGAACTTAAACCCTTTCATCGGATTTCCATAGGATATAGCGTGATTCATCGCTCCAAATCACACTTTCCCTGTCATCTACGGTCCAAGGGTGTCACTCGACCTCAAGAGTCACTTATCACTCGGAATGTGTGGCGTATGAGGAGCTGCTCGACCATTGTAACCTTTTCTTTTTGACACCCTATGCACAGCAGGAAGAAAAACATACATCTACATCTACATGACTACCATGTAAGTCCAACTTAAGTGCCTTGCAGAGGGTTCATCGGACCACATCAGACTGTTTCTCTACCGCTCCACCCTGTAGAGCGCGCGGGAGAGGTGAGTATTTCATCTTGCAGCGCCAGCTCTGATTTCTCTTATTTTATTATGATAATAATATATCATAGACTGGCATCAAAAAATATTTTCTCCTTTTCAAGAGCAAGCTGATGATTGAAATTTCCCAAAAAGTTAGCGCCGCAACGGAAAATGCCTTTGTTTTAATGCCTGCCAGACCAACTCGCGTATCACATTCGTGACATTCCTCCCCCCCCCCCACCTACCCTTTTTCGCGATAATACAAAAGTATGGGTCCGCCTCCGAGCATTTTCGATGTCGTCCGTCAGTCTTATCTGGTACGGATCCCATACCGCGCAGAAATACTACAGACGAGGGCAGACAAGCGTATTGTAGTCAGTCCCTTTAGTCGACCCGTGTTCTGCTAATAAATAGCAGTCTTTAGTTCGCCTTTCTCATAAAATTATCTATATGCCAGCTCCAATTTGCAGGTACAAGGAAGGTAACTGCGAGGAAAACTTGGTTAACAGAAGAAATGCATCAGCTGATCAATGAAAGATGGAAGTACAAAACCGTTCATGGAAATCAGTAATATAGAAATGTAAGTCAGTTAGGAATTAAATAAATAGGAGGTATAGGGACGCAAAGAAGAAAAGGTTGCAGGAACAATATGAAGAAATCGAAAAAGAAATGTTAGCCGCAAGAACTGTTTCAGCGTACAGAAATGGAAAATAATCTCGGTGTAATTAAAGGCGAGAAGACAGAGCGGATAGGTCGGAGTGCGCTGAAGGCCTCTACGACGGGGAAGTCTCGTCTGATGACGAGCCTGAGGAGGAAATGGAAGTCAATATCGAAAACATAGGGGATCAACTATTACAGTCAGAGTTTAAGATAGCTTTGGAAGACTTGCGATCAAATAAGGCATAAGGGATACATAACATTTCTTCGAAATTTCTGAAATCATTGTGGGAAGTGGCAACCAAGAGACTATTCAAGCAGATGCGTAGCATCTATTAGTTTTGAAACGTGCTTTCATACTTCAGGAAAAAATCACCTATACAATATCGAAGATAGCAATGATAGTTAACTGCAAGAACTGTCGCATAGTCAGCTCAACGGCTCATGTATCCAAGCTGCAGACAAGAAGAATGGTAAAAAAACTGACGATATATTAGATGACGATGAGTTTGGCTTCCTGAAAGCTAAGGGGACCAGAGAGGCAGTTCTGGCGTTGTGACTGATAAGGGGAGCAAGGCTGAAGTAACATGAAGTCACATTCGTAGAATCTTCGAGATTGGCAAACCGTTCGAAAATGTAAAACGGTGAAAAGCAATTCCGAAAGAAGAAGAGTAAGTTGTGGCAAAAAATTGATAATATACAATCTGTACAAGAACCAAGAGGGAACAGTAAGAGTGGAAAACCAAGAAAGAAGTGCTCGGATAAAAAAGGGTGAGAGACAGAGATGTAGTCTTTCGCCCCTGCTGTGCAACCTCTTGATTCAGAAGCAAAGAAAAATTACAAGACGTATTGAGTGGAGTGAACACTACAATGAGTACAGAACTCGGATTGAGAGTAAACCGAAGAAAGACGAAAGTAATAAACAGTAGCAGAAATGATCTTACGATAGACTTAACATCAAACCTGCGGGACACGAAGTGGATGAAGTAAAGAAATTCTGCTATCTTGGAAGCAAAATAACAGATGGCAGACGAAGTAAGGAGTACATAAAAATTAGATTAGTACAGGAAAATAGGGCATTCCTGGCCAGGAGATACCTGCTGGTATCGAACCTAAGTCTTAAGCTGAGGGATAAATTTGTGAGAACGTACTTTGGGAACACAGCATTTTATGGTAGTGAATCATGGACTATAGAACAACAAGGAAGGAAGAGAATCGAAGCCTTTAAGATTTGGTGTACAGAATTATGATGATGAAAGGTAAGAAGAAGGGATAGGATGATAGGACATGTGTTAAGACATCGAGGAATAACTTTCTTGGTATTAGAAAGAGCTGTGCAGGATGAAAGCTATAGAGGAAGACAAGAGATTGGAATAAATCCAGGAAATAATTGAGGACATATGGTAGCACTGATACTCTGAGATGAAGCGGACGGCACAAAAGAGGAATTTGTAGCGGGCCGCATCAAACGACTCAGAGGACTGATGATCCGAAACAAAACACGCAATCATTGTGTTATCTGTACTGCTGGTACAACATTGGAACTCACAAGTGATTCCTTCCGCAGATTTCAAGCGAGTTTTTTACAATCACTTTCTGCAATGATCGACGGTCCCTATTTGTTCAAAAATGGTTCAAATGGCTCTGAGCACTATGGGACTTAACTTCTGAAGTCATCAGTCCCCTAGAATTTAGAACTATTTAAACCTAACTAACCTAAGGACGTCACACACATCCGTGCCTGAGGCAGGATTCGAATCTGCGACCGTAGCGGTCGCGCGGTTCCAGACTGGTAGCGCCTAGAACCGCTCGGCCACAGTGCCGGTCATTAACTACAGGTTTCAGCGTACCGTTCTAACGGACACGTTGTTTGCACGTGCTACACTGATTTCCATGGCTATTTCACGGTATGTGGTTTGCTCTTAGCCGTGACAACTCTACAGAAACGACGCTGCTGTCGCTCGTTAACTGTAGGCCGTCGGCGACTGCATCGTCCGCGGTGAGAGGTAATGTCTTAAATTATGTATTCTCACTCTCTTGACACTGTGGATCTAGGAATATTGAATTCTTTAACGATTTCCGAAACAGAATGTCCCATGCGTCGAGCTCCAATTACCATTCCGCTTTCAACGTCTGTAAATTCCGGTAGTACGGCCATTATCACGTCAGACATCTTTTCACGAGAATCTCATGAGTACAAATGACAACTCCGCCAATGAACTGCCCTTTTATACATTGTGTACGCGATTTACCGCCGTGCGTATGTGTGCATATCGCTATCCCATGACTTTTCTGTCACCTCAGTGCACATACGGATGTCCGGGTACTTTTGATCGGCTATAGTACAGTGTCAAGGAAACAAAAGAAAAATTCGGAGTAGGTATTAAAATCCATGGAGAAGAAATAAAAACTTTGAGGTTCGCCAATGACATTGTAATTCTGTCAGACAGAGCAAAGGGCTTGGAAGAGCAATTGAACGGAATGGACAGTGTCTTGAAAGGAGGATATAAGATGAACATCAACAAAATCAAAACGAGGATAATGGAATGTAGTTGAATTAAGTCGGGTGATGCTGAGGGAATTAGCTTAGAAAATGAGACCCTTAAAGTAGTAAAGGAGTTTTGCTATTTGGGGAGCAAAATAACTGAGGATGGTCGAAGTAGAGAGGATATAAAAAGTAGACTGGCAATGGCAAGGAAAGCGTCTCTGAAGAAGAGAAATTTGTTAACATCGAGTATAGATTTAAGTGTCAGGAAGTCGTTTCTGAAAGTATTTGCATGGAGTGTAGTCATGTATGGAAGTGATACGTGGACAATAAATAGTTTGGACAAGAAGAGAATAGAAGCTTTCGAAATGTGGTGCTACAGAAGAATGCTGAAGATTGGATGGGTAGATCACATAACTAATGAGGAGGTATTGAATAGAATTGGGGAGAAGAGGAGCATGTGGCACAACTTGACAAGAAGAAGGGACCGGATGGTAGGACATGTTCTGAGGCATCAAGGGATCACAAATTTAGTATTGGAGGGCAGCGTGGAGGGTAAAAATCTTAGAGGGAGGCCAAGAGATTAATATACTAAGCAGATTCAGAAGGATGTAGGTTGTCGTAAGTACTGGGAGATGAAGAACTTGCACAGGATAGGGTAGCAAGGAGAGCTGCATCAAACCAGTCTCAGGACTGAAAACCACAACAACAACAACATTGTACCTTGTGGGACTAGTACCTTTTGGAAGAAAGAGTATTGCGGAGAAATGGCTTAGCCACAGCCTGGAGGTTTGTGCTCTGTTTTGAAACTTCATGATGGTTAAAACAGTATGCCGGATCGTGACCGTAAATGTAAAGTTCCGTTCGAGCTCCGGTGCGGCGCTTTGTTTCAATCTGGCAGGAAGTTTCAAAGCAGCACACACTCCGCTGCAGAGTGAAAGATTTATTCTGAAATAATCCTTAATACCGTAGAAGTCTACCATTAGTCTTCAGGGCACATGTGATAAAAAAATTACCATCGTCTGACAAAATAGTTTTGCAAGCACATTCTGGCAAATGATGCGACACTGCAGCCGCCTTTGCTTACTCTGACCTCCAATCGAGTTGACGGCGGAGTGACTAGCGGGCACGCGGCCAAATGGTCGCACTGGCGGTCGATGCGGTGTCGCGACACGCCATATCCAATTGTCGATAATTGAAACGTAGCTGCGGCAATTGGCCTGGCCGTGAGCGCCTTGTGTGAAGCAAATTGGTATAATCGTTCCGTTCAGCCAGGCTGCAGTGCGGAGGTCTCTGAACTCCCCTCTGGCCTCGAGGCCGTCTGAATTCTGCCGTATTCCATCAGAGGCGAGGAAGTGCATGAGTTCGTAGTGTTTTTGTTTTGCACGTCGGTATTCCGGTTGCTATGGGTTTATTTATCGATTGTCACTTTTCACTTGTAGATGTCTGCTGCTATTTGAGTTTTCTTATTGGCCGGCCGCTGGTGGCCGAGCGGTTCTAGGCGCTTCAGTCTGGAACCGCGCTACCGCTACGGTCGCAGGTTCGAATCCTGCCTCGGGCATGGATGTGTGTGGTGTCCTTAGGTTAGTTAGGTTTAAGTAGTTTAAGTTCTATGGGACTGATGACCTGAGATGTTAAGTCCCAAAGTGCTCAGAGCCATTTGAACCATTTTTATTATTGCCATTTTGTCGTGTGGAGATAGTGATTGAGTTGTGGATGCTATAAAATGAAGTGCCATGTGGAGAGATCGGAGCATTTCCGATATATTCTTCTGTAATAGTTCAGTAGAGGGGTGACAGCAGCGGATGCAGCCAGAAACGTTTGCACCGTTAATGGGGATAATGCCACTGGAAAGAGCACTACAGGAACTTGGTTTTCTCGTTTGAAAGAGGATCGTTTTGACATTAGTGACTCTCCAAGTTCAGGATGACTTTCGGGATTTGATAAAAATCGTTTAAACGCATTAATCCACAATGACTCAGGTCAGTGTACTCGAGAACTGGAAAATTTGATGAACTGAGATCACTCCACCTTCGTGCGACATTTGCATGCAATGGGGAAGATTGAAAAATCGGGTATATGGGTACCGCATGCTCTATGCCAAAATCACAAAAACCAACGGGTGGCCGTATGTGCATCTCTGCTTGCTCGTCATCAGTTGGCTCTTGAAAACTTCGACCATTCCTATCGTGTTTCGTTACTAGTGATGAGATCTTTCTTTCTTTCTTTTCCTTGTGCCTTTGTCCCCCAATGACACAGGGTCGGGAAAAAAATGGTTCAAATGGCTCTGAGTACTATGGAACTTAACTTCTGAGGTCATCAGTCCCCTAGAACTTAGAACTACTTAAACCTAACTAACCTAAGGACATCACACACATCCATGCCCGAGGCAGGATTCGAACCTGCGACTGTAGCGGTCGCGCAGTTCCAGACTGCAGCGCCTACAACCGCTCGGCCACCCCGGCCGGTCCAGGTTCGGCAAGGTTAATAGGATTTGGCAAGGTTAATTTAAGGGATGGCCACATGCCCTTCCTGCCGCCACCCCGTACCCCCCGGGATGGAATTAGTGTACCCCATCTGTCTGTGTCTCGTGTAATCCATGGAATAGTGCGAATGTGTTCAGATGTCTGCGAGCCATGTAACTGAAGCGGGACGTGGGGACCTGCCCGGTATTCACCTAGTGGGAAGTGGAAAACCGCCTAAAAACCACATCCAGGCTGGCTGGCACACCGGCCTCCGTCGTTAAGCCACCGGGCGGATTCGACCCGGGGCCGGCGCGCCTACCGGAGTCCAGGAAGCAGCGCATTAGGGCTCTCGGCTAACCTGGCGGGTCCGTTACTGGTAATGAGATATGGTGTATTTATACTAACGTAAGGAAAAGAAAGGAATTGTTGTGATCAAACAAAGCAGCAACTCCCCCTGCAAAGAGCTGCTAGCATCCGTGATTAATGTTATGCATCTGATGTAACGCCACGGTATGGTGTACTAAGAATTGCATCTCCGAGGTGTAACCGTCACTAATGACATTTACCGTCAACAACTACCTTGCAGACACAATCCGAGAACAACGACCAGGAAGATTGTGTGAACTAATGGTACTTCACCAAAACGCCCGCATGCATTCTGCTAGAGGACAAAGATCGCTGTACAGGAATTGAGTCTGGAAGTCATTATGCATCCATTTATTCACCTGATCTTCCGCCCTTTCCCGCTCTCTACCGAACAACCGCGAAGAAACTTCCTTTCCGGATGAAAATGCGCTCCGAACATGGTTCGATGAGTACTTCGCCTCAAAACCACGTAATTTCTACAGTTGCGGAATCGAAAAGTTACCCTTATGTTGGCCGACTTTGTGAATAGTGAAGGAGAATATATTATAGATGATTAAGGTCTCTGTTACGTATATCTCTTGTGTTCATTGAACTTATGGGAAAACGTTAGAAACTTATGCACCAACCTAATAATCAAATGGAAAGATTCCAGTTAAATTACATCCTGATAATGAGATTCCGAAGTCAGATGCTGGATTCAAGGCGTACCGAGGAGCAGATATAGTGTCAGCAAATAGGAAGGGTAGGAAGCTGAAGCTGAAAAGAATCGTCAGGAAGAATCAGTATGTGAGTTTGATATTGAAATACTGAGTAATTCTGACGTGCGTTTGAAATTAACTGAGGCTGCAGATACTGCGTTATGGAACAGCAGATAGTTCAATTGAAGAGAAGGGGATGTCTCTCTAAAACGGGAATCTCGGATGGTGGACAAACTAATAGAAGTTCAAGAAAGGTAGCTGCGGAGAAACCTTTAATAAAGAAAGAAGTACCTGAACTGACTGGCAAGAGAAGAAAATGCAACAAGAGAAGAAAATGCAGCAAGAGAAGAAAATGCAACAATGTTCAAGAAAAGAAAGGTATACGACTGTATACCTTGGAAATTAAACCAATTGGTAGTGTAGGGACTAAGGCAAAGTGGCTGCAGAAAATCGAAAAGGAAATGGTCGTCGGATGGACAGATTCAGCTTACGAATAAGTCAAAACAATTTTTTTGTGAAATTAAAAACAAATTAGCAAAAATTAAGAATGCATAGGAGTTTCGCTGTTCAATGCAAAGGAATGAGAGTGAGTGAGAGAGAGAGAGAGAGAGAGAGAGAGAGAGAGTGTGTGTGTGTGTGTGTGTGTGTGTGTGTGTGTGTGTGTGTGAGAGAGAGAGAGAGAGAGAGAGAGAGAGAGAGAGAGAGAGAGAGAGAGAATTTCGGCACTGACTTTCGACGTTAAATTGACAGGCACATGACAAGAATCCAGGGAACTTGTGTCTAATCTTCACTCTGGTCTTCCCGACGTATATTTCTTATATTTGAACATTTTTCTCACGATAGCATTGTTTGTGATTTCATTTTCCGCATTGGAATCTAACCTGAATTCAGAGTATCAAATGTATTTATCATAAAGAAAATTCTGCAAGGAAACTTTAAGAATGTTCGTTCACCCCGAGAGACATCCTACGTGCTATATTCTTGTACACCTATTCCACCAATGAACAGAAAGCCATGAGAGTATCGGTGTATCCAGCCTATCTATTTCTTGGATGGCTGTCCCCTGCTGCAGTCGTTCATGAAGGCAATGCCAGACTATAGCCCTGGTTCCAAATAAATGAGAGTGGTCTGAGAGACATTTCACGTTGATTACTTTTAAGTCAACATCAAGTTAACTCATACTTTCTCAATAAACATAAATTTTTGCTTAGATGAATGTGCTTAAGTCCGTGTGTGGATCTGATTGGATATTCATATTTATGTCATCATACACGTTTCTTTTCATTGATGTAAAACATCGTCAGTGGTGGTACTTCCAGTCAGATTTTTTCACATATGAGGAAGCGTCTTTTGCTGACACGCTTTTTAGGAGTTCCTTCGTTTGGTGCCGATGTTTGTAACCTGGTCTTGCGTTGGGTTGTAGCACTGCACATTTTCTGGAGTGGAATACGACGCGTTATAGTAACACCGGTATGTTGTTGATGTTCGTGGCTAAAGAGCTGTTCACTGTAACATGACAGCAGACTGCGGGCGGAAACAAACAAGTACTTACTTCCTGTTGTGAGAGAAACTCGGACAAAAAATTCCAATTTTTTGAAGAAAAAATGTCAATATTTTATGAAATGACTTGTCTAAAACTAAGAAATAAAACATATTAGAGAAAAATTTAACAAACCTTTGAATAATACTCAAAATCATATACAGCAATTGAGATTGCACGGTCTACGTAATCCACCAGACCTATGTGCCCCAGTTGTCTTCAAAATTCTAGGATTCTAAGGAGGAGAGACGCTCAGTAGCTCGGTACGGGCTTTTGTTGAAGTTTCGAGAACATACCTTCACCGAGGAGTCAAACAGTATATTGCTCCCTCTTACGTATATCTCGAGAAGAGACCATGAGGATAAAATCAGAGAGATTAGAGCCCACACAGAGGCATACCGACAATCCTTCTTTCCACGAACAATACGAGACAGGAATAGAAGGGAGAACCGATAGAGGTACTCAAGGTACCCTCCGCCACACACCGTCAGGTGGCTTGCGGAGTATGGATGTAGATGTAGATGTAGAAATATTAACGGGATCTCGTTTGCTGTGTGCAATATGCGGCATCATTCAAAAGTGCCTCATTTGTTTCTCTAATCTATTTTTTACTGTATACTACTCATTTTGCAAAACGTAAGGTCATTGTTTCTTTTCAAAATATTTTCTATCAGTTTTTTACTGGCACTTAAATATTACATCAATGTAACTTTTCATGGGCAAAATGAAGTACTGGACACTTCAGCAGCTGTTCGTGAAATATTTTAGTTTTCCCTGAGATCATTAGTTACATTTTTCTTAAATTTTTCTCAATTAACATGTTTACTTCGAAGCATTGAAACCCTTTTTTTTACTTGCACAGACGAAATTTAAATACCTCCAATAATGGTAAATAAACAACAGATCTTATGACCACACTAATGAAGATACACACACAAATTTTATTCGCCTTGATAAAATAAGAATACGGTATAATTAATATTTCTGTCGTTTCCATACTGAATTTTCTCGCTAATGGAGAATGTTTAGTGTTTTGAAACTGAATTTTCGTGCTGCTGCGTAGTGTGTACTGTTTTGAAACTCCCTGGCAGATGAAACTCTAAGCTGGGCTGTTACCCGAAGCCGGCACTTTGAGTTTCCCTGGCAGGTCCACTGGTGAATAAGCTATCCCGCACAACTCACAGCATCACTTCCCCCGGCACATCTCTCCTACTTTCAAAACTCAAAGATATTCTCCTGCGTACTTGGCGGGACTAGCACTCCTACTGCAGAGAAATGACCCAGCCACAGCAAGATACGCAGTTCCTTAATTCTAATCTGCTAGGAAGCTACGTTCACATTACTGATACGTTAATGACTGCCTTCTCTGGCCAATAACAAAGTAACGTAAATTTCAGGGCAATGATCAGGGTTACTGGGTTTCATATTTGCACAACATTTTTGTAAATATGTATCTATTTTCTTCAGGTGCGCTGTCAGTAACGACAGATGAGCTATCTGCAAACCACCAATGAAATATAGGATGGATGTTGAATTTTTGCAGTACTCTGTTAATTTCAATAAGGCTTTGAAGACTTGCAATCAAATAAAGCAGACGAGTTAAATAAAATTCGTTCGGAATTTCTGAGACCATTGGTGGAAGTGGCAAGCAAGCTACTGTTCTGTTTGGTGCGTAGTGTCTTTGAGACTGATGACGGAAAAATATTACCGACACCATCCTGAGGACAGAAAGAACAAATAAGTGCGAGAGCCATCGCATAATTAGCTTATCGGCTCACGAATCCAAGCTGCTGAAAAGAATAGCATACATAAAAATGGAAAAAACTGAAGATCTGTTAGTTGACAATACGTTTCTCTTTCGGACAAGTAAAGGTACAAGAGAGGCCGTTCTGACGCTGCGATTTATAATGGAAACAAGACCTAATAACACATGACGGACCAACCAAGGAGGACATGAAAAGCAGAGTAGCATAGGCAAATAGCGCAATCCAGATCACCAAAAGTCTATTATTATCATACGTAGGCCTTAATTTGAGGAAGAAATTTCTGAGAATGTACGTTTGGAGTACACCATAGCGGTAATGAATCATGATCTGAAGGAAAATCTGAAAAGAAGAAAATAGAAGCGTTTCAGATGTGCTGCTGCAAAAGCATGTTGAAAATTAGATGGACTGATAAGGAATGAGGAGAAGAAAGGAACATACGGAAAACACTGCAAGACGAACAGGATGTTCGAACAAGTGTTATACTACAGCGGATGACTTCCATGGTAAGTTAGAGAGTTGCACCCTGACGTTAGAGCACCAAGATGCATGTCATGATAGTTTTTGGTCGGTCTGTCAGTCAAGTGACCAATGTTAGAATCACACGAAAAACTGCTCACAAGAGATCACCATAAGCGCTTACTCAATTTTAATCAGTTTTTGTCGATGACAGATATGAGGGTGCGTTGTGTGCAGAATTTGTAAATATTTCGAATCGTACATTTTTAAGTGATGTATAACATACTAAAGCTATTCGGAAGACAATGTTAATTTTATGCCAAGCAAAATCCCGTATTTTTTTAAAACTAGCTATAGAACGTGACGGTAAAGCCATACTTCGTCGGTCAAGTACCAACCTGTACCTTGAAACAGAAGGAGGTCTTTTAACAAGAAACGCGTAATATTTGCAAATAAAATAAATTTAGTTAATTTCTTAACAATTTTACTTGTATTGAAAATGGAAATCTGTGTTAGTTACCAATGGCTTATGTTTCAGAATGTATCTAGCTTTTAACTGGTTGTTGATAACACTTCTGTTTAATTTGGTTTCACTTACTGATTATTGGTCTGTAACAAAGTAAAAATGTAGCATACACATGACCAAATAAATTATTTACAAGATTTTCTCGACAGCAACGCTTTTGAATTTCAATCAAATATTTCTTTCTAGACGCATGACCACGTTGTACTTTGGAACATGATTTCACATTTGGATAAACCTTATTTTTCCGGGGTAATTTTCATAATTTCTGAAAAATAATGCAGCACGTAAAAAGCGAATGCCATCATTTAAAAGCAGAACAATAAAATATATTAAAATTCTGTTGCAGGGATGGTTAGAGGCGGAATTCTGAAAACTCTAACCTACAAGGGGAACCTGTAGAGGGTAAAAATTCGTACGGGAAGACAGAGACTGGAATGTTCCCGACAAATAATTAAGGACGTAGTGTGAAAATGCCACTCTCAGATAAAGAGGATGTCACAAGAGAGGAATTCGTGGCAGGCCGCGTAGAACCCAAAAACAAAATTCCACTTTTCCTTAGACCTCGATGTCGTATGAATAATCTGCTTCTCAAGTATTCTCTTGTAAGTTTCAAATGTTCTCTCTTACTAAACAAGGTTGTACAGCGATTAAGACAGTCAACTCGTAATTGAGAGAGAAGCTCAGATTTAGGTGTTCCATGATTTCCGTAAATTTTTTAAAAAGAGCGCGCGGACAGTTTCTTTGAAATGGCCATGGCAGAATCGCTGACTGGTCTTTGGCATACCACAGCTTTGGCTTCGTCCCTCTTCCTCTTCCGTTGAAGGTGGTACTGTCGTTTCACTATTCCTAATGTTTTTGTTACAGGAAACATTGAGAAGCGTCGTAGTCCTTTGCCGAATCGCTAAAATCATGAAAACAGGGAGGTGGCGGTAGTGCAAATCTTCGTCGCACAGTTATCATGTGCAATAGAAGGCATAAAGGACATAGATGACATTACAAACTTTAAAAGTTGCTGTATGGACAATGACGAAGCAGAAATACGACATAGTCTCGTTGAAGGACGCATGTCGGCATTTTCATAAACCTGATTTAGGTAAATCACAGCAAATCTAAACATATTAATTCTTACAGTGCCTTACAGTCAAAACCGACTGCGAGCTAGAACAGCTATCGGTTTTTGCTAGGCAATTTGCGTCTTGCCTCTAACAGATTCGAAGAGGCAATGCCAGTCTTTTTGTTGCGGAAAACAATTGAACTGACTAAGAATGTGATGTGGTCTGTCAAAGCATACAGTTGGCTGAAAAGTAGTCAATAAGAGGGCAAGGTGCAAAGCTATCAGTCTGGCAGTGAAAGAATATACTTTATAGGTTAAAAATACATGGAGTTTTCGGCATAGTTCACTTTAAGGTGCAAAGTTTTTCCTTGAGTTGATTCCATTCCGAAGTGCGATAGTGGATTGCTAGGAAAACACTCGTCTACAGAAGACACATCAAATTATTTGAGTAAAAATATTGCGAGAGTGGGCAGAATTTAAAGGATGGAAGCTTATGGTAAATATCCCAAGAATTATTATGCCCAATCGCTCGTTGTTCCAAGTACTGACTTTTTAGGGAACAAAGCATGTCGCATTACATGAGTAAAATAGTGCGGTACATTTTAATGATGACATAATTAATGAACTGTGCAAAATCATCTCTTACGTTAATAGCACCGTATACCATCAAAAGATATTTGTTAGAAATTCATGTATCATTTAGTGAATTTTCTTACCTGGAATGGGTGGAACAGGATCAACCTTCATCGGCAGCATATATTCGTATTTAATTCCCGGGTTTGGTTCTTGATAGATGATCTGTGAACAAATAATGCATCATTTATAATACCAGTATTCGTGCAAATTTTTCTGCATGATAATATTTCGACAAATATGAGTTTTCATGTAAATGCAAACAAAATAACTGTTTTGGATTTGTCGGAGAAGATTATAAGGCAGCGAACTCACGTAGGAGCGTTTAGAAAAAGAAGAATAGTTTGTGCGTAATTTGTTACGCCGTTCCCAATGGTGCTGAACCTAAATTTATTAAAGTGTTGGAAATGAGGAAGAACAAATTTGAAATAGCTAGACGACATCAAAAGAGGACTGTAATGTCATAATGTCATTACATGCTATTTAGAAGGATCATGTGTGAGAGAATCATCTGAGAGCTCAAATTAGGGCTGAAGAACAAGATACTGGAAGATGTTGAAAACGATTACATTCAAATTGAAACTGTCGCTCTGAAACGTAGTGGATGCTACGTTGTATGAAACTCTCTGACAATAAAATTACGTATCGGACTGAAATTCGACCAATGCCCTCTGCTTCTGCTGGCGAATCTCATTCGAACTGAAGAGTTGATGTGTCAGTCCATCTCCTACTTTTCCAACTTCACGGGAGTTTTGCGTATGGTAAATGAAATCTGATATTGTCAGAATGAAGCGCGCGATGTGTTTGAAACACAGATTCTCATTCACAAATGTCTTGATCGCATTTGGTAAATTTATGACGGTTAATGAGACGTGATAAAAAACTAGTATCTTGTGCCTTCAGTTTTCGTGTCCCTTTTTTTTTTACAGCGCTGGTGAAGGACCTCTTGCAACAATAGAGTATTTGGCGACTGGACTTGCTTGCCCGTTATCTTGACTTAAACCCCATCGAGCAGGTGTGGGATGCGTTGGGGCGGTGTTGAAGCACGCCAACATTCACCAAAGACCACCCAGCAGCTGTCAACCGAGCTGGTGGACGAATGGAAAGCCCTACTACCCCAATAACTGCTTAACATGCTTGTAGCCAGCCAGCATGGGAGCACGTTGCAGAGCACGCTTCACAGTCTTTAGTGATGGAATGCCGTATTAAAAACCATGTCATGCTCTTTGTAATGTCCAGGGGACCTTCAAAAATAGAGGTGACCCCAGTGTAATTAATCAAATGAAACTATATGGTTTTCGAAACCTTTCCAAGGCTCTATCATCTATGATGTATATACGCAAACTGAAGCGACCCATGAAAATTTTTACCACGGCCGGCATTCGAACCCGATTCTCCTGCTGACTAGCAGATGCACTAGTCACTACGCCACCCTGGCACAGTGGTTTTGCACAACTGCACGGACTACCCTAGAGGGAATAGCAACTGAGCTGAGGCGTGAGTATGAATGTGGAGATTAGATTAATTATTAATTCCATAGATCCACAAAAGACGGGATCCTCCTGGGTGTGGAACATGGCAGATAAACACATTACAAAAATGTGATTAGAAAAACTTGAGTTTCATTAATTTTAATGATCTTCAGTCAATAAACAGTAAAATTATGTACATAAATTAAAATTAAACTTCTAATATTTACAGGCTTAATACTTACATCTGCTTACATTAAATCCATCATTCACACAGTAGCTAGTTACTTGGCTATTACAATCAAGTGTTGTTGAAAATTAAAGTAAGTTATTCATTTCAATGATCCTCAGCTAAGAACAGTCAAATTATGTACAAGATTTAAAATTAAACTTCCACTATTTACAGACTTAATACTTACATCTGCTTTCCATACATCCATCATTCACACCGTATGTAGTTACTTGGCTGTTACAACCAAGTATTGTCATTAATTAAAGTATAATAAATATTCAGTAAAAGGGTCTACTGCACTTGTTGAGAAATTCGTGGAGGAAATACAAGGAGATGGTCACCAAAAATTCTTTTAAATTACGTTTAAATTGTGCCTTGTCTGAAACTAAAGTCTTAATGGTTGCTGGTAACTTATTGAAAATATGCGTTGCTGAAGACTGGACTCCTTTCTGGGCAAGAGTAACTGATTTTAAATCTTTACGTACATTGTTCTGATTCCTAGTATTCATACTGTGTACTAAGCAGTTAGTTGGAAAAAGAGATGTATTATTTGCAACAAACTTCATTAGTATGCCCAATTCTTTGAACAGGTTTCGACATGATGTTCTTGGATTTACACTGCACACTACTCATATGCTTCAGTACTATAAAAAAATTTTCTCGGTTTGTGGAGTTACCCCAAAATATGATATCATATGACATAGTGGAGTGAAAATAAGCAAAATATGCCAGTTTTTTATATTTATATCTCTTGTGTCTGACATCATTCGCACAGACTTGTTTAGGTGCTTTAGCAGTTTGTTAGTATGTGTGGATTGAGGAGGGAGGTGTGTTAAGGTCGTCTGTGCAGTTGCGGAAAGCCAGTGTGCCAGGGTGGCGTAGTGGTTAGCGCATATGCCTAGTCATCGCGAGATCCAGTTTCGAATCCAAGCTTTACTAAAAATTTTCATTTTGTCGCTTCAGTCTGCATATATCGGGTGATCAAAAAGTCATTATAAATTTGAAAACTTAATAAACCACGGAATAACGTAGATAGAGAGGTAAAAATTGACACACATGCTTGGAATGACATGGGGTTTTATTAGAACCGAAATGTAGGATGGCGCTCCACCCCATATCGCTAGACGCGTCGAAGATCTCTTGTGCGCGTCGTTTGGTGATGATCGTGTGCTCAGCCGCCACTTTCGTCATGCTTGGCCTCCCAGGTCCCTAGGGTCCCCAGACCTCAGTCCGTGCGATTATTGGCTTTGGGGTTACCTGAAGTCGCAAGTGTATCGTGATCGACCGACATGCCTAAGGATGCTGAAAGACAACATCCGACCCGACGCCAATGCCTCACCATAACTCCGGACATGCTTTACAGTGCTGTTCACAACATTATTCCTCGACTACAGCTACTGTTGAGAAATGATAGTGGACATATTGAGCATTTCCTGTAAAGAACATCATCTTTGCTTTGTCTTACTTTGTTACGCTAATTATTGCTATTCTGGTCAGGTGAAGCGCCATCTCTCGGATATTTTTTGAAATTTTGCATTTTTTTAGTTCTAATAAAACCCCATGTCATTCCAAGCATGTGTGTCAATTTGTACCTCTCTATCTACATTATTCAGTGATTTGTTCAGTTTTCCAATTTACACTGACTCTTTGATCACCCGGTATATAGTGTAATTACTGTAATTGGAAAAAGTGTCATTTTTGTTCGTCTCAATGTGTGTTTCTTTCAGTTACCTTCTGTACTATACTGTAGCAGTTCTTTTTATGTACGTTCCAAGTTCCATCGAGCTATGTTACTGGGCAGTGACACATCACGCGCAGGTCTCTTTCGTCCTCAAGTTTTGCGCACCCATTTACGTGACGAAAAGCGGTTTTCGAACAGTTCGTGTCAGATTAGCTGTTCATGTCCATGAGACGGGTGCAGTCCGCAGTCCGGAAACAGGTTGCAGCCGAGCTGTGGTGTAAGCACTTTACGCCGAGCCGACCGGCTACAGGCAAGCCGTCCAGCTCTTCGCGGACGCCGACGCTCCGCTGACGGCGGGGCATAAGTCTGCCTAACGACCCGGAAAAAAGCACCGCGGGCGCGCCTGTGGCGGACGTCCAAACAGCGGAGCGACAGCGGCGCCTGTGCCTGTCCCGGCTCGTCTGTGCGCCTTTGTGGACGCCCTTTTTGCCGCAGCCTCTTGCCTGTGTGGTGGGGATGAGGCGCTGGGGAAAGGAGGGGAGCGGGGAAAATCACAGCAGCTCGGCTCCACTCTCACTGAAAAGCCTCATAAGGTTTACTGCGCCATTTGGTTGACTTTTACGACCGTTCTCTTCCATTCGCTGAGTGCTGAAGACGGAACAATGGGTGCAACTGAACCCACCGATACATACATACGAAAACCGAAAGGTAACAGAATACTGACAATATTTCTGTGTTGCCTCTTTCTTTTTTTCTTTAATGTTATGGTGGCAGACTGATCTACTTCGAAGCTTGAGGTCTATGCTAGGCTGGAAGGTGCGAATTTGGTTGTGAGCAGCGGAAACCAACGAATTAGAATACTAAAATCTTAGATGTACTGCCGTACTGGTATGTACCGTAGCCCGAAGTCAAGGCTAGAAAAAAAAATAAAATAAAAAAAAGTGGTAGTTTGGTCTTGGGTTGGCAGAGCGGTATCGAACGCTGCAGTTAATCTGAACACATAAAGCCCCATTCTTATCCGTCATCTATCAAAGATCATTGGAACGGCGGAAAGTTCCACGGGACTGGAAGGAGGCCCAGGTCGTAGCAATCTACACTCCTGGAAATTGAAATAAGAACACCGTGAATTCATTGTCCCAGGAAGGGGAAACTTTATTGACACATTCCTGGGGTCAGATACATCACATGATCACACTGACAGAACCACAGGCACATAGAGACAGGCAACAGAGCATGCACAATGTCGGCACTAGTACAGTGCATATCCACCTTTCGCAGCAATGCAGGCTGCTATTCTCCCATGGAGACGATCGTAGAGATGCTGGATGTAGTCCTGTGGAACGGCTTGCCATGCCATTTCCACCTGGCGCCTCAGTTGGACCAGCGTTCGTGCTGGACGTGCAGACCGCGTGAGACGACGCTTCATCCAGTCCCAAACATGCTCAATGGGGGACAGATCCGGAGATCTTGCTGGCCAGGGTAGTTGACTTACACCTTCTAGAGCACGTTGGGTGGCACGGGATACACGCGGACGTGCATTGTCCTGTTGGAACAGCAAGTTCCCTTGCCGGTCTAGGAATGGTAGAACGATGGGTTCGATGACGGTTTGGATGTACCGTGCACTATTCAGTGTCCCCTCGACGATCACCAGTGGTGTACGGCCAGTGTAGGAGATCGCTCCCCACACCATGATGCCGGGTGTTGGCCCTGTGTGCCTCGGTCGTATGCAGTCCTGATTGTGGCGCTCACCTGCACGGCGCCAAACACGCATACGACCATCATTGGCACCAAGGCAGAAGCGACTCTCATCGCTGAAGACGACACGTCTCCATTCGTCCCTCCATTCACGCCTGTCGCGACACCACTGGAGGCGGGCTGCACGATGTTGGGGCGTGAGCGGAAGACGGCCTAACGGTGTGCGGGACCGTAGCCCAGCTTCATGGAGACGGTTGCGAATGGTCCTCGCCGATACCCCAGGAGCAACAGTGTCCCTAATTTGCTGGGAAGTGGCGGTGCGGTCCCCTACGGCACTGCGTAGGATCCTACGGTCTTGGCGTGCATCCGTGCGTCGCTGCGGTCCGGTCCCAGGTCGACGGGCACGTGCACCTTCCGCCGACCACTGGCGACAACATCGATGTACTGTGGAGACCTCACGCCCCACGTGTTGAGCAATTCGGCGGTACGTCCACCCGGCCTCCCGCATGCCCACTAAACGCCCTCGCTCAAAGTCCGTCAACTGCACATACGGTTTACGTCCACGCTGTCGCGGCATGCTACCAGTGTTAAAGACTGCGATGGAGCTCCGTATGCCACGGCAAACTGGCTGACACTGACGGCGGCGGTGCACAAATGCTGCGCAGCTAGCGCGATTCGACGGCCAACACCGCGGTTCCTGGTGTGTCCGCTGTGCCGTGCGTGTGGTCATTGCTTGTACAGCCCTCTCGCAGTGTCCGGAGCAAGTATGGTGGGTCTGACACACCGGTGTCAATGTGTTCTTTTTTCCATTTCCAGGAGTGTATATAAAGGGTAGAAAATCGGATGCACATAATTACCAGCCAATTTCACTGACATCGATTTGTTGTAGAATCATGGAACATAATTTGTGTTCAGACATAATGACCTTTCTAGACACTGAGAAGCTCATCTACAGAAACCAGCACGGTTTTAGGAAACAGCGGTCATGCGAGACACAGCTGGCCCTCTTTGTGTGTCATATACAATAGGTTCTAGATACCGGCTCCCAGATTGGTGCCATATTTCTCGACTTTCGAAAGGCGTTCGACTCAGTTCCGCACTGTCGCTTGCTACAAAAAGTGCGCGCTTACGGTCTATCCAATGACATATGCGGTTGGATAGAAAGTTTTCTAACAGACACGGAGCAGTATGTTGTTCTGAACGGGGTAACTTCAACAGAAACAAGAGTAACTTCAGGTGTGCCCCAGGGCAGCGTAATAGGTCCTCTGCTTTTTACGGTTTACATAAACGATCTGGCTGATGGTATTGACAGCGGCCTTAGACTGTTTGCCGATGATGCTGTAGTCTATAGGAAAGTAGTATCACACGAAAGTAGTGAACAAATCAATGAGGATTTGCAAAAAATAAATGCGTGGTGTAATGACTAGCAGCTATCTCTCAGTATTAGTAAGTGTAACCTACTGGGTATAACAAGGCAAAAATCCCCATTAATGTATGAGTACAAAATAAATGATCAGTCTTTGGAAGCGGTAACATCCGTCAAGTGTCTGGGTGTGACGATTCGAAATGCTCTCAAATGGAGTGATCAAATTACACAAGTAACGGGTAAGGCGAACTCTAGATTGCGGTGTATTGGTAGAACCTGAAGCGATGCAGTCCTTCAACAAAGGAAATAGCTTACAATACGTTAGTTCGTCCAGTCTTAGAGTATTGTTCGTCTACATGGGACCCTTACCAGTTGGGTCTGATTCAAGAGATTGAGAAGGTCCAAAGAAGAGCGGCAAGATTCGTGACTGGTACATTTAGCCTTCGCGAGGGCGTTACAAATCTCTTAGAAAGTTTGAAGTGGGACACACTTGCAGATGGACGACGCGCTAAACAGAAGGGGCTGCTCACTAAATTCCGAAATCCGATCTTCACCGAGGATGTAGAGCATATATTATTACCACCAACTTTCAAATCGCGTAATAATCATCACTCAAAGACAAGGGAAATAAGAGCTCGTACTGAGTCGTTCAGACAGTCGTTTTTCCCTCGTGCGATCCGCGAGTGGAACAGAGGGGGGGGGGGGGGGGGGGTATATGACTTTGGCGCAAATTGTGCCCTTGTGCCCTCCGCCACACACCGCTTGGTGGCTAGCGCAGTATATATGTATATGTTGAACACTCTACCACATATCATTTCACGTCTCTTCGAATTGGTTAATTTACACCACCGGTCAAATGCAGTGCCTGTGTTGTTCAGGAGTACGATGCAATGTTCCTTCGAACACGCATGCATGTTCCAAGGAACAGGCATTGCTGCGACTGCAGCTGTTACGAACATGGACAACCATCAGTTGCATAACTGAATGACAACAACGAAAATTAGTTGCATAACTGAATGACAACAATGAAAATTTGTGCTGGATCACGACTCGAATCCGCATTTCCCGCTCATCGCGAGCGGTCGCCTTCCATTGGGCTATCCGAGTGCGACTCATGTACAGACCCCAAACTTCCATATGCCGTAAACCATGTGCTATAACGTGCACTCGTACATCCACTACGTACATTCCTGTACAGGGGAGACATTTTAATTGAAAATCGCATGTAAGTTCGAAGGAACGTTGCATCGTGCTTCTGAACAACACAGGCACTTTAATACCGTATTATCCGTCGACACCAGGCAAGCGACTTTCAATTAAAATGTCTCTCCGTATGGGAACATACATAACATATGTCCGAGTGCAGGCTGAAGACCTTTGGTTGACGACATACGGAACATTGGTCTGGCCATGGAGCATCCACATTCGCTACTGTGAGTACATTTCATGTATATTGGCGTGAGTACTGTATTTGTTTACGTCGTGTCTTTGCATATACTGGTTGTTTACGACTTTCAGTCTGATACTGTTCCGCACGCAGGGTCGCCACAAGCTATGGAGGAAAAGATGGTACAGTATACCGCAAACCAGGGTACGGCTTTTGACGGAGCAAAGAAGTAATCTCGTCCCATCCTCTTTACTTTATCCCACGAATATTTCATTCGCTGGTGGTGTGCAGGAAAATTTGAGTGTCTCAGACTTTACCGTCATTAATAATTTTAATCATCTTGTGCTCCACAGTTGTCTTACTAAGACACACCCGTCTATGTTCTAAATGAACACCTTAAGCTGACACTGAAAGTTCACTAACAGGCTACAAAGAGACCGGTGTCACGACTAAAAATATCTAATAACATTTTAGAATTTTGTATGGCGATTAGATACAGGCAAGTTCGGCTTTCCGAAAGGTAAGTGCCCCAGGGATGTAGTTTTGACGTTGCGTTTGCTAATAGAAGCAAGGAAAAGCAAGAGACGTTCGCAGGATTTTTAGATCTATAAAAAAATTTTCAACGATGTAAAACGGTGCCCGATGCTGGAAAATCTGAGAAAAACGGTAAAGAGCTGTAGGGAAGGATGGATAGTATAAATATGTACAGGAACAAATAGAGAACAATAAGAATGGAACACCAAAAAGGGGTGCTCGTATTTAGAAGGGTGTATGAGAGGAATGCAGTCTTTCGCTCTCACTGTTCAATGTGTACATCGAAGAAGAAAGTCTGGGTGGAAAGAGAACAATGATAATATGTGCTGATGACATTGCCATCCTCAATTAAAGTAAAGAAGAATTACAGGACCTATAGAATGTAATGTACAGAGATGAATACAAGATGTAGATCTAGGGTGAGACGAGGAGAGACGAAAGTAATGAGGAGTTGCAGAAATGAGTTTAGCGATAAATTTAATATCAAAATTGGTCATCACGAAGTAGCTGAAGTGAAGGACTTTGCTACCTTGGCAGCAAAATAACACCTGACGGACGAAGTGAGGAGCACATAAAAAGTAGACTAGCACAAACACAGAAGGCATTCCTGGCCGAAAGAAACTTACTAGTATCAGAAATAGGTCTTAATTTGAGGTCTAGATCTATGAGAATATATTTGTCGAGCAAGGCAGTCTATGGAGTGAATTGTGGACTCTGTAAATCGGAGTAGACCTAAAGTTTTGCGGTGTGATGCTTTAGAAGGATATTTAAAATCAGGAGGACTGATAAGATAAGAAATGACGACGTTCTTCGAAGGATCAGTGAGGAAAGGAACACGTGGATGACACGGATGAAGAGAAGGGACAAGATGATAGGAGTGGAGTTAAGACATCAGTTAAAAATTTCGAGATGTCCATTTAGAAGAAAACCGGTTTGGAGTAATAAACATACCTGAAATGCGGCTGTGATGGTTTTTATTAACATTTATCATCGTTAATGATAAGTGCTGAGAATATTGTGCACCACTCGTCGAAAATGAGTGGTTTATTTAGCAGAACATATTCCGGGACTACACAATCCCGTTACCAAGTTCTTAATGTTTGTATACCATCAGGCAACGTCGAAAGTAGAAAGCAAGCATGGCAAATTGGCTCCAAAAATTGATAATGGGATAATGCAGCCCCGAAACATGTTGTGTTAAACAACTCTCTCATTTTCGACAACTGTTGCGTAGTGTTCTCGGTGCTGATTCGTGATACAGTTGTACTACGACACTGCAACAGATTAATTACGACAGGCGTTATTAAAATAGCTGCATAGAATCCTGTAGCAGAAAGAAATAGTCACCACCAGCATCTGGCCAACAAGTAATGAAAAGGTGCAGGTCTAACGTTCCTGATCACAAGAACGTACCGAGGAAGACGTGGATGACGTTTCTGTGGGGGCGCATCTGGGGAAATGAATGCGGGAGGGAAAAAGAAACGTGGGGGGCGGGGGTGGGGTCGAAAGAGAAGGAGGAGATAAAATGAAGAAGAAAAAGAAGAATAAAGAGGGAAGGTTACAAGGACTCTAAAATGGTAAGAGGCTAGAGATGTGTGAACGAGATTGTCGATGCGATCTGGCTAATTAAGTTATGCTTCGAAATGTGGAGTGGCGGAATAAATTGCTATTGACAACACTTGAAACATATTATTTTCTAAAAATGGTTGTAAAAAACTCGAACTTCCAAAATCAACTACTGTTGGCGTTTATTTATTATTTTTTTAGTCCATTTTTTGATAAGTAGGACTGCTGATGGTTTTTGTTGCTAACCGGTTATCTCATTACTCTTGTGTCTGATTTTGGTGCTAACTTTGAATTTAATTTAAAGAAGAAAGTATATATGTGACAGTGTTGAGCAATAGGTCCGTAACACATACCTTTCCCTGGTACAGAGTAGTTTGTTTCAAGTTTTCGGCAGCTAGGGGGAGCCGGTCTCGTTATGCCGAGTGCGCGAACGCAACGAACCTATCCGACCTTGGGTTGCATATGTAATGACCTCCACGTCGACAATATATCAGACCTAAAGTGATGTCCAAAATGTGTAGTACTCTCTCACACTGTACTTTCACGCTTGTCATCTGCCGGATCTAGATGTTACGTCCCGACGCCCTTCGTTGCTATTCGTGAGCAGAAGACTACATGCAGCCAAAGGATGCTACGATTCCTGCCTTCTCTGGAATATTCAACCTCGAAATTTCAAGAGTAAGTATTTCCATATTACACAACGCTAATGGTTCACTTATGTGCGTTGTTATCATATAATCGCACTTCCTTAACAAATCTGTCACAAATCGCGCAATAATTCTCTGTATCATTTCTATCCGTTTCGCTAATCCATGTTGGTGAAATCCCAGAGTGAAGAGTAATATCCGGCAATTGGGCAGACTGAGGCTGTTGTAAGAGCTTCTGTTCATGAAAGAACTACATTTAGAGCCTTCTTCTGAATCTGAAACTTTCCTGACAGATTAAAACTGTGTGCCGGACCGAGACTCGAACTCAGGACCTTTGCCTTTCGCGGGAAAGTGCTCTCCCAACTGAGCCACCCAAATAAGACTCAGAACCCGTCCTCACAGCTTTAATTCCGCCAGCACCTCGTCTCCTACCTTGCAAACTTCACAGAAGCTCTTTCTTCCAGGAGTGCTAGTTCTGCATGGCTCGCAGAAGAGCTTCTGTGAAGTTTGGAAGGTAGGAGACGATGTACTGGTGGAATTAAAGCTGTGAGGACGGGTCGTGAGTCGTGCTTGGGTAGCTCAGTTGGTAGAGCACTTGCCCACGAAAGGCAAAGGTCCCGAGTTCGAGTCTCGGTCCGGCATACAGTTTTAATCTGCCTGGAAAGTTTCATATCAGCGCACATTCCGCTGTAGAGTGAAAATCTCATTCTACTTCTGAATCTGTCTGACACTTGCCTTCTCCACAACTAATTTTATATGGTCCTATCAATCCGGCTTGATTTAGGTTGTATTTGACGGTTGTGACTGCTTTCACGGATTGTTCGGTGACAGAGTCATCAGTACCGCGTAATTTCCACGCAACAGATTATGGTTGCTAACGCCGAGAACTAGTTCATCTACATCTAGATAGATACTTTGCAAGCCGCTATACGGTGCATGGCGTGGCGTTGCGTGGCAGTCTTTGGACCAAGACTCGATCTTCGGTAACAGCCTCGCAAATGAAAAGGATATACACTGATCAGCCAAAACATTAAGACCACCATCCACCGCTACGTTCGATGCCGCCTGGAGGTGTTGCGGGCACGTTAACTCGGTAGCAAGAGTATGTAAGCGGAGCAGACACGGAAGGGGGATCACCCTGGCGAAAATAGGGCTGAAAATGGGGAAAGCCATAGAGATAAGAGACTTTGACATAGAGCAGATTATTATAGATTATTATTAGATAGAGCTTGTTAACAAGTATCTCGAAAACTGGTCGAATGTTCACATGTTACTCTCGTGAGCATCTACGGAAAAGAGACAGAAGGACAGTGAAACTACCACTAGACGCTAGCTGGACCCTTCACAGAACGTGGGGTTCGGATACTTGTCTGCTGTGTAAAGTAGTTTAGATGGTGAACTGCGGCTTCTCTGCCGAAAGAGCACAATGCTGGTGCACGCACAAGTGTTTCGGAGCACACCGTTCACCGAAGTTTGTTGAACATGGAGCTATGCAGCTGACCACCCTTACGTGTTAGCATGTTGACACACGACATCGTCAATTACGATTTCAGTGGGAACGGGACCATCGGGATTCCACCGTCGGCCAATGGAAACGTGTCGGCTCTTCGGTTGAACCACATTTTTGCTACACTGGGTCGATGGTCGTCTCTACAAACGCCGCCATCGAAGTGAACGGCGGCTCGAAACGTGCAGCACACCGCGGACGCATACTGGTGGGAGCAGTGTTATTTATGAGAAATATTCTCCTGCGCTTGCGTGGGACCTGCTGTCGTAATCGAAGACACGCCAGCATCTGCGAGCCACCTGTATGTCTTCTTGCTTGACGTTTTCCCCGTCTGCAATGTCATCTTTCAGCAGTGTAATTGTTCGTGTCTAGGTGCGAGATCTGTGGTACAATGGTTTGACGAGCACTATGATGATTTCAACGTTGATGTACCTGCGACCAAATTCGCCTGATGTAAATCGTATGGAACCAATATGGGTCGCTATGGGCGGCATCACCATGTACGCAAATCAGCGGCCCGTTATTTACGCGAATTACGTGGCCTGTGCGTAGACATATAATGCCACATACCACCACAAACCTACCAACGAACTGTGGGATCCGTGATACGCAGAATCGGTAATGTATTTCGTACCAGAGACGAACAAGAAAGCCATTAAGCAGGTGGTCATATTGTTTTGGCTCATAAGAGAAATAAGACAGAACGCCATTTTCGGTACTGTATCAGATATAAGCAACATCAGTAAGAGGTCTCTTTGCAGTATCTAGGAAGAATGTTGAAGGATATGCAAGATGAAACTGTCACACAATGTCGGCCGGAGGATAACAAATTCCATGCAGTGTTTCATTGAAAAATGGTGTAAATTTGCAACGTATCTACGAAGACACCCACAATACACTACTCTGGTTTTATTAATGGAAGTGGAATGCCTGAAGAGACGCAGTATTTGTAAGACGAACGTTTCACCTCGTGACAGGTTTGCTTAGTCAGCAAGTGCAGTGGGAAACATTTTAAGAAAGACGCCTTGTATCATTTGAAGGGCGACTTTTTAAACGCCGACAGTGTGTTGTTGGCAGGAGCTCTGAGGGAACTTCACAGCCACGTCCTCGCTCTTCCAACACTGGTAATACGCAATGGGTACCACGATATACTAAGGGGCATTACACGTATTCAGCCATATAAAGGAAATTGTCTTTTGACTAAATGAAACAGGAAGGGAGAACGTCAAAATACAGGTATGGGTGAAAAGCGAGTAGGTACCGAACGAATTGATGTTTTTATGAAACTGCATGTAACTCACGATGCAACAGAACAACATAAACCCTGTCAGATGGCGATAAAAATATGATCTAGATTAATTTTGTATTAAGGCATATTTATCATTAACAGTTCAAGTGAACTATTGCTAATAATTTACTCATCGTTGCAAGCAATTCGTTTTAGTGCAGGTATCGTCTTCGTTTAAGCTAGCTAATGTTCTGTAGCAATCTTATGCAAGGCCTCTGTTTTCTGTACAACTACTTGCCGTAAGTAGTGCTCTTGCACAGTAACAATTGTGACCATCAACGCAATCCCGCATTGTTTGCGTATTCCCTGTTTTGTTAGATTCTGTTGAGGACAGCCTGAGTGTAATAGCTTATGATATTGACTATCAGTCCGAAACTCCATCATCTAAAGGTTTCTTTAGAAGTTCCTATGACGTCTTTCTTTTTAAATAATCGAGAATACATGACGTTTCAAGAACAGAGAAATTGATGCGGAATCTAGTCTAATTACTTTTCATCCCATATAAACTTTCCATGAAATCATGATAAAATTTTGTCTTTTCTACTTTGATGGAAACTCTGCAATAGAAATTATTGCTTTATCTCTAGGTACATGTGTAGTGATTGTTGGATTCTAATTTAAATTTTTAGCCTACTGGAAATAGCCCTATGTTTTACTTCAGTATAAAATTCGCAGCTATTTGTCTCGAAGCTACCTGCAACACTGAAAATTTGTAACGCACGTATGTTGAATACATTAATAAAGAAAGGACGTCCCACCATTTAATTTGCTCTGATGATGGAAAATAATTTCTGAGCCATAAATTTATTCCCGAGTAAAATACACATTTTCATCTTTAAATTAAATTCGAAGTTAGCAACAAGATCAGCCATAGAATTGTGACACAACCACTCAGCATAAAAATCAATAATTATAAGGGGATTAAAACAAATTATAATGCAAGTTGCTGGATTTAAAGGATTAAGGAGGTTTTCGTAACAATATTTACACAATATTATGTGTCATGGTAGCCATAACAGCTATTTTCCGCAATACCCAGAAGGGGAAACGGCTAGGAAACTTAATAATGAAGTCTGTCTTCACTGCCTTTTCAGTAGCGTATTGGCTTAGAGGATTAACTCCACAAATGCGCGTGTCCAAGTACAGCTTCATCACCAGGGCTTCAACTGGTTATCGAAGAACCTCAATAAGATATCAACAGGACAGAAATGTAAATTTGTGGGAGGTTACAGTGGACACACAGTTAAACCTGCGATGTTGTTATAGTACATACACAGAACTACAGAAAAATATACACGGACTTGTTAGAAGTCACATTATATGTCTGAATATTATTGAATTCTATTGTACATGACTTAGCAAAGAAGTAACTTTACACATGATGTTTACAGTAGTATAAGAACATATTGAGTTTTCAAAGGGTACTAAACGATTCAAAGAACATCGCAAGCTGAATGGATTCAGTTACATGACACATGTACTCAATTACACTACACGAAAGTAAACAGCATGTGGAAATTACTTCACTCAATGCACGCCATCTGCTTTGTTCTTTAATGCTTGTAGGGTCATCTTAAAAAAACTGTATGTGTGTAATATTTTATTCTATCAAGGATCGTTTAAAATTACAGTGTTCACATTACATTACTGGTTTCAACAAGTGATTGCCACCTTCAGGTGTGATTAAATCGCTAACAGGTTTGTCAATATCCATAAGAATTCCAGTTAAGCATTCTGAACATCATGTGGTTTTATAAAATATGTCAATGAAGTGTATATCACACCATCACATATTAAAAGGGATTAAGCGATCTTGAATGTAATAAATTATTATATAAAAATTTAAAAGGTTGCATACTTTCGTTTGGCAATGAGTCAAATAAAAAGAAACTGTGTATGTTCATATCTAGTGCCAATAGCAAGTGGAAGTTAATTCAATACGCTATCATATACAACAGAAATAAGCAAAATTCACGGAACTGCTGTACATTTAAACAAAATTTGCTTATTTTTTTCTGTAATTCTTTGTAAGTTTTGCCACAAATTCGCAAATTTCACTTAAGAACACACAACATCGACGTACAGATACGCGTTTCTGCGGTGCTTACATAGCAGTAATGGTCTTTCGATAATTAGCTGAACCCCTGGTGATGAAACTCCGCTATGAAATGAAGATTGGCAAGTTAACGCGCTACAGAAAAGACTAGACTGACTTTTTTATTTCGTTTTCTACAATAGGTTGTATCTCCGGTCAGATATTACGACAGCAAGTCATAAAGCACTGACTGTCGCCTCGAGAAAATAAAGTTAGGTAAATACGTTTTGTTTACTGGCAGGCACATATCTGCAGTCTGATACAAAGCACCGTAGTGCGCTGCCAGCAGATTCGAAACAAAATGTCAAACTCCATCTCCTCTTTATTAATAGGCAGCTGCAACTTGCTCTGAACCCAGTAGCAGTGTGTTACAGTACTATGGCGCGGGGATTTCAATACATATCAGAACTGCAGACGCGTGCCTACAAAGAAACAAAACTTAACCCCGTACCTTTATTTTTGCAGGTCGATAAATTAAAACATATTGGCTACTACTCGTAAAAATCAAGAAGAAGGAACTTTTCACAGTATTGATGTGTAGTGGACACTGTGTCCCGAGCTCGACTCCAAGCAGAGTACACAGTGTGCGGCGGCCGCGGCAGGCGGTACTGACCATGATGTCGACGGGGCTGCGCAGCGGGCCGGGCGCCGTGATGGACTCCGGGTCGTGCCGGCGGTACGTGAAGCCGTCGTACTCGCCCGGTCGCACCACCGCCCAGTCCCCGTTCAGGATGAAGCTGCCGTCCTGGCGGCGCAGGGCTGCAACAGGCGGGGGTACCGCACAGTGAGCAAGCTACGTCACACATTGACTCATCAGTCGGACTGGCACAGTGAGTCGAATACCTCTACAATATAACTACAGGGTGGGCCACAGATGTGGAGCCCCTTTGTAAATGATAAAAAGGTGGCCAAACGAAAATTTAAGCTTAACAGAGTAGAAATCTGTGATGCTATGCTACCAACATGGGGACCATTTGGGAATTCACCATCTAGGATGCAGCTCGAAATTTTCGAATGGAAAGGGGGGAGGGGGTGATGTGACTTATAAAACCAATAGAGATTTGCACTGAAAAAAAAAAAAACAATAGTACGATATTGCGCACACATGGCTTACCCATAGACTGGAGGTTCAAATGGCTCTGAGCACTATGCGACTTAACTGCTGAGGTCATCAGTCGCCTAGAACATAGAACTAATTAAACTAACTAACCTAAGGACATCACACACATCTATGCCCGAGGCAGGATTCGAACCTGCGACCGTAGCGGTCGCTCGGTTCCAGACAGCCTGGTGGATGTCTCATATCAGCGCACACTCCACAGCAGAGTGAAAATCTCATTCTGGAATAGTACATTTCATTCGCGCATCGCTTTATTCATTGTGTTTGCAGTTTGTTTACAACAAGGGAAATTACAGTGATAACACTGAAAGGCTACAGGACGTGCCCGACGCGATGTCCTTCACGTTATAGCCGGCCGGTGTGACCGAGCGGTTCTAGGCGCTTCAGTCTGGGACCGCGCGACCGCTCCGGTCGTAGGATCGAATCCTGCTTCGGGCATGTATGTGTGTGATGCCCTTAGGTTAGTTACGTTTAAGTAGTTCTAAGCTCTAGGGGACCGATGACCTCCGACGTTAAGTCCCATAGTGCTCAGAGCCATTTGAACCATTTTCACATTATAAGACTGCAGCCGTCCCCTCCACCCGTTTATGGACTTTAATCAAGACTTGTGACGGAATACAAGCACAAGCTTTTGAAGGTGAGCAAGGTTTCTGATCTTGCATACACAAGACTGAAATCTAATAGACTTGAATGTGGTAACGTAGTGACCACTCCGCCGGACCTCAGTGACCTATCTGTCTAAGAGAAAAACTGGATATTCGGGTAAGCCACGACAATTAGCCAGTAATGATGCTGGGCGACACCTTATCTTCGTCTAAGGGCTGGGATACACACGACAGCTTTTTACTCTCAGACTATGGGACAATTTCGCTGACAGTTACTCCCTGATAGTTACTTGCGAGTAATTTCCGTAAGTGTCTGAGAGTCTTGCGGGGGCAGATGTCAGAAGCGTTTACACACAGTCTGTGAGAGCTGAGAGATCACTCTTCGATAGATTTTTTCAGACGTGTTTCTGTGTGTGAAGGAAGAAGTTCGATGGAAAAGCGTCAGGCTGCAACTGCACTTTTAATACGTTTAATGGCAAAGGAAAAGTGTTAGCGACTGTGTTAGTTTTGAATAAGAGAGTGGATTAGGTAGTGCGATGATTCTGGAGCACACAAGAATCTCATTGCGGACCTTGTGATGGAAGATACACAAAAATATTGGTATTTTACGAGAATGCTGAATGCGGAAGAAATACTCCTTATAATGGAACCCAAAATTACCAAGCAGGATACTTTTATGCGTAAATCCATTAGCGTTAATGGCAGAATACATGTGACACTATCATTTATAAAATCAAGTACGTTTATTCCCTTTAGTATTTGGTAAAGTAACAATTACGAAGAAATAACATCATTCCAAATTTCATCTTGATACCCATACTGGTTCGAAGGCCAAATAGGGAAGATAATCTGATAAGTGACGCATTTCCAGACAGAACTTCATTTGAACGTCTTTACTTCTACTGGCTCAAGGAACAACTCGTAAATTTCCTGAGGTCTGCTCTTCAACAGCATAATCAATAAATTGTGGCCATAGCTGTATTACTTGAAGTTAACTGACAGTATTCGGAGTTCCAAAACGATTACTTTCAAACATGACTTCGCTTGTTTCTCTATGTTAAATAGTATGTTTTACGAAATTGCTTTGCCTGATTCCTTAAATTTTAGACTTTTGGTAGATTTCTTCTATAGGCGTATTAAAAACTGTAGCCATTCCAGGTAAGAAACTTTGCTCCTTATTTCGTTTTCTGTAGTCCAGAAACTGACATAACGACGGCCTTTCCTCGTACAGATTAGTCCGGCGTCCACTTCCTGGCAGCCTACTTAGCCTTTTTTTTTTTTTTTTTTTTTTGCCGACGCATCGTTCACATTCACTTCACCATGCGTATCCATGGCGACACCAGTGAGCTCGACACCCTGACAATGCGGTATACGTTTATAGAGCAGATGGATGTCGCAACCGGTTAGTCTCTCATTTGTATTAATGAAGGATCGTCTCTGCTCGATGATAGTTTTAATTGTTTATGAATTCCATATAACATTTCTGTGATGTTTTATAAGCTTTTGCCGCGTTACATTGTTTAGAAATTTCAAAATATGCCCACTGATCGTGCTGTTGGCGTAAGAACTAAAACGGGCAATTTCTTCGCTCAGAAACAAGCCGTGGCAACAAATTATGGGTCGAAACACTCAGTTTCGTGAGTACTTTCATTTCATGCGTGCATGAGTACGGGAAAATGTATTACCAAGTTCTGGTAGCGTAAAAGCTGTCAAATACGTCACAATTCCTGGGCGCCATATGGTCGCTCAGCACTCACCGAGTACTCGCAGCTCTCCCAACAACGCCGGTATAATTTTTCTTGCGTTAGAGCTACGGTGAGCAGCTCTGGAGAGATATAGTTTACCGTCTACACGAGAAGTCTAAACTCGCTGAGTGCGACTATCTCACTGTCAGATCATTCCCCACTCTCGAACACTGCCGGCGATCTGACTCTAAGCCCTTTTTACACAGCATGTATTACTCGCAAAAGCTCTTTGAGAGTGATAAACTTTCACGTGTATACATAGCTTGACAACTGAAGATAACGGGTTGCGGCTAGTGTACCTTGAATGAAAAAGGTCCCTACAATACGAAACCCACACCAAACTATGACTTATGATGCGTCAACTCTCTTCGATGCGTTCATGGAGAGGTAGTCGACATCAGACGGCTATGTGTGATTCTGTTTACTTACTTCTGCGTACACAGATACACTATCTTCATGTATAAACAGAACGTCGTAGGAGAAACAAGTCTTCAAATTGAACCCGAACACCTGGATCTTCCTCAGAGAGGCCTTTGAATTCTGTAACGAATCATGTTTACGTGTGGCTAAAATTCTCATTACTGATGAAAGGCTAACACCGGTTTCCTGCGCCATACAGGATTTTTGCTGGACGATAATAGAACGGCGGTTGATGTTGCTTAATCCGTAGCCGTTATCAATCGTGAAGCATCGGGTTTGTCTGCTACAGAGTCGGTATTTCGCGGGTACGTTTCACAAGATGTCATGGGTTGAAAACCTGTGCGACAACACGGTAACTCCTCTCTCATATCAGGACGATCTGTACGCGTTCGGCTTGTGTTAATGCTATCAGATTTGACGTCATTTGGATGAAAAATCAATGATAGCTGCAGAACGAATACTGTTATGCTCAAATTATCAGTCTGTTTGATGAGGAAATGGGCACCTTGCCTGTAAGGATAAGATGTCAATCGTAACCCGAGAATTAATAACGCTATGCTATAATGAAAGGAAACATCGTTTTTCGAGAGTGATTCTCTACTTGTGAGATGTCTTTCAGTAGTAACATCCAAGATAGCGGCTTCCAGAATGGGCGCCATATTTGTAACATAGATTCACAGGTTCCCCCTCTCCTCACCCATATCACACTACGTGACTAAACTTATCTTTACCCAGCCGTTTTTGTTTTATAAGAGAGGTTCTACACCTATGGACCACCTTGTACGCAATACAGAAATTACTCAGCCCCAGTACACGTCACGCTAGTGTCGTCTCTACGCTCGACAATGTGCTCAGTTCTGCGAAAAAAAGGGTCTACAATTCTTCGGTTACGCCACATCTTTCTGAGGTCAGTCATTGATAACTACATCACTGATAACCGGACCTACCACAAGACTCTCACACCCTTACCAGTAATTATCAGAGGGTAGCTATCAGCGAAAATTGGCCCATAGTGTAAACAATTCTGTCTGACATGTCGGGTGTATCCTAGACCTTAGACGAAGGCATGCTGCCGTCGCTGCTGTCTGAATACCGGACATTTCCAACTTTCTTTCAGCACGGTGTTGTGCAACCTGATTACCGCTAGTTATCTGGGCTTACAACTCCCAAAATGAAATGATTTTGGTCACTACTTTTCACTTCCCAGATATTTACTATATCGTCTGGTAATGTAACAGTCCAGTCGAGATCTGATAGCGAGCCTGAGTGTTCGTCAGTTCAGGAATGTCTTCACAAAGCCCTTTGAACAAGGGTGTTGTCATGTTGGTGTGTCCATAGCATACTTGAAGACGTAGAAGAAAGAGCGCCACTTGGGATGTAACAGTCCTGTTTCATGTTCACAGTAACCTGAATGAGTAAGCCCACGTCAAGGTACGGAAACACCCCAAAACACCATGGAAACACTTATGGTCTGAACTACAACCTCAACATGCTGAGGGTTAAAAGCCTCATTCTGCCTTCGCTGCATTCGATTCCTTGCATCATTTGAAAACGGCGAAATTGTTACTTCTCGGATCATGCTACCATACGACACTGTTCCAGTCAGCTACTATCCTATTACAGTGCTGTTTGGCCCAGTAAAGACGTACAGCCTTAAGTATCTCTGTGAACTAGATGAGATGGATCTGCATCCACTGACAGCAGCTTTTCCTGTCGGATTTGAAACCGAGATTCACTGACAAGGCGTGCACTCATTTCCTGTTCCTGGGTGCTAGGAATTCCTTGTACCACCACTCCTCTTACGTCAGCCTCCGTAACTCAAGCTGTGAGCGTGTTGGCTGGTATGGAAGGACCGGCTTCGATTTCCGGCACTGCCAGGAATTTTTCTTTAGTGGAAGGGCTGGTACAGGGTGCACGCCGCCTCGTGATCCAAATGAGGAGCTACTTTAGAGAGAAGTGGCGGCTCCAAGCCCAAGAAAGCCTACAACGACCGGGAGAGCGGTTTACTGAACCCACGGCCCTCCATGCAGTGTCCAATGACATCATTGGCAGAAGATGACACGGCGGTCGGTCGGTATTGACGGGGCCCATCAGAGCCAGAATGTTGAGTTTTTCTTACAGCCCATAGGCCGTGTTACGTGGCTACGATTGGTACACTAGTAGACACGTTTGGACACACTCCGTTGCTACGCCAACAAACTGTGTTATTTCGATCACAGAACTGGCGTAGTCGCGTCCAAACATGATTGCTAATTTCTGCTGAGCTCTGGCGTCTCCACGTCGACCCGTCCTAGTGTGGTGAATCTATACAACCGCCTGGCACGACGTCAGTGGTGGAGGGTCATATGCGGTGAGCTTGTAACTAAAGTTGGTTTCGGTAGATAGTCTGTCACTATGCGCGCTCTCTCTCTCTCTCTCTCTCTTTCTCTCTCATACACACACACACACACACACACACACACACACACACACACACACACACAGACATAGAGAGAGAGAGAGAGAAGGATGGCGGGAAAGGGGGGATGTAGGCAGAGAGAAAGAGGGTGGAAATAATGTCGTGATAGAGCACCCCCTCCTACACCTTCCACTACTGCCTCTGCCTCATCCGTTCTTCAGAGAATGTATGCGCACTATCTCTCTGCTGGTTTTTTCTCATAGCCAGACGAATGCAAAAATGGTAAATGTAATGCTGCCACAAGACAAAACTAGCCTGAAATGTGTGTCTGGCATTTCCTGACTACGTAATAGGAACAGGAAAAACGTTTTAAGCGAGTTGGAAATGAGAAAATATTGCTCGAATATAAGAGTAGTTATCTCTGAGGAAAATAAAACTCCGCAGGTGACAATTAAAAGATCTTTGCCTCAGAACATTATCAGAAAAGAATTCATCTCTTGCTTGACAATATTCTGTTACAAAAGCTAAAGCTTCAAGGTCGGGCTGTAGATGTTAAGTCTTTCTAGTTGTTACTGATTAAAGTTGTAGTGGGACAGTGGATCTTCAGCTCTCTATTCCAACGGATGACGGCTGGTGTGGGAATCCATGCAATAGACTTCTAAAAAAGTAGGATAGGTGGGTGACGCTCTCACCCAGTTACTTTGTTCTAGAGCTATGGGATGATTTTCTTCTCGTATATGATGACTGTGGGAACCAACTCGAATGGCTTAAGCACCGATTGTATGGAACTCATAAATATGTGTTCGATAACGTAACGGGATTGCGGTCATAGCTGCAATAAGAAATGGTAGTACAAAATGGAATCTGTAAAACCGATTTAAGGTTGCACTCAGGATCTTGGTACTGTAGTTCACATTGTTGCCGTGATTTTAAACTTCTCGGAAGCCTTGAATACAGTTCCACGCCGTCGGCTAGTAGTGAACGCACAAGCTTATGTAATCTCGGGGGTAACTATACAACTCAATCCAATTCCTGCTTAACCGAGTGCACAACTCCTACACTTTAAACAATTTTTTTCTAGAAAACTTTGTGAAACATGCAAATATCCTTTATGTCACTTGATGGAAGCTATTGCTCCTTTCCGTGTCAAGAAAACGTGCCGAAAAGTTCCTGCTTTAGGTTTTTTCTTTAGTTAAATTTGGGACCTTCTAGCAAAGGCATTTGGTTCTCTTCGAAGGAGGCTACCAAGTACCTTAATTTACGGTACTCAAACGCACGTTTCTATGTTTACTCGGAAGACTGGTTTCGCAGTGAAAAGAGCAACTAATTTCGTTTCCACAAAAGAATGCACAGTGCGCTGCACCTCAGTTTTTTCTTTAGCGGAGATAAGTTTGCTTCTGGCTGCCGAGGAGGAAATATTTAAATTCTACCCCCACCCTCTCCCTCATAACTTGGCCCCGATGGAAAGTTTTTCTTAGAAATTTGCGTAAGATGAAGCTGAGTGAAAACAGATGCGAGCTATTCAGGGAGTAGAAACAGGTTAATAACCTCTAGAATACCGTAACGTTTACTAACAGGAGCGGAATGGATGGCGCTTTTATTTCGCGGAGTTACTGCTCGGGCTAACTTACAAACGCATTGTATGTTTTTCTTTCATGGAACACAGACTGCACCAGGCCTAACCAATGTTACGCGGTAGCCATTACAGGGGTAAAGTCAGTAACAGAGACCGTTGCAGAGGGAAAAATGCAGATAAATGACGTCTGATATTATCACTGTGGACAGAGTATTTTTATCATTAGAGACAGACTATTTTTGTCTGGATGTGTGATGTCACGCGAGAATAATATGTTATAGCATGAAAATGAATCTTCCAAATGTGGAGCTGTTTTGTCAAACAGTGAAAGTCATAAGCTGAGATGGATAAATGGAAAACAGATCTGTTTCTACACGTACAGATTACGATTTGTGCATTTTCTGTGCGCGATAATGTTCTTCTCCTCGCTGAAAAAATTCGTCATTTTGTCATTCTGTAAGGTGTCTATTGTCCACTCACTCTAAGGGTTTTGTTTGTAAACACTCAACAACGGACAAAGTTTTTCGGTTATTGCTTTACAAACGTACATTTTTTGCCCTGTTTTTGTCATATTTTATGTTGTTTCCTGTAACTGTCGACACTGTTCGGAATTACTTACAAATATAGGCTGCGTGTGGCCCGGCTGTAGTTGGTTTAGTGTACAACGTATTGGAAGCAGATAAAATTGTTTTGAACTGTTCATTTCATCTGCACCAAACGCACATGTGGGTTTTACGTTGAAGCCCATTCTTGTTGGAATTTCTCTCCAAATATGCCAAAAATATCATTAAAAGCATCCTTCATAGCGTTTACGGCTTCACGTCTACAAGATTCAGCTCGACCAGAAGAGTACAGAGTTAATCTGAAATTTTGATGATGGAGAATTCTGAAGAAAAGTTCTTACCGTGTATACTTTTCGCATACGACGGGGAATTTCTTGTCAGTCAACATGACAGTTGCATTTGGGGATCACAGCGACTAACGGAAACGCACCAAAAAATCAAAACATGGATATTCGGTGCGAACTGCCCCATCATCATGTTGTCAGATCTCTACATCCAGGTTAGAGCATATAACTGGAAACATTTCTATTCACTTGCAATTAATGTATTCACGAAAACTGGAAATTTTGAAGTTGTAATTAGGACTGATGATGTTTTAACGCAATATTTTGCTCCATATCTGCTTACAGCATTATCTGAGAAGCTCTTCAATCCATGGATTGGACGAGAGTTCAGTCCGCCGCCCCCCTGTGGATAGATAATTGCACTTCTGGACATCTGTTACTAGTATTACATGAAGAACACCATTTATGCGAAATCTTCGCTAGTATGAGTCGATCAGTCGCTTAAAACATCACAGAATTGCGTAATTGAAACTGTCTTCGTCAGCCTTGGTGTTCTAGCAGTAAGGGCGTGCCTGGAAACCGAGAAGTCCTGGAATCGAATCCCAGCCGGACTACGGACGGTTTCAGTCTACCTTCACCCCTGAACGATGAGGGAGTCACCAGGAATGACACATGGTTGGGACTGTCCGGTTGGATAGTTGAGGCAGACCGCCGAAGTAGCGTCCAAGTGAAAGCCTTGCAGCCGGGCGTTCACCCAAACAAAGTTGTTACTGACTCTTTCTCTGGATACGTTCATAAGACGTGGGTGGAGACTGTTTTGAATATGTCGAACGTACCGAGACAAATATAAAGTTTTGTGCATTTTTGAGTATTTTTGAAAATTCTGTATGCTTATGCGCTCATCAGTCTGCGTAGCATAATTTTCTAACCTTAGCGTCCTTTTTCTATCACCACACAGCAAGACATAAAGCAATGTCATTTATCGAAACCGCTGTTTCGAGGTGTAGGAAATTTTATCTAATATCAAGTGTCCACTTTACAAATGACTCACTGTAACAAAATCATGTCATTTGTACGTGTGCCTCTTCTTCGAGGATCGACGGATAACGCAGAGCAATGCGATATTTTTTTTGCGTATGCACATATTTTTAATTTTCTGAATAGTCTGTTGGAAGTTGTCTTATGTTATTAATCGGCAAACAGCTACTGCAGCGAGAGCAGCGTTGTGAGAGGCGGTAGCAGATCGGTGTCCAACGAAAAAAGATTATCACATTCATTTCGTACCAACGAAATTTAAGTTTTTAAGGAGATGAACTTATAACGCGTTGAAATATCTTACTAGACATCACACGTGCTGAGTTTATTGTTTTCTGCTAAAAATAATTGGAATTGTGAACGGGATTCAATAAAAAAGGTGCAAAACAATCACTGTGGAGACAAGAGGATCATTCTTACACGATCTTAATCTTCAGCACTATCCATTTGTTCTGATACTGGAGACTGACATGAGCATCAATTAACAACTGACCGAAATTTATGCTCGTTGCGACAAGTTTGTCTACATGTATGCTGTAGTGTTTAACGTTTTTTGTTCACCTTGGGCTGAACTGATTACGGCATGCCCGTAACTGTGTCAGAAGTGGCATGGGGAAGCAGGTCCATAGTCAGTGAAGACAGAGTCGGGAGGTGACAGCTTTTTGACCCATTTCAACTAGTAGTCTGGCGTAAGCCTACCCTCGAAGCTGACAGCCGGTGAACTGCACATTGTCGGTCTAAGATTAACAGTATTTATATGGGCCCGGCTCTTCCATGTTTTGCTAAGGCATCGTTTGCAATCACTTGTGCCACAACAGAGCCATGACTCCGCTGTGTAATAGTCAGGTCTTCAACGCCACAGCGTTTATTATCTTTCTGTAGTGTCAATAATATTATAAGCCCCGGCTTTGCTAGAAGGGCTGGAATATTTGGTAGCTTTTTGTGGTGGCAGCTGACCTGTTCAGCATATCCCTAAGATGCTACAAGTTCGATCCCAAATGGTTCAAATGGCTCTGAGCACTATGGGACTTAACATCTGAGGTCATTAGTCCCCTAGAACTTAGAACTACTTAAACCTAACTAACCTAAGGACATCACACACATCCATGCCCGAGGCAGGATTCGAACCTGCGACCGTAGCAGTCGCGCGGTTCCGGACTGCGCGCCTAGAACCGCTAGACCACCGCGGCCGGCAGTTCGATTCCAGGTGACCTACAAGAAAGGGTATCTCCCCATACGATTATGTAAATTTATGAAAAGCAATGTCATGCAACAACAACGTCTGATTGACGAAAAACTATTAGGGGTGGCCCCATTAAGCATGAAAGTACGGATACGTCACACATGGGTATATTACTGAAGGGGCTCATGTGTTTACGAAAGAAACTAGCAGTCGCTATAAAAAGTGAATGAATTACCCAGTTAAGTATGTAGACGTTTAATAAGCGGGCAAAAGTATTGTAATCATGAAATCGAGCCTTAGCACAGGTAGGTGAACATATGAAAGCATAACGTCAAACTAAATCAAAGATGTGACCAATGACTGTAAAAATAATTATTTGTTTAAAGAAAGAATCTGAATAGTAAGTAGAAAACCAGCAGAATCCTCGCAACCCTCTCGGCTCAGTGACCGGCTAGCTGGCTCGTTCTTATCACTACTACATGGTGTGAATGTGGAAGTCGTGACAGTAACAGCTGGAAATTCGCCTTTTGTACTCAGTTCTAGTATGGAGACATCCTTCCGTGTAATGCCTTGGTAGGAAGGGTGTACTCGTTGCACTCCCAACAGCAAGTCTGCTCTCTTCCGTCTTCTGGCAGCAAGTGTCATCTCACTTAACTTTTCGAAACTTGGCTACTTCTGTCATTGGAGGAATCTTGCCGACCAACTGCAGCAGACCTTGCGAGTTCAGACCAATAATGATTTTATAAATAAGTTTAACGAAGTCCTACTCTAGTGGATTTTCTCATGGTTAAGAAATGATGGTCTGGTGCAGGGAGGATGGCAGAAAATCTCTCCCACTTCATTGCAGGTTTCAGTCCTTAGCTAATCGAAGGCCTTACATCTAGACACTAGTGGAAAAGAGCACCTTCTACAGAAACAATTATTGTGAACCAGAGAAAAGACCGACAGGGTTCCCCATTCCGGTGGCTATACCTGGCTTCACATGCTATGTTTCCAAAAAGATTTGTTCAGGCATCTCACACTGTTGTGCAGAGATGGGGACTGGGGAATCCTCCATCACCTACTTGCTCTGATGGGCAGCTTTCGCTACTTAACACGTTAATGAACCTCTCTGGTCCTTTACTTAAACTTCTGTATTGCATGTGCCAGCTAGAAAGAGCTCTCAGGGCTGCAGAAAATAACAGGCCGCCTTCACTGCAATAAAAAGAAAGAAAAGAAGAAGTAATTACCTGCGCAATGCCAAGTAAAGCAGCCATGATACATCAATAAAATAGCACACTCCGCTGCAGAGTGAAATTCTCATTCTAATAAAATAGGTTTATTATGCGTTGGAAACAGACAAGAATGTCAGACTGCTAGAAAATGCTGATTCTAAATAGTTCAAATGGCTCTAAGCACTATGGGACTTAACATCTGATGTCATCAGTCCCCTAGACTACTACTTAAACCTAATGACATCACACAAATCCATGCCCGAGGCAGGATTCGAACATGCGACCGTAGCAGCAGCGCGGTTCCGGACTGAAGCGCCTAGAACCGCTCGGCCACAGCCAAGAAATCATATCATTGATTGTTGTATCCTATGTACATCTCCAGCTCCACAAACCTCATTATGCTGTGCGCTGGAAGGTTCTTCTGTAACTAATGTCTTTTCTGCCCTTCACTTTATCATTTGCGTAATATTAGGGGGAAAATAGGTGTATAAGGCACTATTCTCTTTGATTTTCTCATGATGGTCGTTTGATGAGACTAATGTAGGAGTAAAATGTTGCCTGACTCTACCTGGAACGTACGCTCTTGGATTTTCAATAATGAGATTCTCCACAACGTACAATGCCTCTCTTGTAATGTCTGTAGTTTGCAGATCGTCTCCGTAACGCCATCGCACCTAGTAAATGGTTTCGTGTCTAAACGAACTTTTCTCTATCGATCCTCTCTTTCTTGTGTGGTAATACAACTCCGTAAGGGTCCTAGAGTGATGAGCAAAACTCAAGAATCTGTCAGACACGTGTTTCCAACTTCATTCGTAGATGAAATACATTTACTTAAGACTGCTTCAATGAATTTCACCCTGGCATATGCTTTTCCTGCAATTTGTTTTCTGTGATCATTCCTTTTTCGCTCGCTCTAGGAGACAAAGCATCAGTCGGTAGCGGATATTTTCACTCCCTTATGTGCAATATTTTCCGATAATTTACGTTCAGGATCATCTGCCAGTCCGTGCTCTAACCGTCGATTTTCTGCAGGTCGTCTTGCAGATACTTACAGCCTTCAGGCGTTGCAATCTTCCTATCAACAATAGTATCGTCTGTGAACAGCCTCATGGAGCTTACTAAATCATTAATGTATATCGGAAATAGCAAAGAGCCTGTAGCAGCCCTTTTGAGATACATAGTAAAGTGCCTACAGCAGTCCTCTTTGGGTATTGCCAAAATTGATGTTAGATCTGTCGATTTGATTCTGTTAAGAATGACACGTTGAGTTCTATCTGCAAAGATGCTCTAAACCTCATCATAAGTCTGGTCTGATAGTTGCTAAGCTTGTATTTTGTTCAGCATACGGCAGTTACTTAGTTACTTACTTGTTATATAAATCATATTCGCGATAAACTTTATGATTAGGAACGTGTCAGAATAACGAACGTGCAACATACACACACATACATAAACACTAAAAAATATTTCTATAGCTCCACACAGGCCATTAAAAATTTTTATCTGTAAAAATAATTATTTTAATTCAAAAATAGTGGCCAAAGACTTCCGGCATAAGAAGTGACCCTAGTTGTGCCAACAGCTTTGTCAAAGAGCAGACAGACGTTCAGAGCACTCTCTTGTCCTTGGGGTGGGAAAAATACCCGCTTAACGGCGGAAGAATTAACAATGATCAACTGCAAGAGGATTCAGACGGTAATGGAAACCACTGGATTAAAGACACATAATTTATATCCGCGGGCCATGTGGCCCATAAGTAAACAAGAGTCTCGATGATTTCTCCTTTGGCAAAAGAGTATGGACTAACCCCAGTGCCCCATTCGCATCTCCGGCAGGTGACTGCCAATGGGGAGGTGATCACGAGAAAAAGATTGAATAACCAACAAAAGGGTAACGTTCTAGAGTCGGACTTGGAATGTCAGAAGTTTGAACGTTACAGAAACGCTAGAAAATCGGAAAAGGGAAATGCAGGGGTTCAATAAAGATAGGGTGGTGGTGAGTGAAGCGAAATGGGTTTCTGGTCAGACGAGTATGGAGTAATATCAACAGCAGCAGAAAATGGAATAACGGTAGTACCATTCATTATGAATAGGAACGGAAGGCAGATGTGAGTAACTATGAACAAATCAGTGATAATGTTGTTGTAATGAGAATCAACAGCAAACCAACACCGACAACAATAGTTGAGGTATCACGCCGACGTCGCAAGCAGGGTGTGAAGAGATGGAGAAATATGAGTGTACTGAACGGGTACTTCAGTGCGTATAGAGAAATAAAAATCTAATAGTCATGGGGGACTGGGCTGTGGCTGTAAGGAGGAAGAATATGGGCTGGTAGAAGGAATGAGAGACGAGAAAGACTAATTGAGTTCTGCAGTAAATATCGGTTAGTAATAGCGAATACTCTGTTCAAGAGTCACAAGAGGAGGAGATATACCTGGGAAAGGCCGGGAGATACGGTAACATTTAACTTAGATTACATCATAATCAGGCAGATATTCCGGAATCAGATATTGGATTGTACGGGGTACCGAGGAGCAGATATAGACTCAGATCACAAATGGTTCAAATGACTCTGAGCATTATGGGACTTAACACCTGAGGTCATCAGTCCCCTAGAACTTAGAACTACTTAAACCTAACTAACCTAAGGACATCACACACATCCATGCCCGAGGCAGGATTCGAACTTGCGACCGTAGCGGTCGCGCGGTTCAAGACTGAAGCGCCTAGAACCGCTCGGCTACAGCGGCCGGCCTCAGATCACAATATAGTAACAGTTTAGAGTAGGCTGATGATTAAGAGATTTGTCAGGAAGTACCAGGGCGCAAAGAAGTGGGATACAGAAGTACTAAGGAATGAAGAAATAAGCTTGAAGTCCTCTGAGGTTATAGATCGCGCGTTAATGAATAACGCAGTAGGCATTTTAGTTAGAGAAAAAAAGGAATACTCTAAAAAGATCGGTCACAGAAATTTAAAGGAAAAAACATAGGCACAACGAAGGTAGCCGTGAAGAAACCATGTAACAGAAGAAATACTTCAGATGATCGACGAAAGACATAACAAAAGCCGCCTCAGCAAGGAATGCGGAGGAATGTGTAGCAGCGAAAGGGTTAATTGTTTATCACCCAGCGTGTGGCTGGAACCAGTGACACTCTGCCACCTGTAAATTGGAAATTTGTGTTAAGTTCCTATGGGACCAAACTGCTGAGGTCATCGGTCCCTACTTAATCTAACTTAAACTAACGCTAAGAACAAAACACACACACACACACACACACACACACACACACACACACACACACACGTATCCGAGGGAGGACTCGAACCTCCGACGGGGGATGTAAGGTAATGAAATATGCATTTTTTTGTTTTGTGACTATTAGTGTAATGTAATAAAATAAAATATGAGCCGTGACTTATATAAAAAGAAACACACATTAATGCAATGGCTCAGCATAAAAGAGAAATAACTAATGTAGGAATATTATTAACAGTGTAATACACTCCTGGAAATGGAAAAAAGAACACATTGACACCGGTGTGTCAGACCCACCATACTTGCTCCGGACACTGCGAGAGGGCTGTACAAGCAATGATCACACGCACGGCACAGCGGACACACCAGGAACCGCGGTGTTGGCCGTCGAATGGCGCTAGCTGCGCAGCATTTGTGCACCGCCGCCGTCAGTGTCAGCCAGTTTGCCGTGGCATACGGAGCTCCATCGCAGTCTTTAACACTGGTAGCATGCCGCGACAGCGTGGACGTGAACCGTATGTGCAGTTGACGGACTTTGAGCGAGGGCGTATAGTCGGCATGCGGGAGGCCGGGTGGACGTACCGCCGAATTGCTCAACACGTGGGGCGTGAGGTCTCCACAGTACATCGATGTTGTTGCCAGTGGTCGGCGGAAGGTGCACGTGCCCGTCGACCTGGGACCGGACCGCAGCGACGCACGGATGCACGGCAAGACCGTAGGATCCTACGCAGTGCCGTAGGGAACCGCACCGCCACTTCCCAGCAAATTAGGGACACTGTTGCTCCTGGGGTATCGGCGAGGACCATTCGCAACCGTCTCCATGAAGCTGGGCTACGGTCCCGCACACCGTTAGGCCGTCTTCCGCTCACGCCCCAACATCGTGCAGCCCGCCTCCAGTGGTGTCGCGACAGGCGTGAATGGAGGGACGAATGGAGACGTGTCGTCTTCAGCGATGAGAGTCGCTTCTGCCTTGGTGCCAATCATGGTCGTATGCGTGTTTGGCGCCGTGCAGGTGAGCGCCACAATCAGGACTGCATACGACCGAGGCACACAGGGCCAACACCCGGCATCATGGCGTGGGGAGCGATCTCCTACACTGGCCGTACACCACTGGTGATCATCGAGGGGACACTGAATAGTGCACGGTACATCCAAACCGTCATCGAACCCATCGTTCTACCATTCCTAGACCGGCAAGGGAACTTGCTGTTCCAACAGGACAATGCACGTCCGCATGTATCCCGTGCCACCCAACGTGCTCTAGAAGCTGTAAGTCAACTACCCTGGCCAGCAAGATCTCCGGATCTGTCCCCCATTGAGCATGTTTGGGACTGGATGAAGCGGCGTCTTACTCGGTCTGCACGTCCAGCACGAACGCTGGTCCAACTGAGGCGCCAGGTGGAAATGGCATGGCAAGCCGTTCCACAGGACTACATCCAGCATCTCTACGATCGTCTCCATGGGAGAATAGCAGCCTGCATTGCTGCGAAAGGTGAATATACACTGTACTAGTGCCGACATTGTGCATGCTCTGTTGCCTGTGTCTATGTGCCTGTGGTTCTGTCAGTGTGATCATGTGATGTATCTGACCCCAGGAATGTGTCAATAAAGTTTCCCCTTCCTGGGACAATGAATTCACGGTGTTCTTATTTCAATTTCCAGGAGTGTACGTTGTTTAATTTAGCTCGACGTATGCAAGCACTCAGTAAACTAGCTCAGTTCTCAGGGTAGTTACGTAATCGTCGATACATCGTGGTTTCGTCTCGATTCCCCAATATAACACAACAAGAGTAGCATCCACAAATGAAATCCTATAATGGAACTGGAATTCTATGACCAGACCTTCTCTGCCTGTGATGTTATCTCGTTATATAAAGAAAATCTGTAAGTAAAATTTTTAAATTATTAGTAGCTGTCCGCAGCTCGTGGTCATGCGGTAGCGTTCTCGCTTCCCGCGCCCGGGTTCCCGGATTCGATTCCCGGCTGGGTCAGGGATTTTCTCTGCCTCGTGATGACTGGGTGTTGTGTGATGTCCTTAGGTTAGTTAGGTTTAAGTAGTTCTAAGTTCTAGGTGACTGATGACCATAGATGTTAAGTCCCATAGTGCTCAGAGCCATTTGAACCAAGCCATTAGTAGCTGCTTCCGGTCTCCTGGGATCTGAAATAAAGAAAAAAAGTCCGAACCGACGGCACGTCTCGTAGATGAGCTAAAAGAAAAATGTTAAAGATTTTCTAAGATGACGTCTAACAAAGCAAATTCTTTGTTAAGGCCCATATCTACTTAAGACAATAAAGGTATCAGATTTACAATAGATTCACCACATACACAAATTATTTTGACAAAATAACCATTATATTTTTCGGGTTTTAAGTAAAACTTACATTATCAGCTGGTACAGCAAGATGAGCTTTACACAAGAACGTCCTTTTAGGTCCGAATCCAAGCAGATAAGATAAGCGAATGACAAAGGAAAGATAGCTCATGCATGGAAGCACAAGAGTCCATGGAATAACATGTCCATTGCAGTTCTATCTCTTCTTCTTTGGCGTACTTGTCGATTATTCGTAAAATCTATCGTAATGTTTAGTGTACATTTTTTTAAAACCCAAGTCCACCCAGGAGAAACAGTACAGGGAGCCGCGCTCTGCCACGTGTAATAACCGCATCCATCCCCTCCCGCCTTCCCCCTCTGCTCCCCAGCCCCTTGCTGACGCACACCTGGGTATGAAAATCCTGTTGTTGTAGAAATCGTCGGAAGGTCAGAGATTATCTAAATCGAGCGGCATCGCAATAATCTGCGAGGAAGTAGAGCGGCACCTTAGAACAAGAACAAGAGTGCCGTGCTGTGAGGAAGTGCGTAGTGCTTTAGAGAGCGGCGCTGTTAGGGACGTCCGCTTGGAGTCTGGCGTACAGCCGAGTGGGCAGCGGGAAGACAGACGCGGCGCGAGGCACGGAGCGCAGTGGACTGCGGGTATCGCCTTACCATTAACACTCCTAAACGGCGCGGCGCCGGCAGCCACAAAGGAGTGCATCATAAATCGCCCCCGCCGAAGCGGCGGCCACAAAAAGACGACAAATGGTGGCACGAGGGCCAGGGGAGCAGAGGGGCCCACTCCGGCCGCGGCAGTCTCAAGGCGAGGGGAGGCCGTTTTTCTCGAGGCCGCCTGTCTTCCCGCGCCGACAGTGGCGCAGTGGAAATAGAGCGGCTAATCGACGCCAGATATACACCGCGTCTATCGGCCGCCAATAGCCGTCCACGCGCCGGCCCTTAACGGTTTATAGGCAGGCACCGTAAGGAGCCAACGCGAGCATCGGGGCTGGTGCGTTAAGTAACTAACGGTCTGCACCGATAGCCACAAGGACGTCTTTTATCCACGCTGAGTCCCTACACCCAGTCGAAATGTAAAAAAAAAAAAAAGAAAAAAAAACATAAATTGACGAATTCTGTGGTGTGCGTACTGTAAGACCTTCAGTACACACACCATCAGGTTATTTGACTTGTCGCTCTAACGAAGTAGGCGAGTGTCAGCAATATGTCTCGTGGTCTTATCGTGGCGTGTTTATCTTCTGCTGTTAGGTCAGACGATAGAAATGCCACTTGCACGCTTAGAGTAGCAGATTGACGGTGACCAACTTTAAACAGAACTGGATTAATTTTCAAACACATTTATTAAAATAATAACAAGCATAAAAATTACTTAACTTGGTTCTTGATGCTATTTACAATTCACAATATGAAGTTCTTTCGGTATTGGTACGTTAATCTTATTCTCACATATATCTCTGATACTTGACAAAAGTGTCTATACATTTATCTTCATGGCTATGTACAGGAATATGGTAATCTTATCAGGTGCAGACTGAAACTTGACTATAGACTGGTACAGACAAATGTAGAACTCGTGCAGACTGGACAGACAAATGCAGACTGACTAATCGGAGGTCTGTACACTCGTTATAATACCTCGCGCGTTCATGTATCACTGCGCGAGTGTGATCCGTGAGGAGATAAGGTTCTACGTTAGCAGCAATCTCATTGGCTGCGTTATATATTAATACGCGGATCGGCGGAAGCAGAATTTGGTCCGTCTCTACGGCAGCGCCATCTCGTATAGCGGAGACGGCCGAGCGCTGCACCTGCGCTGTTGTGCTTAGCGGGGCGCGCTCTAGTGGGAAAGTTGTGTACGCGCTGACTACGCGGAACCATGTACACAACAGTTTCCAAATACACTATCTGAGAGGAAGTACCCGGACACCTATCAGCCGACATGAATATGGGGTGCGTTCACCCTTCGCGTTTGCGACAGCTTTAACTCTGATGGGGACAATTTCTATGAGGTGTCTGAATGTATATGGAGGAAGGCAGCCCGTTTTTTTCACAGCCGAAAACAGAGAAGTTAGTGATGTGTGATGCTGGAGTCTGGAGTGAAGTCGATGATATAATTGATCCCAAAGGTGTTCCACGGGTTTCAGGTTGGGACTCTGGGAAAGCTAGTCCATTTCAGGAATGTTACTATCTACGAAACACAGCCTCCCGGATGCTGCTTTGTGAAAGAGCGCATTGTTATCCTTATACACTACTGGCCATTAAAATTGCTACACCACGATGATGATGTACTACAGACGCGAAATTTAACCGACAGGAATAAGATGCTGTATTATGCAAATGATTAGCTTTTCAGAGCATTCACACAAGGTTGGGGCCGGTGGCGACACCTACAACGTGCTGACATGAGGAAAGTTTCCAACCGATTTCTCATACACAAACAGCAGTTGACCGGCGTTGCCTGGTGAAACGTTGTTATGATGCCTTGTGTAAGGAAATAAATGCGTACCATCACGTTTCCGACTTTGATACAGGTCGGATTGTAGCCTATTGCGACTGCGGTTTATCGTAACGCGACATTGCTGTTTGCGTTGGTCGAGATCGAGTGACTGTTAGCAGAATATGGAATCGGTGGGTTCAGGAGGGAAATAAGGAACGCCGTGCTGGATCCCAACGACCTCGTATCACCAGCAGTCGAGATGACAGGCATCTTATCCGCATGGCTGTAGCGGATCGTGCAGCCACGTCTCGATCCCTGAGTCAACGGATGGGGACGTTTGCAAGAAAACAACCATCTGCACGAACAGTTCGACGACGTTTGTAGCAGCATGGACTACCAGCTCGGAGAACATGGCTGCGGTTACCCTTGACGCTGCATCACAGACAGGAGCGCCTGCGATGGTGTACTCAACGACGAATGTGGGTGCACGAATGGCAAAACGTCACTTTTTCGGATGAATCCAGGTTCTGTTTAGAGCATCATGATGGTCGCATCCGTGTTTGGCGACATCGCGGTGAACGCACATTGGAAGCGTGTATTCGTCATCGCCATACTGGCGTATCACCCGGCGTGATGGTATGGGATGCCATAGGTTACACGTCTCGGTTACTTCTTGTTCGTATTGACGGTACTTTGAACATTGGACGTTACATTCCAGATGTGTTACGACCCGTGGCTCTACCCTTCATTCGATCCCTGCGAAGCCCTACATTTCAGCAGGATAATGCACGACCGCATGTTGCAGGTCCTGTACGGGCCTTTCTGGATACAGAAAATGTTCGACTGCTGCCCTAACCAGCACATTCTCCAGATCTCTCACCAATTGAAAACGTCTGGTCAATGGTGCCGAGCAACTGGCTCGTCACAATACGCCAGTCACTACTCTTGATGAACTGTCGTATCGTGTTGAAGCTGCATGGGCCGCTGTAGCTGTACACGCCATCCAAGCTGTGTTTGACTCAATGCCCAGGCGTATCAGGGCCGTTGTTACGGCCAGACGTGGTTCTTCTGTGTACTGATTTCTCAGGATCTATGCACCCAAATTGCGTGAAAATTTAATCACATGTCAGTTCTAGTATAATATATTTGTCCATTGAAGATCCGTTTATCATCTGCATTTCTTCTTGGTATAGCAATTTTAATGGCCAGTAGTGTACAATCAATCATTGTCTCCGAACTGCCCTTTACTGTACGCAGTAAAAAATGCTGAAAAATATGTTCATATTTCTTCACAATCACCGTTTACGTATGCGCAGTAAGGTGACCACACCCTAATCACGGAAAAGACTTCCGTACAGTAACACCATTTCCTGCTTGCTCCACTCTTGGCACTACACGTGATGCAAGGCAATGTTCTCCAGGGATTCGCCAAACCCAAACCCGTCCATCGGACTGCTACAGTGTACAGCGTCATTCATCATAGTGAAACACTGGTTTGCAGTCATCCAGCGTCACACCATCTCATGCATCGCTTAGCGCTGTGCTCAGCAATGTTAACTTATAAGGATGTGCTCGACCACTGTAGCCCATTATTTTTAAATTTCTTAGCACAATGACGGTACTAACTACGCTGGCAGCACTTTGGAACTCACGAGTGATTCATTTCGATCATTTCATGCGACTTTTTTAGTCATCTTCCGTAGAGCTCGACGTTGTCTATCCACCAGTACATGAAGTCAGCCTCGTCTTGTTTAAACTGTGGCTGCTCCTTCGCTTTCCCACTTCACTGTCACATCACCAACAGTCGACTTGGGCAGCTGTGACATCCAACGACCAGCAAAAGTTCGAATTGATTCAGCTTTCCTGAGCGACACACAGCCGCGCGGGATTAGCCGAGCGGTCTAACGCGCTGCAGTCATGGACTGTGCGGGCATGGGTGTGTGTGTTTGTTCTTAGGATAGTTTAGGTTAAGTAATGTGTAAGCTTAGGGACTGATGACCTTAGCAGTTAAGTCACATAAGATTTCACACACATTTGAACATTTTGAACCAACCCACTCTGCTGTTACTTCCTACTTTTATATTATACATGAAATGTATTCGCAGTTGTGAATGTGAACAACCATGAGCTGTATGATGAAATCACGACACTAAAAGTTTGTGTCGGATCGCGACGTGAACCCTGACTTCCTGCTGATCGCGGGCGGTTACCTTACCATTAATCTATCCGAGAATGCTCCACCACCAGACCCAAACTCCCATATCTAGACACATGTTTGACCTTATATGAAAATTTGAGTCTGACCGTGGTGCGTGCTAGGACAGTCTAATGCAAAGGCGACCGCTCGGTGCAAGCGGGATATCCGGGTTCGAATCTCGGTCCAGCACCAATTTTCAGTTTCGTCATTCCACTAGACAGACGGTTGCTCATATTTGCAACTGCGAATACATTTCGTATATTTCATAACGGTTGTAGTGTACCTGTATGTCCGAAGTATCATTGCGTTGTAACTCTGAACAACACGGGCACTGCAGTGTTGTGTCCTTTTACACTGAAGAGCCAAAGAAACTGGCACACCTGCTTAATATCGTGTAGGGCCCCAACGAGCAAGCAGAAGTGCGGCAATACGATGTGGCATGTACTCGACTAACGTCTGAAGTAGTGCTGGAGGGAATTGAAACCATGAATCGCGCACGGCTGTCCATAAATCCGTAAGCGAACGAGGGGGTGGACATCTCTTCTGAACAGCACGTTGCGAGACATCCCAGATATCCTCAATAATATTCATGTCTGAAGAGTTTGGAGGGCAGCGGAAGTGTTTAAACTGAGAAGAGTGTTCCTGGAGCCACTCTGTAGCAATTCTGGAGGTTGGGGTGTCACATTGTCCTGCTGGCATTGCCCAAGTCCGTCAGAATGTACAACGGACACGAATGGATACAGGTAATCAGACAGGATTTTTACGTTCATGTGATCTCACAGAGTTGCATCTAGATGTATCAGGGGTCCCATATCACTCCAACTGCACACGCCCCAAACGAATACAGAGCCCCCACCAGCTTGAACGGATGACATGTAGGGTCCATCGATTCAGAGGTTATCTCCAGACTCGTACACGTCCGTCTGCTTGATACAATTTGAAACGAGACTAACCCGACCAGGCAACATGTTACCAGTCATCAACACTCCCATGTCGGTTTTCACAGGCTCAGGCGAGGAATAAAGCTTCGTGTCGCGCAGTCATCAAGGGTAGACGAATGGGCCTTCGGCCCCGAAAGCCCCTTTCTATGATATTTCGTTGAATGGTTCGCATGCTGACACTTGTGAATGGCCCAGCACTGAAATCTGCAGCAACTTGCGGAAGGGTTGCACATCTGTCACGTTGAACGATGCTCTTCAGTCGTCGTTAGTACCTTTCTTGTAAGATCTTTTTCCGGCCGCAGAGATCGGAGATTTGATGATGTACCGGATACCTGATGTTCACGGTACACTCGTGAAATGCTGGTACAGGAAAATCCCCGCTTCATCGCTACCTCGAAGATGCTGTGTCCCATCGCTCGAGCGCCGACTATAACATCACATTCAAACTCACTTAAATCTTGGTTACCAGCCATTGTAGCAGCAGTAACCGATCTAACAACTGCGCCAGACACTTGTTGCCTTATATAGTGCGTATTCTGCCAGTTCACATATCTCTGTATTTGAACATTTATGCCTATACCAGTTTCTTGGAGCTTCAGAGTGCCATCTGGTGGTCAGTTCCTCATTAAACAGGCCTGTGTGTATGATTTTGATGAGATAGTGTATGTGACACTTGATGTTAGTAAAATTCTACTTTTCGTCGTAAATTAAGAATGCACGCAAAATTTATACCGTAGCACTGTTATTAGTGGCCTTGGGTTTGAAACATTAAACATTGAAATTATTTGCGTAATACACTAAATTGGTGACAAAGGCTGCCATATTTTTTTACATTTAGACGTACATCTGTACCCCACAGGCCGTCTTACAGAACGAAGGGGCGGGAAGAAAGATCGGAGTTTAACGTGCCTTCGACGACGATGACATTAGAGACGGAGCCCAAGTTCGGAATGGGAAAGGATGGCATGGGGAGTACTGCCACATCATCTGCCTTAAGCAGTTTAGGGAAAACACAGAAAAAATCTTAAACATGGATGGTCGCAAAGGGCGTTGAACTACTGTCCTGCGAAATACGGCTCCAGTGCCTTAATGCTGAATGCTGCGTCATAATCTACGACGAAGGTTACACCTGTAGCATCACGTGCCACCTTTCCTGTTCCATTCGCGAATAGTGCGTGGAAGAATAACGACAGACGGTAAGTCACTGTGTGACCTCGAATTCCTGGACTTGCTTATCATACGTCATTCGTGAGAGGTATGTGAGGTGGTGTCTGGCTCGCGGGGAGAGGGGGGGGGGGGGGGAGTGACGCCGGGGAATGTAATATGTGTCGCGGCAAGTTTTTAAACGTACGTTCTGGGAATTTTAATAGCTGAAATCGAGAGAAATCGGTTAGCGAGGCACATTTGAGAATGAATAAGTTTTGAGATTCTTCTAATGATTGTAATTTCTTGTACTACATGTTACGCTGGATGGTTCTCTGCTACACTGCAGCATAGTTGCATCTGAGAACACGCAAGCGAGATATGCTACGGGGTTTTATAGGATGCAACGGCGTTCGGCATGACGGCAAAAATGAAAATGAGTTTTTTAATTATAATTATAAACATTACTATGGCGAAACTAATTTGTTTGGGTTGAGAAAAAACTGTGAGAAATTTAGAATAAAACGGTGGGAATAGTACGAATATCTACGTGGATTTTAGTTCAATAAACGCAGTGTTGTACATAATTTGCCTTCACTGCATACTACGTCAGTTTAAATCATCGACGTGTATTTAGAGTCATTTTTAATTAAGTCAACACAGGACAGGTTTGACTTTGGTAAAGAAACGGACGAGCTAGCTGCTAGCAACTTGAATTTCCGTAGATAAATGTTCTAAATGACAACGAAGAAATTGTTTCACCGTTCATTTATAACGTAGCATTCCATTTCGAATCATTTTTCACGATTTTCTGTGTCTTTAATTGACGATCGAGTTAAATCCCAAAGACGCTTGGTGCATAGTTCAAACATCGCTGCCGGCATTTTAGTTTTACTCGCTGGTCAGTAAAAATTATAAAAGACACTGTGCCTATTTTATGCTCCCTACCTCTGTGATAGATTCATTTCAACATTAGCGCTTACTGGGTCGATTAGTTAGAATAAGCCTTGAGAACTATTTAATGGTATATGTTCAATTTATCATTGTGAGCTTAGTTATGGGGAATGAATCGTAAGGAAATGCATCCGGGACATCGAATAAAAGAATAAGTAGTGTGAACTTATTTATAACTGCTAATTAGCCGGCTGGAGTGGCCGTGCGGTTCTAGGCGCTACAGTCTGGAACCGTCCGACCGCTACGGTCGCAGGTTCGAATCCTGCCTTGGGCATGGATGTATGTGATGTCCTTAGGTTAGTTAGGTTTAAGTAGTTCTAAGTTCTAGGGAACTGATGGCCTCAGAAGTTAAGTCCCATAGTGCTCAGAGCCGATTCAACCATTTTTTTTGCTAATTACTTACCGATCTTTATCCCTGAAGTACTTAATAATAAATGCTGATAGTAATCAAACTGTAAGCTCAACTTTCGTTATCTCATCTTTAACGCTAAACTCTCAGAGTCGCTAGTTTCTTTTTTGTTGATCAATGAACCTGCAGCAAGTGTTGAATTTAAAAACACAGATTATTCAGATAAAAGGTTTGCAAAAATTAGAAAATGTATCTAGTGCCAGTTTCAGTCAGATGATATGGATATTATTTACATACTGAATGGTAACACTCGGAAACAAAGCACAGTTGCCTCTACTGTCGCAATAGTCGTAATTTTAGGGTAATGGTGCCTGGTAAGCGCTATTACACAAACAAAACAGAGAAATAAATTAAAAAATACGGATACATTTCCACAAAGCCACACCTATAACTACAGTTTTAGGCTACAGATAATAAAAACCTGATAAAGGCTCATATGCTTTCAACGTTTATGCCAGAAGCCAGCTGCAGGCTGCAGTTACGCATTTCTTTCTGAATAAAGCCATTTTTATCTTTAATGTGTATCTTCGTTCACAACGTAGTTTCTTCTAGTGCCGTCATCATTTAAAAATTAAAACCCGTAAAACAGTGTTCAGTGTCAGTTTTAGCAAATATAGCGATGCGAAATTTGAAGGAGCGCTGAGGCTTAGGTTTTATTGAAACCGACGCTGAAATTTGTTTTAAAAAGTTTCTGATCTGATGATAGCAGTAGCCGAAACGACGTTGTAAACAAAGTAACACATTAAGCGATCACAATGGCTTTTTCCACAAAATATTCATAATGATAAAACAGTCATTCAGGTCATTTACTTTCCTTATTAACAAATTATGCTTTTCACCATTGATAAATTTCATTTCTGATTTATTTGAAAGTTATCAAGTTTCGACGATTAGTACTAATCTTAATGTTTATTTTGAGTCTCAATCTGTAATTTATGAACGTCGGGCGTTTTAAGAAGAGAGGATTAAGAGCGCATGCACATTCTGTAATTTATCTGACCCTGTCACCTGTCGCAAAATTATGTCATGGTACTATAAGTGAGTAAAGACTATTCGAAAGAAATAGATCACGGAAGTAAGTCTCTGCTGATAGTTAATCAGTGTCAACAATACACCTGCTTAACTCGTGTATTTCTGCATTCACTCAAGCAGAAAGTTACACTTATGCCATTACCGAAACGTTCCAGTTAAACAAGTTGTAAGGTCGGTCAGCATAGCCACTGATGCTCGTAAATTCACACTGTGTTAGCTCACTAAAAATTAATCGCCCTAACCTATACAGGATGAAACATGTAATTCTACTTAATTTTTCATTACTCATCGGCGATTCGCTTTATCGCTAGAATTAATTCGTTACAAAAAAGTAGTGCATCTCTGAAGTCTGTGTGTCATACACCCGACTCTTCCGGGCCTCAGCAAGACTGGGGTTGAAACTCGTTGTCAGCTAAAGGATAATGTCCAAACATTCTGAAGCACTAACAGCTTAATTTATTGGAATCTTGCGACTTAACGTGTGGACAAATTCCGACTACATCGTGAGAACTACCGATATCAGCATCCTTACAGGGTATATAAATAATTTCTAGGCAAAAGTTATTGATATAGAACATACATTAAGTCTCGAACAAGTATCTAAACTGACTTACAAACTTCATTTCCTTAATGATAATATACTTTGATAGTAACAGTTAAAGAAAGAATACTTCATTTGTAACTACCTAGTTTACGATGACAGTACTTCGCTTCCACTGTAAGAAAGTGCGACGCCCATACTAAATTGTGCTTATTTTTAGTCTTTTTCAGCCGGTCATTAAAATGACGCTATCATATTTGTTCGTGCGCAGGACTCAGAAATCTGATACGTGTAACTTCGAAAAGGTTACCGGTTATATTTCAGTGAGAGGAGAGAGCGCTCGTGGTCGTTACGAGGCAGGAGGAATATGAAATACGTTCCGACACCCTCTGCAGTCTCATATAATTATTTCAAACAGCTAATAGTGAAAAATGATGGCGAGGCTGTGGAAAGAAACATCAATTAGCGCGTAATGTATGGCTGACGTAATGGCGCAAACGGCAGTAGCGGATGCAGCCCCCTCCGCAATGCATCTTCTTCAAAAGAAAAAACTGGACGTTAACCAGTCGAATAAACAGAGACAAATTTACCAGTCTAGCGTTCACAGCGTAAATTAACACAACTAATTATGGTTCCTCTTTGTACGTCCTACTTCAGAAGAACAGAATTCGCCAAGGAGACAAGCCGTGGTGAATACTGAATTACTGTTGCGGTCTGCTCTTTGATGTGGTTACATCTATTTTCACTGGCAGTTTATTTCCTTTGCACTGTCTTGCGCACAACCCTTTGCGGCCCTCGCAGTGTGAATATATCGTGTTTGTCACACACCTGATCTTACAGTCTACACCGGTAACTTTTCTTCGCAATAACAAAACAGTAGTGTTTATCGTAGATAGCTTAGGTCAGAAGGGCACTGGAAGAAAGTCCAGATAACTTCAAAGCATACGCGTTCTTAGAGGAAGTCTTCAATAAGTTAGGGAGGATAAGATGTTCGAAATCCACAGAAAAGGTACACATGGCGGCGTATTGAGTTTGAAATCAAGGAAGACCTAACGGAAGTACCGAAAGTTGATCAAGAAAGTCGGCCTTAGGCAGGGTTTACTCTTAAAGCCATAGATTTTTCAGCTGTCTGTCGCAACAACGTTATAATTGCTTCCTAGAAATCGAAAATGTCCTCTGTGCGAATCAAAATCACTCTCGAAAACAACGATAATGTGAAACCCAGTTCGCTCTGTTAGTTCGCTTTCTGAGAAGGCTGTAGATACCGGCGCTCAGGTTATCGTCGTGGCCCTTCACTTCCGGATGGCGTTCGATGTAGCTCCATGCTGCAGACTAATGAACAAGATACTAGTGCACAGAGTATGAGACCAGCTGGGTGGTTAGACTGAAACAGAACACGACATGTCACCATCAAAGGAGAGCAATCTTTAGACGTGAAAGACAGGTTTTTCAGAGTACTTGCATTAGACGTCTAAGGATGATAGATTACGCCACACGGAAGATATTTCGTTAGAGAGAAAAAGTTTCGATGACGCTTCCTAGAGACGCTTGAAATTGTTTTTCATAGATTATCAGCGGAAAAATTCTCCTATCGGAGCGCAAAAAATGCGAATATGTTCCTGTTTATTTGCAAGACTCCGACTGAAAAGTGGAGCACCAGCTGCGTCGCTCTACATTTCTCAGCACCATTAAAAAATTTCCAAAATATTTTGGAATGCGGACATATTCGCGGTCCTTTTAACAAGCAACTCACCTGAAACTCCCACAAGCTCCCCTAACTGTAGCTCACTCACAACCACTAGTCCATTGCTCTAAGTCGGTCATACCCACTCACGCCCAGTTGCCCTTTCTCTCTCACTCATTCAGCCCAACTCATTGCCATTGTCCTTTGTGTGATACTTTCATTATATCCTGTGTCACAGCCACAGTCCCCTTCGTTCTGTCTTACATCTGCTCTCGCTGTCACTGTCTCCTTCTTGCTCTCTCTTACTGCTAATATCTCCTTCTCTCCTTCCTACTGCTACTGTCTCTTCTCACCGTCCCCCCGTCCCCGTCTCTTTCTTTGTCGTTGTCAATGTCACACACTCTGTTTCTCACTATCATTGGCTATCACTCTCTTTCTCGTTACCTGTCTCGCCTCCCCCCCCCCCTCCTTTCTCCTGGCACTGTCTTCTTCAATCTTTTTCTTGGACGCTTCTGTCACTATCAACTATTTTTCACTCCCACTACGTCCCTCTCTTTCTCTCACACTGCCATAGTTTTCTTCTCTCTTTCTATAACACAACTGCTATTTATTACTTTCCCGTCTCTCTGCCGCTGCAACTGTCTTCTTTTCTCTCACCATAAAAAGCACGAACATGTTCGCATGCCAAAATGTTGGGGAAAATTTTTAAAGGTGCTAAGGAAGGTAGAATGAAGCAGTTGATACCCAACTTTTTTATTCAGAGTGTTTTAAACAAACAGGAACAAATACATATTTTTTGTGGTCCGATAGAAGCATTTTTTCACTGGTTCCCTTCTCCCTGCTGCAGCAGTGCGTATAACTCACGTGAAAATGAAATAACGCAAAACTTGTATTAGACATCAGACCGGATTGTGCGTGTAACAAAAAATTCGCATGTGCTTCAGTACTACAACATGGGGTTCGCAGATGATAAAGGAGAAACTTTACAGCATATTACTCCATGCTACGTCACTTTTATAAACTATGTTTTCGTCTCACAGCGTACTTTACGTGCATATTTTACTCTACTAGTAGGGTACCTTTGAATCCCTGTATCTAGGGAACGGATAAAGATATGAAGAAAATTTGAAGGTTGATCGAGATCAGGATCTTAGGAAAATTACGATGCTGTACATAGCCGCCTCGGAATCTGCTGCTGGATTTTGGTACGCAAAAATCATGTTTTTCGGGCGTTTCTCGAAAAGGAATAAAGTTTTTTTGGAAATGTGGAGATGTCACTTCTTGATAAATGCCTAGAGAATATACCATCAAAATTTGTGCAATTTGTTACGGTTCTTTATTATTTAGATTTTGCCTCTTACCGGATTTTGGGTGAAGAAATAGGGTGACTTTGAAGCTCTGTGTCTTGGAAACGGATAAAGACATCAAGAAAATTTTCAAGTTAGTCCGAGACCGGTATCTTGGAAATATATCGTAAAATTTCAGCCATTTGATGTGAGTAGCCGTTTTGGAATCCTCGGCTGAGTCTTGGACCGCTGGAGACGGCGAATATATAGTAAAAAACCTTTTTGTGGGGTTTTCCGAGGAATCGTGCACGAACTAATGGCGTCTTCATAAACCCCCTTAAGCTACTGTAGACCTCATCAGATACAAAAAGAACCAACTGATTTGCTGCATTTGCCTAAGCAGTAGAAAGTCTTTAATATTCATGCTATGACCTTGTACCGTAGGATAGTTACATTAACGATCCTTCCGTTGGCTAAACAAATTGTCCCTGGCCCAAGAACGATCAAAAACGGTTGACCATACATTTTCACCACCAGCAGAGCTCGAGGATGAGCACCGGAGACTCCCGTTTTTATGTGCGGCGTTTTGGAAGATATTAGGTATGCATACCGATGGCCCAGAGAGGCGGAAAGATGTAGAGTCTCAGCGGCCTGTGCATGTCTTGAGCGTTGCCTGTAATCCTGTCATCTGCTCCGTTTGAACGAGGGTAGACCCAGCAGAATTAACGTTCCTGATTAGCTTCTTCCTTTCTCCTCAAAGAGACACTCATTCTTAAGGTTTTCTTGTCGAGAATTATCCTATAAATATGCTAGAATGGAAAGTATGTTGCAACCTTATTTGTAGACCCAGCTAGTTTGGTGAAATCTCTTCGACTCATGGCCGGCGAATACTGAAGGACGCCTAGTGTCGCCGGGAACCATCAGTGAAAACTCTGTCCTTAATAAAAGCGCGTTCCCATGATGAGATCCATCCCCCTTAGATTTTTGATGCAGAGACTTTGTTATATTTCGTATAAGTATCTACGGGTTAATATCAGAAGTTCCACGATTTTTAATTCAGAACGCTAGAGAACTGTAGCGAAATGCACGGAGAGGCAGAGGATCGACGCTCGGTGCGGGGGTGGCAGCTGGCCTTCAACATAAATGAACTTATTGCACATAAACAAGCATATTAGGTGACTGCAAAACAGTCAATGGAAGCAGGCAGACACATCCATCAAATATCTAGGTGTATGGGTACGGAGCGACTTAACGTGGAACGACGACATAAAATCAATCGCAGGTAAGGTAGATACATGACTGACATTCACTGGAAGAATCCTCGGAAAGTGAAGTACTCCCATAACACTTGCAATACCCTCTTTCGACTAATACGAGTACTTCAACGTCGTTCAACAGCCTGGGATCATACCGGATAGAACTGACGGCGGAATAGAGAAGATACAAACATGAGCAACTCGTTTCCTTACAGGGTCTCTAGTTAGAGGGAAAGCGTCGCGAAAATGCTCAGCTATGTCCAGCTGGGAGATGCTACAAGAGAGGCGTTCTGAATCACTGTCAGCTTTATTGTTCAAGCTCCGAGAGCGTACATTCATAGAAGAGTCAACGATTATATTGTTTCCCCTTAAGTCTATCCCACGAAAAGACTATGAACGTAAATTATAGACCAGAGCTCATACAGAGGCTTACCAGCAATCGTTCTTCCCACTAACTATTCGCGGTCGGAACACACTGCCAGATGGCTTGTATACTACAAATGTAGCTATATTAGGCTTAGTATTTTATCCATATTTAGCAGTTGTAGTCGTAATTAAAGAAATAATAAGCAACCAGCTGCATGAAGGAAATTTAATTTCTTTACCGGTTTCGGGCACTTAATAGTGCAATAGCGATAACCTTCATTTTGAGACTAGTTGCTTATTATTTCGTTATATACATGGTGAGCCATTAACGATTGTCATCTAGAATAACTCCGAAAGTATGATAGTAGCTGAAAAGTTTGTGGGACAAATGTTGCATGCGACAACGTGGGCCATAATATGACGTTGGTTTTTTGTTGCTAGGATATGAAGGTCAGCCGGCCGTGGTGGCCAAGCGGTTCTAGGCGCTTCAGTCCGGAGCCGCGCGACCGCTACGGTCGCAGGTTCGAATCCTGCCTCGGGCGTGGATGTGTGTGATGTCCTTAGGTTAGTTAGGTTTAAGTAGTTCTAAGTTCTAGGGGACTGATGACCTCAGATGTTAAGTCCCATAGTGCTCAGAGCCATTTGAACCATTTGATATGAAGGTCAGCTTTGTTCTTTTAAATGGGATGCTATAGTTAGGTACTTATTTTCTGATAGCGTATCGAGACGAATCCAATGATGTGTAATATTAAGGTCTTTGAAGGTCAACTAAGATCACAAAGGTGGCATGAACGTCCATTTACAGAAGGTGTTCGAAATGATGACCACTGGTATCAATGCAATGCTGCAATCATCTTATTATGGATTGAGTGGTAATCCTTATCACTTCGACGCTTATCGAAGCACATGCTCTGACAATTCTCTCTCGTATCTCGTGCAAATAGTAAATATTCGCCGAATATGGCGTATCCAACTAACGTGCCACTGACATGTAAACACCATTCGACGGTTTCGCAGTACAACACTAATAGCTACGGTTAGTCTAGTACCGTCGAATCTAGCAAATGTGAATGATGTATTCCTTCGAAGAAGAAGTCGATATGCTTCTCAATTACGGAGAATGCCAACGAAATTCAGTGAGAGCTAGAGACTTATACGCTGAAAGATATCCTCAACGTACTCACCCTACACGTCGTACATTTAAATATGTGTATGATAAACTGAGAAGAACTGGATCTTTAACGCATGGGAAACATATCCGGCAAAGGAAAGTTACTAACGATGAAATGTAAATTGGTACTCTTGTCACTGTAGGTCGAGATTCTTGTGTTAGTTCGCATCAAATCGCAAGGAATCTGGCATGAGCAAGAGTAGTGTTGTTTGTGTTCTGCATGGCCATAAATATCATCCTTACAATATCAGTCTCCACCAAGAATTAACTGGTACGGATTGTATGCGTCGCACTGAATTCTGCCGATGGGATCAACTTCAGATTCAGAGGGATGACACATTTATAAATTTGATTTTAATTTACTGACGAGGCTACATTCACGAACCATGGAAATGATTATTTGCATAACATGCATTATTGGGCAACTGAAAATCCATGTTGTCTGCGGCAATTTGCACACCAAAAATTATGATCGGTGAATGTATGGTGCGCGATTCTAGAGGACAGAATTGTGGGCCCTATTTCATCGAAGGAAGTCTTAATGGTAGAAAGTACACCACATTCCTGTAACAAACATTAGGTCATTGGAAGAAATATCTTTAGGGAAAAGGAACAGAATGTTGTATCAACACGATGGGTGTCCGGCACATTTTTCGCTGATGGCTAGAAATGAGTTGTAGATTCCCAAATCGTTGGACTGGACGCGGAGGAGATGTGTCGTGGTCATCTCGTTCGCCAGACTTGACGCCCCTGAACTTTTTCTTGTGGGGATTTGTAAAAGACATTGTTTATAAAGACGTTCCTACTACATCTCAAGATATGCAACAGAGAATTGTCAGAGTATGTGCTTCGACAAGTGCCGATGTGATAAGGAATACTACTCAATCCATGATAAAAAGATTGCAGCACTGCTTTGATACCAATGGGCATCACTTCGAACACCTTCTGTAAATGGACGTTCATGCCACCTTTGTGACTTTTGTTGACCTTCAAAGACCTTACTGTTACACATCATTGGATTCGTCTCGATAGCCGGTAGTAGAAAATAAGTACCAAACTATAGCATCCCATTTTAAAAAGGAACAAAGTTGACCTTCATATGTTTGAAGTAACCCCACCTGGCAACAAAAAACAAACATCATATTATGGCCCCTGTTGTCCCACGCAATTTTTGTCCCACAAACTTTTGAGCTCCTATCATACTTTCGGAGTTATTCTTGGTTGCAATAGCTAGTGACTCACCCTGTATATATGCCTACATGAACAGCCGTCCGTGAAGCTTCTCATCATGTCTTTGATTAAGAGTTAATGTTAATTTGGGGGGAGGAGACAAAACTGCGAAGTCATCGGTCTCGACGGAATAGGGAAGGATGGCAAGGAAACCGGCCGTGGCCTTTCATAGGAACGATTCCGGCATTTTCCTGAAGCAATTTAGGGAAATCATGGAAAACCTAAATCAGGATGGCCGGACGCAGGACTGAACCGTCGCCCTCCAGAATGCGAGACCAGTATGCTAACCACTGCGCCACCTCGGTGTCTTTGATTGTCCTATGTTCATTTATCCTTATGTGTTATAATCGTTAAATATCCTTGTAATATGCTAGTCTTCACCTTGATTATTTCTCTTTCCAGTTATGTCAAAGAGGAACTACTTTTTCCATTTATTATATTCTTACTCTGTATTTCTCCGCCTCTGTTTGTTCTTGTTGTTTACATCTGAGTCAACCAAACATTATGTAAAGAACCGAACTCCGATGCATAATACAGCTTTATACGTCTGATTAAAAACTAGTTATGATGTTAAATGTTTGACGTTAAGCACGTCGCTCGCTTAAATATGTTTGAACTTACGTTTAAAGTTTTTTGGAAGTCGCTAAGTACTCTCATTCTCAAATGTTGGATGAATAATAGTCGGGGTAATCTAACAGCAAAAAGGTGCTGTATTTGCGCTTAGTGAGCTACAGTACCTTAACACATACACAAACTTTTTCTCTGTAATACTTGTCATACCGTGTTAAGCTTTTGACACAAGATTATACCTCTTAGTGAGTAGATTGTAACTTCATTTTCAATTTTAAAATTTGTACAGTAAAATACGAAATACTGAAAATTAATTTTTTCAGTACAATGAAAAACAAATCAAAGTTGCAAATTTCACTTCTGGATTTTCGTTGTACTGATTAACAGAAGTTGCTTTTGCAGGATGCTGAAAGTTCGTGAATGTCAGACGTTACGGGATGCATATGCCTACTGGAGAGAAGGATGAAATTGGCAAACGCATGTGCGAAATTACAGTTCGGTCGGAAATGTCTCCAGAATGAGTTACCTGCATGCGCTGTAACTGTTCGTTTGCACATGTTTGACATGGTTTTTGCATTTTCGGAAATAGCATTTTTGACTAAGTTACGATTATTTCAAAATGGGTTTCGGCCCGAAACTACTCAAACAGTGAACAAAAAAAGTGATTTTTCCAACTTTAAGTTTCCTTTAATTTACGTCTATGGTCGCATACTTTCTGTTGCGTCTGTGTTGCTGATGATCAATGGTGCATATGCCGACTCCTTTCGACTACCACAATGGAAGAATACAGCGTGATGTTCCGGCCCAACGGAGTTCTCTTTACAATGGCGATTTGCATTCAGTTTGACATCGGGAAATGGAGATGAATCTGCATTTGTTTCATACCGATGCGGAGAAACGACTTTCCGTCTTCTTGGTTTTCCAAAAATGTTATCATTTTATGCAGAGAACTGCCCCACACTTTCCCACTGCCACTAGTAGAGGTACTAATTTGAAGTCTCCTATTTATCTCATTTATAGAACCACAGCTCTGCCAATTTCACCAATACTACTTCCCTAGCAAATAATACGGAATTCCGTTGTCATCTGAGCATTCCAGAACAGATTTTTGAGACCATTAAAAACTCCTTAACATATAAACTCGTCGAGTAATAAGTGATTTTTTTTCGCCATGTAAAAGGTAACTGTTTATACTTTGAAACGGAGGATCAAAACAAACCCGTAAGTGAATGTGAATTCCGATAGGAAATGATATTTTACGCCTTTCTATAGATTACCCTCTTATCTCAGCAGTATGGCTGGTTGCCTGAGTTCATTCATGTAGGCGAAAGAATTCCCACCGCACAGTAGCTTGCTGTGCAGTGCACAGCTATCTCGTTGTTTTTGGCTCGACAATTCATTTCAGAACTTGGTTTTATCACATTTCAAATTTTGCACTTTTTTTCTAGCTGATGAGGCAGTTCAACCTGGAACATACCCGACATCGGATAATTTTGTTCTTGGAGTACACGTGTATCTCACTCCTTCGACTGAACTAGGTGGTGCATAGACATACTGCAAGTTTTCCAAAGAGCATATTAGGGCTTCCTTACACGTTCCAAATAGAAGCTGCGGAACCAAGATATTTCTCACGCCCCCTTACACAAGGAACTATTTCTGTATTACATATACGTCTGTTGAAACTGCCACACGCAAATAGAAGAGCCCAACTAAGCTGCAATGGTCAACAGGGAGAGGCTTAAAAGACATTCAGTGTATCGATTGCCGTCTTTTAGTGTAGGTGTTGCTCAACTCGTGCGTACGCTACACTCGCAGTACGCTGCATTCATTCGTCCCAAAACATCTCGTTTGCCGATGGTGCAATATTGTACAAGACAGTTCTGGCTGATAGACTGACAACTCCTCAATAGCCGAAGTATTTATATTTACTTATTCAGCGCGCCAGTTAAGGCACTCAGGAAACTACTGCTGTTCTCGGTGTGTTGGTTTCTGGACAATGGAAGCCCACGCAATAACATGCGTACCACCAATACAGACAGTAGCAGACTACATTGACCTGTCAATGCACTATCAAAGTGACGTAATTTAAAGGGCATAAAAAATTAGAAATGAAGAAAATGAGCGTACGACTTAATGTTCTGTTGACGCAAGGTAAGTGGAGATGGAACACAAGTTCTGATAGGACAAGGTTGAAGTATGAAATAGCTCTCGTTGTGTTCAGAGGAACCGGGAGGTACTATGGCAAAGCTAAATCAGGACTGCATATGGAGTTTTGAACCCCGCTCCTCATGAATTCTAGTATATGTATGTGTACAAAATGGCAGTCATCTCTGATCGTTTCGCATGGAGTACAACGCCGTAGCTGTTTCGTACGACTTTCTTCTATCGACCACTTCTGTACGCAAATCACTGTCGAACGCAAAATGTTCCTTACTTACTGAGATGCCAAGGTATGTCGAACCTAATTCTGGGAGAACAATCATTCTGTCCTGGTTGAACCTTTACATACTATCAGTGCACCATTTGAAGTTGATGAGGGATGCTTTCACGTTCCCGCTTCTTTAGACTGTTCCTCTCCGTCTCAGCTTGGTGTAACACCGATTTTTTCGGGAACACAAGAGATGGGCTGCAGCAGCACATCTGCCGCTCGTGTATCTGCGCGTAAACTTAGTAACTTACTGTTAGCATGCTGTTCTGTACATCAATCGATGCACTGTATTCCGAAAACTTGTAAATCTAATAACTATAAAAGTCCCAGAATACGTATACGCGGCAAAGCATAATACGAGGTTAGTTTCCTTTGCTTTGGGTCTCACTTATGTTCACGTGGTCACAACTAACCACCACGTCGCTCCCTCCCCAATGACAGGAGGTGGCAGCACTGTATGAGTCTTTGGTGCGCAAGCGGTAACATAGCGACAGTAACACCCACTGTTTACTTTGTTCGGCATAATGAGAAGTAAATAAAGAAATCCCGCTGACTCGCGACTGCAGAAAGCAGGCGTATTATTTTGTGCGTCAGCGAAGCGAACGCTTTTCGTCTAAAACGAATTTTTATTCATGGTTAAAACAAAACTGTACGACATTAGACAGTATTTTATGGGAATCGCAGTATGATTTCTTGTTAACCAATTATACATGTTAAACGTTTGAGTGTTGATTCAGAAAATCCCGATACTGTAAAGAATCGAACTGTCATTTACAAAAAGACTCAGTCTTCTCAATACTTTACAAACGAGTTAATGTGTTAAACATCTGACGTTAAGCAGGTAAGCGTGAAACAGGTGAGAATTGGTTTAAAATTTGCTGGAAGTCGCTAAGTGCTCTCATTATCAACAATGGGTGAGTATAGTCTGAATAGTTTGCACTCCATTTGAAGCAAACCTAGGTTTTCATGCATCTCAATGTTTATCACGTCATGTCTCCTCAAATACGTGTCGTACAATGATATAAATTTGCAGATACGTTATGTGGTACTTGTAGGTACTGTCTGCAAAATGTATCCCAAATAGTGTCAGTAGTAAAGAAGAAATAAATTAGAACGTCATGCCTGATGCCGAAGTTTAACTCCACGAACAGAGAAAATGTAAAAGCGATAAGCTTTTTCTTTTCATCATTATCCGGGAGATCTTAGTGAAAAACATTTTCGTAGATGTATGAAATTATGCGTAAAGTGTAGGTATATACGTGGTGCCTGTTCTTTCGGCAGCCAATGATTTCTTCTGTGCTGATGCCCACCAGGCTACTTTAGATCCTATAATTCTGTTATAGTTCGTAAACGTGGTTGGGAGATTTTAAAAATGTATCATGCCACAGAAAACTGCCCCTGCAGTAGCACACTAACCAATAGTACGCAACGCATAAACAAATCTAATGTGTTCATAGATTTTCTTATCATTTTTTTCATTTGGAGTTACTGCAACACTTTTCCAAAAGGTGATCGTGTATGAACGTTTACCACACTGCAGTTCCATTTCACTGGCAAGTTCTACGTGATTTTTTTTATAGAGAGTTCCAGACCGACTTCGCGACACTGAATACATCTTGCACGGTTTGCAAAAATTCCGTTGAGAACCGATATATCAAATATTTCACACCAAGCTTCCTCTGCGAAGTACTTTCTTTCTCACATACATTGCAATGGGCAGGTGTAGTTGCAAGGTTAGGTTCACACACTTAGTTATCGTATTTATTGTTTACGGTGGTAAAAACTACGTTTGGCTATCAAACATTTCTCCTTTTCTTAAAAGCCTTCAGAGGATCTCTAATCACTTTACGTTTACCCATGATTTTGTGGAGGAATGTGGCATTACCCACCTACGCATAGGTCATGTAATTCGTGTAAATAATAGGCCACTGATCTACGTAAGCGGTGTTGGTGCCCTATAGTGACCCAGATGGTTTCCATAGGATTTATATCAGACGAATTTGGTCGCCCAGACATAAACGAGAGGCCGAGCGGTTCTAGGCGCTACAGTCGGGAACCACGCGACCGATACGGTCGCAGGTTCGAATCCTGCTTCGGGCATGGATGTGCGCGATATCCTTAGGTTAGTTAGGTTTAAGTAGTTCCAAGTTCTAGGGGACTGATGACGTCAGAAGTTAAGTCCCATAGTGCTCAGAGCCATTTGAACCATTTGAACATAAACGAGAGTTCACTATAGTGCTTCTCAAGCTGCTGTAGCACGGTTCTGGCACCGAGACACGGACTATTATACTGCTGAAAGATGAAAACGCCGTCGAGGAAGACATCATGCATGAAGGGATACAGGTGGTTTACAGCACCCTGCGTGCCAACAGTTACTGTCACAAGTCCCATGAAAGTGCAGGAGAATGTCTCCCGTAGCATAATATACACCGGCCTGCGCCCGTGGCGCGCTTCACTTGTCGAGCCACCGTTCACCTCGACGACGGCGTTTGTGAAGACGACCATGGATCTAGTGTAGCAAAAATGAGATTCACCCGAAGAGCCGGCAATTTTCCATTGATGCACGGTCGAATCCCGATGGTCGCGTGCCCACTGCGATCTTAACTGACGATATCGTTGGGTCAACGTGTGAACAAGTAGCGGTGGTCTGGTGCGGAGCTCCATGTTGAGCAATGTACGATGAACGGTGTGTTCCGATACTCTGGGCGTGTACCAGCATTGTGGTTTTTCGGTAGAAATTCCACAGATCCCCATGTATAGAGCAGACAATCCTCCGTACCCCACGTTCTGTGAACAGTTGTGGCCTTCCAACGCCTAGTGGTAGTGTCACTCCTCCTAGATCTTTCCGAAGATGATCACGAAAGTAGCTCGTGAACGTTCGATCAGCTTCGCCGTTTTCAAGACAGTCGTTCACAGGTTCAAATGGTTCAAATGGCTCTGAGCACTATAGGACTTAACATCTGAGGTCATCAGTCCCCTAGAACTTAGAACTACTTAAACACAACTAACCTAAGGACATCACACACATCCATGCCCGAGGCAGGATTCAAACCTGCGACCGTAGCAGTCGTGCGGTTCCGGACTGAAGTCCCTAGAACCGCTCGGCCACCGCGGCCGGCGTTGTTCACAGGCACTGTGTTATAATAATCTGCTCTTTGTCAAAGTCGCTTATCTCAATGGATTTCCCATTTGCAGCCCATATCTTCGCTAAGGTGATCCCTCGCCGGTGTATGCTCCACTTACGACAGGCAGCATCCAGCGTCGCGCAGGACAGTGGTCATAATGTTTTGTGTCAGTGGATGTCTGCGTATGTAGTTTTACTGTAGCTCATTTGTCATAACAGTGGGAGCAGCAAAATTAACGAACCAAATTTAAAGGATGCTGAAGAAAAATTATGTATCGTGGAATATATACCAATTAGAGGACAGAGCTCAAGTCCTGTAGGGAAAAAGTTTTCGTGTGTTTATGAGGCAGCTTCAGATAAATTGACATGTGTTTCGGAACGATAATTATGTAGAAAAAAATACTAAACACTCGAATATGTTACGACATGTCTGTAAATTTGAACAGCAGTTTCCACATCCATAAACGTTCTCACGGAGGACAAAGACCAAACATTGACTGAAAAAGGAAAAAAAAAACATGTGGCTCAGTGGATGTTAAAAACAACAGTTTGGTGATGTGTAACGTAGTGCGAAGGAAGGTCAGTATGAAAGAAAAGTTTCTTCAGCCATGGACTTTTTAGCTTAACATAATACGAAAAACGAACATTGCCTTTGCTAAAACGCATTTGGGGAATTCAGAATGAACTACTTAAGTTACTTAGAGTTAATTCAGCGAAACCGCTATGCACATTCTGGAAAAGTAATTAAAATTTTTATAACTCGCATCATATTTGACTGAAATACACTAAAGTTACAGAAAGTAGACCTCCAAACTTTAGTTCTTGTTGCAGTATAATAGAAATCTTCAGGTTCTGTGGTGCAAATGATCTGGGCTTTCAGAGGTGGTTCTGCTTACTACAGAAAACATGTATTAGAGACGACCTGATGGTAGTTCGAATAGACAATAGTCAGAACTAGTGGATAGCGCTGAAGTTTCAGCGAAAACCGTTCGCATAGAAATAAATAAATAAGCACGAAACACGCCGAAAAAGAAAAAAGGACAAGTAAAACCCACAATTTTATGACCTACAATGACCCTAAATGAATATGTATTTCATTGAGAGTCATCTAGTGATGATGATGATGTTGAGGTCCCGTACTCCGAGGAGCGTAGGGGACGATGCAGGAGACCCGCACCGCTGTACTAGGGCAAGATCCTAGTGTAGGTGGTTTGCCATTGCCTTCCTCCGACCATAATGGGGATGAATGATGATGACGAAGACGACACAACACCCAGTCATCTCGAAGCAGGAAAAATCCCTGACCCCGCCGGGAATCGAAACCGGGACCTCGTGCGCGGGTAGCGAGAAAGCTACCGCAAGACCACGAGCTGCAGACCATCTTGTGATACTCGGGTAAAAAGAAAACTTTTGATTAACATCCTAATCCTTCCCATAATACTACAATGAAAGCATACAGAAATACTTACTGCGCAGCGTAGCACAACGGAAAGACGGGCAGGCAAGCTGGATTCTTTTAGCCTGCTTGGATTGGGCACAATATGGCTTTAACGGGAGTAAAGTAGCCGGCCCGCTCTGCTGATAACATGTGGCGACTTGCCTGCTAGACTAACAGTCAAGCAAGGGCGGGTTAAAAGCGGAATGTGTACTCCTCTGGTAGGTACACGTGCCACGAAAGGAGTGCAGAGGGTCCGATACGACGTGGTACCTGGTAAACGCTTGCTGTGCGCTGAAGACAAGACGCCGCTCCTCTGGCAGTGACCCCGTTGGCAGCGGCGAGCGCTGCCGAGGCCCGCGCGACATTCCCAGCTGCTGGGCGAAGCACCCCGACTTAGTTTATAGTGTCACTTAGGTGGCACGTCATCGCCCGACTCGTAAGCGGGCCAGTTCTACCGGCCGCTGGCCCATCTGTTAGATTTCTCGCGCGCCAGCCTAGACAATAAAATACAATGTCCTGCGATACAGTTCGGTTTGTTTTCGACGTGTTACAGCAATCTCCGCGTTTCTGTTTATCATTCTAGCCGCAATAAATACCGGGAAGTCCGAAAGGCAGAATTTGTGTATCGGAAAACTAACACGCTGGTCCGTGATTTACTGTTTACTCCCAAAAAAACTTCTGAGTCAAAATAAAACTTTTCAACAGTTTACATCGTTATTGAGAAAGGCTTATAATTCTCTTTGTGCTACAAATATTAATGCCGAAATGTCGATCACGTTAAAATATTCTAGGAGGGATCCACACACTCTGGAAAGTACGCTATGAATGAAATTAGTCCTGGTCTTATAGTACTGAAGTTTAAAGCAGGTGATAGGTTAAAACCGTGTCCACACTCGTTCTCCAGTCCAGAACATTACTTTTCACGTACGTTGCTCACACCAGCTGGACTATCTAGCTACAAAAGACGGCCCGATTCAGGCCTCACAGCCCTTCTCGCCAGATCGATTAATTTAGAGAGCTTCTGAAGGACATGGTTAGTTCGTGGCGGGTACTTGCGAATTGAAAACTGAGCTGTGCCGTGAGGCGTACTTGGTAAGCTCAGACGGTAATAGAATTGATCCTATTAAAATGGTTACAACTCCTGATAACACCGAAGTGACAAAAGTCGTGCGATACCTAACAATATCGTATCGGACCTTCTTTCGAACGGCCTACTGCAGCAACTCGATTTGGCTTGGGCTCAGCAGGTAGTTGGAAGACCCCTGCAGAAATAATAAGCCATGCTGCCTCTATAGCCGTTCATAATTGCGAAAGTGTTGCCGGTGCAGGATGTTCTGCACGAACTGGTCTCTCGATTATGTTCCATAAGCGCTTGGTGAGAATCATGTCGGATGTTCTGCCTGATCAAATATTTCGCTCGAACTTTCCAGAATGTTCTTCAAATCAGTCGCGAACGATTGTGGTCCAGTGACACGGCGTCATGTTTTGGGAACATGAACTCTATGAATGGCTGCAAATGGTCTCCAGGTAGTCGAAAGTAACCATTTCCTGTCAATGATCGTTTCAGTTGGATAAGAGAACCCACTCCGTTCCATATAAACGCAGCCCGCACCATTGTGGAGCCTTCACCAGCTTGCACAATACCTTGTTGACAAGTTGGGTCCACGGAATCATGGGTTCTGCACCACACTTGCATCCTAACCATCAACTTGTACCAAGTGAAATCGGAGCTCATCTGACCAGGCCACGGTTTTCCAATCGTGAGGGTCCATCCAATATGGTCACAGGCGTGGGAGAGCCGCTGCAGGTGACGTCGTGCTGTTAGCAAAGGCATTCGTGTCGATCGTCTGCTGTCATAACATTAACACCAAATTTCACCGCACTGTCCTAACGCATGCATTCGTCGTACGTCTCACACTGATCTCTGCGGTTATTTCACGCAGTGTTGCTCCTCTGCTAGCACTGACAACTCTGCGTAAATGCCGCTGCTCTCGGTAGTTAAGTGAAGGCCGTCGGGCAGTGCGTTGTCGTGGTGAGAGGTAATGCTTGTATTTGGTATTTTTGGCACACACTTGTGACTGTATATTTCAGAATATATAATTCCCTAGCGATTTCCGAAATGGAATGTCCCATGCGCCTAGCTCCAACTACCACTCCGCATCCAGAGTCTGTTAATTCCCGTAGTGCGGCCACAGTCATATCGGAAATATTTTCGCATGAATCACCAAAGTAGAGATGACAGTTCCGGCACTGCACCGCCATATTTGGATGTTGCTATACCACGACTTTTGTCGCCTCAGTGATCAGCAAAAACAGTGTGATCACTGACCACCTCGATTAAGTGCCACCTGGTGGAGATGCGAGCACGTAGTGTGGTAAGGGAAGGTTGTAAGCAGTGCAGAGACGAGTGAGGAATAATTCTAGCACCGATGCGGGCCGCGAATGAGATAATCCACCGATAAACACTGTGAGAGAGGGCAGTTTGTTACTGACCCAGTGCCTGACAACGAGCATCTCGGAAAAAGCTAAACTGATCTATTGCTCCCGTATCACTAACACGAACCTGTAAGAAAAGTAGCTGAAGGACGGTGTAACCAAGAGTAGGTGACAAGCCATTGAATGTCCACGCTTTATCACAGGACGTGAAAGTTGGAGGCTTGCCCCGTCTGTAAAGCAGGATAGGAGCCGATATGTGGTACACCTTACGACAGAGTTCATTGGTAATGCAGGCACATTGTTGAATATGGGATTTTGCAGGAGACGACCCCTCAGTGTTTCTATGTTGACTCATCGACATCGTCAGTTAGGATTGTTATGGGCGCGCGATCATCGACACTGGATCGTGAATCACTGGAAACTTGTTGCCTGGTCGGATGAATCAAGTCTCATGTTACACCAGATCCTAAGTCGTATCCGGTTGCGCAATCATCCAGACGAACTACTGGTAGAAACATGCACAGCGCCACTGATACAGACCGGTGTAGATACTCTTTATTCTATGAGGGACATTTACCTGGGCTTCCATGGGTCCTTTGGCCGCAATCTAATGTACCATGACTGCTGTGGATTATATGAACATCGTTGCATGCCTCCACACTTGATGTCTTCCCCGACGGTGATGGCTTCGTCCATAACAGTACCATGAAGCCAAAATTGTTCTACAGTGCCTTAAGGAGTTTTATAGAGATGTCACGTTGATGTCTTGACCACCAGGTTGACCCGATCTGAACCTGGTGGAGCCGGCCCCAGTGGCCGAGCGGTTCTTGGCGTTTCAGTCTGGAACCACGCGGCTGCTACGGTCGCAGGTTCGAATCCTGCCTCGGGAATGGCTGTGAGTGATGTCCTTAGGTTAGTTAGGTTTACGTAGTTCTAAGTCTAGGAAACTGATGACCTCAGATGTTCAGTCCCATAGTGCTTAGAGCCATTTGAACCTCGTGGAACCCGTCTGAAACACCAGCAGGCGGCAGCTATGCTCTCACAAACCACCGGCTTGAAATTTACGGGAACTGCATGATATTTGCGTGTTTATATGGTGCCCCATACGTCCAGAAACCTCTCAGTGACTTCTCGAATATATGTAATTCAGAACTGCAGCTCTATTACGTTCCAGAAGATCAATATGATATTTAATATGTTGTCATAATGTTGTGGCTCATCAGTATACTTGATAAATGCAAACAAGACGTAAAACATAGGATTTGTCAATCTAGAAGTAGCATGCGGCGATGTAAAGTGATATAAGATGTTTGCAACCAGCTACAAGATACAGGAGAAGACGCGTGATATAAACGTTCACGAACCAAGATGGAGCAGTGGGAATGGATGAGCAAGAGTACGTCTCGTATTAAAATGAGCATAAGGCATCTATGCAGCCTTCTTCTCTACTGTTCAACTTGGGAGTCTTAGAATAAAAACGGAAATAAAAGAAAATATCGTGATTGGGATTCAAAAACTGTGTGAAGGGATATTATAACAAAGGAAGGACATCGACCTGATTAGAGACGCATACAGGCCTGAAATGATTCAAGTCCCTCTGGAGGAATAACCCCGGCAACTGCCTGGAGCACCTAGGGAAATTACGAAAAACCTAAATCAGGTTGGCCGGATGCGGATTTGAGCCGTATACCTCCAAAATACGAGTCTATAGCGCTAACCACTACCCCTCATCGTTCGGTAAAGACTATCTTAGATAAGAATCTCTGATGACATCCCTGTGTTCTGTGAAAGTGAGAAAAAAAGCAGGACATATTGAATGGAGCGAACAGTCTAATGAACACGGATAACGGCTTGAGACGAAATAGATGAGTAACAGAAATGAGTTTAGCGTTTAAAGTAACGTAAAAATTGTTGATCAAACAGTAGCTGAAGGGATGAAATTCTGTATCTTCGAGGCAAAATAACGCATGACGGAGGAAGCAAGAGGAATATTAGAAGCAGGCTACTAGAGGCAAAGAGGACATTCCTCGCTAAAAGATGTCTAGTGGTATCAAACAATTCTTAATATCAGGAAGAAATTTATGAGAATATGCGCCGGAGCACTGCGTTTCACTGTGGGAAAAACCGAAAAAAAAGAAAATTGATGTATTTGATAGGGTGTGCGTTTAGGTATGAAGTAGTAATTTACAAGGTACTAGAGGGAGCCACAGTGCACATAAAACCGTGGGGGAAGGCAAAGGTTGGAATATATCCGACAAACAGTCGAGGAGTTTGGCTGTTAGTGCTACTCCGACGAAGAGGTTGGTGCAGGAGATGAAGTAGTGACAGGTTACATCTAACCAATCAGAAAACTGATCAAAAAGCAAATATTTAGAAACACAGCAATTTTATTCGAAAGAGGGAGGTGTGCGACGGAATAGTATCTGGATTCTGGTGCTGAAGAGCGTATGTTCTGGTCTTACACCACTGGACGATAGAGATGGTGGGCGATAGTATCAGAAATCGACCAATAGAGCTAGCGATTTGACGACATGTGACGACACATCATTGTGTAGCTGCATGCAGAAACACAATGTACTTCAGTCTGTAGCGAGTCAAGGTGTGAATTTGAGCATCACAGAAGCTGTAATTTCCCTTGAAAATGTCTTACTTACACGGGGGAAGATGTTGGGTTTCTCCAATAGAAGCACTGACCACGGCACAACAGCTGGAAATATTTTAATATGTGGGACATTGCCATATTAAAAGTTCACAATTTGTGGAGGTTGTTTTTGTTCTAGTATTATATTCACGCATTGTTTATTATAATTCAACAATGACACTACATGGCTACTCTGCAACTCACACTTGAGTGTTCGGCGGAATGTCCATAGTACCTATTTAAGACTATTTCGTTTCCGTTCCACTGTGGAACAGCATGTAGGACATAAAAAAAGCTAAAACTTTCCATGAGAGATCTGACTTCTCTTATTTTATTACGGTGGGCATTTTCCCCTATGCAGACGGTAGTGAGCAAAATATTTCGTCATTCTGAGACAAAAGTTGGTGACTGAATTTCGTGAAAAGATATCGCCGCGAAGAAAAACGCATTTCTTTTAACGGTTGCCACCCCAACTCGCTTATCGTATCCGTGACACTCCCTCCTATATTTTACTAAAAAAAAGCGAGCTTCACTTCTTCGAACTTTTTCAATGTCTACTATTAATTCTGTCTGGCAAGAAGCCGACACTGCACAGCAGGAATGAAGAAGACGACTCACTGTCGTCGATAGGAACACAAATGAAAGGTATAGAACTTGGCTAGCTTTCGGAAGGCACTTCCTTTTTCTAGCTGCAGAAAAAACATGCACGCAAAAACACACACACACTCACATGCGCACAGCTGTCTCCCTACATGGTACTCAGTTGACAGCCAGCTCTTTCCTGGCCCACAGTTAGTGTACTGGGCAGAGGTTGGGGTTGGGCTGGGGCAGGGGGAGGGGGAGGGATGGAAAGAGGCTGGAAGCAGGGAGGGGGTTGGAGAGGAGCCTCTAGCGGCTGGTGAGAGGGTGGAAAGCCGTCTATGGGATAGCTAGTGGTGCAGGTAGAGAGGGCAGGCGGCAGACGGCTGGGTACGTTGTTTTTCATATACTAGGGTGTGAGACAACAGTATACAAATGGCTTATATGTGGACATAAATTGGGTGGAGTAATGGGGTAGGGGATGGTGTACACACACACACACACACACACACACACACACACACACACATGTTCTTCACATTTCAAATACATCAATTTTCACACACACACACACTGTTTGGCGTGGGTGTGAGTTAACTTACAGGTTACAGGAGCAAAGGATGTGCTGTAAGGATAGCTCCAATCTGCACAGCTCAGGAAAGCTGGTAGCAATGGGGAGGATCCAGATGGCATGGGTTGTGAAGCAGCCATTGAAATTTTGCATTTTGTGCCCTATTGTATGTTGTGCCACTGGGTGGTCGCCTTTGTTTTGGCAACAGTTTGACAGTGGCCATTTATTCTAGTTATAACATGGCCACTTTTGCAGGTAGCTCATCCTCTGATAGGGCAGCATAAACCTGCAATGGGAGTGGAGGAGGTGAATGGATTGGACAGGTCTTGCATCTGTGTCTTCCACAGGGGTATGATCCCTGTGGGAGGGGATTGGGGGTGGGAGTGGCATAGAGATTGACTAGGATGTTGTGGTGGAACACCACTGTGGGAGGGTCTGGAAGTATCTTGGGTGGAATGTCCCTCATTTCACGGCAGGGCAGAGCCATGACAAAGGATGTGGTTCAGTCATTCCAGTCTGGGGTGGTATTGGGTGACAAGGAGCTCCCTTCTCTGTAGTTGGTTCTTTAGCTGGATGTGAGGACAGGTGTGTGTGAGGATATGGCAAGGGAGATCTGTTTGTGAATTAGGTCTGGAGGGTATTGCCTGTCTACAAAGCCTTTAGCACACTGGGCTAGTGAATTATCATCAGTGGAGATGCATCTACCACAGGTGGCCAGGCTGTATGGAAGGGATTTTTTGGTGTGGAAGGGCTGCCAAAGTACAAGTTCTGTTGGTGATTAGTGGGTCTAATGTGGACTAAGGACTGGATGGAGGTGATCAACATATAGGAAGATGGAATAATGGATGGAGGAGGACCAGGTGAAGTGGATGGGAGAGAAGGCACTGAGGTTATGAAGGAATGAGAATAATGAATGAGGATAATGTGTTCTGGCCTTGGGTCCAGATTATAAGGATATCAATAAACCTGAAACATATGGGGGGAGGTGGGTTGAGGTTTTGTGAAGCTATGAATGTTTCCCCTAGGTGCCCCATGAAGAGGATGGCATAAGTGGGGAGGGGGGGGGGCTGCCATCCAGGTGCCTATGACTGTGCCACAAATTTGTTTGTATACCTTTCCTTCAAATGTGAAGTAGTTATGGATTATGAAGTAATTGATTAGGTGTATTTGGAGTGAAGTAATGGGTTTGGAGTCTGAAGGGCATTGAAGAGGTAGTGTTCAACTGCAGGAAGGCCATGGACATGAGGGTTGTAGGTGTATAGGAAGGTTGCATCAACAGTGATGGGTAGGGATATGGGAGGTAAATGTGTGGGGATGCAGTACAGAAAGTGGTTGGTATCTTGGTTGGAGATGTTTATCAACAAGGATTGAGATAGAGCAAACCCACACGCCGCCTTCCAGGCGGGATACAAAAAGGATGATCAGGTCAGGATCCGTTTTTAGGTTGTGTAGGGCAGTTCTTTCGTATGTTGAAAGGTTGTTGTTCTTAGGGAGGGACCTGGGGAAGGATGGTGAGGCAAGGTTGGAAGTTAGAATTCCTGGAAGGTTTCAAGGTGATGGTTAGGTGGGAGTGTGGGAGGATCATGATTGGATGGTGGTATGAATTGGGACAGTCAGGGTTCAATGTTGCGATTGGGTTGGCTTTGGTTGGAAGGATTGGTGGCAAAGAAGTTTTGCAGGAGAGGGAGAGTAGGTCTTTCACAAGTCCAACATAGTTGAACCTGGGAGTATGGTCTTTGGATTGGACTGAAATTTCTCTCTACATCCTTTAAATTTAACAGAAATCTTTTGGTGATCATGAGGAGAACCTCACCTTTTTATTCAAGGCTCAAAGGAAGTAAGGACATTAGCTGTCACTTGGCATTGATTTATATCAATGGCACCAGTTAAAAATTTGTTACGGACTGGGATTCGAACCCAGGTGCCCTGTTTATTAGGCAGGTATACTGACCATTGCGCCACCTGGATACAGTGATCACCACAACTGCATGGGCTATCACAGCACACCTCCTGTCACACCAAAATTCTCAGCTTACACCACACTACTGACGAAGTGCCCTGCTCATGAGCCTCATTACTCGCGGCATCTCGCTGGTTACCGTAAGAGTACGTGCTTGGTGTGCATCTTTAGTGAAGCAATCACTGACCGTCATCGCCGTAAGTACATCCAAAAGAAAAGACACCACATACATATACTGTTTTATTCTGTAGGATCAGTTGCAACTTTCCTCGCACTGCACACATCATGTCTAAATCATTTCGCAATTCGTTTTGAAATCCTGATGGATTTACTAGACGGTAAGAGAAGAATGATGTGTTGCTCAAGTGTCTAAATCGCTAATACACATCAGGGATGACAGAAGGCGTATAACACTTCCTCAGGGAACTCCAAGTATCATTTTAGCTTCATTCGATGACTTCCTATCACTAACTGTAAACTGTAGCGTTCCTGACTGGATATCATTAAGCGAGTCGCATGCAATTTGATCGGAAGTCGTTTGTGAGATAAGGTTTCTAAAACCTCCAGGAACTACAGAAATATAGAACCTGCTTGAGATCCCCTGTCGGTAGCACTCCTCCACTCGTCTGAATGAGCCATTTATGTTTCACAAGAATGATATTTTCTGAATTCCTGCAGGCTTTGTGTCACTAAATCACCCGCATGATCGGAACAAACTACCCTATAATCTACTTCTCATATAAAAACCACTTTGCATTCAGGAAGAGACCAAAAGTTTTATCATCGGCGTAGCTTCCTTATCGGCATAGCCCAGCTTCCTCTTTCTCTCCAAGAGGGAAGCAGTATGCCGGCCGGAGTGGCCGTGCGGTCCTAGGCGCTACAGTCTGGAACCGAGCGACCGCTACGGTCGCAGGTTCGCATCCTGCCTCGGGCATGGATGTGTGTGATGTCCTTAGGTTAGTTAGGTTTAATTAGTTCTAAGTTCTAGGGGACTGATGACCACAGAAGTTAAGTCCCATAGTGCTCAGAGCCATTTGAACCATTTTGAGGGAAGCAGTATCTTTCGCATACCTACTTCTGGTTTCTTCCTTCCATCTCATCTACGTATCTTACTCTATCACTCCGCGTTCGTCCTCTGTCCAGATGTGCTATGAAAACGATATGGATACACCAGCTTCATGTAAATACTATAATAGTTTGCAACATATGTCTCTTAGCTACTTCCAGAAGTTTCATTTGTGTTCATATAGTCATCATCACATCATCTGTTTTCGATTTAAACACAGAGTATGGAGGCATGTATCTGAATGTAAATCACCTGAAAATGGGCACAAGCACGAAACCGGTCGTGTGTTCAATAAAATTAGCTTCTACTGTGACTGGTAGCGGTTATTACCCTACATCCTATAAAGGAAGAGTCACGGAGGTTACCAGCATCCATTATGAATGAAAAAGATTTAAATATTAATATGACTGACATTTCTTAAATTATTGATGTTCATTATCATACAGGGTGGTTCATTGATAGTGACCGGGCCAAATATCTCACGAAATAAGCGTCAAACGAAAAAACTACAAAGAACGAAACTCGTCTAGCTTGAAGGGGGAAACCAGGTGGCGCTATGGTTGGCCCGCTAGATGGCACTGCCATAGGTCAAACGGATATCAACTGCGTTTTTTTAAAATACGAACCCCCATTTTTATTACATATTCGTGTAGTACGTAAAGATATGAGTGTTTTAGTTGGACCACTTTTTTCGCTTTGTGATAGATGGCGCTGTAATAGTAACAAACGTATAAGTACGTGGTATCACGTAACATTCCTCCAGTGAGGACGGTATTTGCTTCGTGGTACATTATCGGTGTTAAAATGGACCGTTTACCAACTGCGGAAAAGGTCGATATCGTGTTGATGTATGGCTATTGTGATCAAAATGCCCAACGGGCGTGTGATACGTGTGCTGCTCGGTATCCTGGACGACATTATCCAAGTGTCCGGACCGTTTGCCGAATAGTTACGTTATTCAAGCAAACAGGAAGTGTTCAGCCACGTGTGAAACGTCAGCCACGACCTGCAACAAATGATTATGCCCAAGTAGGTGTTTTAGCTACTGTCGCGCCTTATCCGCACATCAGTAGCAGACAAACTGCGCGGGAATCGGGAATCTCAAAAACGTCAGTTATGAGAACGCTACATCAACATCGATTGCACCCGTACCATATTTCTATGCACCAGGAATTGCATGGCGACGACTCAGAACGTCGTGTACAGTTCTGCCACTGGGCACAAGAGAAATTACGGGACGATGACAGATTTTTTGGATGCGTTCTATTAGGCGACGATGCGTCATTCACCAACAGCGGTAGTGTAAACCGGCATATTATTCACTACTGGGCAAATGAAAATCCACGATGGCTGCGATAAGTGGAACATCAGCGACCTTGGCGGGTTAATGTATGGCGCGGCATTATGGGAAGAAGGATAACTGGCCCCCATTTTATTGATGGCAACGTAAATGGTGTAATGTATGCTGATTTCCTACGTAATGTTCTACCGATGTTACTACAAGATGTTTCACTGCATGACAGAATGGCGATGTACTTCCGCCGGCCGTGGTGGACGAGCGGTTCTAGGCGCTTCAGTTTGGAACCGCGCGACCGCTGCGGTAGCAGGTTCGAGTCCTGCCTCGGGCATGGATGTGTGTGATGTCAGGTTAGTTCGGTTCAAGTAGTTTCAAGTTCTAGGTGACTGATGACCTCAGAAGTTAAGTCCCAGAGTGCTCAGAGCCATTTTTTTTATGTACTTCTAACATGATGGATGTCCGGCACATAGGTGGCGTGCGGTTGAAGCGGTATTGAATAGCATATTTCATGACAGGTGAATTGGTCGTCGAAGCACCATACCATGGCCCGCACGTTCACCGGATCTCACGTCCCCGAAATTCTTTCTGTGGGGAAAGTTGAAGGATATTTGCTATCGTGATCCACCGACAATGCCTGACAACATGCGTCAGCGCATGTGCGAACATTACGGAAGGCGAACTAGTCGCTGTTGAGAGAAATGTCGTTACACGTATTGCCAAATGCATTGAGGTTGACAGACATCATTTTGAGCATTTATTGCATTAATGTGGTATTTACAGGTAATCAAGCTGTAACAGCATGCGTTCTCAGAAATGATAAGATCACAAAGGTACATGTATCACATTTGAACAAACGAAATAAAATGTTCAAACGTACCTATGTTCTGTATTTTAATTTAAAAAACCTACCTGTTACCAACTGTTCGTCTAAAATTGTGAGCCATATGTTTGTGACCGTTACAGTGCCGTCTATCACAAAGCGAAAAAAGTGGTCCAACTAAAACACTCATATTTTTTTACGTACTACACGAATATGTAATAAAAAATGGGGGCTCCTATTTAAAACAGCGCAGTTGATATCCGTTTGACCTATGGCAGCGCCACCTAACGGGCCAACCATAGCGCCATCTGGTTTCCCCCTTCAAGCTAGACAAGTTTCGTTCTTTGTAGTTTTTTCGTTTGACGCTTATTTCGTGTGATATTTGGCCCGGTCACGATCAATGGACCACCATGTATATTTTAATTACGACAATCGTTATATATTGCCCATGTACTACAGAAATTTACGTGGTGATACACCAAGGCAGATAAGGTAGATGTCAGACTGAGGTACATTGGAAGAATCGTCAGGAAGTGTAATTGACCACGAAGTAGGTAGATTTACAAGAACCTCGCTTGACCGATAGTAGAATACTGTTCGTCAGTCTGACCATTCGAAGCAGATACGGTTAAAGGCGAAACTAGGGAAGATCTGGTGAAGGGCGACGTATTTCGTTATGAATTCACGCAGCAAGCGCGAAAGCGTCACAGAGATAGTCTGCACCACTGTGTGCTTTACTGTGAAAATTCCGACAGGATACACCCCTATTATAATCAACCAATATAACTATTAGATGCATATTACTGAACTGCTCAAGCCATTAAGTGGAGTTATGTTGGCTCTTCGTGGAATTGTTATGTTTGGATACAAACGATTCAACCTCCAGACATATTTTTGCATATTTCCACCCGGTAAGATCTTATTAAATAATTTTCTAAGGTAGTTCATGACTCATAAAGGAAGGATTTGTTGCAAAAAAGTGAGCGATAAGAATAATGCAAGTATGTGTTTTTCAGCAGCTGTTGTCTTGTAGTTACCTCTTCAGGAATTTAGCACTTTAACTACACTTTCACGGTGTAAAAAAACAATCTTTATTACCCATTAATAAAGCTGTCACTGGCTCAGAAAAGAGTTCAATATGTAGCAACAAACCTCTTTGATTTTTTTTATCAATGACATAAAATATCTGACAGTATCCGACAGGACAATCCCATCTATCCTACATATAAATTACTTTGTTTAACAACTGATGGCTTACAAAAACATCAAAACAATATGAAAGTTGTTTAAAGTGTAGTTGCATGAGTAGGACTGAAAAATAATATATCAATTACTGTTAAAGCTAACCATATATATACAGCAAAGTAAGCTGTCTCGTTCTGCGTCATTTCCATAAAAGAATCGTTCAAATGACCTATGGAACGCGTAACTAACAAACGAAATAACTAACTATTGCTACCTCGAACGTAATTGTCAGAGTCTCGTGTTCACTTGGAATCTTACCAAGATCTAAGAAAACCTAGTTAGGTGTTGGAAAGGAACTGACGACCCTAATCTTGTTTACCCAGAGGACACAAAAAAACTTAGGACGTGAAAGTGGCAGGTTTCTGCCCCAACCATTCACGCAGTGAACAAATCTTCAATCTGAAAACAATTCTAAAATACAAGGCCTGCAGGAATGCTCCAATCATTTGTCCCTACATTGATTTCAAGAAGGCATACGATTTCGTTAGCCGACAATCCTTATTCGACATCTTAGAAGAACGGGAACTCGACTCAAAAACACTGTGGCTAATTATACAGACAATGGCTGGTGAAAGAACGAAAGCTGAATCCATGAGTGGAATCTCTGATCCCTTCATGATCAAAACTGGAGTACTTAGGTGACGTATTGTCCCCAGTATTGTTTAACCTAGTCCTGGACAAAGTAATGAGGGATGAGGGAATGGGCCATACACTCAGCGACGAGCCGCAACCAAACCAATAAAACTAAAAGAAAATACAGGAAAAGCTGATCTGCAAATCTCTTTTCAGAAATCTCAGTTCTTTCGCTCAACCAAACCCACAACAATTAGAACAGAAGACAGAAAGATAAACTGAGCTGCACATTTCAAATATCTAGGTGAAGTCCTCGAACCTACAGGAGGATAGTAGATCTCATGGGAGACTTCACAACACCGCAGTGAAGAGAGCGTACGAGAAGGCAGAGGACAAAGATACTAAGAAATGCATGTCCATTCACACAGACACCACAACACAGTAATCAAGCGAGCAGTACTGTACTGAAGCGTCATGGAAAGTATACTGAAGGAAGAATGAAAAATAATGAGAAAAATTCTCGGGCCAAAGCTAACAGAAGAGGAATACTGACTATACTCTACTCTAGGAAACCTACTGAGAGGACGTTAAACCTAACAGCAATTGGCAGAAGAAGGTTAAAGCTCTACGGCTACATTAGCAGGCTACCAGCAACAAAATAGACTAGAAGAACTCTGACATACATGCAAGGGATCACGTTAACAACACCATGGACAGCACATGTCAAAATTGACCTAGTAAACGGACTAATCGACCCAATAGAACCTGACAGGATAAATACAGAGACAAGATACACGATTGGATCAAGAGGTCAGAGAACGAAGTCTCAAAGAAAGTGGGGACATAAAAGTGAAGATAGAGACTCCATGGAGAAAAGAACCTACAAATGTGAGCGGGACTCTCAATCTGGCGGTTCTGCACAGACTTAATTATGTCTGTAAATAGTTCAGCTGTAAGTTTTGATGAGTGAGTTTTCAAGTATTGAAGTAAGTTATATAAACTACCGTATTTTTTGATTGCATTAAATGCATCGCCAAGATATAGTAGTATTTGACAAAATTTCAGCTAAATACCTCCACTCATTCCTGAGAAAGAGGCTACTTAACAAACAGACATACGTACAACTAACTGATTCTATAATAGTTTTTTACCGACACAGAGAATCATGGAAACTCAGAAAGAATGTTCAAATGAGGCAGAATGCTTCGCTGATCCTATAGGGCCTCTAAATCTACATCTACATGGCTGGTGCAATTTACAGTTAAGTTATATATGTTTGACAATGTGTCAACTGTTGATGGTTGTGATGACTGACAATTCGAAATTTTTTTCACAAACACAACTTTTACTGATGTAAGTTCACAAGGTTGATTACTGAACCATAAACGAAAGGTAACAATAACGATGCCAGTAAAAGTCTCCTAATTGAGGCAAACAAAAGTTCACTTCTAATTTTCCACAAAGGTTCGTATTAACACACACACACACACACACACACACACACACACACACACACACACACAAATACTAGTAAGAGTCCAATTCGGAGATGAAGACCTAATCGTCAGCGGTCGAAGTACACGAGGTCGGCATCTGGAGTGAACTGAACTTCGGGGCTGGTTCTAGCCCCTAATTAGCTGTCTCCAGCCAGTCAGGTTTTGGCGTAGTGATAATTCCTGCAGGCCGTGGCTCAGGCTCCCTCTGCAGGAAGTAGTGCTCGGAATGTCTGTTTGCATTATCTTGTATGTAAATAGCCGGTGTTTACCATGGCGCTTTTGGTACGTCTTGGACATAGACAACCTCATCTTCTGTAGTGTAATATGGGTTGCCGGCCCTCGTGGGCTACCTTGGCTCCGGCATTACAGGGGTGATCTGAACTGTGATGTTATTCTTGAATACCATATACGTCAAGACTGCAAGTAAATGTTTTTATTGATTACCAGTGCCGACAGATCCGTGCTATCGTAATCACATCTTCTAACATATTAACAGAGGTTCATGATCTTTACATAGTTGCGATCCACATAGTGATGTTGCGTCATGTGATATTCCTGGCTGTGGCTGCCAGTATTTCATCTTGCTAGAAGCTCGCCTTCCAGCTTGATACACGTGAAGCAACATATGGTACAAAAGTGGAGTGAGGCACAAGCAGCAAATGGTACAGTCTGTACCATTCCCGTGAGAGAGTCCACCAACGCTACTCAACTTGCTTCTGATAGGTCGGCACATTCGGGTATTAGGAGCCAAAACGCCTAAATTCTCTTATTAATTATTTATATAATTTACATTGTATTTAACCCAGTTTTCAGTATGGCAATCTCTCATGGTTACCCTATGACTCTACAGTTTTTTTTTTTAATTTCACTAGTTTTGGGAAACATAAGAGTAACGATATAACAACCGAAGTACTTCGGACTCCTTCGGGTCGCTTTGGCGCATCTGGGATACGAAGTACCTCAGCTGTACTAGTCAGATTGTTTCTGGCATTCTTCAGAGCCGAACGTGTATCTTCGTTTCGCGTGTTCTTCAGAGCTGGACGTGTATCTCTGTTTCGGAGGGGCATGTCGTACTCTATACCGGGATTTGTCGAAAAAGTTACCATTCTATTAAGACAGAAATGTTGAGTGTTGTAGAAGACAGTGTTAAAAGTGGTATTTTAAAATATAAACAAACAGGATACATTAATGAAAGGTGTCGTCTACCATCATTGTCAGTGCTACAGATCTTGCCCTCTGTAGGTACAGGGACTAACCTGGGCAAGTGGCATCCCACAAAAAAGCACAAAAACAGGTTCAAGCTAGAGATGACAGCGTAGCAGCCTCCACCAAAGAAGATCCCACCACAGACGAGCTACCTTCTGCGCTGCGGACACAACTTTAGAAGAAGACAGGTTGGTGGAAAAACGGTTAGGGACTCTTATTCTATCTCTACAGATCTCTCCAGCTTCCAGGTCTGACTTCCAACACTACAACGTATAATTTATAGTCGTTTTACAATAAAATATAAAAGCTAAAGGTAAAATGACGCACCATCACTATGTGGCTTGTAACTACGTAAAGATCATGAACTTCTGTTAATATGTTAGATCAGATGACGACAGCACAAATCAGTTGAAACCTATAATCAATAAAAACATTTGCAAGAGCTATTGGCGAACCTATTATTTAAGAGTAATATCACAATTAAGTGCCTATCAGAAAGTTCACCGAACTACCTTCAAGCTGTTTCTCTTCCGTTATACAGTCTAACAGCGCGCGTGAAATATGAACACTTGAATCTTTCCGTGTGAGCTCTGATTTTTCTTATTTAACGCTAGAACACTAAAGAATGGAGAATGTTACATTGGTACTAAACCGCTTCAAATTGTACTACTCCTAATTTATTCAAAGGAAATTATTATTCGTAGATTATGCCTTAATTATTGCAATGATTAGATACTTAATCGTATGTTACACACCAAATTAAGTACGCAATGTCATGTTTTGTAACCTACCGCAATCATAAATTTTACAAGCATTTAGTAATCTAGAGTTAATTATGATGATCATTTCTTCCTATGTAGGTGGGTGTCAACAAAAAAATAGCTTGCAGAAAGTAAGTAACACTTTGGCATAACAAAATAAAAATGAAAGGTATCAGCACAAGATTATATTTACATAGTTATAGTACCTCTCTTTCTCGATGTATTCATTGTTACTATCAAGGTACTGGTTATAACATGGGACTCGTTTTCCAGTTCCCATCTTGACTCCTCAGCCGCCAAAGATCTGAGCCAGGACTACGTCTTTTACGAACAGCTTTCCACCAGAAAATACCTTTGCTTCTCAGAATAAGCGAAAACAACTGGGTGCTAAGTCAGGGCTGTAAGATGGATGTCCAGAATTTTTCCACTTCATACGCTGAAGTTCTTTCAGTGTTCGAGCTGATGCATGAGGCCGTGGAATGTCATGAACCAAAGAACACCTTTGCTGACAACATTAACGTCACTGAAGACTTGTCCATTGCGCCATCACCATGAATGCTCCATTCAGAGGCTGTTGCAGGCAGAGACTGTTATTTGACTTGTAGATAATATATTTCAGCTGTCAGTCGTTCTTTGGAATTTTTATTGGCAGATCTAGATTTCGTCTATAAACTAGCCATTCTCAATGCACTATCATTTTTGGGTAAAAAAAAAAGAAAATGGCTCTGAGCACTATGGGACTTAACTTCTGAGGTCATCAGTCCCCTAGAACTTAGAACTACTTAAACCTAACTAACCTAAGGACATCACACACATCCATGGCCGAGGGCCGGCCGGTGTGGCCGAGCGGTTGTATGCGCTTCAGTCTGGAACCGCGCAACCGCTACAGTCGCAGGTTCGAATCCTGCCTCGGACATGGATGTGTGTGATGTCCTTAGGTTAGTTAGGTTTAAGTAGTTCTAAGTTCTGGGGCACTGATGACCTCAGATGTTAAGTCCCATAGTGCTCAGAGCCATTTGAACCATTTTTTTGGAAATTTGTGGTAAGAGCCTACGGGACCAAACTGCTGAGGTCATCGGTCCCTAAGCTTAGACACTACTCAATCTAACTTGAACTAACTCACCCTAAGGACAACACACACACCCATACCCGAGGGAGGACTCGAACCTCCGACGGGGGGAGCCTCACGAATCGTGACAAGACGCCTCAGATCGCACGGCTAACCCGCGCGGCTAGAGAGGGAGAGAGAGAGAGAGAGGGAGAGAGAGAGAGAGAGAGAGAGACTGAAGTACGTTGTGCCTACCGAGGAAGTTCCTGGAGGGCCGCAGCTCGGCGACGGTGACGTTGCAGGCGGCGCGCGGCAGCGTGGCCACCAGGTTGTAGCCGGGCGGCAGCGTGGGCCGCGTGAACAGGCCCGCCACGCGCCGGCACGCGCTGCTGTCGCCGCCGCACACGCCGCACGCGTCCACCACGCGCCCCGAGCCCACCACGCCGTCGCAGCCCACTCTCTGCGGGCAGACACACGCGCGTCACTCCGCTGCTAACGCGCTCGTCTACAGCTTACACAACTAGTGCGCTTTGCTGAGCTGCTTGCTGTATAAATGTGTATGTATGTGTGTGTGTGTGTGTGTGTGTGTGTGTGTGTGTGTCTGTGTGTGTGTGTTGTGTGTGTGTTTTGAAAGTCACCTGCCGTCTCACCCGTTTCGTACCGTGTATTCATGCGTGCGTCGCTAGGCACCTGTCTGTCTCAAAAAATCTTTGGTCAAGGGCAAGGAGTCTTTCGCAATGGAGTAACTGCATAAAAAGTACACTACTGGACATTAAAATTGCTACACCACGAAGACGACGTGCTACAGACGCCAAATTTAACCGGCAGGGAGAAGATGCTGTGATATGCAAATGGTTAGCTTTACAGAGCATTCACACAACGTTGGCGCCGGTGGCGACACCTTCAACGTGCTAACATGAGGAACGTTTCTAACCGATTTCTCATACACAAACAGCAGCTGACCGGCGTTTCCTGGTGAAACGTTGTTGTGATGCCTCGTGTAAGGAGGAGAAACGCGTACCATTACGTTTCCGACTTTGATAAAGCAGCTACTCACTATACGTGTGTATGAAATGGAAAAAATCTGAGCTAGTGTCTCAGAGTTTCCGTCTCCGCAAGCACGTGTTCTGAAGTTCAAAAGCACTAGGAACTTACACAGATTTCATTTTAATAAAAATCTCACCACTGCTGAAGGCAGTTCATTCTCTCTCGTTTTTAAATGTAGTTAAAGCGAACGTAGTACGTTCGGGAACGTAGTTCCTAAGTAAACAGATGTAGAGATTTGAATAAAGGTGATAGAAGTTAAAAATTAAAACCATACGAATACAAAATTATATGAACAGTTTTATATTGTTCAGAAAGTGAATACACTATCTCATGTTTCCTACTCAGCGGAACATGTGCCCTTATATGACCATCCACACACAAAGAGAAACAAAATTTGTAACCACCAAAACATTAGCTATTGAGTTTAGAGCAACAAGACAAGGAACCTAAAAGCTCGGATGACTGAATGAAAACTGGATATCAGTTTACCAGTTCTCCAAGTTGTAAACTAGAACACAGACCTAACGTTGGCTACGCCAAACACGACTGCAAAGTGTCTAAAGCAAAGAAATCCAGAACTCCTCAAAGCGGAAGGAAACGCAACGTACATGCACGTAAATGAAGCATAAAAAGCTCATCATAATCCACAATGAGGTCGCTTCAGTATGCCCATTTCGTCATTACAGCATCGGCGCAACCTCACGGCGCTGGCGGAAGAAGAGAGTATCCTACAGCGCTAACCGAGCGGCCACGCCAACTGATTCTGCGTTTTACTACTGGCTGACTCATATCAAACTGCAGGCGACTCACGGATACATAAAATCAAAAGACTGTCACTTCAAAGATAAGGTACGCTAGCAGGCAGAGACATGACCACAAATGGGATAAAAATATATCGGTAGGCATTCGGCATCAAATGAGGTAAAATCCCTAGCTGCGATGAATACCACCATCATCGTCATCAGACGAAGGAATCATTCTGTTACCCTCCGACAGTGGGAGTTCAGTTCTATCGGTAAGATGTCCGTATCAGTGCTATCGTTAGCTGTTGAAGCTTGGTAATGGGACAAGGTGGCCGAGCCAGTGCCAGGGAGTCGTGGTGCCAGTTTGTTGACTGTGTCGCAAAGGTGTCCACTTCTTCGTATCGTCGCCTCGCCTTGTCTGGAATGACGGTCTTTAGAACAACCTGGTTTGTCTCCTCGGCCCGCATCTCGTGGTCGTGCGGTAGCGTTCTCGCTTCCCGCGCCCGGGTTCCCGGGTTCGATTCCCGGCGGGGTCAGGGATTTTCTCTGCCTCGTGATGGCTGGGTGTTGTGTGCTGTCCTTAGGTTAGTTAGGTTTAAGTAGTTCTAAGTTCTAGGGGACTTATGACCACAGCAGTTGAGTCCCATATTGCTCAGAGCCATTTGAACCATTTTTTTTGTCTCCTCGTACAGAATAACAATCCTCTTGAGTGGATGGACATGCAGGCCCCACCGAAGGGCCTTATTCAGCATGCGCCGGAGGCTCTACGTCCTGGAGGCTCTAATCGTGGTCCCCACAGTGAAGCCGTAAGCGATAGAAGGGTCGCCAACTGTACAGTACAGTTGCAGCTTCGTATCTAAGCTCAGGTCCGTGCTCATGAAGAGTGGGTACAATGCAGCTCCTTTGGGTGACATATGAAGAGCAATTCGTTATCCATCCGACTCTTAGATGTTTGATGTCGCGGGACCATGGGACCTGGACGCCTCCAATAACGATGTGGCGGAGGATAGGTGCCATTTCGTGAAGCAGACAGCCGTAGTTTTGGCGGCACGTGAAACTGGTGAGGCTCACACTTTTATACCCAAACGACGGCGTCTGATTGGATGGATTAGGTCACGGTGACACCACGAAAACGGCCTCTGACGACGATGATGGAGGTAGTCATCGAAAGCTTGGGATTTTTTTCGAATTTGATGTGGGAAGTTTACACAGCACTTTTTATGCACTAAAGTTAAAATCTTCTGGGTTACTAGGCCGCGTCATATTTCTGCTAAAATGACCCCTCTGCTGGGATCTTCCTCAGGATCTTATGGTGTCCACTACTGCTAGGTTATTAGGCCGCGTCATATTTCTACTAAAATGATCGACGTTTCGACCCCTCTGCTGGGATCGTCCTCAGGATCTTATGGTATCCACTACTGCTAGAACACTAGAACCCTTGCAGTAGTGGACACCATAAGATCCTGAGGAAGATCCCAGCAGAGGGGTCGAAACGTCGATCATTTTAGTAGAAACATGACGCGGCCTAATAAGAAGAAGATTTTAACTTCAGTGACAACGCCCACAAAAGCCTGCAGAATTACATACACAAAGTCAGGTTGCATTCACTCACATGTGCATCAAATTTTACTCAAAGGGGCAATGTTTCAGCGCAGTAAAAACTGGGGTCATAGTCTTACGAGCTCACAGGTTAAAGTAGCGCAAAACTTTCAGTGTGTGTGTGTTTTCTATACGTCTTGACAGTTCCGTAATACAAACTAACATGAATATGAAACTGAATAAATACAAAAAAATTAAGACAAGGCTTAAACCACGTGTATGTTGAGAGTTTTGTGTTCACCGAGATTTGGCACTTACAGTGATGCACCACAACAGTGTCTAGACGAGTGGCGACTGTTTTTTCAATATACACAGGTTTCCAGAACTTGACGACTACAGTAACTTTCATATGTTGTGCCACTGGCAAGTAACATAGCTCGATGAGACATGGATTACTTATAGAAAGAACTGCTATAGTATAGTACGGAATGCAAAGGAAAGAAATACACAATCAGACGAACAGAAATGGCACTTCTGTTCAAAGACAACAATTACACTTTAGTCGCCGCCATTTATGATGTTCCCTTGGACTTAACAGACGGCTGGGCGTGGTAGATAATAGGGTCCGTCATCACCACGGACTACATCGCATGCTCTACAACGTGTTACCAAGCAGGCCACGTTGGTAAGAAATTCTTGTGGTAACCACCGCGGCTGACAACTGGATGGTCTTTGCGTCATGTGAACATGCTGCGACAGTCTGCCAACGCATCCCTCACGTGCTCAATGGCATCTGAGTCGTGAGGAACAGGCAGGCCAATCCATTAGCCGACTATCCTATCGTTCAAAGTGCTCCTTTACCTGTGCTTATAACACTAGAGTTACACGTCACATTTCCCTAACAACCGAACCTTTAGTCCTGTCACGGGAAAATCCACATATAACACTAACGTGCCGTGAAACACGCTAATGTTACCCTCTGAGAGGATTTCGAATTTTTGACGGCGCGAGTGTCTAATGGACAAAGGTATCCGACCTTAATTTTGAGTATGGTGAAATTAACAGAGAACTAAACGGACTTTAACCTTGGGAGTTAATGAAAGTGGTAAAATCATAATTGAATGAAAAAAAATGAACGGTCGTCAGTCAAATTAGGCACATTAATTTGGAAATATATGTTTAAGAAAATTGAATATTGGTTATCGAATTTATTTTCGTTGAGATTTTCCTTTGAAAAGCAAACAGAATCCAAACTGACACAGTGCACTCTGAACTGTGTGTAGCAGCAGTTACCAATAACACACACGCCAGTAAATAATACGGAGTAGATTTGCTCCAAGCTCATACTAAAGACAGCTACATTCAAAAGCATTACTCAATCAAATACTGAAATGTTACTGCATGAGGTGCAGAATTAAATTTTTACATTGACATAAAAAAAACAAATAAAGATGAATAATGTCACAAATACACTGTTTAAACTCTTCTACATACATCAGATTTCCTTAGCAACAGTAATAGCTCAATTTTCTTTCTAAAAGGTGGAGAATATGATGGGGATCCATAAAGTAGTATAGTTTCACTAGTCAACGCTTTCTGATTATTAAAGTAGAAAACACTAATTCAAAAAGCTAATCATCCACTTCACTTGGAATAGTTCATAATTTACTTTGCGAGACAATAAAATACAACACTGGGCTTAATTAACTTCAAAACAGGAACCATTCATGATAGAAATCAAATCCACACTATTTTTAAAATGAGCTTAACTTATTTGCTTTTTTATCACATGTGAAGCAGGTATTCTAGACAACAATATTTACACAATTTTGCATTGTAATCCTACAAAACTGTTGTATATTTTCTAAAAAACTAAGGATACTTTAGCCAAAGCCTACCCTACTTCACTTTTGTGGTTTTAACTTTAAATTTTACTACCGCTTTTAAATTGGACAAAAAATCACTTTTAAACACTTGAATGCAAGAATTGTTCATTTATATCAGGATTCTCGGGTTCAGTAGCACTTAGGTGAGGACCCTGCATAGCTTCGATATCAGGATAGAAAATATGATTCCAGAGCACGGATTTATAATGTTGTGCTTATTATTGTTAAAACCACACACAAATTAACTGGTCCATGCCCATATACATTACTGAATGTATGAAGTTAGTGAAGCAGTGGCGAAGATTGGTGGCAAGCGACATGGCGGCTAACTGTGCTCACGGCTCTCGATGTTCTATGCTCTGTGAAACCTCTTCTTAGCGATTCCTTTATGCCGAGAATACCAAATAATAACCAGATCCACATCCGAGGCAAAACGCTTTGTAAAGCAGCTTCCAATTGCCTCTCTTACCATTGTCGAAGTGGACCGTGCTACGGCTGGCCACATACTGCGTACCGTTCACACAAAGGAGCCGCTCAGTTCGACCGCCAAAACCACCTTCTACATCAAGCTATTCCACTTCCCTTGAGGGGGACCTTCCCTACCGCTTTTACATGTTACAAATACAAGTGCCTTAAGCATGAACCAGATTTCAATAAATATTTCCTTTTTTTTTGAACATACACATATTATAATAATTTATCATTTTAAGATATCCTTTTGCTTTTTTTGTATATACATCACAAAACTCTAATTTTCTTGGCACAGCTCAAGGATTTTAAATAACAAAGAATACACACTCCATTACTGCAGATGCACAGTTACATAATATGAAACTACTTCTAATCGATGTTACACGCTGTTGCGCATTGTCGTCCATACAAATGCACCCCTGGAAAGGGGCACGTGAGGAAGGAGTACAGTGTGGAAATAACTGGTGAGTGTACTGCTTTCAAAGATTTGGAAGCCTTTACGCCCAAACAACATAATGCCCCCTCACACCATAACACAGGTGCGGCAAAAACGATCATATTTGACAATGTGCATTACGCCATATGAGAGTACGTCCAGAGTCTTTACATGGGGCTCAATCTGCTTCTATTCGAGAATATCACGCGACATGACTCCTTGTTAGTTCAGTCTCTGTGCGCTTGCCACCATCGCAAACGGCGCTGCCGATGACCTTAATTGTTCATGTTAAATCTCCTCCTTGTCCATTGACAAGAAATGTCGTATGGGTTTTATTTAAACATGATGTTTGTCAACAGACGAAACATGTGTATCTACTAAACTTTTTATAAAAGACCAATGCTTCTCCACGGATTTTTTTGTTCTTTGTGTATGTACGTTTCTTCGGCTTCTTTGTGCTGCCAATAACAAAAGAGTAATACATTCACACACCACGAACATGCTATTTAAACTGTCGATATTCCACAGGAAGTACTAAGGAATGACGAGATACGTTTGAAGTTCTCTAACGCTATAGATACAGCAATAAGGAATAGCGCAGTAGGCAGTACAGTTGAAGAGGAATGGACATCTCTAAAAAGGGCCATCACAGAAGTTGCGAAGGAAAACATAGGTACAAAGAAGGTAGCTGCGAAGAAACCATGGGTAACAGAAGAAATACTTCAGTTGATTGGTGAAAGGAGGAAGTACAAACATGTTCCGGGAAAATCAGTAATACAGAAATACAAGTCGCTGAGGAATGAAATAAATAGTAAGTGCAGGGAAGCTAATACGAAATGGCTGCAGGAAAAATGTGAAGACATCGAAAAAGATATGATTGTAGGAAGGACAGACTCAGCATACAGGAAAGTCAAAACAACCTTTGGTGACATTAAAAGCAACGGTGGTAACATTAAGAGTGCAACGGCAATTCCACTGTTAAATACAGAGGAGAGAGCAGATAGGTGGAAAGAATACACTGAAAGCCTCTATGAGGGTGAGGATTTGTCTGATGTGATAGAAGAAGAAACAGGAGTCGATTTAGAAGAGATAGGGGATCCAGTATTAGACTCGGAATTTAAAAGAGCTTTGGAGGACTTACGGTCAAATAAGGCAGAAGGGATAGATAACATTCCATCAGAATTTCTAAAATCATTGGGGAAAGTGGCAACAAAACGACTATTCACGTTGGTGTGTAGAATATATGAGTCTGGCGATATACCATCTGACTTTCGGAAAAGCATCATCCACACAATTCGGAAGAAGGCAAGAGCTGACAAGTGCGAGAATTATCGCACAATCAGCTTAACAGCTCATGCATCGAAGCTGCTTACAAGAATAATATACAGAAGAATGGAAAAGAAAATTGAGAATGCCCTAGGTGACGATCAGTTTGGCTTTAGGAAAAGTAAAGGGACGAGAGAGGCAATTCTGACCTTACGGCTAATAATGGAAGCAAGGCTAAAGAAAAATCAAGACCCTTTCATAGGATTTGTCGACCTGGAAAAATCGTTCGACAATATAAAATGGTGCAAACTGTTCGAGATTCTGAAAAAAGTAAGGGTAAGCTATAGGGAGAGACGGGTCATATACAATATGTACAACAACCAAGAAGGAATGACAAGAGTGGACGATCAAGAACGAAGTGCTTGTATTAAGAAGGGTGTAAGACAAGGCTGTAGCCTTTCGCCCCTACTCTTCAATCTGTACATCGAGGAAGCAATGATGGAAATAAAAGAAAGATTCAGGGGTGGAATTAAAATACAAGGTGAAAGGATATCAATGATACGATTCGCTGATGACATTGCTATCCTGAGTGAAAGTGAAGAAGAATTAAATGATCTGCTGAACGGAATGAACAGTCTAATGAGTACACAGTATGGTTTGAGAGTAAATCGGAGAAAGACGAAGGTAATGAGAAGTAGTAGAAATGAGAACAGCGAGAAACTTAACATCAGGATTGATGGTCACGAAGTCAATGAAGTTAAGGAATTCTGCTACCTAGGCAGTGAAATAACCAATGACGGACGGAGCAAGGAGGACATCAAAAGCAGACTCCCTATGGCAAAAAAGGCATTTCTGGCCAAGAGAAGTCTACTAATATCAAATACCGCCCTTAATTTGAGGAAGAAATTTCTGAGGATGTACGTCTGGAGTACAGCATTGTAGTGAAACATGGACTGTGGGAAAACCGGAACAGAAGAGAATCGAAGCATTTGAGATGTGGTGCTATAGACGAATGTTGAAAATTAGGTGGACTGATAAGGCAAGGAATGAGGAGGTTCTACGCAGAATCGGAGAGGAAAGGAATATGTGGAAAACACTGATAAGGAGAAGGGACAGGTTGATAGGACATCTGCTAAGACATGAGGGAATGACTTCCATGGTACTAGAGGGAGCTTTAGAGGGCAAAAACTGTAGAGAGAGATTGGAATACGTCAAGCAAATAATTGAGGACGTAGGTTGCAAGTGCTACTCTGAGATGAAGAGGTTAGCACAGGAAAGGAATTCGTGGCGGGCCGCATCAAACCAGTCAGTAGACTGATGACCAAAATTCTACAGGAATGGATTTTCAAGCACTGGACTCGCATTCGGGAGGACGGCGGTTCAATCCCGCGTCCGGCCATCCTGATTTAGGCTTTCCGTGATTTCCCTAAATCACTCTAGGCAAATGCCGGAATGGTTTCTTTTAAAGGGCACGGCCGACTTTCGTCCCCGTTCTTCCATAATCCGATGAGACCGATGACCTCACAATTTGGTCTATTCTCCCAAACAGCCCAACACCAGCAGTTTCATTCTACGGTGAACGCCTATTAAGCCCAGTAACATGCTTTAACAGCGGACTACTAAAAGAAATTTCTGCAGGCGACTATTGTTATTCTGTCGGTACTATTACTGGCTTTAATAGACGGTGTGAAACGTGCAAGAAATTAAACACCGAGTGGAAAGTTCCAGTTGGTAAAGTTTATTACTGCATTCTTGTACCGCCGGATGCTTCTCGGAATATAAATGCCTCTTGTTGTTCTCTTTACATTCTCCTAGGATCTTAAAACATGACACATACACACACCCACACACACGAATGAACTACTACTACCAGTAGCGTCACTTCTGCTGAGAGTGTTGAACGTTTGGGTATAAATTGTTCTAAGAAACAATGAAATCTTAAGAGCTTAAGTAACGGCTGAACAGTGTCCCTAGCGAGCAATGAACATTAGCAGAAAACGAAGAGCGCACAGACGTTATACTGACACGAACACGAATAATTACGAAAGTCTATCCTTACATTCACAAGAGGGTAGAAATAAGGCGTCGAACGTAGGGCGTTTTGTTCATGGCACTTCTGTTGTTTATTCCTGTCTTGATTACCCTATTGATTGTTTTCGTTAAATTTGTCTCTTGAGACAAATATTGAGATCAGAAACGATGTTAATGTGCCTATATAAGAAAGTTCGAGGGCGTGCTGAAAAATAGTATCTCCAAATTTTTAATTCTGTTATCAAGATCGGTTGAGGTATTACATATCATGCATATTACCCAGACGAGTTTCCCGCTGCGCTGACGTAAGTTGCAACCCTCAACCTCTAGACGGCTCCGAATTGCAGACTGTAACATGGAGGTCTGTAAAGCAACTACGTCGGTGTACTGCAAGATCATCAGAAAACTGAAAGCACGAATTAGAAGGGTTCGTCCATACATCGAGCACGCTCTCCTTCAGCACGGCAATGCCAGACGACACACGAGTGCTGCGACATCTGCAACAATCCGACGCCTTGTGCTCACCGTTATCGATCATCATCCTCCATACAGTCCAATTTGGCACCATCTGTTTACAAAACTTAAAGAACACCTTCACTTTGATAGTGATGAAGCGGTGCAAGCAGTGGTGCGCCGACAAAGTCAAACACTCTACAATCACGGTCTCAACAAACTAGTCTCTGGCTCGGAGAAATGTCTACACCGGCAGCTTTACTATGTTGAGAAATAAATACACACACATCAAAAAAAGTTTTGCATCACCTGGTTCCGAGACTTTCGGAACCTGTACAGAAAATTGGAATAGAGGTCAACGCAAACATCATTTATGTCCTTTTTATTGCTTATAAAAACGACACATTGTATGTTGTACAACCATACAGCAAGACCTTCAGAGGTGGTGGTCCAGACTGCTGCACACACCGGTACTCTAATACCCAGTAGCACGTCCTCTTGTATTGATGCATGCCTGTATTTGTCGTGGAATACTATTCACAAGTTCATCAAGGCACTGTTGGTCCAGATTGTCCCACTCCACTACGGCGATTCGGCGTAGATCCCTCACAGTGGTTGGTGGGTCACGTCCCTTTCAGTCTATCCTAGGCATGTTCGATAGGGTTCATGTCTGGAGAACATCCTGTCCACTCTAGTCGAGCGATGTCGTTATCCTGAAGGAAGTCATTCACACGATGTGCACGATGGAGGCGTGAATTATCGTCCATGAAGATGAATGCCTCGCCAATATGCTGCCGATACGGTTGCACTATCGGTCGGAGGATGGCATTCACGCACGCATCGTACAGCTGTTACAGCGCCTTCCATGACCACCAGCGCATTCGTCGGCCCCACTTAATGCCACCCGAAAAGAGCAGGGAACCTCCACCTTGCTGCACTCGCTGGACAGTGTGTCTAAGGCGTTCAGCCTGACCGGGTTGCCTCCATAGACGTCTCTGACGATTGTCTGGTTGAAGGCATATGCGACACTCATCGGTGAAGAGAACGTGATGCCAGTCCTGAGCGGTCCCTTCGGCATGTTGTTGGCCCATCTGTACCGCGCTGCATGGTGTCGTGGATGCAAAGATGGACCTCGCCATGGACGTCGGGAGTGAAGTTGAGCATCATGCAGCCTGCTGCGCACAGTCTGAGTCGTAACACGACGTCCTACGGCTGCACGGAAAGCATTATTCAACATGATGGCGTTGCTGTCAGTGTTCCTCCGAGCCAGACACCGTAGTTAGCGGTCATCCACTACAGTAGTAGCCCTTGGGCGGCCTGAGCGAGGCATATCATCGACAGTTCCTGTCTTTCTGTATCTCCTCCATGTCCGAACAACATCACTTTGGTTCACTCTGAGACACCCTTGTTGAGAAACCTTCCTGGTACAAAGTAACAATGCGGACGCGATCGAACCGCGGTACTGACCGTCTAGTCATGGTTGAACTACAGACAACACGTGCCGTGTACCTCATTCCTGGTGGAATGACTGGATCTGATGGACTATCGGACCCCCTCCGTCTAATAGGCGCTGCTCATGCATGGTTGTTTACATCTTTGAGCGGATTTAGTGACATCTCTGAACAGTCAAAGGCACTGTGTCTGTGATACAATATCCACAGTCAACGTCTATCTTCAGGAGTTCTGGGAACTGGGGTGATGCAGAACTGTTTTTGATGTGAGTATGTAGACATGAAGAATATAGATGTAGAATGTTAATAAATTTTGTTTCATTTAAATGGCTTTAAGGGTTTTCTCATAAAAAGTTCGAGGGCATTAATTCCGGTGCGCCCTCGTATATCTGTGTGTGTGTTTGATTTCTTGATTGTACGAAAAAAACATCTCGAGATTAAGTAAATACGAACGAAAAGAGGCGTGCGTACAAGTCCCATGTTTCGAATCTATCTGTACCACCTTACTTGTAGGTAAACAGAAAATTAAATCATTAATCCCTATCCTTAACTTATGACGCACGAGCTATTCTCGTACACTCATCAAGTTACAGCCTTTAGCGGCGTATAGTGTGCTACGCCACGTAGCTATAATTTTACTGACAATTAGTAATTTTATATCAGTTCCAGAATCTGTAATTTTTATACTGCTGAAACATGCTCTTCTTATGAAGTTACTTTAGATGACGAGAGCATTTTACTAGTAAATCTGTCCCTCTGTTACAACATGTAATTGTCTTGGATTTTCTGATGAAGTCACTCATAGTCGGTGTCGAAACCAGGTTAAAGTAAAATCTTGTTACAACCGGTTGGCTGTGTTACAGAAATCGTAATGGAGGATATGTTAGAGGACAACCAGTTCGGCTTTTGGAAAGTAATGGCAGCAGGCAGGCAGTTCTGATGTGCCGACTGATAATGGAAGCAAGACTGAACAAAAATCAGAACTCGTTTATAGCATTCGTCGACCTGAGAAAACCACTCGACAATGTAAAACGGTGCAAGATGTTCGAAATGCTGAGAAAAAAATAGGAGTAAGCTGTAGGAGAAGACGATTAATGTACAATAAGTGCAAGAACTAAGGGGGAACAATAAGAACAGAAGAACAAGAATGGCAACCAGATCGTTTGCATCATGACTTCAGCACAACTCGATGAGAATTTAGTATAAGGCTTTTTGCAATGTAAGTTGCTTATTTTATCTATTAATATGCTATAACTTTAGCGAAATTTCTTGTTTTCTTTAACTGCAGGCAACCGGAAGATGTTCCAACAACGAAACCGGTAGTAACAGAAGAAATGTGTAATGGCACACCTGACATGTTTTTCATTACACATTAAAATAAGTATCAATTTAGGTGTGGTGATCAACATGATCGAGAAGCAAGTGCTCGGATTAAAAAAGATATAAGGGGCGCAGTAAGTTTACCCTATTGTTCAACTTAGACATAAAAAAAGCAATGACTGAAATAAAAGAATGGTTCAAGAATGGGAAAAAACTCAGTATTAAAGGATGTTATTGATAAGACATTTTTGCCATCAGTGAAGATGAAGAAGAATTGACGAATTGAATGGGATAAACAATACGATGAATACACAATACGGATTGAGAGTAATGAGGCGAAAATAATCAGAAGCAGCAGAAACGAGATTAGCAATAAACTTTATATCACAGTTGGGGACTACGAAGAAGACGAAACGAAATAACACATAACGAAATGAGTAAGGACATAAAAAAACAGATTAGTTCAAGTAAAGACGGCATTTTTGGCGAAGAGCATTCTGCTCGTACAATCATCGGTCTGAATTTTAAGAAGAAATTTCTGAGAATGTACGTCTGGAGAACAGCCTTGTATGGTAGTAAATAAGGGATTGTGGGAATACAGGAAAAGAGAGAATCGCAGCGTCTGAAATGTGCTGGACTGGTAAGGTAAGGAGTGAGGTGGTTCTGCGAAGAATAGGCGTAGAGAGGATCATATGGAAACACTGACAAGAAGGAGGGACACGATGATAGGATATTATGGAGTAACTTCCGTAGCACTGGAGGGAGCTGTAGAGGTAAAAACTGTTGGAGTAGAATGAGATTGAAATTCATTTAACAAATAATTAAGGACGTAGCGTGTAGGGGTTACTCTGAGATGAAGAGAGAGGAATTCACGGTGGACTCCATAGAAACATACAGAAGACCGATTATTCAATAGAAATACCTTCTACTCATATATTGTTCATCATCATTAACACTCTGTCTTTAGTTGGTGACCGGTCACACAGTTTAGTTAACAGTCTGTTTAAATACTGTTACACTTTCTTATAATTAAATGATACTTACGTACTACGTAGTATTTCTGATGAAATCAAATGATATCACCTAAATATGATTGACATTTAAACAAAGCCGCGGAGGAACTAAAGAATCTTTACAACGCCACGTATCGGCGAAGGAGAATGAAGTCAGTAATAAATATATTTTTCTAGTGGTAGCGTATTTTAAACAATGATGTAAACCTGATATCAGTCACCAGAAGTTGAGTTTCAAGGTTCGAAAAAGCACCGTGTATCGTAATAAAATCACGATTAGTGACTGAAGGCTAATCGTTATCTTACCATTTTTAAGAAAGTAAGATTTTTATTTCTTAATAAAGTGTTCTCATACATTTCTGTGCATTTAAGAGAAATCCGATTCGAACTGGGTGCAGTACCGTCTCTATCAGTGAATTTTTAATTATTCGACGCTACCTATTTTTTATGAGGGATAGAAAATATTCCGACTCGTATGACGCATGGTACCACGACCTCCAGTGATTGGTTGCTGAGTAATTTGGCGTCGATTTACTAGATAGGAAAAGTCAGTGGAATTATGATAAATTATTTACGATATCAGTCATAAATCAATCAACTGGTCTCTACAATCTGAATGTAATTAATGTGTACACGAACAGATGATTGCCGGCCGGTGTGGCCGTGCGGTTCTAAGCGCGTCAGTTTGGAACCGCGTGACCGCTACGGTCGCAGGTTCGAATCCTGCCTCGGGCATGGATGTGTGTGATGTCCTTTAGGTTAGTTAGGTTTAAGTAGTTCTAAGTTCTAGGGGACTGATGACCTCAGTAGTTCAGTCCCATAGTGCTCAGAGCCATTTGAACCATTTTTTGAACAGATGATTGAAACATACAAAATGAATTGCGTGACCAGTATGACTACCATCAGACAGAAAACGTACACAGTTGTGAAATCTGGGACTTGGAATTTGGAATTGTGGTAAGATCCTATGGGACCCAACAGCTGAGGTCATCGGTCCCATGCTTACAAACTACTACTTAATCTAACTTAAACTAACTTACGCTAAGGACTACACACACACACCCATGCCCAGGAAGGACTCGAACCTCCGATGGAGGGATCCGCGCGAACCGTGACAAGCCGCCTCAGACGGCACGGCTACCCCGCGAAATCTGGGACTTACCAGACTTCCTGTACATTTACGAATATTCGGCAGGCTTGTAGATTACTTTAATTTTTTAACGTTTACGCATTATGCTAACAGCTCTTCGTAGTCGCAGCAGAGAACTGATGCTCACCGGCCAAAATATTAGTCACATCACTAAAAGATGTGACTGGTTGCTTTGGAGCGATGTAGTTGGTTTAGAATTGGTACACGGGTCATTGGTCCGGCCCCTTAGCTGATTGGTCAGCGCGTCCTACAGGCCCGGGTTCGATTTCCGGCCGGGTCGGAGACTTTCCTCTGCTCGGGGACTGACGTGTGAGTGCTGAGTTGTCTTCATCATCACTGACACGCAAACCGCCCAATGTAGCGTCAACTGAAAAGATATGCATCTCGGAGGCCGAACATCCCCAGGTGGGGCCTTCCGGTTATTAATGCCATAGAATCATTTCATGTTACCCTCTACCACTAACGTGCCGTAGCAGTGAACAGTGCTGTATATGGCAGTCGGCTGACTGTAATTAGTGGATTAAGATGTGTGAAGGTAGAGGCGTGATAGAAGGAAAAGATTTTATTGATTGGCGACTCCATGGCGTGTTGTGTGCACCACGACCAAGTAGTGGATAGAATTGGAAGGAAAATCAGCATTGGCCGTATTTTGTTGTTTTATTGGCAGCAAAATCAATTTTCGGTCACTTAGTGACCATCCTCAGTGCTGTAATATACAATTAAAATTGGTAGGCACTGGTATCAAGCTCTAAGCTTGTGGTTATAGCTTGATATCAGTGCCTACCAATTTTAATTGTATATTACAGCACCGAGGATGGTCACTAAGTGACCGAAAATCGATTTTGTTGACAATAAAACAACAAAATACGGCCAATGCTGATTTTCCTTCCAATTCTATCTAGAAAGAAAAGAGCTAACGTGTTTGGTCGTGCCCATGGCCACAGCGTGGATACAGTTGCGTGATCGCTGTCCACCTCCATCACGATTCCCGAACATGCCACTATCTTCTGGGACGACTGGTAGGAAACCATAGAGGACCTGTATTTATTCATTGGGGGATGCAGCTGTTTCGAATGCCATCGGGTTTCCTTCATCGTATTAGACATGGTAATGTGTTTTCGGTGTTTCTATATTTTTGTGCGGGCCCTATGTATGTGAGTCGGGGTGTGGGGTGCGGCGAGGGGTTAGATGTTTGTACGTGCGTGCGACTGTTCTAGAGGGGGTACAGAGGTACCTGTGGGCACGCAGAACTGTGATTATCTATGTGCTCGAGTGCGAAGGCGTGCGTGCCTGTGGGATGTTTGTTGAGATTAGCGGCAGCAGTGGTACAGCTGTAATGGCATGGGGGAACAAAAGGCTCACAGGTGAGGCTGCGTGGCCGATAAATCAGTTCCCAAACAAGCGATTACCGCGCCAGAGCGCCGTCGCACTCTGTGGAGAGCGAGTACTGCGTGGACTTGGGGCAGGTGACAGACGGTACCTTCGTTCAAAACACTCGTCCAAGCTCTGGCCGATTTCAAATAACGCCAGCTCGTACCAGGTAACTGCTGTATTACAGCACAGTTTCCGATCTCCCATTGCATTCTAGATTATGTGATACTGTTATTTTTATTCTTTCTTTGATTTATTAGTTGTTTCTGTGTTTATTTTATCTTCGTCAACTAGGATCATGTAACACTTACAGATCCTCTTTTTTCTTTGTTTTTTCCTGTTTCTCCATTCCTCTTCATCTTGTCCCATGTTGTCTTTTCCTTTCATCTGCTCTTACTGTTTCTGATTTCTTATTACTTCTACCTTGAAAGGTTTCTAAATTTAGTAATTTTACTTTTAAAAAGATTTTTCAGTTATTTCAAATTCTTTGACGTAGTTTCTTACTGTTTTTTCTTAATTCTGTAATCCATGCTATATTTGATTTCCTTTTCCAGAAATAAAGGAACATCCATTTCGTTCTCCTGATGTCATTAATTCGATAGAGGTATACGAAAAAAGCTTCGTTTTGGCATTACTTGTGACATTTCTTCTGTATTGTCCTAGCTCTCCTCGTTATTCCTCATTTTCCAACCATCTGAGTTTGCATTTTACTCGCAATTTTTCTAATAATATGTATTTCTAATAATACGTCCTTCTTTCCAGATTATATTTCACCGACAAAGATTCAAATCCATATAACCATTCTAGTATTTCAGATGTTGTATAGTGTTTTAAACTTGGCTTTCTAGATACGCATTTATTGTTGTACATATTTTTTGTCAGACCGTGTTTTTTCCATTTCATTAACTCTTACATGTATCACAAATGTTTCTAATCCACTCTGCTGTGTAGTTTTTCAAGATGTTTAAATTTTCTAACTCTCTGTATTTTATCTACTTGTGTTTCTATCTATTCTGGTGCACTTTTTATACTTGTCATCATTGTCGTGTTTTCAGCTGAAATTTTGAGACCAGTTCTATTTGCTATTTTTTCCAGAAAATTTCTTAGAGTGACTGCTCCTGTTAAATTTTCTGAAAGTATTTCAAAACGGTCTGCAAAAGTCAGGAAATTTGTTTTAATTCTATTTGTGTTCCTTCCGAGAATTAGTGATCCAATTTGTGACATTTCAGTTTAAAATTCCGCATGTTTACAATTTCTTTTTCTAAAACGATGTTAAACAATACGGGTGACAAGGCATCCGCTTGTCTAACGCCATTTAGTTGTACATACTGTACTTGTTAGATTTTCACGAATTAAGTTTACTGATTTTGCTTTAGAGTAACATTCTCTTATGGTTGTATCCATGGTTTCTTGTCTTTCGAATAAATTGCTTTGTTCAGATCAATAAATGACGTTATTACAGATTTGCTGGTGGCTATTCTGTGGCGAATTATTGATTTTAAGCTAAAAATCTGTTCTGTGTAGGATCTTCCCGTTTGGAAACTATCGTTATGTTGCCCCAGTTCTTTGTTTGAAGTTTCATCATGACTGTTCAGGAGAATCTTTGATAATATTTTCTGTGCCACTGGCTGAAGTGACACTTCTTTAACTGTTTGCATTTTGCTTGTTTCCGTTTTTATGCACCGAACGGATGAATTAAGTGTTCCACTCTCCTGGAACCTTTCCTGTTTCCAAATTTTGTCAAAAGCGAGTGGTAATCCTTGACTATGACCGTTCAATAACTCCGCCGTAATGCAATCTATTCAGTACTTGCTTTTTATTTTTGATTGTTTTGATGGCTTCATGAATTCCTAGCTCTGTTGGCGGGAAATCTCCTTAAAAGTTTCTGGTATTGCTGGAAACTAATTTACCAGTTTAAAAGCCTGTCAAAGACTTTTATAATATTTCACAATTTCTTTCTTATTTCTTCCTATTTTGGTTCTGTACTATTATTATTAGTAGTAGTAGTAGTGGTAGTAGTAGTAGTACTAATACCTTGCAGATGTATTCCGTCTATGCAGCTGAGTAATACGCCTTTTGTGTTTATGATATACACATTTTGCTTCCTTTTATTTACGAGTAGCCTCAGCGGTCTCAAGTACACATATGTCCTATGTATACACTATATGTGTTAACAGTTTCTCCATTCGACTCACTCTATTACAGTTGTTCGTTATCCCATATAGTTAGATAAGAAACAACATTTAGGAAAAAAGTTTTTTAAGGAAAAATCACTGATTGGTTCTGTTAAGCACTTTTGAGGTCTCATGACGTTACTTGTCGTCCTGGAACTGTACATCAGAATGTCCAACTTTCGACGTTTGCGGCGAGCACATCATTCTCCGCCACGTACACCACCCCATCGTTGAAGGTAATTTTACTCGTGGCTGCCAACGACTCAGTCGTTCTGTAGCGATATGCAATAAACCATGCGACTGCACTGAATTTGAATGTTGCTGATAGATGCACTGCGCAGTACCTTATGTTTTCGATGCTATTTTCACAGAGCTAAACCCCACATACACTGATGAGCCAAAACATTATGGCCACCTACTTAGTAGCTTGTTTGTCCATCTTTGATACGAAATACATCACTGATTCTGCATGTCAGGGGTCCTAGTTCGTTGACAGGTTTGTTAAGGTATGTAATACGTGAAAATGACGGGTCGCTGATTTGAGTACGCGGTGATGGCACCCAATAGCGACCCAGATGGGTTCCATAGGATTTACAGCAGGCAAATTTGGTTGCCCAGATACCAACATGAGTTCACTACAATGCTCTCCAAACCACTGTAGCATGGTTATGGCTCCGAGACAAGGACAATTACGTTTCCGAAAGATGGCATCATCGTCGTCGGGGAAGAATTCAAGCACAAGAGGTTCAGGCGGTTCGTAGCTGTTAACGTGTCTCCGATTACTACCACAGGTCCCATGGAAGCGCAGCAGAATGTCTCCCATAATACAATACCGCTCCCATCAGCCTGCTTGTTCGTAGGGGGCTACCCGTTTCGAGCCGCCGTTCACCTCGATGACGGCGTTTGTGGAGAATGAGATTCACCCGAAAAGCCGTCACTTTTCCACTGATCGAATCCTGATGGTCTCGTTCCCTCTGCAATTGTAATCGAAGATGTCATTGGGTCAACAAGTGAAAACGTAGGAGTGGTCTGCTGTGGAGTTCCATATTCAGCAATGTGCTATGAACAGTGGGCTCTGAAACACTTGTGCGCGCACCCGCATTGTGCTCTTTCGGCACAGATGCCATAGATCACAATCTATCCACTTTACAGAACAGACAAGCCTTCTAACCTCATGTTCTGTGAAAAGATGTGGACGTCCAACCATTTAGCGCCTAGTGGTAGTTTCACTGTCCTGATATCTCTTTCCATAGATGCTCACAACAGTGGCACGTGAACATTCGAGCAGCTTCGCCGTTTTCGAGGTACCTGTTCACAGGCTCTACGTAGTAATAATTTGCCTTTGTCAAAGTCATTTCCCTTAATACATTTCCCATTTGTAGCCCAAACCTTCGCTAGGGTGATCCCCGTCCGTGTCTACTCCGCTTACATACTTTTGTTACAGCGTCACGTTCCCGCAATGCCACCAGGTGGCATCGAATGTTGCGTTGGGCAGTGGGCATAAGGTTTTGGCTTATCAATGTACATATCGAGGATGAAGGCTGTGTAGCTAAAGAGAGCGATTGCTGGAGAAACTTAACATACTTCTTAGTCATCAGAGACACGATGTGCTCTAGTTTTCTAAAAAAAACCGTCCCATTTTATCTCAATGACCACCAGATTCCTATCCGCCGAGGATTCTCCACTTCACTTACGAATTCAAATTCGCTATAAGGCGCCAGATCAGCAGTCATACGTTTCAGACCAATGGATATCATCTTGTACGTAGTAGTAAACAGCAGAAATGACACCATTTCGCAACGAATTAGCTAGATGGAATAGCAGCTTCCCTGCAGATGAGTCTTACATACACAGCACAGTCTCCTTATATGGAGGCGATGGTTGCGACTGCCTCCTCCATTACAACCCTATCCAACTGTTACAATCTGTAGTAAATGCTTGCCGAAGGATTTAACGTAAAAGAAGTCTACCACACAAGTGGGGCACACACAGGGAAGGGGACAGGGGAGAAGGGATGGGAGGTGTGCGGTGGTGTTGTGGGCGATGATTGGAGGGGAAATTTGGGGGGGGGGGGGAAGGGGGTAGTTGAGGGGAGGTGTCAGATCCTCATTACATAGACGTAAAGGACAAAAAATTGCGCCAGAACCCCCTCAAGCGCACTAGTTGCCACTACACTCTTGAAGCAGAGAATCAGAGTTTACTTCTCCCACTACGACAAACTTTGTCGCCAATGAAGGTTGCGACCACATCGACCCGCCAATAGAAGAATACTACTAAACGCTCTTGGACTTGTTGGGAATATGAACTATAAACATAAAAGTACGATATCTAGAGCTTCTCACGGGCTGCAAAGAGGTAATCTAACAGAAGTACATTTCGTTCAAATGGTTCAAATGGCTCTGAGCACTATGGGACTCAACTGCTGAGGTCATTAGTCCCCTAGAACTTAGAACTAGTTAAACCTAACTAACCTAAGGACATCACAAACATCCATGCCCGAGGCAGGATTCGAACCTGCGACCGTAGCGGTCTTGCGGTTCCAGACTGCAGCGCCTTTAACCGCACGGCCACTTCGGCCGGCACAACATTTCGTTCCCCTTATATATTATCCACATGCGTTATACGGTAGCGTTCCAATCATTATGCTACACTAAGCAGGTTGCTGCTGTTGCTATAAAAATTTCTATGCTCTAAAGAACTGCCGATTTGTTATCCGGTGGTGATAGATATCTTGCGGTGACTATCGGCTAGACAGCCCAAGTAACGCGGAAGGGAAGCGTTGGCGTGATAATCAGCCTTTAGTAAACAACTTGATAAATGTTCCCGGTGCTGACACCGTGTTGGGGATTGAGGTGCGTCAATGGAAGAGTGTTATCGTGACATTGATATGTAAATACCGCGATGAGTAGTTGGGGGCGCCAGGCTCTCTCCAGCCTTGGCTGACGCGCCTAATTCCGCCCGGACTACAATGCTGCGCCTAGTTTGTTCGGCCGCCGTCCGCCGGCTTTGTTCCACAGTTGTATAGCCGCGTCAACACGCGCACAGCGCAGTCGCGTCTCGGCGCCGTCGGAATCATTTCCTCATTAGGATTAAACTGCGCCCGGGCGAGCAGTATAAAGCCGCGATTGTGGCATTGTGCCGACAAATGGACTATTGTGGCGCGCGAGTGAATTAATGGCTTTCCGACGCGCCCACTGGCTGCATGTGTACCTACCTACCTGCTGCGCTGGCCAGTGCGGTCTGCCGAGGCGCGGACAGCCCGAGCGCGTCGAATGGGTTGCCTACGAGGCAGGCGCCGACGCAGGCGAGTCTACATCTAGTGCCACACTCTTCGAACCACTACACGACTTATCACTGTACCAGTTATCACGATTTCATCCCGTTCCTTTCACGTACAGAGAGCGGGATGAATGACTGCTTAATCGTTTCTGTGCTCGCTGCAATTATTCTGATCTTGTTCCCGCAATGCCTATAGGAGCGATACTTTGGTGCTCTATTGTACTCCAAGGATCATCATTTAAAGCTGGTTCCAGAAACTTTCTACGCAGACTTTTACGGGATATCGCGAAGTGCCTGCCAGATCATTTTCCCAGCCTCTCCATGACACTCTCTCATGGGGCAAGCAAGTCTGTGACAATTCGTGCTGCCGGCCGGGTGGCAGAGCGGTTCTAGGCGCTACAGTCTGGAAGCTCACGGCCGCTACGGTCGCAGGTTCGAATCCTGCCTCGGGCATGGATGTGTGTGATGTCCCTAGGTTAGTTAGGATTAAGTAGTTCGAAGTTCTAGGGGACTGATGACCTCAGAAGTTAAGTCCCATAGTGCTCAGAGCCATTTGAACCAGTTTTGAACAATTCGTGCTGCCCTTATTTATGTGCAAATTTGGTACGGGACTTACACACTTGAACAATATTTTAAAATGGGTCACCTGAATATTTTATATGCAATTTACTATCAAGCTGACTATTTTCCCAGTGCCCTACCATGGTACCAAAGTGTGACTTTACTCATGACTGAGCTGATGTGATCGTTACATTTCAAATGGTTCAAATGGCTCTGAGCACTATGGGACTTAAGACCTCAGGTCATCAGTCCCCCAGAACTTAGAACTACTTAAACCTAACTAACCTAAAGACATCACACACATCCTTGCCCGAGGCAGGATTCGAACCTGCGACGGTAGCGGTCGCGCGGTTCCAGATTAAAGCGCCTAGAACCTCTCGGCCACTCCGGCCGGCGTTACATTTCATATCTCTACAAATTGTTACACCTAATTGCATTTTATGTTACATCTCAATGTATATACCGCTATGTGTAAGATCGCCGTTTCCAGCTGTGACTCATTGACATTATAGTCACGATATAGTACATTTTTCTTCTTGTAAAGAGCACAATTTTACATTTCTGAATATTTAAGGCAGGTTATTAACCTTCGCACCACTTTGAAATCTTATAAAGGTCTGACTGAATATTTGTATGGCTCTTTTGAGATAGTACTTGATTAGTTACAAACTTTAACATCAACGAAAAGTCAGAGGTTACTATTAATTTTGTCTGCAAGGTAATTAATGTACGTCGCGCGGGATTAGCCGAGCGGTCTGGGGCGCTACAGTCATGGATTGTGCGGCTGGTCCCGGCGGAGGTTCGAGTCCTCCCTCGGGCATGGGTGTGTGTGTTTGTCTTTAGGATAATTTAGGTTAAGTAGTGTGTAAGCTTAGGGACTCCCATTATATTTCACACACATTTTAAAAATTAATGTACAACATGAACACCGAAGCCCCCTATACACTTCTCTGAGGCAAATCTGAAGTTATCTCTACACTTTGGACGACTCTCAATCAAAGATAACATCCTACGTCCTCCCTACAGAGAAATCCTGAACCCAGTCCCAAATTTTGATAGATACCACATACTATCATACTTGCGATAGTAAACGTAAGTGCTGTATTGAAGTAAATGGTTTTCTAAAGAGGAGAAATACTACAGCTACCTGAGTGTTTCGATCCATGGCTTTCAGGGTATCATATGAGGAAATCGGAAGCTGGGTTCTGGGTGACCGATGTTTTTGGAATCGATACTGGTTGTCATGGAGAAAGTCACTCTTTTCAAGATAATTAATTGTGTTTGAGCATAGTAACAATAGATAGATTTCACAGATATTGGACACTAGTTTTGTGGATCACGCCTCCTTCCCCTCTCTTAGACGTCGTGGACTGGTAGCTTGAAATCTGAAATTGTGCGCGTGTATGAAATTGAAATTCAGTGAATATTCTTTTCGATAGATAACGCGCTTTGCATCTGGTACACTTCTGCCTCTCGATAGCTTCACGTGCTAAGCAACATCACCACAATTCTCGTAAGAAGACAGCAACCGTTAGCTCCGTTGTGGACAGTAACACTGAAGAATCAGTCTTTTCCTGTAAAATATAACATTCAGCAAGGTTCTACAACCGGATTCCTGAAACCAGCCTGGAGAATCGAAATGAGGCTGTTAGCCTCTTGGCCTTGAGTCTGCCTGGTAATCGGGAACGTAATCGTCATCTCACCAAGGCAGCAGCTATCAAACTATCGAGCTGTAGACTTCCTCGTGGTACCTGGAGCAGAGAGACAGCTGCTATTCTCTACGGCTAGGGGATGGTGAGACTCACCAAGCTGCGACTGTAGCGATGTGACGCAGACGCTGCAACACATCATTCATCACGAGGCTTTCAGTTTTTTTACTTTGATTTATTTGACTGTATGTAATTTCTTTGTTTGTAATTTTGGAATTGTTAATGTATTTCGAATGTGTAGGAGCATCAAACGCTAAAAAGATGAAGCATGAACTGCATTCCTAATCACAGCCTTAAGCTACGTATTACAATCCCGATTTTGATACACATTAAATAACACATTGATGCTTTCACATGGGGCCAATTCATTCTCAATATATAACTCTTTTGCGATTTCCCAATGTTACAAGGAACTCACACAATTTTAGCCGTAGCGTCAATAGAATTTCAGCGACTGATTATAACAAGAAAATTATATCGGTGCAGTCCACATCGCTTATTTTATATTTGTTCTTTCTGACCGGTTTCGGCTAAGCCATCTTCAGTTTAACAAAATGTAGTTTTGTGCTATGTACACGAACGCGATGGGCTATTTGTCAATTGTCTGTGGAAAGATAAGACGTGTAACTAGTTTATTTCGACTTTGCTCTTCCTCATTATGATGCAATGGCATTTGCACTCTTCAGTATTCTATGAGGCTTGATGTAAAACCAAATGCTACTGAAACTATTCTTACGTGTACCAAAACACTACGCAAGGTCCAAGGCAATTTTCATTTGAGGATGCTCAATATGGGTAACAAACAGTGGAAATCAAAGCATTTCTTAACAGCAGTTGAAGAAGTGTTTTATCTCATAGTAATTTCAACTGACTGACCTGCGGAATGGTGAAGAATTTCACTGTCACTTTCAATAACGCTTCGACATTTTTAATGTAAAACACTGTTGTCAGTCACCACGTCACACTAGTCGTAATCAAAGAGCCAAGACGATTGGTCAAGTTCCATTTCTAAACACCTGCGTTTAAAGGCATCCAAACATCGATAATCAGTATTAATCATTTGTTGCGGGTCACAGATGATATAACTGCAGGGACCGTATGACGAAGATTCACATCCTCACCGACACAAGAAACGTAGAAATCCGGAAACGAAATGTCATGTTACGATTCCAGCTTTGGTTCGTGTTCAATAAACAGAAATTTTAGTAGAAATTTTTTCTTGAGTTACTATGCTGCCACACTCGAGCAAAATTGCGCACTAGTTGAGTTTATCATCGCATTCCACGTATTTACCGACAAAAAAGTGGTATCATGCATTCATAAAATCATTGATAGTTATTATTAGTATTGACTGCGATCGACATTAAATATGTCCTTGACATGAATGATTTCAACAAACTGTCAGAGCTACTCGTGTATTTTGAATAAAATAATTTTGAATATTATGCAGCGTCATTATGAAACAGTCAACCGTCCCGAAACGGACCACTACAAAATCGGTCGAAACGTCGGCGATAGTGTTTTATGATGACGGTACCTAACATCCAAAATTATTTTACTCAAAATGACTTTGGCCGTAGAAGCCTACGAACTTCTACTCGTGAATTATTTGTCCCTTAATTTTTTAATATGATGCTCTTGCTCGTCTCCATCCCTCAGGGCCCTAGTTCGACTCGCGGTAATGCCAGGAATTTTTCTTTGTTGGGAGGACTGGGATGGGGTGCACTCTACCTCGTGATGACAACTGACCAGCGACTTTTGTGAAAAATAGGTCTGCGAAGCTGACAGTGACATGGAAGGGGATGAGCCCGTCGGTACTGAGGGGGCGTCGGAGACGGGATCTGGGGTCCTCCGCGGTGTGCTGTGCTTTTTATGCCTTGGACAACAGAAATATGTATGCAGAGTAGAACTTATTCAATATTATTTATTAACATGAACGTACACACACTAATGAACTAAACATTATACCTCACGCTTCGTAGCGTGTTTATCCACATTTGAAATGCAACAGAGCTGTTATTCTGTGTGGCGTGACTTCGACAAGCCATTGGCAGCTTCCTGGAGGTATGTGGCACCAGATGTCCACGCACAGGTCATGTGATTACCATTAGTTAAGGTATGGTGTTTCAAGAGCGAGAATCTGGCCCCAGATGGCGTCCCAGATGTTCTCACAGTGTTCCGTTCAGGCGAATTTGTTTCTCAAGACTTGAGGTCTTTGTCGCGCTCCGCAACCGCTGGAGCACGATTCTAGTCTTGTGACACGGACATTTCTACTGCTGGAAGACACCATCGCGGTCGAAGTATACATCAAGCGTGAATGGGTGCACGTGGTTCACAACTGTCGTAATACGTAATATTACTACTACATTTCCCATGGAAGTTAGAGTCCTAGTCTGAAGTACATTCCGAGCTGTCAAAATACCAAGTCCCTGCACAAGTTAAAGTACGGTAGTAGCCGTTCACCACACAGGATCAATCACTCACTTCACCAAAGACCACATGATACCGCAGGCAGGATTCCTGTCTTCCAGAACGAACGTCCAAGTCCCCAATCGCTCCCATTTCCACTTGGTTCCCACAGTGTTCTGTTATTGTCTGCTTTTCCATTAGCTGAAGGCCATCCCCACCACAAACACATCGCTCTAGACTGGATTTGACTCATACTGACCACTTCCTGCAGTAAACAAACATATGAGAAAGTATTTAAATAAAGAAATGTTATTAACATTCTGTCACACTCATATCAGTTACAGTGATTATAAATAAAGGTTTGTCCATGAGTAAATATATCAGTATCCTTCACAAGTGAGCTCAAGTGGCAACGAACTACTTAAATAATTATTTATGCCTTCTTGACAGAAGTGTCTTTTCGTTCTCTTTTGAGTTGTGGTGTCCGTTAATGTGTGCATTTCACTACATTTAAATTAGTACAGTTTTTTTAATAGCATTTCCAGCCAACATTTAAATGAAATTACTGGCAAAATAGCAAACTGCTCATTAAATAAATACACAAAATATGAGGTATTTATGCCGTATATTCATTTGCTGCGTACTTGTGGCATATACGATGTTGTGACAAACATTTGCATAATGAAACAGATGTAATAGACGTCGTAAATCAATAAATAAAATAGATACTGATACCTAGCTTTCAGGAAAGCTTTAGTGCAGTGCTACCTTCCGAAACGATTCAAATTTGTTAATTTAGAGGTTCATTGTGAACATATTCTGTCAGAGAAAATTATTAACTTTTGTTGTTTTAAAGTTATTTGGATTACTGTTGTGTCACTGGATGTGCCTTATCTTTCTGGGATCGCCGCTGTATATAGATCTGCAATAATATTTGTCTGTATATCATTATAAACTCTCAGGGGTAAGAAGCAGTTGCATAGTTTATCTCAAAGTCCGCTTTTGTGGCAGCATATCCGGCCCTCTTAAGTGATCGACGCGTCGTCCAGATTCCCCACCCCAGGGTTTTCTCCACATCCCGTCCTTTCCTGACACCCTTACACCTGGCCCGCCCGGCCACGAAGCTCCCACAGCGCTGGGGCCCCAGAGCTTCGCGAACAAATTCACCTTGCCTTGTACCATTTCTAGGCGGCCGATTAGATTGAGTTGGCTCTGAGCACTATGGGACTTAACATCTGAGGTCATCAGTCCCCTAGAACTTAGAACTACGTAAACCTAACTAACCTAATGACATCACACACATCCACGCCCGAGGCAGGATTCGAACCTGCGACCGTAGCAGTCGCGCGGTTCCAAACTTAAGCTCCTAGAACCGCTCGGCCACCGCGGCCGGCGGGGCCGATTGGCTCGCCTACATATTACATATGCGAAACGTTACAGACTGTCGATTCCACGCAACAAACCCCTTAATTCTTCTTCGCTTTGACGACGGATACCAAAGTTATCAGCGAATCTTATCACTGACATTCTTTCACGTTGAATTGCAATCCCACTCTTGAACTTTTTTTTCTGCTTCCGTCATTGCTTCGTTGACGTGTAGATGGAACAGAAAGGACAAAAGACTACAGCCCTGTATTATACCATTTTCAATCCAAACACTTCGTTCTTCGGCTTCCTCTTTTATTGTTCCACCTTGGTTCTTGAAAATATTGCTTATATCCCGCATTTCCCTATAGCTTACCCCTATTTTTCACAAAATTTAGAACATATTGCACCATTTTACATTGTCGAAAGCTTGTTTCAGGTCGACAAATCCCATGGGCGTGTCTCGGTTTGTATGCAGTCTTGTTTCAATTATCCACTGCAACCTCAGACCAGGCCACCTGTTTCTAAACAGGAATTCATTAGGGAATATAACGAATTGTCCAAAAGAAATGATTTCATGTTAGATTAAAAAATTTCTTTGCTATCTTTCAGACATATTAATGACTTGTCAAGTGACTAGAAATTTTTTGGTGCTGTATTTCACCTCCTTCCTGAGCCACTGACAGATTTAGTAAAGGGTAATAAAGGTACGTTTTTCCTCTAGTGTTGTAGATATGAATATCAATGTTCTCCTCAAACTGTGTTTTTAATAGTATGGAATTTTCGTCAAAGCAGATACAGCAATGAGCCGTAATTTGAAGTTGCTTAAATAAGCGAAACAAACTGCATGTAAATAAACATGGTTTCTACGGATTTGGGTTATTACTTGAGTCCGCTTTTTAAATACTTTCAATCTGTGCAGAACGTCTGCACAGAATATTCTAAATATATTGTGTTGGCGTTCATACGAATACTTGTGATCCGTTTCCCAGTATCCAATTACTGGTGCTAGTTTCCACTTTAGACATCGTCACGAAAAATAAAGCTTGGTTTAGCGTTGCAGTTCTTGTACCTGTCGCTTGTTTTTCGGCACGACCGTACCTCTCGACTCTCAAAATGTAGTATATGAAACCTGCCATCTTTCCACGAAGGCCGCTGACTTGTTAGCATATTTCGCACGCTAATCTACTCCGTACATTCCCGGACTCGTGAGTTGGGTGCGTGGCGTATTGTGGAAGGCAACGGCGAGGCGCCGGGCTATCAGTGACAGCCATCTGCAATCCGGCTGCCACGGCGTGTCGACGTCAGTGCCTCGCGCACCGCGGTCGCCGCTGCAGTAATTGATCCTGATTTAATACGACACCCGCGCCGTTCTCCGAAACGCCACTGCCCCGTAAACTGTAGCACAAAAAGGCGCGCAACATTAATTTGCTTAAGCACTGGCAATTACCTCCGGACTAAGATGAATGGCACCCTCGCTCTCTTTCCTCTATTTTCGCGCAACGCTCTCTGGATACGGACGTCGTGCGAAACTCCTGCGGTGCAGGATGGCTTCCAGGTCTTGTTGCTATCTCGTCGACATCACGTCTGACTGGTTTAGGAGCAACTTTTGGTGATGCGTATAAGGTTTCAGCAAAATCATCTGCTCAGCTCCCACAAACCACCGCCCACCCTCTTCTTACCCCTCCCCCGCCCCCCCTCTCTGTCTTCTCTCTCTCTCTCTCTCTCTCACACACACACACACACACACACACACACACAAATACACCAAGCAACTGCTCGGAAACCCAGTTAATTGGAGGTGCCATAAATCAACACGATACATGCAATTTTTGCTGTCCGTCACGTGGTAGGTAATCTAACGTGGCGTGTATTAATGAACAGGCCTGACGGGATCTAGAATGAAAACGGTGGCTATTTCAGTCAGGCGACGGTGTACAACTGCTCACCGAAAGTAACGACCATGAGTTCTGATATGAAACAGTTATCTAAATGACATACCCAAATGTGATAAAATTTAATTTATTTTAATTTATGTAATTTCTTTTTATTTTAAAAATGCACTTCGTCTCCTTCAAATATTTTCCAAGTGGAGGCGTGACTGATAATTACTAAAAACTTTGTCGAAATATGACTGTATGTTACCACGGTTTTTCTTAAACTTGTTTTATGAATAAATGTCCATCGGCTCTCCGTATTTTTATTTCAGTTACGTATTTTGGAGTGAAGGCACATCATAGGCATTCTCAAAATTCACACCAGGCTTTCCGCCCTTGAACTGAAGAATCATTTGCATGTCGTGCTTCACCAGTTCGAGAAGGAATGCCTCATGTGAATGCTGAAAACCCTGATGATGGAGCTCTCGCTCCCAAATGCTAATGGCAAGAAGAAATCTAAAATCCGAAATACAGAGACAGACTTTTATTCAGAAAATGACTATTCTGCATTGTCTCTGCGTGCCACTTGGAACCATTATGAAATCATTTTTAAAAATCTTATATTAACTTTGTTCTAGTTTTCAAATATATGGAACGCGCAGTTTCTTCCCGAGCTACTTTCAGTGATAGGAAAAATGATTTAAAACTTCTATTACTGCGAAATATTAATATACAACAAGGTGATCTGCGACACATATAAAGTGAGCTGAACTATAGACCGTGTATTAAAGGATAAACGATTTCAACTTTAAGGAGAAGCTTATTTAATACGCTCAAACACCTGATATAGATTTCTTCTGAAGATATTCCCGAGGAAATGCGATAACATGATATCACCAATTTAAAATACTCTGCTACGCCCATCTTCTCAGACAGACTCCAAAAAGATACTATATGTACCAGCAAAGATCTGCCTACGAAGAATGAGATGCGTCTCTCACTTGTTGATACTAGCTCGGAAACAGTGAAAATACACTACTGGCCATTAAAATTGCTACACCAAGAAGAAATGCAGATGATAAACGGGTATTCATTGGACAAATATATTATATTAGCACAGACATGTGATTACATTTTCACGCGATTTGGGAGCATAGATCCTGAGAAATCAGTACCCAGAACAACCACCTCTGGCCGCAATTACGGCCATAATATGCCTCGGCACTGAGCCAAAGAGAGCTCGGATGACGTGTACAGGTACAGCAGTCCATGTAGCTTCAACACGATACTACAGTTCATCAAGAGTAGTGGCTGGTTTACTGTGACGAGCCAGTTGCTCGGCCACCATTGAGCAGACGTTTTCAGTTGGTGAGAGATCTGGAGAACGTGCTGGCCAGGGCAGCAATCGAACATTTTCTGTATCCAGACAGGCCCGTACAGCACCTGCAACATGCGGTCGTGCATTATCCTGCTGAAATGTAGGGATTCGCAGGGATCGAATGAAGGGTAGAGCCACGGGTCGTAACGTAACGTCCACTGTTCACAGTGCCGTCAATGCGAACAAGAGGTGAGCGAGACGTTTAATCAATGGCACCCCATACCATCACGCCGGGTGATACGCCAGGACGGCGATGACGAATATACGCTTCCAATGTGCGTTCACCGCGATGTCGCCAAACACGGATGCGACAATCATCGTGCTGTAAACAGAACTGTATTCATCCGAAAAAATGACGTTTTGCTATTCGTGAACCCAGGTTCGTCATTGAGTACACCATCGCAGGCGCTCCTGTCCGTGATGCAGTGTCAAGGGTAACCGCAGCCATGGTCTGCGAGCTTATAGTCCATGCTGCTGCAAACGTCGTGTAACTGTTCGTGCAGATGGTTGTTGTCTTGCAAACGTCCCCCATCTGTTGACTCAGGGATCGATCGAGACGTGGCTGCACGATCCGTTACAACCATGCGGATAAGATGCCTCTCGTCTTGACTGCTAGTGATACGAGGCCGTTGCGATCCAGCAGGGCGTTCCGTTTTACCCTCCTGAACCCACCGATTCCATATTCTGCTAACAGTCATCGGATCTCTACCAACGCGAGCAGCAACGTCGCGATACGACAAACCGCAATGGCGATAGGCTACAATTCGACCTTTATCAAAATCGGAAACGTGATGGTATGCATTTCTCCTCCTTACACGAGACATCACAACAACGTTTCACCAGGCTACGCCGGTCAACTGCTGTTTGTGTATGAGAAATCGGTTGAAAACTTTCCTCATGTCAGCAGGTTGTAGGTGTCGCCACCGGCGCCAACCTTGTGTGAATGCTCTGAAAAGGTAATCATTTGTATATCACAGCATCTTCTTCCTGTCGGTTAAATTTCGCGTCTGTAGCACGTCGTCTTCGTGGTGTAGCAATTTGAATGGCCAGTAGTGTATGTGCGAGTGCTGCAATTCAAGTCATCAGAACGCCTTCCGATAGTGTTAGTGAGCCGGCCGCAGTGGCCGAGCGGTTCTAGGCACTACAGTTTGGAGCCGCGCGACCGCTACGGTCGCAGGTTCGAATCCTGCCTCGGGCATGGATGTGTGTGATGTCCTTAGGTTAGTTAAGTTTAATTAGTTCTAAGTTCTAAGGGACTGATGACCTCAGATGTTAAGTCCCATAGTGCTCAGAGCCATTTGAACCATTTTGTTAGTAACGGCAGACAAAACGTAAATTCACCATTACTTTCTGGACCTAAGGCTGCAGCAGTACTGATTTCATGAACGTTAAAATACAGAAGAGAGTGTGAATCCCGTAATCCGTAATCTAAACCATCATTCTACAGACATGGAAACATTTAACGAGCAAAATAAAACCCCGCTGCCACCAATGTAGTAAGCCTTAAGGAAACAATATACAAATATAAAAGAAAATAATGATATCTATTAACTAACTTCACAAATTTAATCCTCCATCCTTTGAGTAAATACTTTGAATAGCACCATCTCACAGTGGCACACTAACTATTTTATTATAGAAAGGGGAGGAGCCGTGGGTAGGAGGAAACCTATACATTGATTTCGTCTAATATGAGTTAGACATTCATCTCTCTGCAAAGCCGTGAAGGTCTTAGGTAACCAGTGTGATAGTCTTCTACCAAGGGATATAATTCACTAGTATAAAAAATCGTAAATACGGGCCAGATTTTAAAGGTCTTGCTTCTTGTAAACGCTCTTAATAATTTTATTCCTTTAATTTTGAAAACGCCATCATATACCTATAGTTTTCTTGCATCACCCCTCCCTCTTCCCCTTTTATGCTTCCACATCTAACATTTTGTCCAGTTTAAGTATACACACTATTGCTTTGCAGCATGTTGTTATACTAAAGTATGGAATATTTATTTGAGAAAGATCTGTAGTCTCTTTCATAGACTGGAATTTGCACATCTTCTACAGATTCTCCTGTTATAATCCGATCTCAGCAAATAGCATCTATATAAAATTAAAACTAAAACTTCTGATAAATGGGAAATAAAGTAGTAAATATTATACGTTACGCTGATGATGGTGTGTACTGATAGAAAATAATGAGGATAACTTACAAAGGTTACTTCACCAATTTAATGAAACAGCTAAGTAATAACATGGAAATCTCATAAAAAAACTACCAGTACGGTAAGATCAAAAGAACGTGTACAATGTAAATTAGAAGAAGAAGTTGAACAAGTGATGAGCTATTATTACCTAGGGACTATTATCACCAGCTGTAAAGTCTTTACTATTGGAGTGAAAAATCAAAGTGACAAAGGCAGTAAGGGTAGCCGAATGCATGAAAAATACTGTATGGAGAAAAAAATTATGACAACCGATGGGAGAAAAAACATATATAAAAAAAAGGTGCGTTCTGGTTTGATATATGCAGTAGTAACTAGAGCAGAAACGGAAAAGGTGGAACAGAATGATGAAGGTACTGAATCAAGTATAAGCTCCCGTCTCCTTGGAGATTACATGGGTTAATTAATGATTATTATGTTACAATCCTCTTGTTTAGTTGACCGTGTATATCGAGACTTCGATCATTGTTAAATGCAATGGTGTGGTACTAACTGATGGAGACGCATTAAGAACTGGTAAAATTTAATTTATTTCCTTTATCACACTGCACAAACATAAACACACTATTATTCAAACTGTGTGCCACTACTATTAAACATAGAGCTAAAATCCTTCGCTACGCAACCGCCTTTGGCTCAAGCAGCCTACACCTCCCACAGCCTCTCAACAACTGCCTCTGTTTGCGACTCTCTGCGCCACTGGGCATTGTCGCCCTCCAAAGAACAACCACTTACAGATACTACACACCAGTACCCTCACACAAGGAGTAACCATGTGGGACAAGAGAACAAATGTGTCGGTATGGGAACAATGTGGAATACAAAATGTAAATAATTGGATGAAGATAAGAAAAAGAAATTGGAACATGTTGAAAGGATGGACGCTTCAAGACTAACTAAAATTTGTAAACATCAACGACCACAATGGAAACGACCACCTGGACAACCACCCAAGAGATAGGACAGCAGATGATGCAGCACATCCATGCAATCCTAGTTAGCAATGTATCAATAAAATCAGGCGCTGAAGAATATCGTCAATGTAAACATTAAAAAGGGTAGGGTACAGGGCAGCCTTGTCGGACACCGTGATTGACATCGGCAGATGCTGTTGTTAGGTGGGGGTCGAATTAAAGCTATTTCAGGTAGATCCTATGCAGATCTCGAGACGACGGTTAGAAAAGAAGGAGCAGAGATGAAGCTTTTCGTACGTAGAAGCCCCAGCGACAGGCACGGATGTGAGGAATATATGGCGTCACCGGAGCTGAGCAGAGGCGGTGGGCAACCGTCTGGCAGACGTCCAGCGCGATCTCGGCCCAGGGGCGAGGACTGGCAGAGAAAATCAGCCGGTGCGCCAGTGATAACTGCCTCATTATTTCACCGTCGGCGTCTTCCTTTTGGTGCGTAAGTGGCGCTGGCGGTGGGAGCGGCCCGGCGGTAGGTTGTTTCGCAGGCACACCGGCGGTTAGGGCCCGAGGAGGACGACCAGATCGCGGCAATTGCTGGCGCCGTTTCGCTACTGGAGGTGCCGCTCCGATATCTGGAGCCCGCAGTCCGAGGCCCGGTGGGATTACCGCCGACAGCTGCGGGCTGTGATGCACCCAGCGTTCGTTCTAGGGTAACCCATATGCGGGTGCCCGCCGGAGGTACGTACTAGACGTGCTAAGCCTGCTGGGTCTCCCTTAAAAGAAAATCCATTTGTCTGAAACTCTCTTCCTTCTTCACACATTACCGACTGGTCCGGTCGTCTTTCGTAATTTTAAGGCACCCTTTCTATTTCAGAAACGACGACTGAATCGCCGAAACCGCTACTACTGCATTGATCTGCCGGTTTCGGTGGCGGAGAAACTACCTTCTTATCGTATTGCAGCCACGGCAGAATACTAGTAAATTGCTAGATCCTCAGTTTTTTCGTCGCACAACAAATCTGTTCGGAGATCTAGGTCACCTAGAGAGCAGTATTAAGGAGCAACATTTGGTCAGTCATCAACCTATTAGTATACTTACTTTACTTTACATGTGGCAAGGGCCTAATCGACCACACGCCTGCTCTATGAGCCTCTTCCACTTCTGCCTGTCCAATGCGCTGTTTGTCCAGTTGCTGTTGCTGTTCATCCTAGTTGTGTCCTCCCTAATGTTATCCCGCCATCAGATTCTGGGTCTCCCTCTTCCTCTCGTCCCATCTATTGTTCTGCTGAATGTCATTCTAGGTATTCTCTGTCATTCTTGCTATATGGCCTGCACAATTCACCCTTCTCCTCTTGAACATTTCGACATCCTACTAGTATGTTCCACATAATTTCAGCTTAGAATATTTACTTTTTATTTTGTGTGTTAATGAAATTACGTCACTAACATTTGCAGATAGTACATGTTTTCTTTTCTTTTTCAGATGATCCAAATATTATTGTACTAATAGTAAATGAAGTATAATTTTAGAAAGAGCAATCAGTAAAATTTTAAAGGACATTCAAAGTTCCTAAATTTTGAAAAGACACATTATAAGCAGTTCAGAAATAATATTTCTTCGGCGAAGTAGACGCGGGATGTTCCCACTGTTGCCTTTGCAGTTTGGCCTTGGGCTCGAAATGATAGAACCACCTAAGATCATGAAGACCTGCTTCTTTGACTGCAGGGGCCCTCTGCTCGTCGACCATCTAGAGCGTGGACCCACAATCAATTCGCAGCTCTATGAAGACACTTTGCAGAAGCTGCGACGTGCCATAAGTCAGAATGCCAAGGGATACTGTCTGGACGGAGCCACTGTGCTGCAAGATAACGCCCGCTCCTACAATGCAGATCTGACGAAAGCTACGTTTTAACAATTTGGTTGGGAAACATTCCACCATCCTCCGTACAGCCCAGACTTTCATATCTTTGACTACCTGAAGAAAGACATGCGGTTTCAGCCGGACGATGAAATGCGAGAAGGAGAGCGGTTATGCATCCGTTAGCAGTCGACCCCGTTGGACGAAACAGAAACTGATCGTCTGATATACCTATGGGATAAACAACTTAAAACGTTAGTTTTGAATGGAACCATTGCTTACTGTAGTAATATTTTTGGATCATCTGAGGAAAAGAAAAGAAGACACGTAGTATCTGCAAATGTTACCGGCGTAATGATATTAATACACAAAATAAAAAGTAAAGGCCCTAAAAGGGAACGTTGTGGAACAGCACTCTAATCAGATTCCCGACTAAATGTTACATGACAGTGGAAAATTCTTGGTACGCAACAGGATAAAAATCCAGTTAATGGAGCCTACGCTGAAACACACAAAAAACTTTATTTTCAATGTAGATGTTACCAGAGATCGTGATATCAAAACAAAGGGACTAGCGTATGTTTTTTACATTCATTCCATAGTGTCTTACGGGACCGTTTCTTAGTTTAAATTGTCAAAATAAAAAGCAACTCAAAATTTTTAGTGAGAGCAAAAGCGTGTAACACTTTTTCTTTGTGAATTTAAGAACATCCTGCACAAGCCGGTTCAACAAGATGGCGATGTGGACTACTGCTTACCAATATATTTATTCCTTAATGAAATTTTACGTAAATAGTGTATCACTTCTTCAACTCAATAATTCAGTTCATGAAATCAGTACAGGGAATTCGAAAAATCTACAAAAAGATTTAAAGTCAGTCACTTTGATCCACAAAGACGACAATTATCCAGAATCACACATTTCAGTAACTTGCCAGAAACTATAAAAAGTGCAGTTGGTAATAAGCTGCAGTTTGAGACAACGTAAGGGATTTATCAGTCACTAACCGCTTCTATTTCACTTACGTATATTTTGGTAGAACCATCTGAAGTGTATATCTTAATAATACTAAACTACGTGAGTTTTACAGAAGTCCTGGCTTCTGTACATCTTCAGTGAAATAACGTGATCTGTTTAACTACGTGTAGTAAACCGCGTTCTCTTTCATTATGCGGGGATACAATCGCTGAAGAATAGCACATTGACAGAAAAAGTCGCAACACCAAGAAGAACTGAGCGACGTAATGAAATTTGGTAGGTGTGTTTCTACAACTGAAAGATGATGTCCATTCGCGCCAGTAGCATAAGAGTGGCGCTAGTAGTGGCACTATGGGGATGAAAATCAGGTTTCCTTTAAGTATACACTACAACGGTCGTCAGCGTTAGCTACCTTTGAGACTGGAGTTGGTGAGCTGATGTTAGTCGAGAATGCCTTTAAGAAGACAAAGGCGTCATTGTCAACGCCTCACTCAATTTGAATGATGTCGTGTAATGGGGCTGCGAGAAACTGGATTTTTCTTCTGGGGTACCGTAGAAAGACTTGGCAGGAATATAGTCGCTGTACATGTTTGCTGGCAGCGGTGGTCCCAAGAATGTACTGACGTGGGACGACCATATTCCATGTGGCATTGCCGACACGGAAGACCATCGGCTTTGGCTTATGGCTCTGGTGCATCATCTGTATGTGCAGCAGCAGTTGGCGCCACAGTGACACAAAGAACTGTTACAAAACGGTTCTTCAAGGGCAGCTCCGAGCCAGAAGACCTATAGCGTGCTTTCCACTGACCCCGAACCACCGCCACTTGCGACTTCCGTGGTGCCAAGCGAGAGCTCATTAGAGGGCAGGGTGGAGGTCTGTTGTGTTTCTGATGAAATCTGTTTCTGCCTAGGTGCCAGTGATGGCTGTACGTTCGTTAGGAGGAGGCCAGCTGAGCGCCTGCAAACAACCTGTTTGTGTGCTACACACACTGGGCCTACACCTGAAGTTACTGTCTGGGGTGCGATTACGTATGACAGGAGGAGCACCTGACTACAAGTTTCAACGTCAGTCTGGTTATTGAACCTGTTGTTGCTGCCATTCATGAATAGCATTCGAGGGGGTGTTTTCCAGCAGAGTAACGCTCGATCGCATACCACTGTCGTAACAAAACATGGTCCGCCTGCCCAGCTGAGTGGTAACGTGCTTGCCTACCATACAACGGGCCCGGGTTCGATTCCCAGCCAGATTGGAGAGTTTTTCCACTCGTGGATTGGGTGCTGTGTTGTCCTCACCATCATTCCATCAACATCATCACCGACACGCAAGTCACCTGAAATAAGACTTGCAACCCGGCGGCCGAACTTCCCCAGATGGGGCCTCCCTGCCATCAATGCCACACTATTATTTCATTTCAACCATACATGTTTTACGAAGAGTCGACAAGTTACCTCGGCCTGCTCGGTCACCAGATCTGTCTCCCATACGACAGCTCCAGCGTCAGCCATAAGCAACAGTAACCGTCCCTGTGTTGACCGATGCAACAGCCACGGAATTCCATCCCACAAACTGGCATCCGGCACCTTTTCAGCATTATGCATGCACGTTCGCATGCTTGCATTCAACATCGTGGCGGTTACACCGGTTATTAATGTACCAACATTTCACATTTGCAGTTTCTTTGATTGCGCTTACATTAAACTGTAATTTCACAATTTCAGTCACTTAACTATGTTTCCTAGACTAATGTATTCGAGAATTTCATTACTCTACGTTAACTATTTTTTTTGGTACTGCGATTTTTTTTCCGTCTGTGTATTATATACTTCAGTGTATACACATTATCGTGTTTATGACTAACTTTGGTGTTGTATTTCAATTCAAAGTTTCTTTCAACTTTTTAAAATTTTTCTATGTTCTTGAGGTATTTAGGATATACAGAAGAAGCATTAGCGTACCCGTCCTTTTGCAAATACGTATTATGAAATTTTGTTTTTATGACATTTCAGTATGTGATCACAACGTCTGGAAGAAACGAGAATTGTTACTATTGTTCTAACGTCCACACAGCTGCGTCCATAAAAAGGGGTGGATGACGCATTGTTGTGTAGTAGTGGATCCTCGTGGATCCTGTGGCGGGGGAGGGGGGAGATAGATGGAGGAGGAGAATGCATTATCTTACAAATTTTTATAAACATTAATGTTTTTGAAACTTCCCGGCAGATTAAAACTGTGTGCCGGACCGAGGCTCGAACTCGGGACCTTTGCCTTTCGCGGCCAAGTGCTCTCTGTAAGGTTTGGAAGGTAGGAGAGACGAGGTACTGCCAGAAGTAAAGCTGTGATGAGGGGACGTGAGTCGTGCTTGGGTAGCTCAGATGGGGCCGGCACGGTAGCTCAGCGTGTTCGGTCAGAGGGATAGCTGTCCTCTGTAATTAAAAAAAACTGAGTTAATAGATCAACAACGAACTTAAAAGGTTGTCTTGCGACGTCGGTCCCGATCAGATGCAACGAACGAAAACGAACAAAATGAAATTAAAAAAAAAAGATGGTAGAGCACTTGCCCGCGGAAGGCAAAGGTCCCGAGTTCGAGTCTAGGTCCGGCACACAGTTTTAATCTGCCAGGAAGTTTCATATCAGCGCACACTGCACTGCAGAGCGAAAACCTCATTCTGGATGAATGTTTTTTCTTCTTTATTAAATGTTTGCAAAATATGATCTGGAGGTTGTTAAAAGAGCCAGACGAAACAGAAGAATAAAGGAACAATTAAAAGAAGAGTTTAAAAAATGGAAAAAGAAACCAAGAAGAGAATATGAAAAATATAACAAAGAAAATCATCCAGTTATCGATGCCTTTGAACAAGTTATATAAGGTATCGAAGGATTAGGTGATAATGTTTTGAAAGCTATTAAAGAATACAGAGAGGTTGAAAAATAAATGATTCCATATCATCATGATGAAGATTTTAGAGATTTGTCATCAATTGGACAATTACATTATTGGTCTGATGATATTCCAAGAAAAGATGACTACACATTAAGTGCATCAGAGAAACTTTTATCAGTTACGTTCGGACGGGTAGTGTAAAGGTCTGACGTCCGACGTTTCGTTTAACGTGTGAGCTTGTTCTCAGGGTCTCGTGCTTTGAGACCGAGTGACACTAATGATGGATGCTATTTGAGAGGAGAAGGCCCATTCCCAATTATTTCCTAAATCATAAGAACACGAACTTACCGTTACATCGCAATATTGTTCCTCATTCATCATCACCGATGTATTATTTTTGATGCGTGTGTTAGAGGAAGGTAATGGTAAACTAGCTCCTGCCAGGAGAACAATGCGTTACGGCCCACATTCTCATCACTTTTAATAGTATGCGTTAGTGAATGGTTCACCCGGTTCGCGGCACCCAGTTACATTTGTAGGCTGCCTACAGGGGCAACAAACAACTTGATTTTCTGTACGTATATCATATATCTATATACAGGCTGTCCCAGGAGGAATGATCAGTATTCTTGAATACGTCCGGAAGACCATTTGAAGCAAAAAACTTCATAGGCACACAGAATATTTTCCGAAATAGGCGGAATGTCCGTCTCATGGTTCCGGTGGAGTTGAGTGCTTTCGACATCTTATGAGCCACACACGCGGTAAAAAAAGAAGGAAGATCAGGCTTTAACGTACCATCGACATTGAGGTGATTAGAAAGAGAGCACAAGCTCGGAGTGATTCAAGAACGGGGAAAGAAATCAGCTGTGGCCTTCCAAAGGAACCATCCCGTCATTTGCCTGGAGCGATTTATGGTAATCAGGGAGAACCTAAAACTGGATGGTCGGACGCGGAATTGAACCGTCGTGTTCGCGAATGCGAGCCAAGTGTGCTAACCGCTGCGGCACCTCGCAGGGTAAGGAGATCACCACAGACGATATCGACAGCTAATAGGATGATTTCAGCGAACGCATTGCTTTTCCAGACTAATTCACGTCGTGACCCGTCAGAGTCGGCCGTCAGTCCCAAACAAGCGGATATCAATGGTCTAATGAATATTTAGCGTTATCTGCGTATCGGCTGGAGATTGAGATTAATGAGGCGCGGGCGTCGTTCGCAGCAGGTTATTAATGGAACGCCGGCACGCGAGCGGCGGGTGAGCGTCACGCCGGCGCGTCGGAGCCGTCAGATCCGAACGCTGACGTCACAACAAGCCGCGCGGTAACGCACAGTGCGCTACTTCTACGGCCAGTAGCAATTAGTAGGAAAGTTGTAGTGGTATGAAATAAGGCGAACACACAGGCACGGTTGTAGGTGAAGCAGGTGTTAGACATCGGTTCAGTGGTAGGATACTGGTGCTAAGCTATCAGTTTAAAAACGGATGGTTGGCGAACAGTCGTGGGATCCATATTAGAATATTGTTCACATGTATGGGACCATACCATTGAATGTTAAGCCGCCTCCGCTGCTATTGCTGATGAGTATGATGAATTACTGTTATGGAAATGGAAATGAGCGTTTGGCGTCATTGGCCGGGAGGCTCCTTGCGCGGCAGGTCCGGCCGCCTTGGTGCAGGTCTTATTACATTCGACGCCACATTGGGCGACCTGCGCGCCGGATGGGAATGAAATGGCGATGAAGACAACACAACAGAGTCCCTGAGTGGAGAAAATCCCCGACCCAGCCTGGAATCGAACCCGGGCCCGCAGGACGCCAATTTGTCACGCTGACCACTCAGCTATCGTGGCGGACAATTACTGTTATGAAACTTCCTGGCGGATTAAAACTGTGTGCCGGACCGAGACTCGAGACCTTTGCCTTTCGCGGGCAAGTGCTCTACCAACTGAGCTACCCAAGCACGACTCCCGCCCCGACCTCACAGCTTTACTTCCGCCAGTACCACGTCTCCTACCTTCCAAACTTTACAGGAGCTCTCCTGCACAGTTTTAATCTGCCAGGGAGTTTCATATCAGCGCTCACTCCGCTGCAGAGTGAAAATCTCATTCTGGACACATCCCGCAGGCTGTGGCTAAGCCATGTCTGCGCAATATCCTTTCTTTCAGGAGTGCTAGTCCTGCAAGGTTCGCAGGTGAGCTTCTGTAAAGTTTGGAGGGTAGGAGACGAGATACTGGCGGAAGTAAAGCTGTGAGGATGAGGCGTGAGTCGTGCTTGGGTAGCTCAGTTGGTAGAGCACTTGCCCGCGAAAGGCAAAGGTCCCGAGTTCGAGTCTCGGTCCGGCACACAGTTTTAATCGCCAGGAAGTTTCATATCAGCGCACACTCCGCTGCAGAGTGAAAATCTCATTCTGGAATTACTGTCATGACTCACATTTAATAACTGAAATGAAGGCATTATTGTTTAACACTTTTTAATATTAGTGGTACATTCTTAAATTATCCAATAAAGGCAAACATTCCAGTCGTTTTGTGATACATATGGTTCTAGGGCTGAGAGGTGTGAATACTACCGAAATACCGATTTCTTAAGTCCCGCTTGCAAAATACTTATGCGAGCTATGTTTAGGAGAACGCAAAACTGGTAAAAACCGACCTCTTAGGAGTTCAGTTTGGTTTCCGGAGAAATGTAACAACACTCGAGACAATATTTAAATAGTGGCAACACTGCTGTGGAGACACTACGCAATGGAATCTACTATTGTCGCTGATAGCACACGTTGTTGACATACCTACCTTACCTCCGAGCAAATGGACTCGGCCGTCCCACGTCAACTGCGTGCTGACAGTCAAGGGAAATACAGTTACTTGTGAGCGGGCGGTCTAACGTAACGGAGTCACTATGTTTTCGAAACAGTAACAGCGGAGTTGGATCAAGATTGATCGTTTGTGTTCGTTTTTGGCGCGTCACCTGCGACCAGCTTTGCGAAAGAAGCGGCGACACTCTCTGCGCAACACACCCATCATTTTGCACGACAATGCGCGGGCGCATATAACGCAATCTGTGGCTGCTCTGTTCGGTCGATGGGAGTGGGAAGTACTGTACCATCCACCATACTATCCGGAGCTAAGTCCTTGTGACTTTGATTTGATTCCGAAGATGAAGGAACCACTTCGTGGTGTTCGCTTCAGAAATGTTCCAGAGATTAGACAGGCGGCAGACCGCTCCATTCGCACCATCAACAGAACAGACTCTGCTAACGGTATACTACGCAACGGGTTCTACACAACGCTTGTGACTACTTTGAAGAACAGTAACAGTTGCAAACATGTAGCTCTTTTGTATCGGTTGTGAATAAATAGTTGCCACTATTTAAGTTCCAACCTTCGTATTTAGATAAACCGTTGATAATGTTGTCCGCCGCCATAGCTGAATGGTAAAAAAAAAAGAATAGAAAAATGTCAGCGTGGTTGACTGCCACGTGGGGTATCCGTGTTCGATTCCTGATACACTCAGTTTCTCTCTCTCTCTCTTTTTTCTTTCTTTGTAACACAGCCTATTGGCCTAAGGACTATTGGCCCGTCTGCGACCAGAATGGCGGTGGTTTCAGGTGCTTTCCTTTCGTTATGTTGTCTCTAATACACTCTTTGAAATTCTGAAGGTAGAGTAGATGTAATTCAGGGAGAGAAACTTGTTCAGACACCTTCTTATTTTTGGCGGTATGTAGACGATACTTTTGTGGTGTGGCCCCACGGAGTAGAGACATTACCTGTGTTTCTCCGACATCTGAACTCGCTCCATCCCAATATACAGTTCACTATGGAAGTGGAAAAGGATGGCATCTTACCATTCCTGGACGTCTTAGTCAGAAGAAGAGCTGATGGTACACTGGGACATAGCGTCTGTCGCAAATCAACTCATACAGAGCTGTATTTGCAGGCCACAAGTTGCCATCATCCTGTGCAACGCGGTAGTGTCCTATGCTGTTTGGTGCGTAGAGCCCACGTAGTCTGAGATGCCGGCAGTCTACCTGGTGAGCTACAACACCTGAGAACGATATTCCAACAGAATGGCTATTCCGATAGGCAGATACGCCATGCACTCCGTTCCAAGCTAACTCAAAGCAGGGATGTAAATGAAGATGGTGGTGGTGGTTAGTGTTTAACGTCCCGTCGACAACGAGGTCATTAGAGACGGAGCGCAATCTCGGGTTGGGGAAGGATTGGGAAGGAAATCGGCCGTGCCCTTTCAAAGGAACCATCCCGGCATTTGCCTGAAACGATTTAGGGAAATCACGGAAAACCTAAATCAGGATGGCCGGAGACGGGATTGAACCGTCGTCCTCCCGAATGCGAGTCCAGTGTGCTAACTAAATAAAGATACGGAGGACCCAATGCAACAGCGTTCTTGCCCTATTTTGGCGACATGTCTTCGAGAATAGAAAGAATCCGCAAAACGCACGACGTCAAGTGTGTTTTTCAGCCACCAGCAAAACTGAGGAATTTATTTTGCTCGGTCGAAGACGACCTTGGCCTCAGGAAACGTGGCATGTATAAAATCCCATGCCAATGTGGCAAATCTTATATTAGACAGACATGCCGAACCGTTGCGTCGAACGTCATCGTCATACACGCCTGGGGCAACCTGATAAATCAGCGGTAGCGGAGCATTGCCTGGACACGGGACATCGTATGCTTTACGAACAGACGGAAATTTTATCCCCAGCGTCATCTTTTTGGGACGGTGTTATTAAGGAGGCCATACATATTCGTACGGCGGACAATCTTATCAACAGGGATGCAGGTTTTCAACTAAGCGCCGCCTGGCATCCAGCACTGGTTACCATTAAATCAAAAACAGGGAAGACAAGAACTTCCGTTTCCTCAAGTGAAGCAACGCGTAGCTGAGATTTAGTTCAGACTTAAACCGCAGGAGCGTTCGGCAGCACAGTTATCGCCCATAGCGCACGCGAGGATGGCCTTTCTGCAGCTCCCAGTAGGGGGCACCAGGAGCGCCGCTTTCCGCCAACAATGAGCGTCTTCCTGCGCACGCGTATATTCTGCTCCCGTCATGATAAATTCCGACGCCGCCGCGCGATTATCATCAGCCGCGCCTTGCAGCAGTGACAGCAGCAGCTACCACCACCTGATGATGTCGAGCAGTTGCATCGAAGTAATATTGTACGATTTACACAATACGATCCGGCGGCAAACCCGAGAAGCGTATTTGCATGTCGATACTAGTTGGTACAATAGTAGACCCGTCAATCACATTTAAACTGGTAGCAGGAGCGGCTGTTCTTTATCTAACCAAACTCTGAAATTCTGTCTATAGTGTGTGCTGAAAGCATTGAGCAGCAGTAAACATATTAGCTGCGCCAGGAATAGCACTGCTTCATGCGTCCAATCGACCGGCTTCTCTGAAAATTCTAGTTGCTTGCCGTACGTAAAAATACCAGCACCAAGAGGCGAAATTTTGTGGCTCCATGAAGATGTACAGTGGAATAGCGCTGCTTATTCGTCATTACGAGCTGTAAGCGCGTTGATTGAAAATCTTGTTTTCGCCCCCGACTCGAACGTTTATTATTTTTTTTTTAGGGATTTGATCCACTTGAATTATATCATCTAAGGCTCTTTATGGGAATCAGGATCTATTCAAACAAGAATGGGTAAATCGAACTCCGAGCTTGTCTTTCCCAACGAATATTGCTCTTGTTGCTTTTTACCACACATGAAACCCAGTTAAGGTGAATGTAATGGGCATGTGTGACTGCTCCCAGAGTTTCAAGTTGTCTTCAGTGTTTAGTATCAATAACAAGATGAAACAATTTACGGAATTTAAGTAATTTAACTGATAGATCGGTGCTAGTCACAGAATAGTAATCAATAGTCACCAATCACGTAGTCAAAATAGTCAAAATACTTCTCTGCTTTCTGAGTATATACCATCCCTCACAAAGAACAATTACGGATATGGCCAATGAGGAATATGGAAGGTATATACTTTCGATGAGATCAGTTACTCGAATAAAAAGAAGATACAAAAGCCATTTCCACTAACCGATCACTAGACTAAGAGTAATTTGGCAATGATCTTCCTAGTACCGTAAGTTAATACAGGAAAAAGTATATGTTGACCAGTTGAAGAGTACATAAGGTGAAATTGGTCAAAAAGTAACATTTTCCGATTATCATCTATTAATAATATTTGATCTCTCCTGATTAATCTGGTGCATCATTAGTCGATTAATTCCAGTTGGAAGTGTAGTTTTTATTATTTCAAAGTTGATAGTGCAAGTGCAAGTGTAAAAAAATGCAATCTTTTGCACTGACTTCCTTAAGAATCTCTATCTACGGAATTTTTCAGTCTAGAAGGCTGTGGTTTTCAGCTATTTATTCCTTGAATTCATGTTGATGTTCGTGTTAAGAGGGTGGATACAGTGTATAAACAGAAATGGCGGTATTGCATATGCATTTTGTGGAGACTCTAAATGGTAAAGGAAGACTTACAGACAAAAACATTTATGAACTCCAGGAATATTATGGAATGGCAATAAGAAAAAACACACATGGCCTACAAGAGATGGAGAGAGCAGTGAGAACAGTGTGGGCTACATTCTCCCACGAATTACCCACTGATGATACACAAATACATGATCTTTGTCCATCTGGTTCTGCATCTGATTCATGGTGCAAGCACCGCCAAGCTCAGGCAGCGGGTACAGATGAACAATTTAGGCACAAAAATAGCATACCATCTGCAGTGTTGGAAGCAATTAAACCAATATCTAGAGAGTTAGCTCATCCTGACCTCCTTTCCAAATGTCTCCACCGAGCGACGTGGCGCAGTGGTTAGCACACTGGACTCGCATTCGGGAGGACGACGGTTCAATCCCGTCTCCAGCCATCCTGATTTAAGTTCTCCTTGATTTCCCTAAATCGTTTCAGGCAAATGCCGGGATGGTTCCTTTGAAAGGGCACGGCCGATTTCCTTCCCAATCCTTCCCTAACCCGAGCTTGCGCTCCGTCTCTAATGACCTCGTTGTCGACGGGACGTGAAACACTAACCACCACCACCACCACCACCAAATGTCTCCATGGTCGAACGCAAAACACGAATGAGTCTTTCAAAAATGTAATTTGGAGCTGCATACCAAAAAAGTCTTTGTAGGAATGAAAACTCTATGCTTGGGTGTTTGTGACGCTGTGGGAATGTTTATGACGGCAACAAGAGAACTAGGGTCCTAGAGCAACTTGGTATGACTCCGGGAGCCAAATCAATGCAAGCCTTCCAGCGAATGGTTCGACTTAGAATAAAAAAAGCCCAGGGTGTAGCAGAGGAAATGACTAAAGAAGCAAGAGGCAGGAAAAGAAAGAAGCTTTTTCTGTTTGCAAGATGGTCAAGAACAGGATCCTCATAATGCTCATTATGGGCCTGGCTGTTTTTGGAGTTGGGATGCCTCCATATGAGAGTTAATATTAAATGAAACGTTTAAACTGGATTTCCTGAAAACGACATTTTTTTTTTAATATTCGACCCTCTACCTCAGGAACTATTACAGATAAGTATGTCTAATTTTACACCGCTGCTGCTGAACCACCAAAACATTTCTGCCTAAAACGGATTGTTGCTTACAGAAGCAAAAATGATTTTAAAAAATTGAAGATAAATTTTAAAAAATCATAACAAAATGAAAGTAATTATTTGTTAGTACATTATGACTCGGGTTCAGTAATCAGAAAATGAGGGAAACTTTATCTCCCAAAAATTTCAGTTCTCTTTCAAGCTTTCTGAGAAAATGGGCAATCAATATTGCAAATTTAACACTATAGGTATAGGTTGTTCGTACTCCCCTTAAATGTGAAGAAATATAAACTAAGCATATCCTATAAAATCTAACAGCAAACAATGATTGCTATGGAAGAACCCTAAGGGAAAGGTATATAAAACGGTTAAAGAGAAACAAAGCCCACCCGCTTTCCGAGAACGATCAAGTAAGTGCAGGAAGTTGGAATGAGTGGAGAATAAATTTCTTCTGACGTCACCCCTGTTTAGCACCGCCGCCCAATATAGATCTGCACCCATCGATGATTCCTCAATATCACTGGAACTCTACGAAAGGCGCTCATCGCTGAACAACACAGAATACATCACAATGTTCCAGTTGACTTTCGCTCTACAACATACAAGTCTGTTTTTGGAAAAAAACGACATTTTGTCAATGGAGTGAGTGATTGATTATGTTGAAAAAATTTTTTGTGTATTTACAGACGCAATCAAATTCTTATGACACAGTCATAACCGGTTTCGGCCATACAATGACAATCTTCAGATTCTAAAGGCGGCATAGACTGAACACAAGTTCATGCATCTATAAATAAACAAAAAAAATTTTCAATACAAGTCTGTGTTACGGTGTCAGCGGTAATGGTAGCATGCCAACTCGAGATTTCAAACCTTTGATGGCTCCGTAATGGTGTGAGATGTGATGTTTCGGAAATCGTTATATTCCCAGGTACATAGTGTCAAGAGTTTGCCGAGATCCCAAATTTTTGGCATTACCTCTTACCACGGACAACGCAGTTGCCAACGGCATTCACTTAGCGACCGAGAGTAGCGGCGTTTGCGTCAAGTTGTCAGTGTTGACAGACAAACAGAAAAATAACTGCACAAATCAAAAAAATGGTTCAAATGGCTCTGAGCACTGTGGGACTCAACTGCTGAGGTCATTAGTCCCCTAGAACTTAGAACTAGTTAAACCTAACTAACCGAAGGACATCACAAACATCCATGCCCGAGGCAGGATTCGAACCTGCGACCGTAGCGGTCTTGTGGTTCCAGACTGCAGCGCCTTTAACCGCACGGCCACTTCGGCTGGCTGCACAAATCAACGTGGGATGTGCGGTCACATATCCGTTAGGACAGCGCGTCAAAATTTCGCGTTAATTATCTATGGCAGCAGATGATCGGCACGCATGCCTTTGGTAACTGCACGACATCACCTCCAGCGCCTTCCCTGGGCTCGTGACCATATCGGTAGGAGCAAATACAACTGGAAAGTCGTGGCCCGGTCAGATGAGTCCAGATTTCGCCGCTGTTGGTAGGATTCGAGTGTGGCGCAGACCCCACGAAGCCATGGTCACAGATTGTCAACAAAGCGCTGTGCAAACTAGTAGAGGTTACATTGCGGCGTGGACTGTGTTTACATGGAATGGACTGGGTCCTCTGGTCGCACTGGACTGATCATTGACTGTAAAGATCATGTTTGGATACCTGGATGCCATTTGCAGCCATTTGCGACTGAATTTTTATGGATTACAATGTGTCATGCCACGGGATCACAATCGTTCGCGATTGGTTTGAACAATATTCTGGAAAACTCGAACGAATGATTTGGCCATCCAGATCGCCCATCACGAGTCCCATCGAACACTCATGACACATAATCGAGAGGTCAGTTCGTGCACAAAATCCTGCACCGGCAACACTTTCGCAGCTATGGGCGCCTATAGAGCCAGCATGGCTCAATATTTCTTCAGGGGACTTCCAACGACTTGTTGAGTTCATGCCATGTCGAGTTGCTGCACCAAGCCGGGTAAAAGGAGATCCGACACGATATCAGGAGGTCTCCAGGACTTCTTCCATCTCAGTACATAAGTGAAACTTGACATTGCCAGGAAGGGGATAGTGATCTTAGCGTAATTTATCGAATTAACATTTTTAATATAAAAACATTTAATGCCTAGACCGCAGTATACATTATACCATTAAAATGTGGTGATTAGTTTCGGTTGCGTACAACAACCATCTTTCAAATCGAGTTAAATATGCATTGAAAAACATCACTGGCAACAGCCACGCAAAGACAAATTATGGGTCAACACGACTAGGACAGTATGCTGCCATCGAGAGGGAACCAGGTTGTAAACAATAATGTTGCAAGATGCGGGTATTAAAGAAGAAAAATGGCCAGTTGTATAAGTAAAAATTGCATTAAATGCTAATTGTATACAACTGTACAACAGATGTTATAGCGAGGAAAATACATAGGCAGCGGTAACAAGAGATACAAAGGAATGATTCATCATGGCGTATAAAATAGTCATCCTTACAATATGAACACAAGCTGAAGATTAACAGTAAAATGCCACAAGCTCAACCAGCCTGACAAGACATGTCGAAACTGAGAGTAGTTACGTTGAATTACTCTTACAAGGGAAACTCCCCATCGCAACCCCCTCAGATTTAGTGGTAAAATGACCCAATGCATAGCCAGTCAGAAACTGAAGCAAGCATTAAACAAGAAGAAGGTGTACTGAACTGTGAAAAAACAAGCAAACAGGAACAGTGAACGGTCAAAGCTCAAGATGTGCAACATCGAGCGAATTACCAGAACAGCAATGATGTCGTTGTATGGTCACGGTGATGGACTGCAAAGAGGGAGACCTGTGTTCAAATCTCCTTCGTGGCCCAGTTTTTCATTAAAATTATGAACCTTCCTTCCGTTCATTGATGCGTCTTTTCTCCGTCTGTAGCCTTGGCAACCGTCAAGCTATGTGTTGGTTACAGAATATGACTCATATGGTAAGAATAAATTATCGTCTTAAGTAAACGTGATGAATAGTGAGAGCAGCGAGATGCTGCATAGATTTCTCACAGAAATGAAAATAACAACTAAAGTGCTGTGTACTATGTTATAACAAAGGAAGTCAAGAGCCGGAACTTCCAAAACGGAGCGCAAGAGTCATAACATGTGGTACTTGTGTAGAACAAATAACAGGTACGTACGTCTGGAGGTCCCTTCCTTAAACCTCGCTATTGCAAACGACACAGACACAAATTTGAATACAGCGAACAGAGACGTCAACGACCGGTTGGGCAGTTCATAATTTCGAGGAAAATAAAATATTGGATGCGTGGGAGATCTGAAGCCGGCAATCCCCTTTTGCAGTCCAATACCGTGACCACCGAACCACGACGCCATGACTATTCACATTCGCTTCATGTAGCACATCTTGAGCTTGGGCCGTTCACTGTTCCTATTTTGCTTCTTTTTTCACAGTTAAGTACGCCTTCTCCCTATTTTCTTGCTTGATCTGTGTTCAGTTTTTGAACGCTATCCAATGGGCCCCTTTACCACTAAATCGGAGGGGGGGGGGGGGGGGAGGGTACGATAGGGAGTTTCTACTGTTAGTACGAACGTTTCTTTACTTCCGCTCATAACACCTGAAGGTGACATTTGTGGGCCTAAAGATACGAAAGAAAGGAGGATATTAGCAGCCAATGTGCACATTTATATAAATGGGGCAAGTTAAAAATTTGTGCCAGACTGGAATTCGAATCCTAATCTTCTGCTTACTAAGCGGGGACCACTGAACCATCTCGACACAGTGATCACCACACCACCGGTAGTGAAATCCTCAATATTGAACAGACTGTTTTCTGAAACTTCCTGGCAGATTAAAACTGTGTGCCGGACCGAGACTTGAACTCGGGACCTTTGCCTTTCGCGGGCAAGTGCTCTACCGACTGAGCTACCCAAGCACGACTCACGCCCCGTCCTCACAGCTTTACTTCTGCCAGTACCTCGTCTCCTACCTTCCAAACTTTACAGAAGCTCTCCTGCGAGTCGGTAGAGCACTTGCCCGCGAAAGGCAAAGGTCCCGAGTTCGAGTCTCGGTCCGGCACACAGTTTTAATCTGCCAGGAAGTTTCATATCAGCGCACACTCCGCTGTAGAGTGAAAATTTCATTCTAAACTGTTTTCTGTTTTCCATTTGGGCAGGCAAAATGGTAACTGTTTCCTGTAAGAGTTAAAGCTTGGTGTGCATCTGCACTGAAAGGATCATTAGTCATCACCATATACATAATTACAATGATGATTGTCAATGATACGTTCAGTGCAAATGCACACCTTGAACACATCATTCATATGTATGGAGCTACGTACAGGCCGACGATCATTGAACTATATGAAATAAAATCATCATAACTTCTGAACAGTTCGCGTTAGGACGTTCAAACTGCACGGTTGGCCGAGGAGCATGAAGGGCATATGGTTTGGTTTAGCGACGAAGCCCACTTTCACTTACTGGGTTCGTCAATAAGCAAAATTGGCGCATTTATCGGACTGGGAAGACGCATTTCGCGATCGAGAAGTCTCTTCACCCTTCAAATGTGTGTGAAATCTTATGGGACTTAACTGCAAAGGTCATCAGTCCCTAAGCTTACACACTACTTAACCTAAATTATCCTGAGGACAAATGCACACACCCATGCCCGAGGGAGGACTCGAACCTCCGCCGGGACCAGCCGCACAGTCCATGACTGCAGCGCCTAGACCACTCGGCTAATATTCACCCTCAACAGGTGATTGTGTGGTGCGCAGTGTCCAGTCACGGAATAAACGGTGCGATATTTCTAGATGGCACGGTGACTACCCAACGGTAGGTGAAGATTTTGGAAGATGATTCATCCCCATTATTCAAAGTGACCCTGATTTCGACAAGATGTGCTTCATGCATGACGGAGCTCGACCTCATCGAAGCAGGCGAGTGTTGGATGTTCTGGAGGAACACTTTGGGGACAGCATTCTGGCTCTGGGGGACCCAGAGGCCACTGGCCTCCATATTCTTCGGATCTGAACTCATCCTTTTTGTGGGGCTATATTAAAGACAAGGTGTACAGCGAATAATCCCAAAACCATTACTGAGCTGAAAACAACCATTCAGGAGGTCATCGACAGCATCGATGTTCCGACACTCCATTGGGTCGTGCAGAATTTCGCTATTCGTCTCCGCCACAACATCGCCATTGATGACAGGCATATCGACCATGTCATAACCTAAATCCGAATATCTGTAGTGAACTTTACATGTTGAATAAAGTGTGTGTACGCCGTAGTTTGTAACCAATTTACGTTTTTCCATATAGTTCAATAATTGTCACCCTGTGTTTTATCATAAAACAATACGAAATGTGTATTGTCTTATGGATAAGGAATATGGCCTCATGCGTTTGTGTGGTGTGTTCACCCAAACCCTCATTAAACTGATGATAATCGAAATGCGTAGTAATCATCACACAATCTGTGACTTTTATAGCATCCATTATAGCAGTGATACAACCACCAAATTTGCGTAATGGTGAGTGCATAACTCTCATATGATTTCATGTTACACCTGTTAGATAGATTTTAACTAGCGTGCTTACTGCCATCTTTATAGTGAAGTATAGTGGAAATACGTTTTCTGCTACTTTGGATGTATAGGCTGACTCGGTAGTAACATTCAGTTAAAACATCCAAAAAATTAAAAACAATGCTTGATTTCAGCAATAAATGACAAAAGCTTTAGGTGTCGGCTCCAGTTCCCGTAGTGCTCAATGACAAAATTCGGCTTCTTGTCCTACTTCAAGTACATGACTTAGTAGTTAGAGTCAAATCTTAACACGGCAGAGATAGGAGCCCAAGAGGTTTGTATGTATTTATGGTCTAAGGGGCGTAAGCTTGTTAACGAATGACGTCACACACCACAACATTCCTACGTCACATCTCAACACTGACTGGCGGAATGGAAGGCTCACCTGAGCATCCGCCCACAAGCGTGGAATAAAATTTCTCAAACGAGGAAAAGAAGCGGTTCAGATATGACGGGGTAAACGCTAGCAAACAGACCTACCCGTATTACAGTGAGGCGATATTCTTCCATGACCAATACTCCATCCAGTCAAGCACATCTACATTAGGCTGTGGCCAAGTAGGCGCCGTACCTCCGTTAAGCAGGTCAGAAGAAATCAAACAAGTGAGTTCCCGAAATACCAGCGCAGCGGCGCGTTAGCTCGGTGCGGCTATTACATCACGAACGATGCCCTTGCCACCGCCCCTGGCGCCGTGTTTACGGCGTCACAGCGAGAGACGGCCTGGTATTCCGAGCTCGCACGCCGGAATGCGTCGGCGTGTGCGCCAGCGGCGCGTGTAAACAGAGCTCCCAGTCTAGAGGTAAGTGGATTAAAATTCCGCGGCGAGCCAGCGCTAACGCCCGCGTTACGTCGCCGTCATATTTCGCCCTCCACCTCGCGAGGCGCGGCGGCGACTGCGCAGCGCAGCCGTCGGCCGAACTTTGGTCCGACCTCGGGCTGACGGGCGGCGACAGATTTGTGCGGCGGTGCAGATGTGCAACCGGCGATACGGCCGCGCGAGACGGCCGCAAATGGGCACAATTGCAGGCGCGCGCCTCTTAATCAGCATAGTCGCGGCGCTCCATTGCGTACCGGCCTTGGCCGAATGCTAAAAAGGCGGGGAGGACGCCGTCTTTCACGGGTTATTTATAAACCACCACAGAAGATTCACCGCGCTAAGAGGTTTAAGGTCTTTAACTCGGAATAATTAGCTCGAGACGCCTCTTCCTCTCCATGTTTGGGTCCCGATCTCGCCTGTGTACGCAGCTGTCACACAGCTTCACCGTCAGCATAGGAGAAGTGGTGTCACTTCCCGCTCTCACACAACAGCCGTGGAACAAAGGAAGGTGGATTTTAAAGCCACTGTTTACGATACTCTCTTCTCGAACGAGTTAGTAGTCTCATAGGCAAGTGATTAAAAAGCTCCTCGTGTCTGTTCACTTTGCATACGAGATGCTGTTAGGTAATGTTACGGATGAAGGCATGTTTAGTTTGGCGTCCTGTCGACGTCGAGGTCATTAGGCCCCGAAAGGCAACTCAGCTGGATGATGATGGTGTAGGATAACAGCAACAGGCTATTCAAAGGTACTACCCCGGCAAACGTTTCTATGGCGAGCAATCAATAATGATCTGCTGAACTGGTTGGCGGCTTATGCAAACCTGCCCGGACGCGAATAGACAAACATGACGTTGCTCAGAACATACTGCACTGAACTGCCTAGATTTAGAGCTGAAAGAATAATTTCGCTCATACAGTCTATCATTGAGATGACAAAAATCATACGATAGCTATAAGCACATGTACAGATGGCGGCAGTATATCATACAGCAGGTATAAAAGGGCAGTGCATTGACGGAGCCGTCATTTATATCTAGGTGATTCATGTGAAAACGTTTCCGACGTGGTTCTCGTTACATGACGGAAATTAACAGACTTTGAAAGCGGAATGGTAGTTGGAACTAGACGCATGGTACATATGGCTCGTGACCATATCGGTTGGACGCTAGACGACTGGAAAACCGTGGCCTAGTCGGATGAATCCACATTTCAGTTGATATGAGCTTAGGTTTGAGTATGGTGCGGAACCCGACGAAGCCATGGATAAAGATTGTCAACAAAGCACTGTCAAGCTGATGGTGGCTCCATAATAGTGTGGGCTGTGTTTACATGTAATGGAGTGGGCCCTCTCGTCCAGTTGAACCAATCATTGGCTGCGAGTCGTTAGGGTCAGCTACTGGGAGACCTTTTACAGCCACATAACGATGGAATTTTTATGGATGACAGTGAGACATATCACCTGGGCACGGCTCTTCGTGATTTGTTTGAAGAGCATAGTGGACAATTCTAGCGAATGAATTGGCCACCCAGATCACCCGATGTGAATCCCAATAGTTATGGGACATTTCAACAGGTCAGTTTGTGCAGCCGGCCGGAGTGTCCGTGCGGTTCTAGGCGCTACAGTCTGGAGCCGAGTGGCCGCTACGGTCGCAGGTTCGAATCCTGCCTCGGGCATGGATGTGTGTGATGTCCTTAGGTTAGTTAGGTTTAATTAGTTCTAAGTTTTAGGCGACTGATGACGTCAGAAGTTAAGTCGCATAGTGCTCAGAGGCATTTGAACCAACCAGTTTGTGCACAAAATCCTGCACCGCCGACACGTTCGTAGTTATGGACGTCTGAAGAAACAGCAAGGCTTAATATTTCTGCAGAGGACTTCCGATGACTTGAGTCCACGCCACATAGAATTGCTGCACTACACCGGGCAAAAGAACGTCCGAAACGATCTCAGTAGGTATCCCATGACTTGTCACCACAGTGTATGGGAATGAAGAGAAGAACAAACAACGCTGCACCTCTTTTTTCCCTATGAAATTCTTCTGGGAATGCAACAGCATCACACACAAGTTGAATCAGGAGGAAAGTTACATGCTGTGAGAGGTGGTAGTATTAATGATTCTGAACAAAAAAATATGTCCTGTTCTTAACAGTTTGCGACGAAATCAAGAAAACATTGGGGAACAGGAGTAATGCTGGTGACAGTAAATGAAACATTGTGATCTGATGTTAGGTTTAAATGTGTACATTTTGGTGGTAGTATTAATGATTCTGAACAAAAAAATATGTCCTGTTCTTAACAGGTTGCGACAAAATGAAGAAAACAACGGGGAACAGGAGTAATGCTCGTGACAGTAAATGAAACACTGTGATCTAATGTTAGGTTTAATTGTGTACTTTTCCTCACGAAAGATGTTCAACAACTCCACCGTCAACTTAAACACATCTGGCAGCTCTTGTAGAGAGCTGCTGCGTTGTTTTCTGAGCTCATTCGTACGGTCCTTGAGTACATGTATGGACACGTATGTTAAATACGTGCTGTAAGTTCCTCCTTTGGGTCAACTTCGTGCATTTAGACATCACTCTTAAGCCAGTCCCACAAACAGCAATCTAATGGAGTAAGATTGGGTGACCTTGGTGGTAAAGAAATGACTCCACGGTGACAGAGGATACTTTTCAGTGAGGTGCTGTGTCACTGGTCGTACGGAGTGTTCAGGAGCGGAATCGTGTTGAAAATACATACGACGTCGTGTTGCCAAAACTATGTCCTCCAAGTATTCTGAGCAACCACTGCAGTACTGAGACATGAACTGAATAACTTGTACACTTACAGGACCCGTGTCCCACCACGCGCAAGTGGTGTGCGCATTGAAATGGTCAGTAAAGGCAATATCAGGTGGTCTAATGTCACTTTGGTTGTATTCGCATGCGACTGCTGGTGAAGAAGGGCGTGCGACTGACGCCCGCGGTTTTCAAACAGCTACATTTCGTTTACAATTAAGAAAAGGGTGTATGTTCATTTGAAGTTTTTCATTGAGAATCATTAATACTATCACCCCTCAAAGTATGTACCTTTCCTCGTGAATCACTCTGTCTAATAAAACTATCAACTTTGCAACTACAGTTTCAGAAAGATTTGATCAGGTTGACTACTGTAACGATGCATTTCGTGAGCTGTCGCTAACAGTCGGCAAGTAGCGCAGTTTAAGACCTGTTGCTAGCAGTGTCAAATGCGATTGGCGTAACCAACTAATAGTCGTAAATAATACTGATATACATTTCGTTATACCTTTGTATTATTGTTTTCTTCAGATATAACAAATTTGCTCTTATACTCTCCATACTTTTCTTTTACGTTCTGTAAACGTGGTTTTTTGTGTCACCTTCAATGAAGGCTTCTAACATGAATAACTAAATAAATTCGGGAAATATACGAAAAACGTAAGCCTGAATAACTGGAACAGGATTCCAACCCTGCTACTTCAGAATATTAAGGGGTCTATTGTCTTAATAACCCCACTCAAGAAGTGGAAGTTTCTCACAAGTTGTCATCGTAATTCCAACAGTAACACTTGCAATTGGATACGGAGGTTCCATTTACAGGATCATTCGAACAAAGACATAAAATGATAATTTGAAAGGTTTTCATTTATTATAATTTTGCAGGATACAGATCCAGCGTGCTAATATTATCCTCGAGGCAGGAAAGGAAAACTGAAAAAGCTCCATTATCAAGTTGAAGTATGTTCCTTTGGTCATGCGTACGACATATATAGTCATAACATGGAATGAGTTAACTTAAAATTTATTTAAATATGTTGCAAACTGAACGTTTACTTTTGAATCTGTACCATACAGAGAAAATATGTAGTTTTATTGCACCACGTACGCCAAAAAATGTAAAATTTACAATGAAACTTAAGTAGCTAGAAGACGATATATTGAGCGGTCTTCAAAATTTGGCCTTGTTAACGCATTATGTCATTATTCCGAGACACTCTCGTATCGCGATTAGTGGCCACTTCTGGAGCCCACAGAAAGGGAGGGTTATAAAATTTGTCGTAGCTTCACCGACAAGGTTTCCAGAGACGTAAAAAAATTCTAAATGGACGAGGATGAGAAAGGACACTGCCTGTGTCCTTTTTATGAGCGAATATTTTCTGAAATATGTTTTATCACGTTCGATTTCCTTTTTATGTCGTCATTCGGGATATGATATCCAAGCACTGACATTACTTTCTTACCACTAGGTGAATGTGTTGTTTTCCTCAGTACCTTAAATGTTTTTTCTTGTTGTTTCGCTTTGTTAGCCTATCGTGAAACCTGCTTGCTTTTTCCATGACGTCTCTGCAACTTTGTGAACTTTTGTCGTATCCCAAATACTGGGTGAACAGTAGTAAAATCTACAAAATGCAGGGACACATTCCTGACTGGAAATTGAGGAAAAATAGGGCCTATGAACATGAGCGCGGAAGTGCATCTTGGCTACGGTAGATGGCGCTGACGAATGACGGTTCCTTTGACCACGTGCCGTGTGTTACATGTGTGTTGTAGGCCGTGTAATTGATGCACAATACTGTAAACAGCAGAATGGTCCTTTGTTCATGTCGGGCGTTTGTGTGATCATGGGTGTTTTCAGACAGAGAACGTGCAGGGAGGCGGTGGACTGTGGGCACAGCTTGTACTATGTAGCGTTCGTCTCAAGATCGCGTAGAACGCGGTCCTCCAAAGCTGGTGTACGCACAGTCCGCCGTTTCCCTGCTCATTTGTCTGTCCAAAAGGATCCACGACCACACAAAGACCCGAAAAGGGATTGAAATGTCGTGTGATGTGGTTGATGTCTGTGAGGTTACTTGTTTTGGTAGAGCCGTGATGTCTCTCGTCCGTTTCCATCTACTTGGCCGTACACAAGCAACATTTAGGCTTGTTCCCGACATGAATATCGGACCATTCTGCTGCTTGCAGTGTGCTGCGTCAATCACACAGCGTGCAACACATACGGACCACACGGCATGTGGTCACACGAAATGTCACTCGTCTACCGTGGCAACGATGAATTTCCAAACACATGTTCGTAGGACGTTTTTCCCTCCATTTCCAGACAGGAAACCGTCCCTACAATTTGTCAGCTTTATTAATATTAATCCTGTATATGAAGTTAGAGACGTGTTGAAATTATCTGTTATTTAAATCAGTTTTAAATCTTGCAGGTCGTTTTGCCATCAGTAGCAATACTTTAGATTTTTCCAGCGAAACTTCCGGTTTCCGATTTGTGTATTAATGTACAGCTTGTTGTTGATTGTTTTATGAAAAGTTCATCGCCGGCTTTAGCCAATAGCCCTGTGGATCGAAAAGTGATTTCTAATCGTCTATAGTACTCACGCACCACATGTTATTAAGCGAATGAAGATATGCTATCAGAAAAAAAAACGGAGTAGGGCCACCTCTCCACCTCTTGCAGTATGACATAAGGAAGATCCGGGTCTAGCATTCTATCAGCAACAAGGAGATTGAAGATGGAGAAATACTTTTTATTCCACAGTAATGAGAGCGTAAAAAAGCCATTCCGTCCCTGTATGAAGAAATTTCCAGGAACTTCGGAAAACAATGGAACTGAAACTTTACTTCCTCCAAAGATTCTACACCAGAGTCATACATTGTGGACTCCACGGCCGGCGTTTGCTTCAGATAAAGCTTCCTCACCGAGACGCCGTAGTCGACGTATAGAACTTTCTTGATATTCCGTTCTTCGACTATGAGAGACATCCTCGGAAGTTAAACGGTAACTTCATTCAGGGCTCGAGTGGCTCCCGAATGTACAGACTAGTACAGAGGACAACACCATTCCTCAAGTGGTACCGAATATGTGATTATCTATGGATGGTGTCATTGTTCTCGATTAAAAGCAGGCGATTGTCTTTCTTTCGGTGCGAAGGCGGAACCCATATTTTATTTAACTTAATTTCCTCTTCTTTTCTGTTAAAACTATTACAGTGTCTGTAATTCTCAATGGCCTCTCTTTACATGTGGGCATGATAATGCGTTTTTTTTTTTTTTTTACCAAGATGAAAATCTCTCAGATTTTTAATTTCCTCTTCTTTTCTGTTAAAACTATTACAGTGTATGTAATTCTCTATGGCCTCTCTTCACATGTGGGCATGATAATCCATTATTTTTTTTATCAAGATGCAAATCTCTCATAACTTTATTTCGCGGTTTCCATCTCGGAAAGCATGTTACGCTAGCGTCTATTCGACAGTTTGTCCCAGGCGGCAGTTCCTTTTGTGTTCGGCAAACGCACATAATTTTATGTACCCAAGGTGTCGAGTATTGACCACTGTATCCAATCATCCGGTCGTATCAGAGAGATCGAAAGTGGGTGACTGTTAGTGATAACGTGAATATCAACCACAGCAGCTTACAGTATTGTCAGACAACATAAAACATGAAGTCAGTCCGAACAATTACGTTGCTCACGTACTGAACAGATAAACGATAGAGAAAAAAAATTGTTACGTACTCGCCTTTAATTTCGCAGATGACGGCATCGACTCCAAGAAGCACAAATGCGACTGCCGGATTGAATCTCAGCAATGGGAGTAAGGCAGTGCGCTTGTCTGACGTCAGTCTCTCGCATCGCCAGCTCGGAATCAATGGACTACAAGGTCGCTAGTAATGCAAGACCTCTAGCTGACGTAGTGTAGGACGGCAAATCTCCTGACTTTAACAAACGGAAAAGGACTTTCAGGAAGTGGCAAGTTCAATATTTTCCGCGTACTCCAAAGACCAATTATACGGACTGAGAAATTTTACATAATAGCTATTGGTGTATTGGTTGCACACTGGCTGTTAACAGAGCTAAAAACATATTTTAAATTATCGCTACCCGCTTACAAAAAATATTTTAATTATTAAAAGGATCAAATAGCGAATGGCACAGCATAGATCTGAAAATCGTGAATGAAACTATAGAACGAAGCTTTTAAAACATGTTTTCAAAAAATGACGCCGTTTGAACAAAATTTGTACTGAAAACCACTGAGAACCTGCATTTAACCGAAATGTTCACATGATATAGAATCATCACTTTGGGTCACTCTTTTTCAGTGATCCACTGCCCAGTGGGCCGCTCTTTATACCGCATCAAGCGTCGTTTGGCACTGACTACAGAAATTTGCGGCCTATGAGAGCTGCTTGACCACTGTGCTCTATTCTTTTTAACTCTCTACGCTGAGTCATTGAGCTAGCTGAACTCCTGGTAGCACCTTGGAAGTCACAAGTGATTGCTTCCAGTGAGTTCATGCAATTTTTTTACAACCACCCTCCACAATGCTCGAATGGGTCTGTAAGTCTGTACATTAGGTCCGCCACGACTTGATTTAGCTACGGTTTCCTCTTTAGATTCACATTAATGACAGTCGCCTTGGGCAGCTCTAGAAGGTTAAAATGTCCCTGATAGATCTGTTACTTATATGCAGTCGCTAGCCCACGTTCTGAATCACTGAGGTGTCCTGGGCGTCAGATCCTGGTGTTCCTGCTTCCCCACTGTCAACACGATAATCCTCGGCTCCTATACCGGCAGGTCCGCCTCTGGTATCATTTAGTGGTCGACTCCGAATTACATCGGAATGTCAGTATACTTCATATCAGATAATACGAGTATGTTGTGTTCTACACATGTTACTAGTTCCTAATTTAATACTCACAAATACAGAAGAAGCAGGTTCTTGGATGATAATATTTCAGTTTAAATTTAAAAAATTTATTGTCACCTTATCAGAAATTTTTGTAGTTGGGCAAATGAGCAGCTGGACGGTTTTTGTCATAAGTAACGAAACTTGCACGGGAAAGACCGACATCAGCCGTAATCGTGCTTCGAAATAATTCGATGGTAAAAGTTCAAAATTCATGGCGGACTGGGATCGAATCTGGATCTTCTGCTTACTCGTCTGGGCCATCCAAATAAGCTCACTGTCCGACCCAAAACCTCAATCTGTCACACGCTGGAGGCACCACTCAAAGAGTTAGGAACCGAAACTAGGCTTATGCAATTTATCATCCAGAGATTGGAAAGAATACTGATATCCGTACTGTGCCACTTTTGTTACAAAGCGTGTGTGCTGCCTGTTCTGTCGGATAGGTCCGACAGACAGAAACCACACACACACGCACACACACACACACACACACACACACACACATATATATATATATATATATATATATATATATATATATATATAATTCACTCGTACGCACTTGTTGAGGAAGAGACATGCAGCTACATGCGTGCCTCTACTTGCGTTTGCAGCAAGCTCTGAATGGCGACTAGGCGCACAGGACTAAACACACTTTAAAGGTGCATTTAAACCTGTACGACTTTCCGTACGCACTAGGCGCATGGCGATTAGGCGAAGGCGCACCGGAGTAAACACACCTTAAAGGCGCGTTTAAACCTGTGCGACTTTCCGTAAGCACCAGGCGCATAGCGACTAGGCGAAGAAGGCGCACAGGGAACACACTTTAAAGGTGCGTTTAAACCTGTGCGGCTTTCCGTACTTTCCGTACACACTAGGCGCATGCGGCCATTGCACGAAAAGTCAAGGATGCGCAGGCACCGGTGAAAAGTTACGCATGCCTCTGATTTGTGCCCACAGGTCACCGTGCGCAGGCGCTGGCGTCTCCCCATACCAGACGGGGCACACGTGCCTCTACTTGTGTGCAGGACAAGCACAGCCAAACCGCGACTAAACGTGAGGTGCACTGGTTTAAACTCACCTTGGGAGACTGGCCGATGTGGCCGAGTGGTTCTAGGCGCTTCAGTCCGGAACCGCGCTGCTGATACAGTCTCAGGTTCTAATCCTGCCTCGGGCATGGATGTGTGTGACGTCCTTAGGTTAGTTAGGTTTAAGAAGTTCTAAGTCCAGGGGACTGATGACCTCAGATGTTAAGTCCCATAGTGCTTAGAACCATTTGAAGCATTTTTGAGCACTTTGGGGGAGTGAGTGACGCACGCGATGGTGAATTGGAGGGGGAAGGGGATGTCGTACGGTCAATATTCGGGTGTCGAGGGGAAGAGAGGTGGTGGCCTGAAGTTCCTGATCGTCTTAACACCGATGTACTGGATTAAATTCCACATCTGTCTGCAGTGCCTCACGAAGTGAGGGCGCGTGACTCTTTTGAGGGTAATCCGTGCACCGGACGTTAATGTCGGCGGCCCCCGTGTTGCTATTGAGAGGAGTAGGTCACATGCCCGCACCAGGTTTCACACTCTCCCTTCTGTCATCGTCATCGTCATCGTCATCATGGTCATCATCGTGTAACATAAACATAACACGAAACTATTACATTCACCTACATACTACAAATACACATACGACACATCTTATGCATACCCTCAAGGAAAGAGGGCAACGTGCGAGGAGGAAGAATGCCCTTTCCAGCAGACGGTGATACACAGCCAACAGTATTCTCTGTGCGCAAGCCCTGGCGTTCCTATCGCTACCGACCGCCTGCCGTGCCGTCCTCTGCCAATCCGGCCGGTGTGGCCGTGCGGTTCGAAGCGCTTCAGTCTGGAACCGCGTGACCGCTACGGTCGCAGGTTCGAATCCTGCCTCGGGCATGGATGTGTGTGATGTCCGTAGGTTAGTTAGGTTTAAGTAGTTATAAGTTCTAGGGGACTCATGACCACAGATGTTACGTCCCATAGTGCTGAGAGCCATTTGAACCATTTGAACCTCTGCCAATAACATTACCACTATGCGGTCTGGAGGGGTCGGGTCAGCAAACCGTTCTCGCTTCGTTGTCAGTTTTTGTGGCCTAAAGCCGCTACTACACGGTCAAGCAGCTCCTCAGTCGGCCTCACGACGCTAATTGCTACCTGTTCCAGTCCTCCTAGCAAGGAAAAATCCCTCCCTAGTATTACCGGGAATCGAACCTGGGTCCTCCGCAAAAGCATTCAGCCTCGCTGACCATTCAGTTACGGTGGCGGACTCATCCAACAATACCACTCGACATTTACATTTTTAGTAGTTAATGAAGCGGGATTTTATTTGACGACCTGTTAATTCGAAACGGAATGAATAATCACCCATGAATAAACATTTGTGCGGATCACACAGGCACCAGACAAAAACGGCGAGACAGATTACACAAAAAAATTCGTATCACTCCGTAACGTCGCAACAGAAAAGTTAAACTTTTTTAACTACAGACAACAGTATTCCCTACAAATCGTCTGAAAATGCAACTGGCCCTATGTTTATGTTATTTTTTGTATCATGAAAACACTGACGGAGAAATTCCGTTTGCTTCCTCAGCTGGACATTCACCGTTGAGTCTCCTACTAACCGAAAATTCTTCGTGGCTATCATGTGTTTATGAAGGTACTCCTCATGGCAGTTTCTCAGTCGATATAGCCTTACAGTGTCGAACTCTGTTCGAATGTAGGAAGAACTGTGGCGATATGCCCTTGCTGACCTCCAAGATTCTACTATAGCACAACATTTCAAACTCTTCTATTCCTTCCTTATGCGTAATATTTGTTATCCTCAGCCGACTGGTTCTAGGCGCTACAGTCTGGAACCGCGCGACCACTACGGTTGCAGGTTCGAATCCTGCCTCGTGCATGGATGTGTGTGATGTCCTTAGGTTAGTTAGGTTTAAGTAGTTCTAAATTCTAGGGAACTGATGACCTCAGAAGTTAAGCCCCACAGTGCTCAGAGCCATTGGAAACATTTTTTGTTGTCCTCATTTCGCTACAATGTAGGGCTAGATGCCAGACAACCGCTATCAGAGACACCTCCTAACAATTAAATGATTACAAAATTTAACTCATCAGTCTTTGTGAATATACTATTCTTATTTTTGCCAATACGCATTTCTTATCCTCTTTACTGCTGCCATCCTCATTTATCTTACTACCTAAAAACAAAATTACTGCTTTTGGCATCTCATTTGCTTATCTAACTCCCTCAGCGTAAACTGACATAGTGCAACAGTACATGTGGTTTACTGTCTTGGCGTTCACATTTGTTTTCAAGACCACCCATTGCGCTCAGCTGATAATCCAAGCCGTTTACAATCTCTGTCAGAATTAAAAGGTCTTTGATGAACCATCAAAGAATTTATTTTTTGTCTTTGAATTTTAAATTCTTTTCCAGTTTTCTCCTGTTCTTTACTGCTTGCTCTGTGTACGGATTGACCAACACGGTGGATGGACTATACTCCTTCTCACCGCTTTCTCTATTACTGCCTTGCTTTCACATCCTTTAACACTTATCACTACAATCTTGTTTCTGTGAAAGTTATAGGTGACCTTTCGGTCCATGTAATTTTGATAACTTCAAAATTCCGAAGTGTCTATTCCATTCTGAATAGCTCTCTTCGACAAATTCTGGTTCTACCATGTGAAAGACTAGCTCATCGTCCATAGGATTGGTCATAAACTTAAAATAGCACATTGGCGGCTTTGGAGCGAAGTAGAAGGCGTGTAGCTGGTAGCTGTCAGTCAAATGAATCCTCTGCCGCTGACCTAAGTCGAAGCAGTGAAGTGTTTGTGTGGCAGCCAATGTACGGGATCACCGCGGTAACGCGGGTCAACGTGGAAACGTGACAGAATGGCAGAAATGAGCCATCTTGTTTAGGAGTACCTTTGACCACACCGTGAAGAAAGTTGTTCGATTTTGCTGGTATATCAACGTGCGCTATTGAGCGTGTCAACAAGCAAATGTATACCACTCGCTACAATGTAACAGGGCGTCAGAACAGGGGCGGCTGTCACGCCCTATCAATCACAGTTGCTTTCAGACCAGACAGAAAACGGTGCTGCTGGTGAATTCAGGTCCGTCTTTTTCAGTTTCCGAGCACAAGTTGTTGAATGGAGCCGCAGGCTACGAATACTGAAGTCGGGTGCATCGCTACACGCCATTGCTCACAGCGGCATTGAAGTTGCACGGCTTCCCTGTGCCAAACAATATAGGACAGTCGGCGACTGGAGGAATGGAGAGTGTGGAAGGTTTAGCTCAGATTAGAGGTAGTTCAGTGAAATTTTGTGGTGTTTTTCATGCCAGAATTTTGGTTCTCTCTTTCAGGTTATCGTTAACATAAACCATGATGTTTATTTACACATTGTCTGTGACAAAACAATGTCCATTCTTCTACATCTTCCTCATGAGTATGCTGTGAATACTTCGTCATCGAAATGACGTCAGCCCTGTTCACATGGCTATAGACCTCACGAGCTGTGTGCTGTGGAATCTCACGTTTTCCAAAATGACAACAACCATTTTCATACTGACTGCATACGTTCCTGGTTTGATGAGGTTTAACGTACCCAATCGCATCTCTACTGGCCCGCTAAATCCTAGATCGTAATGCCCGTGCCGTGAATTATCACTTGACTGCACATTCTTAACCCGGCTCTGCTTGGCTGCTGGTGTCAGCATTGGTTTTGCCTTCCACTGTGTCTGAGCGCACTTGCAACAGCAAAATATCTGCTCGCAGCGACACAGCAAGGCATAAAGTGGCGTGCTGTTCCAATGAGGAGCAATCTGCTGTATGGGAGTCAACCAGCAACATCACCCTGGAGCCATCGCCAGGGGGCCGTGGTCAGCAGCGATCAAGACTTCGTGTCTGGTGCTGGGCTATGCAAGACGCGCCGTCCGAGATCGTAATGTACTGTCATGGCTAGCGCCAGGGCATTAGCAGCCCTGTGTTGATGAAGGATAGGACTGGCTGCTGCAGTCATCAGAGGCGAGCTCAGCGGAGCGGAGGAGTTGGAAGATGGCCATCTAGAAGGCAACGGAGCAAGCAATTTCTGAAGAGAGCCGCCGGGTCGAAGTGCTGAAGGAGCAAGAGGTGGGGCAAAGCAGTAAAGCAGCCTGGTGGATTTACAGTTGCAGCTGGCTGTGGCTTGGTGTCAAAACAAGGCATTTTTCCTGTCTGGAGCAGTGGACGGTGCTTGGCTTCAGAAAATGCTGTGTGGCCAGGCATCTGGTGTTGTTAGCTGTGGTATGTTTTCGGCTGCGACAGATAAAGGAAAATATGCCAGTTGTGGTCAGTGCAGTCTTGTAGTACAGACAAGTGTGGTTGGTTTTACCAAGAAGTGACAATTTTCAAGTACGGCACGGTCGAAGCCGATTGTACTTAAGTTGGAAAAGTTGTTTTATTGTCGTTATGTTAAGGAAAATTTTAATTTCTTCCTCTTTCTACCATTCGCTATTTTGTTGCACTCATTTATTATGCCCAGAAGAGCGTAATGTGGGCTGGTATATTTGGTTACTGTTTTCCACTTTCATGTTAATTGTTTATTAGTATTAATTTTGGTGGTGGCGTTTGATTGGGTACATTTTGGATTCTGGGCTAACAATGTTATTATGTGTCGTCCATTTTTCCTTTTACTGTTGTGTTACTGTTTCTGATGTAATATTTCCTTCTCCATCTATTGTAAGACTGGTGAAATTAAAAGGGACACATTATTACGTTAGACATTAAGAGGCAGGCAAAAGAAAACAAGACAGATGGAAAAATAGGTCAGTGGACTGTTTATTATTTCAGAACTAATCTGCATAACTGTTACTACATGTCGGCCAATTCCTTTTTGGTAAAATGTTTGCGGTTGCCTACGGAATCATGACTGTACCCAGGCGCGTGCCGCTCTTCGTCCGAAGCAAATCTGCAGTCACGAACGTCTTTCTTCAGGGCCTCTGTATGGAGGGTGTGTAAGGGCTTCCCAGAGGAACTTCTTCAGCATATTCGAAACAACCTTGACAACAAACTCACATGTTTTTTTTTTCACTCGTCTTGTATTGATTTGACTGCCCTTTATATTAAATGTTTTGGTAAACTCAGCACTGAATAACTTACTTGCATCATCTTGTGTATCCACTCGGAGGTGGTGAAATTGATTAATAAATGTGTTGAAATTGTTTAAAGGATTAACGAGGACATAACCCCTAGCCTCTCTCTATTTTTACCTTCTCCCGCGCGACATCCCATAGAAGGAGCGTGAGACTGTTTGTCACAGCGTGTGCAATGCAACGAACAAGATCTTCATAATCATCATCATTTAAGGGATTTGGCGATTCAGCCTGCTCCAGCGTCGATCCACCTTTTACTCACTGTTCTGGGTCACTTCAGGTAATAGGTCTATATCGCCGTGCCACTTTCGGGATCCTTGTATAGTTCTTTCTTTCTAAATTCTCTCGCTACGTAGCAAATAACATCTCCCCAGTTTCAATTGAAAGAAAACAGCCCTCGGACACTATATTTAACGAATTAACCGGGTTTCAACACTGCTAGGAGTGTTTTCCTGAGAATTTAAATCAAAGAATGGTCTATAACGTGGTCACAGAATTATGACTAAAAACTTATGATACAGAGTATAAGTACGGTATCATCGTGAAAGACTGGCAGCACTTATGCCATTTACAAAATAGCAAATATGCCAAAAGTGCATTAGTCACAAAGATATTTAAGATAAAGAAAACTGCGATGGCGAGCCACTAAGGGCTGCTCGTTACTTGAGTTGTGCAGGTTGCAAAACCGTCACTCCTAGCAGTGTTGGAACCCGGTTAATTCGTTAAAAATAGTGACCGAGGGCTGTTTTCTTTCAGTTGTAACTATTCACGGTCTCTGAACGTGCAGCCATGTACAAAATTTTGTCTCCCCAGTTTGGTAGAAGCACTACTACATTTACAACGGTGCGTGCTTACCGAAATGACGGCCTTTTGTGGCCGAGCAGTTCTAGGCGCTTCAGTCCATAACAGCGCGACTGCTACGGCCACTGGTTCGAATGGTGCCTCGAACATGGATGTGTGTGATGTCCTTAGGTTAGTTAGGTTTAAGTAGTTCTAAGTTCTAGGGGACTGATGACATCAGATGTTAAGTCCCATAGTGCTCAGAGCCATTTGAAGCATTTGCGTTTACCGAAATGAAGCTATTATCTAGGCCGGAAGCGGTACTACAGCGTTTCTGTGTTGTCGCGACGGTGAAAAATATGTTTGGCCTACTGTGCCTTTGTTGTGTGTCGAGTTTCCTTGAACCTGTGCTGTTTCTCTGAGAACGGATCACTCGGTGTAAGCAACGAATCGGCACGCCGAGCACGCGACCGCGATAATGGTCTGCACTGCAGGCTCGGTTTATCCGGTTGGCGCGTTGGGGCGGAAGAAGAGTTGCTTCTGGCGCGTGCAACTCGTGGAGATGCAGCTGAGAGCAGCGGACCTGTGCTTCCCAGAGCGTCACGCTATGCACTCGGAGCCCGCTGCGCACTTAGCATGCAGCTCCGCTACGCCACGCCCGTCCTGGGTGCAGCTTTGGACGTCGCCGTCTGACTTCGGAATCGATATCCCCGCATTCATATATGCAACGGCTATTGTTTCGCCGCCCATTTTCTGAAATAAAGTTTTCCGAATAGCCGTGTTCCTACGTACGAGCGTTGAATGCAGGTCTAGCAGCTATTAGAATTAAGCAGTATGGTGTCACGTGCCGCGCGAGTTAGTGCCAAACATCAGTGTTAACGGCTTCCGCATAGACCGTGGAACATCAAGAGGGAATAGCTGCATCTACATCTGCATTCACTGCCCTACACAAAATGGTTGGATGTTAGTGTAACTTCGCACATGGACACATCACTGGCAGGTATGTAAATTTCTTGAGTTGCCGTTCTCCATGATAGGGAGATCGGCCACTAGACTGTTTTAGTGTTAATCGTGTTTAGTGTTGTTACCAGGCCTGGTAGGATATATGAGGAGCCTGCGACATATGTCGAGGGATAACTGTGAAGGACACGGAGATGGTGCGTACTCGTGTGAGACACCATTATCAGCACCTTTTAAGTGGCCTTTTCAAGAGTCTCCATTTAACAGAATGGTCGAATCTTGCATTATCGAGATCTGGGGAGCTTCCGGTGTGACAAACAGTATGATGCTGGAGTGCACGGAATTTGAAGGCAGGCACACTTGACTTCAAGGTGTCAGCAAATACGAGGGTTGTCCAGAAAGTAAGTCCCGATCGGTCGCGAAATGGAAACCACAGTGAAAACTAGAAACGTCTTATTTCCAACAGTTAGGTACACCTTCCACCTACTTCTCTACATAGTCGCCGCTCCAACTTCGAGCGTCTTCATTGCCCCTGCAGTGTGCGGCCGAGAATTGGCATGAAGAAGGAACTGCACGACAGTTGCGTTATGTGGGCTGCATGACACAGGCGAAATCTCTAACCAGGTCCTCTTACTTGGCGGGAGATGTTATTCCCTACGCATCTTTACGTGCTCACTGTTCACTCAAAACTGAAAAGAGCGATGGGACACGATCGACGGGCATAGTAGAGACATTGCCCAACACATCTGTGCAAATATTTACGAGACTTTCCCAGTGGTTTCCATTTCGCGACCGATCGGAACTTACTTTCTGGACAACCCTCGTATTTTGTTGCAGACAAGAGCGCTTTTTACTTTATTTCGAGTTTTGCTATTTCACATACGTGAAGTGACTGTATTAGCGCTACAGTACGTACGGCGTAAGTAGCGAGCAGTAGGTTCCCACGCTGGCTAGCAGAGACGATAGGACATCTGGCGCTTTCAGAGACTGTGGGACGTGGTGCCGATGCAGAAGTCGCTCGTGACGGCAGCAGATAGATAAGTAGAGAAATGACATTTATTCTGGCGTGAATCAGGTAATTGTTGTAAATAAATATTTGTTAAGGAAAGTTGCCTTTTGCCTCTCAGAAAGTAGGAGGGGTCTATCGGTAATAAATACTATCTTTCAGTAATTTTACGCCAGAAAACGTTGATATTAACAAATAAATCAACAGCTTTGGCATAACCTAAGACGTACGATCTCATACGAACTGTACATATTGTACGCTGAAGTTACAGACTGTGCACCACAGTTGGCAGTCGTCGCTAGGATGCCTTTCGATTAACTAGTGTGGTAGACTATGCTCTCGTACCGTTAATATTTAGCTTACAGTCAGTGTGAACAAGTTCATTTTACGGTTTTTCTCACAGAGACACACCGTAACGGCGCCTCGTGTAATAATTATTTGCACAAAGTAAAGCTTCTTCCCGCTTCATTATGTAAAACGTAGACAGCAGTGTCGCACTTTCAGAATTCGACGGTGCTGCCAACAGCTTTGCAAGAACACATAAAACTACGAGAGTGTGCCCACATAACAGGTAGGAAGAATTCCTACGGGGCCGTTCAGTAAGTCAGTTTAATGATGGACTGGCTTAATTATCGCAAACCTCGGGTGGGAAAGCATGACCAATTATACTGTACGACTATTGTACCACCATCTACGGACTCACTGGCTAAACCGAGACGTTTCTGGAGCTTTAGTACGAGTGGGGGTTCTTGGAACGGTTCCGCTCTATCACATTATCACAAGAGAGGACCACTATACTGTGCACAAAGCGCATCATAAACATCTTCACATCTGCATCTGCTGCCTGAGAACAAATAATAGACTCACTAAAGCATTCTTTGTCGCTACGCACCAATGATCGAAATGAATCCGGAGTCGGGCATTACCTTCCGAGCTTAGGATGCCGTTGATAGCGCGACAGCTGGATTGGAGTTGTGCCATAATCGGGAAGCACGGACTACTGGTGGATGGCGTCGCATTGTCTTCAATGTAATATTGCGGTTCTGCACTAATCCCGGTTGTCCATCATCGGTGAGTGTGGCAGTGATCTACGAAGAGGTCCCATTTTTCCAATGTTTCGGAGAGGCACAGCGTTTTTACTCCTATTGTCGAGGTGTGGAGAACCTTCGGGTATGACTTTAGGTCACGAGTGCTAGTGATTCAGGGAACTCTGCACATTACAGACATCCGGCGTCCATACGTGTTACACGACACATGTCTCTGTGGACTCCATGTCTATAACAGTGGATATAATTTTAGCGGGCTCCCGATGCAGAGAAGAGGCAGAGATATTCGTCGCAGTGCTTATGCTACTACCGGAGCGGTAGCGCCACCGGCGCAGCATTTTGTGATTACCAACCAATCAGAAGTCGTCTATGGATCGTAGCAGGCCACCTCAGCAGCAGGTTTGAGAGTGGCTCCCGGAAAAGACGATGGAAGTAATCATCGAAAGCTCGAGGCAAGAAGTCCGAGAACGTTTTGTACTACATATTAAGGTATCACATAGAAAACACTAGTATCTGCACTTACACCCATTACTCGCTATCTACAGACAGCCATATTTCAGTGAGTATGGGATGTTGCACCGAACTCACACTGCTGTGAAAAACATGAAATTTATTCGCAGTTCGAATACGAAACCACCTTCAGCTGTATAATGGAATGACAACAATGAAAATTTTCTCTTGACCGCGACTCGAACCTGTTATTTCCCGCTTTACGCGAGCGGCCGCCTTAACCGCTTTTTCATTATTTTTTAGTCTAATTTCTGTTCTACATTGCTCATTGAATTTTTTCGGGGCGGACATCCCATGACGCTTGTTCAACTCCATCGTCGGTCTATTAACTCTGGTTTATTTTATTACAACAGCTAACCTTCTGACCTAACACGCTGAGCTACTATGCCGGCATCGCTTTGTCTATTCGACCACGACCCAATGCCAGACCGAAACTTCCGTATGCCAGCATCCACGTGTCACACCTGTGCTCGTACATCCCATAAATGTTATATCCTTATAGAGGAGACGTTTTATTTGTAAGTCGCCGGCCGGGATGGCCGAGCGGTTGTAGGCGCTACAGTCTTGAACCGCGCGACGGCTACGGTCGCAGGTTCGAATCCTGCCTCGGGAATGGATGTGTGTGATGTCCTTAGGTTAGTTAGGTTTAAGTAGTTCTAAGTTCTAGGGGACTGATGACCTCAGCTGTTAAGTCCCATAGTGCTCAGAGCCATTTGAACCATTTTTTTTTTTTATTTGTAAGTCGCAGGCCCGGTATCGGCCGATAAATACAAACATGCATGTCCGAAGCAATATTGCATCGTACTTCTTCACAATACAAACATTGCAATTTCGTGACACTGATTAGTGTTCATGACGGTGCTGAAACCCTTTGACTGTCAAAGGGACGTATGTGTCCCTCGATAGCTTATCAAAGAAACGACTGGAAGTTGTTGCATTATATATATATATATATATATATATATATATATATATATATATATATATATATATATATATATACATCAGTGACCCACTGGTAAAGGAAAGCCTACTAATGATTAAAAGAATTACAGATTGTATCTGTAGATCGTGCTACCTAAAGTTTCATTGTTAACACTCATTTCCGTATTAAAGCATCGAAGTAGTTCGCACCTGCAGATAGGCAGCCCAATTACCAGACTCGCAAAGTGGGCTGCTTTCGCGTCCGCCCGGATACATCGTGTTAACGACTTGCGCCCACGACATGGCACTCGCCGGTATCACAAACGAAGGGCCATACTGGGCACTTGTAGCTTGAGTTGCAAACTTGGAGAGATGCTTTGTCCACTGATGTGTGTCCGTTGTTAGTATGTCATGTAATTTTTCAACATTCTTCGTCTGAAACCCAGGAGGTACTTACGAATAATCCTCTACGTCTTATGCCCGATATCTCAGGCCCAATAGAAAACGAAACGGAGTGAAATATTGTTTTCAGCCGGCCGCGGTGGTCTCGCGGTTCTAGGCGCGCAGTCCGGAACCGTGCGACTGCTACGGTCGCAGGTTCGAATCCTGCCTCCGGCATGGATGTGTGTGATGTCCTTAGGTTACTTAGGTTTAAGTAGTTCTAAGTTATAGGGGACTGATGACCACAGCTGTTAAGTCCCATAGTGCTCAGGGCCATTTGAACCATTTATTGTTTTCATATTGTTACTTCTGACTATGACATTAACTAAAATAACTATACATTAGTGGCCGAGCGGTTCTAGGCGCTACAGTCTGGAACCGAGCGATCGCTACGGTCGCAGGTTCGAATCCTGCCTTGGGCATGGATGCGTCTGATGTCCTTAGGTTAGTTAGATTTAAGTAGTTCTACGTTCTAGGGGACTGATGACCTCAGAAGTTAGTGCTCAGAGCCAACTGCACATTAATATTCCTGAAGTAACACTGGTACTCGAGGGGTTACATCTACATCTACATGGATACTGTGCAAATCACATTTAATTGCCTGGCAGATGGTTCATCGAACCACCTTCACAATTCTCTATTATTCCAATCTCGTATAGCACGCAGAAAGAACGAACACCCATATCTTTCCATACCAGCTCTGATTTTATCGTGATGATCGTTTCTCCCTATGTAGATCGGTGTCAACAAAATATTTTCGCATTCGGAGGAGAAAGTTGGTGATTGGAATTTCATTAGAAGATTGCGTCGCAACGAAAAACGGCTTTCTTTTAATGATGGGCAGCCCAAATCCCGTATCATTTCAGTGACACTCTCTCCCATATTTCGCGATAATACAAAACGCGCTGCCCTTCTTTGAACTTTTTCGATGTACTCCGTCACTCCTATCTGGTAAGGATCCCACACCGCGCAGCAGTATTCTAAAAGAGGGCGGACAAGCGTAGTGTAGGCAGTCTCCTTAGTAGACCTGATACTTTTTCTAAGTGTCCGGCCAATAAAACGGTCTTTGGTTATTCCCCACCAGATTTCCTATCTGTTCTTACCACTTTCAGTAGTTCGTAATTCTAATTCCTAGGTATTTAGTTGAATTTACGGCCTTTATATTTGACTGATTTATCGTGTAACCGAAGTTTAACGGATTCCTTTTAGCACTCATGTGGATGACCCCACACTTTTCGTTATTTAGAGTCAACTGCCAATTTTCGCACCATTCAGATATCTTTTCTAAATAGTTTTTAAATTTGTTTTTGTCGATAAACGACAGCGTCATCTGCAAACGACCAAAGACGGCTGCTGAGATTGTCTCCCAAATCGTTTATATAGATAAGAAACGGCAAAGGGCCTATAACACTACTTTAAGGAACGCCAGAAATCACTTCTGTTTTACTCGACGAGTTTCCGTCAATTACAACGAACTGTGACCTCTCTGACAGGAAATTACGAGGGCTCTGAGCACTATGGGACTCAACATCTTAGGTCATAAGTCCCCTAGAACTTAGAACTACTTAAACCTAACTAACCTAAGGACATCACACACACCCATGCCCGAGGCAGGATTCGAACCTGCGACCGTAGCAGTCCCGCGGTTCCGGACTGCAGCGCCAGAACCGCTAGACCACCGCGGCCGGCAGGAAATTACGAAACCAGTCACATAACTGAGACGATATTGCATAAGCACGCAATTTGACTATAAGCCGCTTGATTGGGACAATGTCAAAAGCCTTTTGGAAATCCAGAAATACAGAATCGATCTGAAATCCCTTGTCAATAGCACTCAACACTTCATACGAATAAAGAGCTAGTTGTAGTCCATAAGAACGATGTTTTCTAAACCCATAGACCGTTTTCTTTGAGGTAACTCATAACCTTCGAACATAACATATGTTCCAGAATCCTGCTGCATATCGACGTTAAAGATATGGACCTGTAATTAAGTGAATTACTGCTACTGCCTTTCTTGAATATTGGTGTGATCTGTGCAAGTTTCCAGTCTTTGGGTACCGATCTTTCGTCGAGCGGACGGTTGTATATGATTGTCAAGTATGGAGCTAATGCATCAGCATGCTCTGAAGGGAACATAACTGCTATACACTCTGGACCAGAAGGCTCGCTTTTATTAAGTTATTTAAGCTGTTTCACTACTCCGAGGATATTTACTTCTACGTTACTCGTGTTGGGAGCTGTTCTTGATTCGAATCCTGTAATATTTACTTCGTCTTCTTTTGTGAAGACATTTCGGAAGACTGTGTTTAGTAATTCAGCTTTGGCAGCATTGTCTTCGACAGTATCTCCATTGCTATCGCGCACAGAAGACATTGATTGTTTCTTGCCGCTACCATGATTAATTCTTCAACATGTTAACATCAATGGTATGAACGTCTGAAGATGGTCGCATCCGATGAGCGAAGCTAAAAATACATCGAAGAATGCCCAACCTTTGGCAGTTAATCTGAACGTTAAAAAAATCCTATCAAGTGTGAAAACTGCATTACCCTTCTAGACATACTATTTATGGAACCTAACCAAAATTAGTCACAAAAGGACGCGCAAAACTGCGAAGGTTGTGGATGCCATTACACGGTGACAGTAATCGGACGCGAGCCAGCGCCGGACTCGGGTTACTGCAGCGCTGTGGTGGCTCTTTACGATCTAGAGGCCGGCCGGGCAGCAGGCGGGTCGATCGCGTGGCTATCGAGGCGGGTAATCTGAGCCGTGGCGCCGGCACCTGTTGTGCCCGAGGCGGCCACCGCCTTCCCGGGAAATTACGGCGCGTGCAGCGGCGCCGGCGGGCACCGGCGCTGCCAAGGACGGCTTCCCGCGTCACCGCGAGTGTCGCCTCGTGGGACGGGGAGGCGGCGGCAGTGCGCGGGGAAAGTGCGTGCCGCCCGGCCATCTGATACGTCGGGGGAGGAGGATGTACCGGAGCCGGCGCGCCAGCACGAGGAGCACCGAGGACGTAAAACTAATTGGCTGGCCGCTCCTCGGCGCGCCGTACAGGTAGCTGTTGATAGCTCGGGGAGATAGCCGCTGCTAATAATTACAACACGCGACGGGCTAACTGTGCTCGACGGCGGCGGCGCCAGTAGCAGTGCGAGACCTCACACACACACACGCACACACACACACACACACACACACACACACACACACACATCGAACTCATACTGTTGGTTCTGAAAATTTTCTCGCTCGGACAACGCTTGCCTGCAGGTCGTGCACGTATAAAAATGGATCATTTGTGTCAGAAGACACGCAAGTATCCACGAACAACGTGGCGTAGAAACACTTTAGTGTTACCAGAATAACATGTCACTGTGCAGCGGGGTGTGTGCTGATTTTAAACTTCCTGGAACACTAAGACCGTCCACCGTATCGGGACTCTAACCCGGAACCTATGCCTTCCGTAGGTAAATCCACTACCAGTTGAATACTCCATCAAGGTTCGCAACTCGCCTCGTAGCTTTACTTCCGGCAGTATCTTTCTGCTACCTTCGTAAGTTCAGAGACGTTGTCCTGCATACTATGCAGGGCTGGCAATACCGGAAGGAACGATATCTATGTTACTAAATTACTAAAACGGTGCAGGTTTTTGATCGAACAGCTTCCAGAGGCGACAACAACTTAATTTTCAGTATTTAATACAATTACTGACGGAATTAAAAAAAATTATAAGCTGCCACAATCTACTCATTAAGAGGTATAACCTTACGTTAAAGACTGAAGCGACGAATGGGAATTTGTACCACTGCCGGGATGTGAACCTGGGTGCTCACTAAGCAGATGCGTTAAACAGTACGCCATCCTAAAACAGTGGCTTTGCACAGCTGCACAGACTATTCTAATACACCCCCTTCCTCAGTCCAAATTTCCATTCACGCCTCAGCCTACTTATTATTCCATTCAAACCCTAACGCCACTGCAGTGGCTCTTCAAGTTTATTGCAATAGCACCTCAGCATCAAACGAAACTGTGGATCCTGCCTGAAACCGAGGCACAGGTGTTTTAAACAAATGAAAGAAAGGGAGAGATCTTTTCAAGTCTCAGACATTTATGACGTGCATAAGCAGACTGAAGCCACGAATGAAAATTTTTACCAAGGCTGGGATTCGAACCTGGATTCTCCCGCTGATCAGGCAGATGCTATAGTCACTACGCCACCGTGGCACATTGGTTTTGCATAACTGCACGGACTACTCTAGCACGCCTTCCTCCTAAATACAAATCCCCACTTGGTATTCTTCCTAAACTCCAACAGCATTGCAGAGGCTTTCCAACTGTATTAGGACAGCTCCTCAACATAGATTCATTTGATAAAAGCACCTTTGCCTTGGTTTCAGGCAGGATCTCCTATTTATTTCGACGCTGAGGTTCCATTCTAATTCAGTTGGAGTTGCTCTTTAAGGATGCTCGAGTTTAGGGGGAATGAATGGGAATTTGGATTGAGCAGGGAGGCATGCTAGCCACTGTGCCAATCCGGGGTAGTGATTAGTACATCTGCATAATCAGCAGGCGAACCGAGTTTCGAATCCTGGCCCTGGTACAAATTTTCATTCGTCGCTTTAGTCTGCATATATACACCATAAATGATTAATACATTAAAAGATTTGTGGGACTGTAAAGTTTCATTTGCTTACTTTTAAGATTTAAGATAGGAAGTCAGGTACATGCCTTGAGGCAACACAACTCACGATATGCGACCTAGCCAGATTATACTGATCTAATACTTCAGAATGCGAGCACATATTGGCTTCTAACAAAGTCTACACATCATATCAAACTATTTCAAAGACTTTGTTGCACCCCACACAAAGTAATGAATCTGGAAATTTGTGGCAAGTTCCTATGGGACCAAACTGCTGAGGTCATTGGTCCCTACGCTTACACGCTACTTAATCTAAGTTAAACTACCTTACGCTATAAACACACACACACACACACACACACACACACACACACACACAGACACACACAGACACACACACACACACATGTCCAATGGTGTATTCGAACCTCCGACAGGGGAGCCGCGTGAACCGTGGCATGGCGCCCCGGACAGCTCGGCTACCCTGCGCGGCAAAACAATGAAGGGAAAAATGTTTTTCTGTTACTACATTTTCACTGTTCATTCAGTGAAACTTCAGGATCAGGACTTTTTAACTTTTTACTTCTTTACTACTAATTCTATTCTACATAGACCACTGAATGTACCTTCAAAATTATAGCATTCTACAACAAATACTCCAGGTGATATTTCTAAGGTGCCCGTTGCGGAGAAATTAAAGATTCTTTCTAGGGAAGCCATGTAAAATGTGTTCACTTCCGTCACGTCTAAATTCTGAACTTGCATCATTTATCGGACCTACTCTTCTGCCGTACGCCACACTCGTATCTGCAGCTACAAGAGTACTTCCCGAGAGTAGACAGGGCCTCTCTATACATTAACACCGCAGATGTGCAATGTCGTGCAAAATATTTTGAGAAACTACGGCCCATTTAAGTTTATAATGTTACTTTAAATCCGCCTTGATTGCAATTTTTTTATTATTCATATGACCGGTTTCGGTTCATTCAGAACCATCTTCAGATCTGATGTGACGTAGCATGTGAAAGTTGCTGAATTGGACGGGTTACTCCTGTAACTTAAATATCAGATCTGAAGATGGTTCTGAATGAACCGAAACCGGTCATATGAATAATAAAAAAATTTGCAATCAAGACGGATTTAAAGTAACATTATAAAATCACTGATTGCTGTTATCCCATAAGACATTATGTCTGTTTTTGCAAACCATTTAAGTTTAATTGAAAGCGAAACGGAACTTATGGCACAAATGTTATACGACTAGCCAGGGAATGAGAAGTGCGCAGTTCTCTATATGTCTTTCGGATAGGGGTCGTTGTAGCCAATGAATTTACAGAAGGTGTGGGGAAATGGTGTTAAAATTTCAGTAACTTTAAACAAATACCCATTGTACCTTGTCATTGTGATATACAGCCTCAGTGTTTCCTCTCGTAACCTATCACGACCAGCTAACTCTGTGCCCTCGGAGGGTTACTTGCGTGCTTGTAAGGCGTTCTTTCCTTCGGAACGCTCCACTGCAGACGTTCTGTGAGATACCAGTGACCCGGGCAGGTGGAACTCACTGCTGAAACGTATTTTACCTTCGGTATGTCCAGTTCAGAGTCGTCCCTCTGTGTAAGCAGTGCCATCATTCCAACACGGAGGCATGACGTATTGTGTGTTATTCATTCCAGTCTTTTATTCCCGTATTATGCAAACGTAAAACATTTAAATGGAATGTGCGGTTGTTAACTCATGAAATGGTAGGGAGCATGGTTGTTAGGGTTGTAAGATGCAGAAACAAAAGCCTTTTAATAATATTTAATTATCTCAACGGCCTTTTAACACTGAGAAAATAGTCAAAGGAGGCGTTATAAGAGCCACTATAAAATCGTAAATATTACGGGAGTGAAAATGACGTAACATTTACCAAAAACTATAAAATTTGTACATATGACTTTCAAATAAGAAACAGTAAAACAATCAATGTTAAAAAGCTCACAAGCTCCCAAATAATATCTCGAAAAGAACTGGAGCCTTAACATAATGCTACAAATTGAACATGATCAAACAGCGATCTGTCCTTTCTGATCTAAGGCACAGTAACATTAAAACCATGGAGTGTAGCCATGTATGGAAGTGAAACATGGACGATAAATAGTTTGGACAAGAAGAGAATAGAAGCTTTCGAAATGTGGTGCTACAGAAGAATACTGAAGATTAGATGGGTAGATCACATAACTAATGAGGAGGTATTGAATAGAATTGGGGAGAAGAGGAGTTTGTGGCACAACTTGACAAAAAGAAGGGACCGGTTGGTAGGACATGTTTTGAGGCAACAAGGGATCACAAATTTAGCATTGGAGGGCAGCATGGAGGGTAAAAATCGTAGAGGGAGACCAAGAGATGAATACAGTAAGCAGATTCAGAAGGATGTAGGTCGCAGTAAGTACTGGGAGATGAAGAAGCTTGCACGGGATAGAGTAGCATGGAGAGCTGCATCAAACCAGTCTCAGGACTGAAGACCACAACAACAACAATCCACAAAACGCACGGCAGAAGATCTTACAGTGCCTTTACAACTTTAAACAATTCAAGTTTCCATACCTCGACACAGTAATCGTGTTTTAAAGAAACTGTAGCAATTGAAAGGAAATGGAAAACCATTATCGGTTTCAACATTTGGGCTGCTAGGCGAAAACACATAATTCAAAAACTTAATTTCTTCTAAACTGATGAATACAGAAGTGAGAGCTTCATAAAACAATCAACATTAAAATGTCAAGTTATGTCTGTCCTTTACAAACAGGCTCAAAACAACTCGGATTTGAAGAACTGACACAAAATACTGAATCACATAAAAGTCTAAGGCAAATTTAACCGTCATTGAAGAAATGTTATTGGCGTTATACTCGACAACCCAAACCGAATTTCGGTCAACGAACATGAGATATAGCGGATGTTAACAGCCTTCAGTCCCTGTAGCTACAGGTAACAGCTGCTCGCCGTTTTCTTGGCACTCCTGTGTTTCGCTGTAAGTTAATCCCGACAGTACGACATCTACAACCAAGGAAGCAGAAATAAGAAACTTGCCGACTCCTAAGACGTAAACCCGCGACCATGCAAGCTGAGGCAAGCAATAATTCTTCAACTGTGGTATCCACACTATTTCCACAGCCACCAGTAACACGACGAATTGGACCTCCGACCTCGGGGGACGACACAGTACTAAACCGAACGCCAGTACAGGAAGTGTGCGCATGTTGTTAAGTGAGCCCTACGAGCAGCTCCATGCCCTCTCACCAGAAGCCGACCAACCCACCGCGTAGCACAGAAACGTCTAGCATAGAAGTTTCACGAGCGACAGGAATCCACTGTTAACACGTGCTTGACTCAACTTACGCGTGTTGGTCAATAATGAATAAAAAAAACAGAAATCTCGTTATTAGTAGCAATATTGTACTGTAAGAGATGAAAACAACAATATCACACAGTGTGGCATTTGAACGTCATGTTTCAACACGGCTACGAGGAACATGTAATGAAGTGTGCTGTCATGGTTTTATTAATACTATTATTTTTAGATGCCCATGTACCTGAGGTCAAGGAGAAGCTTTAAACTGCAAAAAGGAGTTCTCACTCAGCATTGATATATTTTTCGTGTTCTGTTTTCATGTTCCGAAGGTTTCAGCGTGCCTCAAGGCCTCCTGGTTGGTACTGGGACGTTGTTACCGTTACCTGTAATTAAAAGTTTAGGTCACCTTTTCTTAAAGGGAGAACAGGACATGAAATCAAGTCAGTCTATCCTCGTTTAGTTTTTCAAACTACTGCCACGCCTGCTCAATCTCCCTTCTTAGCTATTGTCGAATGATCTCAACGTCAGTACAGCGGTACATATTAACTTTCCTTTCTAAGGTCGATGGTCGGCAACGGCTTTGCCGCAGTGGATGCACCTGTTCCCGCGAGATCACCGAAGTTAAGCGCTGTCGGGCGTGGTCGGCACTTGGATGGGTGACCATCCAGGCCGCCATGCGCTGTTGCCATTTTTCGGGGTGCACTCAGCCTCGTGATCCAACTGAGGAGCTACTCGACCGAATAGTAGCGGCTTCAGTCAAGAATACCATCTTACGACCGGGAGAGCGGTGTGCTGACCACACGACCCTCCTATCCGCAACCTCCACTGAGGATGACACGGCGGTCGGATGGTCCCGGTAGGCCACTCGTGGCCTGAAGACGGAGTGCTTTCTAAGGTCGATGATGTATTGAGGCCTGTTAACACACGAAACTAAAGTGAAGCCGCAGAACGCAGCTTAATGCAGTAGCGCCGTAGTTGCATGCGTGAAAATCCTATTGTCGGGGATGTCATTGCGATGGTGCCACTTTCTCCCGTGCCATTAAAGTTTGTGACAGCTGTACTTAGTGGTTCCACTGGCTTCCGTCCGGCACTGAATATCAGCACCCGACAGCTGCCTACTAGTTGTACTTCGAAACACCAGCATTCTACCCCAGTTTTCATGGAACAATTTCTGCTATAGCCCGTTCAAAATCAAATGACTCTAAGCACTATGGGACTTAACTTCTAAGGTCATTAGTCCCCTAGACTCAGAACTACTTAAACCTAACTAAGGACATCGCACACATCCATGCCCGAGGCAGGATTCGAACCTGCGACCGCAGCAGCCGCGTGGTTCCGGACTGAAGCGCCTAGAACCGCTCGGTCACTGCGGCCGGCTATAGCCCGTTCCGTGTCTTTTAATTTTATTGCAGAAACAAAAACCGTGACTGTCAGTTACAATTTCGCAGTCATATGTGTAGTAGTAGTAGTAGTAGTAGTAGTAGTTGTTGTTGTGGGTGACGATTTTCATTTTACAATAGAATAGCAAGAATGAGTACTGGTTGGATCTGTTAATTTTAGTGCTAGAACACATTAGCAGTAGTTTCGGCAACCAGTGACGGTGAAAGACTCCAGTTCATTCCGAACTTTTCAGAAACCAGACAATGCGAACAGTTTTAGAGTTTTTCGGTAATGTGGGTACCTTTTATTTCTCAACTTTAAGATCCTTTATCTTCTGTTTAGTCTTCGAAAGAACTGTGATATTAAAATTCATTATTATGCAGCTTTCATTTATATTCAGTTTCATATCAACATTATTTGTAAGCTATAAACAATGCATAATGACAAATTTTTACTTGTATACTTGTACTCTTACAAAAATCGTATAACTGACAGCGAAACATTCGACCAATATAGAACTTGCGAGAGGATGGTTTATTTTTGCAGATCAAATGAATAGAGTAGTAGTTCCTGAATTCCTTGCTTATGGAACCATAAAAGCTAGCAGTATAATGATTAAGTTTTGAGAGATCAAGCACTGCTACAAATGGAATGTGGAAAATAGTCGCCGAGTATGATGTGTCAGTTACAAAAGCAAAAATTAAAAACATTACACTTATTTGCATTACAGAATACAACAAAATTCTAAAATTTCGAATAAATAATGCATCGCAGATGCTATTTACCAACTACTTTTGAGTGGTTTATCACGGCAGACATGTTCCTGAGACGAAATCAAATGGTTCAAATGGCTCTAAGCACTATGAGACTTAACGTCTGAGGTCATCAGTCCCCTCGACTTAGAACTACTTAAACCTAACTAACCTAAGGACATCACACACATCCATGCCCGAGGCAGGATTCGAACCTGCGACAGCCGCAGCAGCGCGGTACCGGGCTGAAGCGCCTAGAACCGCTCGGCCACAGAGGCCAGCTGTTCCTGAGACGTTTTACTCGCCTTGTATTTAACTTTTGTCTTAGCTCTGATGGTAAAACATGTACTGTAGCGTTAATAACTGCCTAAATCGTCTAAAACTGTGTCGCTACGTAGAGCTTGGGGCGTTCTCTGTGAATATTAGCTTACGGTAGTTCTGCAGTATGTTACGAGCTGCGTTTTAGGACGCGAATTTACAGTAAAATCTGGTATCTTCTTTTTCTAAAAGCTTGATTCTCATCATTTGATTTGGCTACAAAACTCGGATCCTCACCTTCAAGTTGCCAATACGCTGCCTCCTACCCCATCACCGAGCGAGACGCATCAGTGCTTAAGCACTGGACTCGCGTTCGGCAGCATCATAGCTGAAGGAAGGAAAGGAGAAACTGTTTTGAGAGAAAAGTACCTCACGAATACTACTACAAAACTGTTTCACTCACGGAATCATCCATAATCATCACTCATAGCGAAGCGTATTACGAAATTGGAAATGTATACCAGACTAGATAGAATGGATCGCATGCTGCAAGCTAGAGCGTATTCATTAAGCTATTCGACTTCAGGACGTATTAAATAACTATATCGTTACCATATTCTAAAATATTTTTTTGGCTAAGAAACGAAGGAAAGCAGACAAGCAATGTGAAGCCTATGCACGTTTCTTTAATAGTATTTTTGTAGGTTGCCGAAGATGTATTATACATGCATATGTACTACGAATCATTTATATGTATTTAGTGAAATGTGTGACATTCAGACACGTTTTGTCATGGTCGCCAATTTTATGGTTTTGCAAGTTCTCTCATTAACGCAAATGGCTGTGACCTTTCCTTTGACTTTTCACTTTTCATAGAAAGCCATCCTAAGTCTCTATTGCTGCTACGCGAATCTGGCTCTAGTAAACCACGTTGCCGTGAGAAAATGGAAGCGAGTCTGCAGAATTTACTTAACTCGTTCATTTTAATTCCTTCTTCACAGCTATCTATTCTGAATGGTTAAATGAACATCATTGAGCATATCTGAGTTGTGTTGCAACGTGCTGTTCAGAAGATGTCTCCACCGGCTCATACTCTTACGGATTTATGGACAGCCCTGCAGCGTTCACAGTGTCAGTTTCCTCCAGCACTACTTCAGACATTGGTTGATCCACGCCACGACGTGTTGTGGCACTTCGCCGTGCTCGCGGGGCCCTACACGATATTAGGCAAGTGTACCAGAATTAGTCCTCCAGAAAAACTGAAAAGGACAGTTTTATATGAAATTTGATGAAGTTAAATATTTTACTGGGATAGGTTTTCTTTGGAGGCCACGGTTTCAGTGTAAAGTGTGTAATCTCTAACGATACGATTTATTCGTTGTAGGCTAATCTTGATAATGATCACTGGTCGAAACTAGTACCGAATTGTGCAAAATAAAGGACAGCTGTAGGTTTCACCATAAATTTCAACAATTATTTAGTGACTGAATATCCCCACCTGCAAACATACGTAAGCTTATAATTCTGGTAAGATCAAAATTGGCACGGTGTAAAATCGAATGAGCATTTACGACCATCAGTAGTCCACGTAGCACACGATTGTGAACGCAGGTCTGCACATCATGGTTATGTGAATTGCAGATGCGGGGCACACTGTTTCGTTCAGGTATTTCTACCTACGATCGGGGAAGTCAGTATGTGTATGCGTACGTGTATGTGCGTGCGCGTGTGTCGGTATTAGGGGAGGCTGGGGAGAGGGCGGGGGGAGTGCGCCCCCACCGGTCTGCTTCGGCTTATCAGCTTCCTGCGGTTCAGCTGTCATTCCTACGGTCTCTCGAATCATGTCCGATTTGTTAACGACAGTTGGTACGGCCAGCCTGTGAATGTGCACCTTTACCCGAATAGAACGTTCTCCGCAGGAGGTTAGGACGCGAGAAACTGTAAAGTTGCTCGTAAATTTCTAGAAATGCTTGACATTTCCGAGACGCTCAACTTCTTATTCTTCTTTATTCTCCTAGAGACAACTGACAAATTTTAATTCATGTATAAATATAAATTCTTGTTCTAAAATGTCCTCTTTTGGGACGCAGGGTGGTCATGACACCTACTATCTCCCCCCCCCCCCTCCCCCCGGCACCACTGTCCCATTCATGTTGCATCCGCCACACTGAATATGACATAAGGTCTGTGGCGCACAGCCCGTAACTGGGCTACTGGCCTGACTGCAGGTACAGTGCAGCCTGTGTTCGCTGAGGCTCTGTGAGAGGTAGGGGTGGTGAACCACGGCCGCCTTTTACTCCCGGGAAAGATATCCGGTACGGAACTCATTTGACAGCATCTTAGTATGTCCATCCTTGTAATAGGTGATTACACGGACTTAGGCTGTTCAGTGTAAAATGAAAATTAAAACACATTAAAACACCCGCCCCTATCTCTTTTGCAGTTTCGGTGTTTCATTACACGATCTTCAGGCCTCTTGACTAAAGTAAAATGGGACACCTCGCGTGATGAACGAAGGGATAGTGTCGTGTGCACCAGAGGGATAACGACGCTGGTTATTTCATTTTGACTCCTGTTATGATTGGAAACGAGATTGCATTCCTCCCAATTTACGCTGGTCAGGGTGGCTGAAGATAGTACAATGGACACCGAAAGTAGTTGCGTAAAGAAATTAAATGCAAAAGAGGCCGCCGCAGGTGTTTTAATTTTCATTTCATGTCATAACTGAGCCTTCCTGGAGGACTGTAACGACGAAAAATCCCCGCCTGTATTCGATATTGAACCTGGGATCTCTAGGGATGGAGTGTAGCTCTCTACATGTGACGGCACCACGGCCACGGGTATGTCTCACCTGAAGAAACCTGTGGACTGTATTCCTCACCAAATTAATGTCGTTACCAAGGCTGGAAGTCCAGTTGTACGGTATTAGCGTGTCGTCTGCTGCAGTTGTGCTTGCTTGTTCCAGGGAGAATATACGCGCAGCTTACTTTGGGATCAGGAGAATAGGAGAGATTAGGACTTGTTTAGAGATACACTGACACTACTACGTATTCCCGACATATTGTCGGTGGAACAGCGACCAGTGCAATACTGAAGACGTATATGTTTTATTCTATAGTTACAATTTATTTATTTTGCCGACTGGCTACCGGTATCGGTAAAAGTACCATCTTCAGACCATCCTATAATCAAAAAATTTGATTATATAGTCTCAACCGTAGTGTAAGAGCAATTTGCAAAAATATTATACACTATGACGCCAATAGTACTGATCATTAAATAGATGTAGACTGCGGCTAGCAGTAATAGGAATGCTCCCTAAGTACAGAGTTTATTTTACTTTTTCCTATAAAAATCACCGTGTAAAAGTTATCTGAAATTAGCATAACATTTTAAATTAAATAATGCCCACTGTAATGAGACATTAAAAGCAAAACTGCCAACGTGTTTAGCCAAGTTTAGCTAGTGCCGTTACATACGGTTTACACCGCTACACAACATCGATTTCAACATGAATCTCTAATGAAGGAAGTGTCGTAATATTTGGCCGCATCTCAAATGGTTCAAATGGCTCTGAGCACGATGGGACTTAACATCTGAGGTCATCAGTCCCCTAGAACTTAGAACTACTAAAACCTAACTAACCTAAGGACATCACACACATGCATGCCCGAGGCAGGACTCGAACCTGCGATCGTAGCAGTCGCGCGGTTCCGGATTGGAGCGCCTAGAACCGCTCGACCACATCGGCCGGCGGCCGCATCTCTAGTATGTATATATCCAGTATATGTCGGACAAAAATAAAACGAATTCTGTACGTAGAGGTCACTGTTATCACTGTTGGCCGCAATTTGTATCTTTTTAAAGCTCAATATTGACATCTTTTAGTACTGGACACATCTACATCTACATCCCTACTCCGCAAGCCACTTGACGGTGTGCGGCGGAGGGTACCTTGAGTACCTCTATCGGTTCTCCCTTCTATTCCAGTCTCGTATTGTTCGTGGAAAGAAGGATTGTGGGTATGCTTCTGTGTGGGCTCTAATCTCTCTGATTTTATCCTCATGGTCTCTTGGCGAGATATACGTAGGAGGGAGCAATATACTGCTTGACTCTTCGGTGAAGGTATGCTCTCGAAACTTTAACAAAAGCCCGTACCGAGCTACTGAGCGTCTCTCCAGCAGAGTCTTCCACTGGAGTTTATCTATCATCTCCGTAACGCTTTCGCGATTATTGGCTCTGAGCACTATGCGACTTAACTTCTGAGGTCATCAGTCGCCTAGAACTTAGAACTAATTAAACCTAACTAACCTAAGGACATCACACACATCCATGCCCGAGGCAGGATTCGAACCTGCGACCGTAGCGGTCACGCGGTTCCAGAGTGAAGCGCCTTTAATCGCACGGCCACACCGGCCGGCTTCGCGATTATTAAATGATTCTATAACGAAGCTCGCTCCTCTCCGTTGGATCTTTTCTATCTCTTCTATCAACCCAGCTGCGTTAATTCGCTGCAGATCCTCCTGCATTTCAGTACAATTTTCCATTGTTACAACCTCTCGATACACCACAGCATCATCTGCAAAAAGCCTCAGTGAACTTCCGATGTTATCCACAAGGTCATTTATATATATTGTGAATAGCAGCGGTCCTATGACACTCCCCTGCGGCACACCTGAAATCACTCTTGCTTCGGAAGACGTCTCTCCATTGAGGATGACATGCTGCGTTCTGTTATCTAGGAACTCTTCAATCTAATCACACAATTTGTCTGATAGTTCAATACTTTGGGAGCCAGTGTGACTACTGCGTGCCAGGGGTAAGAGGCTACCTATACATTTTAAGGTCCACAATATAGGTCCATTATACCGTATACTATTCGTTTGTTCTCATACAGTATAAAATTTTTGTAAATTGTTCTTGCAATTCACTCAGTTACCAGGAAAATAACAATATCTTCAGAAAATCTTCAGAAAAATTATAAAATAATCCAAGTTTCATTATTAAAATAATAATAATAATAATTTATCTGTTTCTAGCATTCTTAGAAATAGTGAAAATCATTAACATTAATCAAGAACCAATCCAAGTTTCATTATTAAAATAATAATAATAATTATTTATATGTTTCTAGCATTATTAGCAATAGTCAAAATCACTAACATTAATCAAGAACCTATTTTTACTGCTCAGACTATGTAATCGAATTTTTTGATCATGTGATGGCCTGAAGATGGTACTGTGTTCCGAAACCGGTGGGCAGTGGGTTAATAAATAAATTGCGACTATAGACTAATACATATACTTTTTAAACGCTGACAGAAATTATTCGCTTGTCCCACGCGCGAATGGAACAGGGTAGAAAATCGAAAGCATTGGTTCGGCGCATGCTCCACCACGCCCTGCACGGTGGCTTTCAGAGAGCGTACGGAGGTGGAAGCTACCCGTGCGTGCGCGCGCCCGGGACTGCAGCGCCTGCGCTACGCGGCGATGGTGAGGCGTGGATCGACGCGATGCGCGTGACCGGCGACGGGGACGGCGGCGCGGCGCCACAAAGACGAGGCCGGACATTAACGGCTGGCCGTTCCTGCGAGGAACACCGGCGCGGGCGCAGGCGCTATCGCCCATCTGCCGTCCATTACCAGCCCCTCCGACCTGGGACAGATTGACGTTACTGACGGTACCGATGGCCAGATGCGCCCCGCCGCAGGCCATTGACTCCTCGGGCCCAGATGAACCGCGTCGATTCGTGCTTCAGAGGCAACGCTATCGGCCCGGGATATAAAAATATTCAAGAATCCTCCGGTGGACGCGCACAGAGCGCGGCGCAACGGTACGCCGTGAGTGGTAGTCTTCTTTGACGTAACAGACGGTATTCCCACTTGCTGTACCGAATGTAGACGTGCGCAAGATAATGGGCGTGAGCGAGAGAAATAACCCGGCAGTATCAGATTACAGGCAGCATTAGTGGTGTAACTGTGGAGCCTGTCACTTCGTTCAAACACCGTAAGTAATTTGAAACGGAACGGAACTTGGAAATCTGTACTGAGGGCGGCCAGTGAAATACTTTGGTTTCTTGGTGGGAGTCTGCGACACTGCGATGCATCTGTAAAACAAATCGTATACAGACTACAGTGCTGCTTAGAGAACTGGGACACTTGTCAAAAGGGTTTGCAGAAAATCGAGACACGTTGCTACCCGATGGTAACAGATCGACCCACCCATACGGGAGTGTGACAGGGGTGCTCAGTCGCTCACGTTGTAACTTTGTAAGGAAGGCATCTCACGAAACTCTAGTGTGCTGAAACTAACGTTCTGGGAGGCCGTGGTTTATGCATGAAACCGATGAATAACGTTTCGTCCCAGTCTGTGGAGACACCTTCAGCGATCACAACATTGGAATTTCTTAAGATGTCCTCCGCGGATGGATACGAGACATTAGTGAATAGTTTTAATGCATCGCCACGGCCTGTCACGTCAGAAGTACAGGACGATTCAGTCAAACGCAAAGTTTTGAAATTTGTTTTGCTGAAGATTAGATGGCTAGGTCACATAACTAATGATGAAGAATTGAGTAGAATTGGGGAGAAGAGGAGTTTGTGGCACAACTTGACAAAAAGAAGGGACCGGTTAGTAGGACATGTTCTGAGGCATCAAGGGATCGCAAATTTAGCATTGGAGGGCAGCGTGGAGGGGAAAAATCGTAGAGGGAGACCAAGAGATGAATACGCTAAGCATATTCAGAAGAATGTAGGTTGCAGTAAGTACTGGGAGATGAAGAAGCTTGCACAGGATAGGGTAGCATGGAGAGCTGCATCAAACCAGTCTCAGGACTGAAGACCACAACAACAACAACAGCCCTGGAAGCCTCTTAACGCTAACGTACAAAAACCCGCTCACGCTATCTTGCCATTTACAGTAGTTAAGATGGGTACTTGGAGTAGTGTGCAAAATACTTTTGCCGTCAAAGCATTTGACGAAAACAATGACAGTGTGGAAGATCCACGTATAGAGAATAGAGCCCACCTGCAAGATATCATCTTTGAGAAATAATTTTAAGTATTTATAAAACGCACGTTTTTTACTATTAAATGACATAAATAAATTAAAAATGTTATTCATAACAATATTTATTTGTTTCAATTTCTCGTTTCTCTGAATCACCCTCTGTTAACAGAACTAAACATAGGTTGTGAAAGCCGGCCGGGGTGGCCGAGCGGTTCTAGGCGCTACAGTCTGGAACCACGCGACCACTACGGTCGCAGGTTCGAATCCTGCCTCGGGCATGGATGTGTGTGATGTCCTTAGGTTAGTTAGGTTTAAGTAGTTCTAAGTTCTAGGGGACTGATGACTTCAGAAGTTAAGTCCCATAGTACTCAGAGCCATTTGAACCATAGGTTGTGAAAGTCTTCATTGTATTATAACGTTCCATTATCATACGTTTTTAACAAGTAGGTACGTAATCTTGAGGAAACAGTTTCGAAAATAAAAGACAAAGGCCCAGGCCGGGTGAGAACCGTTCGTACATGAGAAATATCGAAGCTAATCTACCTGTTGTCATAAGAAGTCCACATCGTTCTAATTCGTTGTCGTACACTGTCTTTACAGTTGCATGGTTGAAGCGTGCGAAGAAAATTAGTACAGAACTTACATTACGATCCATAAAAGTTGCACATCATCCAGGAACTGCGATCCATAAAAGTTGCACATCATCCAGGAACTGAAACCATGCGATCACTTTTTTTTTGCCATTGTGACTTAAGTCACATCGGATCGGTATTGGACCATGTTCGGAACCTTTGTTGTTCGAAAACTCCAGACATTTTCTCAAATCACTGACAACGGCTGGTTGTAACAAAACGAATCAACGTCACACACAGAACGAATATTGATGCCTATCGTACGCCAGTTGTTTTGCTTTCGTATAACTTCGAGAAACGGTGACATTTCATGTCTCCTAGATCCGCTAACCTGTCAGCGTGCGATTTTTTCTTGTGGGGTCAACTTTAAAGCAAGGTACATCGTGCAAGATAAGAACTGAAAGCTACAATCCCAGAGGCAGTTGTTGAAATTCCCGTTGAAATGATTTATCTAATAGACTGCAAAAATGTCTGTGCAAGAATAGAGTTCATCCCCAAGATAACATCTCTGAGAAATAAATTAAGTTTAAATTTTCCTAAATTGCTTGTCTTGCTATTAAATGACATAAATAAATTGGTGGCCAGCGGATGTGTTTAAACTCAGAAGAGTGTTCCTGCAACCACTCCGTAGCAATTATGGACGTGTGGGGTGTCGCATTGTCCTGCTGGAATTGCCCAAGTCCGTCTCAATGCGCAATGGACAAAATCGATACAGGTGATCAGACAGGACGCTTACTTATGTGTCGCCGGTCAGAGTCGTATCTAGACCAGTCAGGGGTCCCATATCACTCGAACTGCACTCGCCCCACACCATCATACAGCCTCCACCAGATTGAACAGTCCCCTGCTGACACGCAGGGCCCATGGATTTATTAGGTTGTCTCCGTATCCGTGCATTTCCATCCGTTCTATTCAATTTGAAATGAGATTCGTGTGACCAGACAACATGTTTCCAGTCATCAGCAGACCAGTGTCGGTGTTGACTGGCCCAGGCGAAACGTAAAAATTTGTGTCGTTCAGTCGTGAAGGGTACACGACTGGGCCTTCGGCTCCGAAAGCCAATGCTGACGATATTTCGTTGAATGGTTCGCACGCTGACACTTGTTGATGGCCCAGAAATGAAATCTGCTACAATTTGCGGAAGGATTGCTTCTGTCACGTTGAACGATTCTCTTCAGTCGCCGTTGGTCCTGTTCTTGCAGGATCTTTTTCCAGCCGCAGCGATATCGGAGATTTGATGTTTTACCGGTTCCTGATCCGGTACAATCGTGAAATGGTCGTACGGGAAAATTTCTACTTCATCGCTACCTTGGAGATGCTGTGCCCCATAGCTCGTGCGCCGACTGTAACACCACGTTCAAACTCACTTAAATCTTTATAACCTGCCATTGTAGCAGCATTACCGATGTAACAAGTGTGTCAGACACTTGTTGTTTTATAGAGGCTTGCCGACCGCAGCGCCGTATTCTGCCTGTTTACATATCTATATATTTGGATACGCATGCCTATACCAGTTTCTTTGGCGCTTCAGCGTAGTTTGCAAACATCGAGCGAGAGAATACGATAATCTCTTTGTTGACGTTGTGAGCTGCATAAAACTCATATGTAGGGCCAGCTAAATCACCCTGTATAATCACGCCAACTATAAGAAGTAACAACTGTTGTGTTGGCAGAAGAGCCAACACCGTGTTACTAGTGGATGCCGAAATGCACGCGTTTAGCTCACGCAGGCTGGCGTGAGGAGGGAAGGACTATACTGACGTGAGGTCTGGATCATGACAAGGAATTAGAATTCAGAAAGCGGACGGAATTAGTTTACTACTTAACTTTAATCCATTAATGATGAACGCCGTTCTTGACGGTACATGATTCACAATATTATCAGTTCAGAATACATTCTTGAAGCATATGGCGCCTTGCTAGGTCGTAGCAAATGACGTAGCTGAAGGCTATGCTAAACTGTCGTCTCTGCAAATGAGAGCGTATGTAGTCAGTGTAGCAAAGTCGGCTGTACAACTGGGTCGAGTGCTAGGAAGTCTCTTTAGACAAGACCTGCCGTGTGGCGGCGCTCGGTCTGCAATCACTGATAGTGGCGACACGCGGGTCCGACGTATACTAACGGTCCGCGGCCGATTTAAGGGCTACCACCTAGCAAGTGTTGTGTCTGGCGTTGACACCACGACAACCAAATCATTATACACTGACAGCACCAATCGATGATTTTTGAACGTCAGAACCAATTAGATGTAAGTACTATTGTACACTCACCCAATATAAACGAAGGTTAGCGAGAGTACGTATTACTCGCAGGCAGCTAGTAAAGGGAACTGTAGCCGAAACTCGTCTATCACAAACAAGTAAAAAAACACTAAATGCTTTACACATAGCAGCGATTTGGATTTCTCTATTTACAATGTTTCTGCAAGACGTATATCGCGCAGCGGACGCTCGAGAACACAAACTTATTTTGTATCTTACAAGCACCTTATCAAAAAGTCACTGTAGGTGATATTGTGGGATCTTCTAACTACCCTACCGCAACAAAGGTCAAAATTTAATAATGATTGTGGTGTAGCTCACGCTGCTAAATACTGCATTTTGGGGTAACAATAAAGTTATTATGTGGCAGGTGTCATTAGAGCACAGTTAATAAACTCATTTCATGTGATAATGAATAAACTAGGCACTCATCTTTTCATGTTTCCCACGCTGGTCTCGTTGTAAATTCATGGCTCAATCGTCGAAAATCTAGGTGGTGATGATTCCAAGCTCGGATGCAAAGAGGCCTAGGTTTTATTCTGCTACATTCAAAAGTTTTGTAGATGCGCTTCACAAACCATTCTTAAAGATTACACTTTTGCAGGACAATGGTGATGTAAAAAAGTAATCAGCACTCCGAATTTAAGTAACACTTCCTTTTTATTGCTTTTGTTGCAATATCACGTAACACACAAAACATCACTTCACAGTACAAAACATACTTGAAAACATCTTCCTCACTGATAAAGTTCACATATTATAAACTGGCTACAATATGCGTCTTTCCAACATGACGTCCAAGACCTGACTCTCTCTAGGTCCGACTCTCTAACTAACTAACAAACTAATAATCGCTTACGCGCCCAAAACTTCAGAGTTACAAGTACGTCAAAGATCATGGTGACAAAAGAAAGAATACACATAAGAATAATATCATTGCAATATAAACATATCGATGTATCAAAGTACCTCTTCATTAATGAAATCAAATCTGAATGTTGTCTCAGAAATATGTCAACTACTTTACAGAAACACTGTAGAATATTGCTGGTATCGAGCGGTTGAGTTGAGGTGCGGTAATGGTTACGTAATTCAAGTACAATTACAATCTACACTGAAAATTACAAAATAAGAACTGCTTTAAATAATCGCGGACTCTTGTATCGACTTAACTCATATGACATGAATAGAATACAGTGTGCAGCAGAATGGTTCGTTGCCCATATGTCAACAGTTTCCAATTGCGTCCTAACAGCGAGGTATTCCAAATAATCTGCCTTAAAAATAAGTCGGCTGTGCCGCGCCGATATTCTCCTGTCGGGGCGTGAGCTGCGCCGTGTGGGACGGTAAGCAGCTGCCGCTGGCGACCGCGCGCCGCTGCCGGCGGACAATGCGGCCCGTGCAAACATGGCGACGCTGAGTGATGCGGGCCGGCCGGGCGGCGCGCGCCCTCGTTAAAATGCCGCCCGCCGCTTTGAACCGGAGCTGCCTGCACCTCTGCCAGGAGCACCTGTTTCCATGGAAACCTGCAGCTGTGAGGGCGACCGACAGCGATAAAGAGGTCGTGCTGATTCCAGGCGCAGGGCCAGTGACATTTCTTTTTACTTTAGTTCAGTCTCAAGCTCCGTCTACTGGCCGTGGCGGGCCATTCAGTTCGTCGCAGCAGGTAAGGGGTCAGCGTGGCTGACTGCTAAGCTGAGGAACCGCGTTCGGTTCCCGGTACTGCCAAGGATTTTTCCTTGATGGTATGACTGGAACGGGGCATACTCAGCCTCGTGATGGTAATTAATGAGGAGCGGTGCCTGCCTCTGGGAAGCTGACACCGACCGGGAAAGTGGTGTGTTGACAGCAAGCCGCTCCAGACCGCGTACGAATGACGTCATTGGCAGAAGATAACAAGGTGGCTTTAGGTACTGAACGTTTACGTTAGTGTACAGCGAAATGTCCAGAAGTTGAACTTGTAATGGTACGTCAATTACGTAACCATTACGGCACCTCACCTGAACCTCTCGATACCAGCAATACTACTGTGTTTCTGTAAAGTAGTTAACATGTTTCTGAGGCAACATTCAGATTTGATTTCATTAATGTAGAGATACTTTGATACATCGATATGTTTATGTTGCAATGATATTATTCTCATGTGTATTCTTTCTTTAGTCACTATGATCTTTGACATACTTGTAACTCTGATTTTTGGGCGCGTAAGCGATTATTAGTTAGTTAGAGAGTCGGACCTTGAAAAAAGTCAAGTCTTGGACGTCATGTTGGAAAGACGTATATTGTAGTCGGTTTATAAAATGTGAACTTTAACAGTGACTGTGAGGAAGATGTTTTCAAGTATGTTTTATAATGTGATGTTTTGGGTGTTACGTCATATTGCAACAAAAGCAATAAAAAGGAAGTGTAAATTAAATTCGGAGTGCTGATTATTTTTTACATCACCATTGTGCTAACTTTCAAAGGTTTAATTTTCAAGAATGGTTTGTGGAACACATCTACAAAACTTTTGAATATAGCAGAATAAAACCTAGGCCTCTTTACATCCGATCTTGGAATCATCACCACCTAGATTTTCGACGATTGAGCCATGATTTTCCAACGAGACCAGCGTGGGAAACACGAAAAGATGAGTGCCTAGTTTATTCATTATCACATGAAATGATTTTATTAACTGTGCTGTAATGACACCTGCCACATAATAACTTTGTTGTTGCCCGAAAATGCAGTATTTCGCAGCGTGAGCAACACCACAATCATTATTAAATTTTTGACCTTTGTTGTGGTAGGGTTGTTAGAAACTGGAGCTCGCGATGAAGGGTGAGATCCGTTGGTGATGTTGCTGTCCTCTGTGAAGTCCAGGACCTTCGAACAGAGTGGTCATTTGAGAACACAGGCAAAAAACGGAAGTAGTAAGCTACGGCAGAAATGAATGAACGATAAACTTAGATAAAAATTGGAATTCTACATCAGAAGTAGAAAAATTATGCTCCACGTACAAGGGATGAAAAAAATGGGAAAACGTCAAACACAACACATTAGTAGGCCAAAAAGCGTGTAGGAAAATTTTTGGTGTTAATAGTAGAATTCCGATCGTTTCGGAATGCATAAATACAGGTCCTGAAAGGTTTTCGAGGGAATCTTATACCATTCTTCCTGCAGAAGAGACGCAAATTCAGTTAACGATGATGGAGTAGCGATCGCGCACCCATCTCCTCAAAGTGAAATGACAATTAAATGGACACCCTAGCTGCAAACAGGCGTTGATATACTTCATTGGGGACATGTTGAAAACGTGTGCCCCGACCGGGACTCGAACCCGGGATGTCCTGCTTACACGGCAGACGCTCTATCCATCTGAGCCACCGAGGGCACAAAGGATAGTGCGCCTGCAGGGACTTATCCCTTGCACGCTCCCCGTGAGACCCACATTCCAATATGTCCACACCACTACATTCGTAGTGGACCTAATTGATGTTTGCCCATCATACTCATTACTCGTGGGAGATTAATCTGCCAAGTCCCGTACGAGTTCGGGCATAGCGTGTGCGTTCGCACAAGAAGGTCAGTGGCCTGGAAGCCATATTTTAACTATGTATGACGGTAGTATCTGTTCCCGAAAGAACAGTTACCGTTGATGAGCATGCAGCTTTGCTAGATAAGTCACTGCAGGCACACTATCCTCTGTGCCCTCGGTGGCTCAGAAGGGGAAGGCCTCAGACACGGCCAACCGATTCGGCTCTAATTTGGCAGGTTGCTTGTGTACAATCTAAAACGAAAGACTAAGATATTTTGGGTCGACACCCCCGCCATTTTGAGAAAAATCACCCCTGAAGGTTATGACGAGCAATCGACTCATAATTGGAGAGATCGATAGATAATTGTAATTAGAGCACTTTTCATCATCGGGTATGGGGTCCGCAAACGCAAACTTTTACAGAAATCGAGGAGAGAAACTTTTACAACTGCCGCTTCTGTACCCACATGGTAAAGGCTTTTCGCCGACAGTACCGATAGCGCAACGGCCAGGTAAAGCCGGCACGGTAGCTCAGTGTGTTCGGTCAGAGAGCTGGTTGGCCTCTGTAATAAAAAAAAAAAAAAAAAAAAAATCTGAGTGGAAGGATCAACAAACGAACTTGAACACGGATGTCATGTGACTTCCGCAAAGACCAAACCCAACGATGAACAACGAACAAAATGAAAAAAAAAGAAAAAGGAAAAAAAACGTAACTGTCTGGGAATCTTCGAATCTGGAAGAAACCTAGCGGATGTTATTCTTTTCGTTTGTATTTTTCCATATCTCAGTTGATAGGGATAGGAGGGTTATTTGCCTAACTTATTATTATCATTCCTTATTGATTTACTTACCTTATTAACTCTCCTATCCCTATCAACTGAGATATGGAAAAATACAAACGAAAAGAAGATCCGCCAGGTTTCTTCGAGATTCGAACTCAGGTTCTCTGATTCCCAGCCAGTTACCTTGGCCGTTGCGCTATCGGTGCTGTCGGCGAAAAGCGTTTACCATGTGGTTTCTTACCTCGATTTCTGGAAAAGTATGCGTTTTCGGACCCCATACCTGATGATGAAAAATGCTCTATTTACAATTATCTATTGATCCTGCCAATTTTGAGTCGACTGCTCGTCATAACATTTAGGGGTGATTTTCTCAAAAAAGTGGGGGTGTTGACCCAAAATATCTTAGATTCCTTCGTTTTAGGTTGTACGCAAGCGACCTGCCAAATTTGGCCGTGTCTGAGGCCTTCCCCTTGTCAGATGAATAGAGCGTCTGCCATGTAAGCAGTAGATCCCGGGTTCGAGTCCCGGTTGGGGCACACATTTTCAACATGTCCCCAATGAAGCATATGAACGCCAGTTTGCAGCTAGGGTGTCCATTTAATTATCATTTCATTCTAGCAAAGCTGCATGGTCATCAACAGTAACTGTTCTTTCGGGAACAGATACTATCGTCATATATAATACTGAAAGTGAACCACAAAGGCTCAATAATATTCAGATGTGATTATTGTGGTGGCAAGGGGAAATGCGACAGATCGTCCTTGTGCTCACAAAACCAGTCCTGAGTGATGCGTGCCATGTGAAGAGTGGTCCTGTCGTCTTGGATTACTGCATCACCACTGGGGGAAAAACATTCTACCGTGAGGTGGACTTGATCAGCCAAAATGGTCACACAATCCTTGTCAGTAATGCTACCTTTCAGCATATGGCTGTCCAAATCATCACCGAATCCCCTGCCATGTTTCACTCTTGGGAGGTGAACTCGGCCAGAAGTTGGAAACAGTGTGAAACAAGACTCATATCGGACCAAATTAAGTTCCTCCATGCCTCCAGAGTCCAGGTTTTGTAGCTTCGGAGCCGCGGTTTCTTCTTATGGGAATTTGTATTGCTGATGAGCGGTTTTGGAATTTCAGTTCTCCTTCCAGTTCTCCGCTTTTCGAACTCCTTTCTGCTGTTTTGGTGCTGACGGGGTACGCAAGAGCGTCATTCGCTTCTACTGCTACTTTTGCAGCTGTCGTCCTCTTATATTTGGTCACAATCCTCTTCAACGAACGTGCGCCACGGTAGCTCAACACACGCTTTAGTCCGCGTTGCGACTTAGCGGATGACTCCAGAATGAGATTTTCACTCTGCAGCGGAGTGTGCGCTGATACGAAACTTCCTGTCAGATTAAAACTGTGTGCCGGACCGAGACTCGAACTCGGGACCTTTGCCTTTCGCGGGCAGGTGCTCTACCAACTGAGCTACCCAAGCACGACTCACGCCCCGTCCTCACAGCTTTAGTTCTGCCAGTACGTTGCCCGCGAAAGGCAAAGGTTCCGAGTTCGAGTCTCGGTCCGGCACACAGTTTTAATCTGCCAAGAAGTTTCATATTAGCGGATGACGTTTTTCCTGTTTACCTGTATGCGGTATAAATCTTCGATAAGGTGCCTCTTGAAACACGAAACACTTCTTCTACTTTTCTTAAGTAGCACTGACCATAAGGCCACGAAAAGTTTGCCCACGTTCGAATTCACATACTTTCGACGTAACGCACTCACAACTAGACAGAACACTGTTCTGACCGCAACTGACGCTTGCAACATATTGAGGACGTTACACACGTGCTGTCTGTTGTTAACTACAACAGTGCAACCTGCGGGCTTATCTAGTATCTCCATTTTCGCTCAAGCGTGCCTTTCTCACGGTGTTCCCATACTTTTGTCCAACTACCGAGCGAAAGATGGAGGACATAAAATATAGACTAGCGCAGGGAAAGAGAGCAATCCACTCAAAAGAAATCTGGTTGTACAAAACGTAACCCTTTAGTAAGAAAGAAGTTTTTGAGATTTTATCTCTGGAGCATTGTAAGGAAGTGAATATGATTATGCTTTATGGAAACAGAAAAAGAAGAGAATCGAAGATTTCGAAAAATGGTGTTACAGAATGATGCTGAAAATTAAATGGGCTTATGAGATTGATTTACATTTTAAAAAACATTTGTACTGATTGGGGCAATATTTTATACTTAAGTCATTGATGCTTCGTAGCAAGATATTCGCAATTACCTTGCAAGCTTCTGGCTTGCAGAGCCAAATTTACGGGACAGTTTTTTGAGTGTCAGTTTTCGAAATTAATTATACCCTATATATTCACCCTTTTCTCTAATTACCTGTAATGTTCAAGACGATGCTTTAATGATCACAGTGCACGCCTTACCTGCCTGATTGGCCTGAAATGATTATAAACTTGTAATGGAAATAAGGGGTTACTTCATTACGTAACTGGTTGCAGCACTAATTGGACATCTTTTACGATGTCACTACTGGCTGCCCTCCGCGAGATGGTACTGTAATTAGCCCAATATGTCAATAAAAGCAAAGGAGCTACGCGAGGGGTCACCTTCTTTAAGATGCAGTATACTGCTTGCACTCGCAGTCGCGCTCTCGTGGCATGGTGATACAGGTAAAAAATGGAAATGTCGTGTGGCTAGGGCCTCCCATCGGGTAGACCGTTCGCCTGGTGCAGGTCGTTCGATTTGACGTCACTTCGTCGACCTGCGTGTCGATGGTGATGAAATGATGATGATTAGAACAACACAACACCCAGTCCCTGAGCGGAGAAAATTTCCGACCCAGCCGGGAATCGAACCGGGGCCCTTAGCATTAACAGTCTGTCACGCTGACCACTCAGCTACGGGGGCGGACGGTGATACAGGTGATGTTGTGAAGTAACAACACAGTTGTGATGGATCTCAGGCCACGGAAGCAGACTATCAAGTCACCATAAAAGGTAGCGTGACTTTTCCTGGATTCTGGTTGGCTGGTGAATAAAAATTCCTATTCCCTAGCTGTGCTGAAGAAACACAAAAGGGGAGACCAGTTGTGGCGGTGATAGGTGTGCACACGCCAAGAGAGATCGACCATCTGTGAGCCATGCAGATTAGTTGTATAGAGATCCATACTGTGTATATCATAAATGTGAAATTTCCTTTGTGGGTCTGCGCCGGCCGCTGTGGCCGAGTGATTCTAGACAATTCCGTCCGGAACCACTCGACTGATCCGGTCGCAGGTTCGAATCATGCCTTGGGCATGGATGTGTGTGATGTCCTTAGGTTAGTTAGGTTTAAGTAGTTCTAAGTTCTAGGGGACTGATGACCTCAGATGTTAAGTCCCATAGTACTCAAAACCATTTTTAGTTCTAAGTTCTAGGGGACTGATGCCCTCGAAGTTAAGTCCCATAGTGCTCAGAGCCATTTGAGCCATTTTTAAATAGTTCGTTGATCACTGCCAACAGCCACACAGCAAATTCTTTATAGCGATCACCATAGCGCCAAAGTTGAGTGATCTACGGGTGGCCACAGACTGTCTACTGCTACATTGGAACAGGACACATTTCTAAGGAGCTAAGAAGTTTAAAGGCGGGTGTTGGGGTTACCTAAAAAAATGAAGTGAGGTTAGATGCAGGTGTGGATGGTAAGCTAGTCAGGCTGACAGAGGGTATAAGACACACAATATCTGTTTCTGAATGAACAGATGGAATGGGGCCAGACAGATGTTACCGAAAGGGGCTGTGCCAAGCTCAGCCGTTGAACTGGCACCCCTACCGTCGGGTCGCCTTTGCGCGTGTAAAAAATTTCGGAATCCACCAAAAACTAAGTCAAGGAATGACAATCCTGCTTTTGAATTATGTATATCTTATTTATTTATAGAAACTGTCTCCTCGATACAAGACATATTGGCTAAGAGAGACATTCTCCCACCAAGTTACTTGGAAATATCAACTGCTTTGTTAACGCAGCGGTTGATATAAAACGGCACAGAAAGCTAAAGTAACGTGGCACGAAGTATGTGACTGACTGGCACAAACATGTTGTGCGAACTGGTCAGAAGACGATGCTGACAGAAAAAGCATTTCGCCCCAGTCATTCATGAGTGGCGAACCTGCGAGTCTTAACAATACTGCTCAAAAATGGTTCAAATGCCTCTGAGCACTATGGGACTTAACATCTATAGTCATCAGTCTCCTAGAACTTAGAACTACTTAAACCTAACTAACCTAAGGACATCACACACATCCATGCCCGAGGCAGGATTGGAACCTGCGACAGTAGCGGTCGCGCGGTTCCAGACTGAAGCGCCTAGAACCGCTCGGCCACTCCGGCCGGCCAACACTGCTCTTTTAGGGACCCAGGAACACTTGTGGCCTAGCCGTTTCAGTGGAAATCATCAGTCAAATATCTAAACTATGCTTCTGAAAAGTTGAAATGCATCGTCGGTGGGGTGTGACAATTATAATTGTGACTTCTCTTGAGTTAGCCTCGTCTGTTCTGGGTTAGGAAACTGGTGAGAACACTGATGGTTTTATTAGTTCCTATATGTTGTATGAAGATTGTTGGATGTACCCACTTTGCGAAGGAGGCAAGGGATCAGAATTGAGATCTGTATACTCACTTGAAACTCGCCACCGGGTCCTATGACATCATCTCTGAACTCGCCATTTCCGTACACTCTGAGACTCGACTCACGTCACCGTTGGTGCCCGCAGAATTGAAAACACGTTCTTATGTCTGTACGTTTTCACTGTGAAGTGTGGACTATAATATTGAACCTATCGAACTTTTTTTGTTCATCTACTTATGGAGGGACTTTGCCGTTGTACACATGACCTCAATTTTCGTCTAACACCCTCAACAGCGGCGCTATGATTTCTAATCTGTGCAGCCCTCAGCTTTGGACTCGTATTCGCTCTATTCCTGATCACCCCAGAGCATACCGATGAAGCTACACAAGGGGACCAATTGTGCTTGTGCAGTACAAAGCATGTCTTGGACTACTGTTTTCCAGAGGTTACGGAACCCGCACGAGGAAGCGCAGTACAACAAGAGTATTTTATTTCGTGATTAGTTTATTAACAAATCCGTCACAGTTGCAGTACACCCGTTACGCGGCCAGTTTCAAACCAGCTGACTAATTCTCACGCTTGACCTACTAAAGCTGCACTGAAAATGACTGATGAAAACAACGCAATACGTGGTTTACAAAGTAGTGGCAGATTACTGTCACAGTCAACGTGTTCCTACTTAGTGAGTCAGAATCAAACTTGGTTCAAAACTAGCCACCTAACATATGTACTGCAACAGCGACGGATACGTTAATAAATGCTTCATGAAATACTCTACTGGCCATTAAAATTGCTGCACCACTAAGATGACGTGTTGCAGACGCGAAATTTAACCGACAGGAATAAGATGCTGTGATATGCAAATGATTAGCTTTTCAGAGCATTAATACAAGGTTGGCGTCGGTGGCGACACCTACAACCTGCTGACATGAGGAAAGTTTCCAACCGATTTCTCATACATAAACAGCGGTTGACCGGCGTTGCCTGGTGAAACGTTGTTGTGATGCCTCATGTAAGGAGGAGAAATGCGTACCATCACGTTTCCGACTTTGATAAAGGCCGGATTGTAGCCTATTGCGATTGCAGTTTATCGTATCGCGACCTTGTTGCCCGCGTTGGTCGAGATCCTGTTAGCAGGATATGGAATCAGTGGGTTCAGGAGGGTAATACGGAACGCTGTGCTGGATCCCGACGGCCTCATATCACTAGAAGTCGAGATGACGGGCATCTTATCCGCACGGCTGTAACGGATCGTGCAGCCACGTCTCGATCCCTGAGTCAACAGATGGAGACGTTTGCAAGAGAACAACCATCTGCACGAACAGTTCGACGACGTTTGCAGCAGCATGGACTATCAGCTCGGAGACCATGCCATGGCTGCGGTTACCCTAGATGCTACATCACAGACACGAGCACTCGCGATGGTGTACTCAACGATGAAACTGGGTGCACGAATGGCAAAACGTCAATTTTTTGGATGAATCCAGGTTCTGTTTACAGCATCATGATGGTCGCATCCGTGTTTGGCGACATCGCGGTGAACGCACATTGGAAGCATGTATTCGTCATCGCCATACTGGCGTATCACCCGGCGTGATGGTATGGGGTGCCACTGGCTACAGATCTCGGTCACTTCTTGTTCGCGTTGACGGCATTTTGAACAGTGGACGTTACATTTCAGATGTGTTACGACCCGTGGCTCTACCCTTCATTCGATCCTTGCGAAACCCTACATTTCAGCAGGATAATGCACGACCGCATGTTGCAGGTCCTGTACGGGCCTTTCTGGATACAGAAAATGTTCGACTGCTGCCCTGGCCCGCACATTCTCCAAATCTCTCACCAATTGAAAACGTCTGGTAAATGGTGGCCGAACAACTGGCTCGTCACAATGCGCCAGTCACTACTCTTGATGAACTGCGGCATCGTGTTGAAGCTGCATGGGCAGCTTTACCTGTACACGCCATCCAAGCTCTGTTTGACCCAATGCCCAGGCGTATCAAGGCTATTATTACGGCCAGAGGTGGTTGTTCTGGGTACTGATTTGTCAGGATCTATGCACCCGAAATTGCGTGAAATGTAATCACATATCAGTTCTAGTATAGTGTTTGTCCAATGAATACCCGTTTATCATCTGCATTTCTTCTTGGTGTAGCAATTTTAATGGCCAGTAGTGTATTAATAAAGGCTGCTGGTCCTGTATCAATAAAATTTTGACACTGCAAAGAAAACAGTATTATAATCCCTTATTACCCAAGACTTATACCTCCCGCACAGACATCGGAAGAAGTTTCGAGGCAAGTGCTAATCGTAACTGTGGGACGTGTGCCTGAAGGTTTCCACTTGCGATACCAGTCGGGCTCTCGCGCCCTCTGCAGAAGTACGCGGGGTAACTTCATTGTGGAGCGTGGCAATGCGTTTCGGCGCACGCGTGTCGCTGCAGACCTTCGCCGGCGCCGCGGCCGCTCGGTGGGCGCAGTCCGGCGTTCGTTGACCGCGCCGGCCGCAGGGGTCGGCGCGCAATTGGCGCGGGTCGGGGCGGCCACCTGCCCGCACATTTGTCCTCGTTGGCCGCGGAGTCTTGTTTGTGCGAGCCGGGCCTGCCCGGCCGGAGCGCAGCGCGTAATGGACGATCACTTGCGCTCGAACGCTGACCCCGCTTCGGTTAGGGAGCCTCCGCCGCGATGGCTGACACGGCACCGCTGCACCGTCTCGCCTACTCCAGGCGACAGCTTACCAGCAGGTTGTCTCAGCAACTCTCCACGCATTTCAAATTACCGCGTAGAGACTACACGATAACTCAAATCTTTGACGATAAACAATGAAGACTCTGACTGTTCAAATGTGTGTGAGATCTTACGGGACGTAACTGCTAAGGTCATCAGTCCCTAAGCTTACACACTACTTGAGGGGGTAGGACGTCAAACGGGCTGACTTGGAGCAGGAGAGGCACCACAGGACAATTTAATTTCCACTGTCTATACTTTTACAAATAAATTCATAAAACTTTGTCAGCATGACCAGGAAGGATTCAGAATTCACATTCATAGCAATGGAAGTTCAAAAACAGAACGAAATAAATTCTTTTTACATGTGAAATTTCATCATTTTTTTCACTTACTAATGGCTGCATTTGTTGCTGTAGGTACACGTTTTTTCATAAGAAAGAGAGATTCTTCGATGAATTTTGCACAGCATACAAACCATACTTAAAAGTGTATGAAATTCTAGAATTTTCAAAATCTATTAAAAACTATGGTAAAAATTGAGGTAATTAACTATAAAATTTGTGTTTTTTCTAAACATGAAGTTTAAAATATAACAGCTCATTCGTTTTTTCATAAATTAAATAAATTCTAGAGTTTCGTACACCTGTAAGTACGGTATGTATGCTGTGCAAAATTCATCGAAGAATCTCTCCAACATATGAAGAAAAGTGTACCTATAGCAACAAATCCTGCCATTAGTAAGTGAAAAAGATGATGAAATTTGACACGTAAAAAAATTTATTTTGTTATGTTTTCGAACTTCCACTGCATGAGTGTGAATCCTGAGTCCTTCCTGGTGATGCTGACAAAGTTTTATGAATTTATTTGTAAAAGTGTAGACACTGGTTATTAAAATGTCCTGTGATGCCTCTCCTGCTCCAAGTCGGCCCGTTTGACGTCCTACCCCCGTAGTTACGCGTGATGTCTTTCCACAGACAACTGACAAATAGCGCATCGTGTTCGTGTACGTAACAGAAAACGAAATTTTGTTAATCTGAAGGTGGATTTAAACATAAAATAAGCGATCTGCACTGCACCAGTGCAGTTATAATCAGTCGCTGAAATTCCATTGACGCTGTGGCTAAAATTATGTGAGTTCCTTGTAACATTAGGATATCGCAAAAGAGTTATATATTGAGAATGAATTAGCCCCATGTGAAATCACCGATGTGTTATTTATTGTGTGTCAGAATCGGAAATGTAAAACGTAGCTTAAAACAAGAAAAAAAAATAAACGTTCAAATGGGTGTGAAATCTCATGGGACTTACCTGCTAAGATCATCAGTCCCTAAGCTTACACACTACTTAACCTAAATTATCCTAAGGACAAACACACACACACCCATGACCGAGGGAGGACTCGAACCTCCGCCGGGACCAGCCGCAGAGTCCATGACTGTAGCGCCTTAGACCGCTCGGCTAATCCCGCGCGGCAAGACTCTGACTACGGGTTTCCTTTGTCCCTCGTGTACTTTTATGGTCGTGATTCATGAAACATATTTGCTTCCGTCATTGTTTTGGACATCGTCAGAGGCGCGTGTGATTTCACTGAGACTTGCCGACTGACGGATCGGAAGGCCGAGAGCTACATAAATATCGTGAGAAGGGAACGTGGTAGAACTTTGTATGCGATAGGCAGAAAAAATATAAACTGAAGCCCCAAAGTAACTGGTGTACGCATGTTTATTCAAATACAGAGATATGTAAACAGGCAGAGTACAATGCTGTGATCGGCAACGCCTATATAAAACAACAAGTGTTAGGCGCAGTTGTTAGGTCGTTTACTGCTGCTACAATGACAGGTTATCAAGATTAAAGTGAGTTTGAACGTGGTGTTACAGTCTGCGCACGAGCGATCGGACACAGCATCCACGAGTTAGTGATACAGAGGGGATTATCCCATACCACCATTTCACGAGTGTACAGTGAATATCAAGAATTCAGTAAAACATCAAATATTCGACATTGCTCCGGCCGGAAAAAGATCCTGCAAGAACGGGACCAATGACGACTGAAGGGAATCGTTCAACGTGAAAATAGTGCAACCCTTCCACAAATTTGTGTAGGTTTCAATGCTTTGCAAACAACAAGTGTCAGCGTGCGAATCATTCAATGAAATATCGGAGCTGAAGGCCCACTCTTGTACCCTTGATGGCTGCGCGACACAAAGGTTTACAACTAGCCTAGGCCCGTCAACACCGACATTGGACTGTTGATGACTGGAAACATGCTGCCTGGTCGGACGAGTCCCGTTTCAAATTGTTTCGAGCGGTTGGAGGTTTACGGGTATGGAGACAGTCTCATGAATCCATAGACCCTGCACGTCAGCAGGGGTCTGTTCAAGCTGGTGCAGGCTCTGTAATGCTGTGTGATGTGTGCAGTTGGGACCCCTGATACGTCTAGATACGACTGACACCTGACACGTACTTAAGCATCCTATCTGATCACCTGCATCCGTTGTGCATTCCGACGGACTTGGGCAATACCACCAGGACAATGCGACATTTCAAATGTCCAGAATTGCTACAGAGTGACTCCAGGAACACTCTTCTGAGTTTGGACACTTCCGGTTACCTCCAGGCTCCTCAGACATGAGCAGTATTGAGTATATCTGGGATGCCTTTCAACGTGCTGTTCTCCACCCTCTCTACTCTTACCGATTTATGGACAGCCCAGCAGGATTCATCGAGAATTCCCGCCAGCACTACTTTAGAGATTGTCGAGTCCATGCCACGCCGTGATGCAGTACTTGTGCTTGCTCCCGGGGGCCCTACACGATATGAGACAGGTGTACCAGTTTCTTTGGCTCTTCAGTGTACCTGTCAAGCATAAAACTTAACCATCAAATGTTTACCAAGGACATCGTCAAACAGCCGTATGCTTTGAAAAGTTGTTTTATTTTGACGACAAGTTTCGGCATCTCATTAATGAAATCTTCATGCCCCCTATGCGCTCTGTGTACAGACGGATGTGTCTATACTTGCATAATTGAAGCCATCGATATCTGGATTCCGTGGATTCATTTTTGGAGTGTTTATTTCGAAGATTTGTTGTCAAGTCTTCGAATTCACGGAATACAGATACTGATGGCTCCAGTTATCCAAGTATCAATATATATGACTGTCTACACGTGGAGTCCATAGGGGCCTGAAGTTGCCATTAATGAGGTGGCGAAACTGGTATCATAAATAAAATAACTTCTTAAAACATACGGCTGCTTGACAGTTTCCTTGCTAAAGATTTGACCGGCCGCTGTCCTATATCCACAACGGATCAACAAAGATAACCATCGAGCTATCGTCTGTCAAAAAACTATTCTGCAGAGCTGTCGCCTCCTCAGCTGAGCGCTCTGCCAGGCTGACTGCCAGGCATCGGGCTACAATTCGATTACTGGTACTGCCAGGGACCTTCCCTCGGTGGTAGGACTGAAAAAGAATGCAGTCAGCCTCGTGGTCCCAACTGAGGAGCTACTTGACCGACTAGTAGCAGCTGCATGTCATGAAAACTGACAATGGCAGGGAGAACCGTATACACCCCGAGTTCCTCCATTCCGCATCCAATGACGCTATTGGCAGAGAATAACACTGCGGTGGCTCCGTGCCGATGGTTCCACGATGGGCTGTGAATGGACTTAATGTTTTTCTGCCAATATATATCTCAAAGTTTCATGGGTACTACTTTTCTGTTAAAACTGCTCTCCTGTTTATATACAGGATGATCAAAAAATTTGCGCTCAAAGTGAAAGAACTGATAGAGGACTCGGAATACGACTTTAGAACAGGAATTCATGGTCTTGAACGTAATCCTGACTCAGTGAAAGCTTTGAAACGTCAGCAATAACAAGGACAATCAATGCGCACGCGTTGTAAGTTCAGGAAAGGTATTGTACTGTTTCCCAACGACGTTGTACATTGCAGAAAATATTCAAGATGACGACCTCCATACAAGCATTACATGTTCGTAGAAAATCCTGCCGCGCTTTACCAAATACTGCAGGTGTCGCACGAACGTCATCAGACGAACCAGGATTTTCTACTGAGATGTAATACATCTGATGAGTGTGGTGCTCTCCATGTTGAACACCTTTTGTAATGTACTACATCGCTGAGTAAACAGTCCGTTACTTTTACTGAAGTTAAAGTGCATGCGCGTTGATTCGCATTGTTGTTACTAGTTCAGATGGTTCAAATGGCTCTGAGCACTATGGGACTTAACATCTGAGGTCATCAGTCCCCTAGAACTTAGAACTGCTTAAACCTAACTAACCTAAGGACATCACACACATCCATGCCCGAGGCAGGATTGGAACCTGCGACCGTAGTGGTCGCGCGGTTCCAGAGTGAAGCGCCTAGAACCGCTCGGCCACATCGGCCGGCCTGTTGTTCCTGTCACCCCAAAACTTTCACTGGTTCAGAATTATTTCCAAGATCGTAAGTTACTATATCAGAGCTGTATTTCCACTCCTCTATCAGCTCCTTTGACTTAAGTTGTACTTAGACCGCGTCTCTGAATATACTTGGATAATAGATCGTAACTGTAAATAAAATTTTGGTTTCGGAAACTTCGAATAATCATGGTTTCGAGATTGAAGAGCATTCTCTGCTAAAACCGAGTTTTTCTCTAGTGGACAAAGATTACTGTGCTCCATCAGAAGCGTATTCAGGCTTCTCCTTGTACTTTCGATGTAAACTTTACCACACCCTACGCCCTACATATAGTTTTATTTACTGAGGATGGTGTTGAGCCTGTACAGATCAGAGGGCGTTACGCATTTTCTTTGTTAGTCCAAAAACCGGAATGACATGTTCCTTTAAAATCTTACCATGCTGGCCAGTTACTATTTTTAACAAAAGGGGAGACAAAGTGTGTTATTCCATTGTTTTTCGTCCTTGTCCTTCGGCCCACTGCTCTTGGTAACTTGTTCTTACTCGCCAATGTTTAAGCTCCTCCCTAAGAAAGAAAATCTTATTGGTCTCTTTTCCAAGCGGCTGGCAGCAGCTCACCTTATAAGACCTTCAACGCTGCTCTGATAACTATTTCTCCTCTACTTGGAGTTTTCCTTCAAGCTTCTCTAGAGTATAATAGTGCTGCTTAATTGCATTCATGGTTGGCACTGACATATTGCTTCCTGCAGCACCCATGTATGATAGCTCTACGTTGCGGTAGATTTCACAACCGCTTCCGTCTTTTTGCTGTTAACCAAGGATAACGAGCTGTTAGAGTAACGCGCGCCTGTTGTGTTCAAAGCAATTGTTCAGTTATCGATAATGAGAAGGAGTGGCGCTTGCCGTGTTTACGTTACGCAACTTTCTGCACTTCCACATACTGCCTCTCACTGCACCGGTCAATTGAGAGAAGAGTAAAAAGATACGTGCCTACACCTGAGTGTTGCTATTGCAAAACGTTGTGAATTTCGGACAGATAATTCAGTTTGATTGGATCCTCCAGTTGCTTAACAGATTTCGCATTCCGCGCCTACTATAGTGAATTCTTACGGAAAAAAACACCCGTCATGGTAGTTATTTGGAAATATTAACTCAATGCCTGGGTCGTCCAGCGGCGCCAGATCTCCGGAACAAATATAGATCACTTTGCGCTCTGACCCATCTCCATCGCTCGCAGCTTCAGTAAACAAACCAAGCCGAAAATCTCATCCAATTAAAGTTTGAGACCAAACTGAGGATGTTGCGACACTGAGGCTAACGATTCGCCTTGGAATAAGATTGGCCGAGCGTTCTAGGCGCTTCAGTCCGGAACCGCGCTGCTGCTACGGTCTCAGGTTCGAATCCTGCCACGGGCATGGATGTGTGTGATGTCCTTACGTTAGTTAGGTTTATGTAGTTCCAAGTCTAGGGGACTGATGACCTCAGATGTTAAGACCCATAGAGCTTAGAGGCAGTTGAACCAATTTGGAATAAGATTCACAGGGATCCCTACCATCCTGAGCGAAGCTTTGAACGGAAATACAGACGTAAATACGTAAGGCTTCGCGACCAGTGTCTATTTCATCAACGTTCATCTTCTTTAGAAACGCAGCTACACACAGCCGAAACGTTGGTTATTTCATTAGGTTTACAACTTTGCTTCCGTCGTTCTTTCTCAGAGTTCGAGGAATTATTGTGGAAATGTCATAAAAAATTTACTAACAAAGGTATTAGACATTGCGCGCCACTATCTTCTCCCATCAACCGGGCAGCATACGAATCCCGCGACGTAAGAAGTGGACATCTTTGGTGGAGAGCACTTGTTGACATGACCAGAAATTCTGGTCAGCCGGGCCGTGTGCGTTTGATCGAAAAAGGTGAAGAGCGAACAATGTCTGGAGAAAAAGGCGGGTGGGATACGACTTCCCATTTAAACGTTTCCAAGTATGTTTTGACGGGTTTTGCGACATGGGATCGAGCACTTTCATGCTGCCAAATCTCATTTTCATCTCTGTCGCTGTATTGTGGCAGTTTGCCTTTCGGTACTCGGCTCAATCGCGTCAACTGCTCTTCGTTAATGATCTCCTGTGGTTGTTCAGCAACTTCGGAAACCTTCTCCCTTCCACCGCCATGCCGGACTTTGACCCCAAAGTCAACGTTCCTGAAGTGTTGAAACAATTCTCTGCACTTTCTGCCGCTAATAGCTGCCTCACCACAGGCATTTTGTGGGCATCAGCCGCAGATTACTTAACGTTAAACCAGAAAATTAAAACCTCCCGCAAACGACGAGAATTGGTCCCGTAAGTCGAATAACTTTGTGATGCAATCACAAATCGAATAATATTTTGCTGGCGTTATGTTAACAAATGGCTAAACTCATTGTACCACACTTACGACCTGTCACTAGTACTACCATTTGCCGCTGCTGCCATCTGTTGCAAAACAGCGAAAGCAAAGTTATAGACCTAGTTGCAATATAGTAGTTTAAATATTTTACATGCCGACGCGGCGATACTCGTAAAGAGATTTAAAGAAACCGAACGGCAGTTCCGATAGTTGACACCTTTAATCCCTAGAGCTTAAACCGTAATACACTGCTAATCATTAAAGTTGAAAAAAATTGGATTGCTTGCTAATAAAAAAATTGAGCACTGGCCCGCGAAAGGCAAAGGTCCCGAGTTCGAGTCTCGGTACGGCACACGGTTTTAATCTGCCAGGAAGTTTCATACCAGCGCACACTCCGCTGCTGAGTGAAAATTTCATTCTGGAAACAAAATTTTACTTACTGTGTGTATGCGGTATAGTAGCAAGAATATAACATTAAATTTGCAAGTGATTCTGGGGAAGACCATATGCGAAAATCACCACACAGATCTGCCGTATCGTGCAGATCTGCCTCTCTGTGCATCGAGTCGAACTGAGCTTGAATAGCACTTATGGGTACGTCACTGCATACTGCTACAATTCTTTGCATAGTTCATTAACTGTAGGGAGGCGTGTTGTGGTATGCAGTCTTTCGGCAATCAGTGACTGGATGTTTTCAGGCAGAGATCTGGAGAATGTGATCACCAACACTGTAGTAGAACACCTCTAAATCGAGATGGAACGCCATGTGCAACATGTGGTCTTGCGTTATCTTACTTAAAGATATCGTCGCTGGGTCTTGAAGACGGGGTAAAGTTACAGGCCTCAACACGTCAGAAATGTAACGGGTGATGTCCAAATAACCGGCTATGCGAACCAAACATCACATCTGGTTATACTCTTGTACGGCGATGACGAATATAGTGTGGCAATGTTCATTCTTCTCGGTGCCTCCGCACATGGATACATCCGAACAAAGGTGTTGTATACAGAGCCAGGAGTTGTCTGAAAAGACAGTTTAGTGCCAAGTGTTGTCTCTGGATGCACCCCCGTCGGTGGCTCTATTTGCTGCTGTGTCAAGGGAAGTCACAACAACAGTCTCCTTGCTGACAGTTCGTGGTGCAACAGACGTCAGTGTCCGTTAGGATGCTCGTCTTGCTGCAGCCAAGGTATGTGTCGCGTCTGCCTTTCCTGCATGGCGGAGAGAACAAAATATATATGCCCTCTCTGAAGCGAGTCGCATGAGTCACTGATGTCAAGCATGGTATTTATTGCCTTCTTCAACTCACTGATGCCGTATTCTCGTGGCAGTTGTGGGATCCCGATCAATGTATGCAGCATCATCGCGTAACGATGAACAGTAGCCTCGATAGGCCACTCTGCAGCTGCTGCCGAATACCGGGACATCCTGGTACTCGTTTGCCCTTCTCACTTGAGACGCAACACAATCGGTTCTTTCTTTTTTGTATCACCTGTCTTGTGACTAGTTTGATGCGGCCCGTCACGAATTCCTCCCCTGTGCCAATCTCTTGAGCTTAGAGTAACACTCGCAACCTACGTCCTCTATTTGCTGGATGTATTTCAGTCTCTGTCTTCCTCTACAGATTTTTCCCTCTACAGCTCCTTCCCTCATGTCCTATCGTATTGCGAGCAAACAATGTTCAAATGCCATTTGTGAATGAGGAATCCACTGCGTAATCTTTCTTTATCAACAGAATGTACGTGACGTATTACTAACTATACTGGTGTGCAAGACTTCAAGACAGAAGTGACTTTCGCACAATATGTCAGTGACAAGTAACATAACTCGATGCAGCTTGGACCATACATAGAAAGAACAGCTACAGCATAGTATAGTATACAGGGCAACTGAAAGAAATGTCCAGTGAGGCGAACAAAAATAACACTTTTATTCAAAGGCACCCCGGTTTATGATCGTATCCTGGATTTTACAACTTCGTTAGCATTACCAATTTTACTCTATCACTTGGTTTCCACACATGTCAGCTAATCCTTAAATGAAACAAGATACTGCATTATCATGCACTCTCTTCTGTGGTGCAGTGTTATAAGACGTATCTTTTGTCTTGTGGTTATTAAACATTCTGAACTTGGTTGACTAAGCTTTCAATGACTGAAGTTATTAGTTTTTCTGAGTTATATAGCACTTATTACTAGGCTTTGTTTATGAATATTTTAGTGATATTTGGCCTCTTCAGCTTTACTGTTATTACTCTCATACGTTGAGCTATACCTTGTATGTTAAGGATCTCCTGTGTTAATTGTAATGTGGCCGCAAACGGCATTACTGTGTAAACTCAGTCTCGTCACCTGGCGGCTGTTCCAGTCAGTTAAGTTTTGTAACGGTGGTAACTGAACTTCGTATGCTCTATGCACTGTTGTGGTTCTTGGTTTTGTAACGTTTTTTTCGGTTCATATTTAGGTATTTCTTTCTATTATGCACCTCTCTGTTTCAATATCAGGTTGTTCATTTATTTCCGTGGGTACAGTTTAGTGCGACTGTTTTTATACATCCACGCCACCTGCAGTTAGTTAAGTTTTGTAGCACCGTGTTTCTACGAGATGATTACTGATGCTGACAGCAGGCACATGTGACTCCATACTTTATACGAAGACTTTTATTTTTGTTAAATACTTTTTGAGCACCCTTCATAACATCTTTTGTAAATTTACTCTGAGTGATTTTTGTCGATTACGCTTGTGTTTTCGGCTTTATAATCTTCTTTGACAGATTTCTTATGATGCGCTGCGTCAGAAACGTGTCAATAAATAAGAAATTTTTGAAGAGCAAGTAACCAGTTATTTTAGTGCTCTGTTCAGCAGTGGTGTGTCTCCTCAAGTTTACAGCGTTACATCTTTACCATCGGACGAAGACGTACCGGCGGCCGAGACAGCATACACCGTCGGTTTAACGAATGCGTCACAGGCGGCGGTAACTACGTCAAGGGACCGTCGCTAAAGAAGTCTGTAGCCTGGGGAACTGAGAAAACGGACATGTAAGTGACCACAGGGCAGGCGGAAGTCAATTCTCTTCAGACAGCAGTCAAGCAGATCATTGCAAGCTACACCATGCCACCGTCTTCTCAGCGTTGAATCCGTAAAGTCGCCCTGCTTTGCTGCCGTCGGAAGACTCTGTCAGTAGTGCTCGACTACAGGTGATGATAGACCCGGAAACATATTTTTCTGTGGATATCTGTAGTACTGTGACCCATATCGTGTGGAACAGACTGAAACTGCTCACATTATTATCAGGTTTCATAGGCTCTGAACTTCCGGAACTTCAGTGATTTTCTTGCGCAATTTAATTTTTTCCAGACATAAGGACCCAGCACTTAAGTTGTGTTATTATTTGATATTTGCTAAATATTGAAATTATAAGTTATTGTAAACGTATTTATGTCTGTAGGCTATATTATACCGCTTTAATATACCAAAAGAATTACGGGAACACGTAAATCAACTTGTATGTTAAATCCATCTTGAAACAGGTAGTCTCATTGCATGGCTTCTTCGCTTTCATCGTAAGGAAGAATTACGAGTAAAGCCATTCGCCATCCATTGGCTGTGTCATGCATTACAGTTTTAGGTGACCGCTCAGAAGGAAGTGAGTACCGGTGTCCCAATGTTTCCCACTGAAATACACAGCTGCCAGTTGTCGTTTGTGGACGTTGTCTTCAACCAGGAACACGCATTACGACATATCAGTGCAATGCAATTTGCAAGGGCGGTCTGTTTGACCCAAAAAGTATAGACTTTACTGTCAATGTGTCTCCATTTGTCGTCCAAAGGTTGTCGACACACTACAGGGAGATACATCAGTATACAAGGCGAGTTCGACAAGTCGCCGAAGCGTCACACTCCTCTTATCTGTGAAGACCGATTTATTTATTTAGCATATGGAATTACATGTGAACAGCAACTAACAATTGTGTATTATATAATTTTACAAAATTTAACAAAAACATATTAATTTCATAATTAATAATTTAAAAAAATAAGTCTATAAATTGATATCTAATTCGTCGATCCATTCAAGGGCTGCCTCTGTCACTACAAAGAAATCTTGCAAGTTCCCATGATAGGCTCTTCTACTACAGCTTGCTGCAATGTGCTTGATCGTCTGGTGTTCATTTCCACAGTCACATTGAGAAGATGAAGCCCTTTCCCATCAGTACAGGTTTTCAGCACAGATGCCGTGGCCTGTCCGGATCCGGATAATTGTTTTCTAAGCACGTCGCGTTAATTCCATACCGGCTGGCCTTGTGTCAGGTCTTTGGAGGATCTGATGTTTCTCATGGGCAATAGTGTTCCACATTTCTGTCCACTTTTTGTTGATACTGAAAGTAGCTGCCTGTAGCGATTCTGCGAATAGGACAGATGATTGCCTGGAATACAGTTCGGTTCATTTGAAGTGCAGGAACATCATAGGAAGCTCGGGGATTTTAAGTAATTTTTGGTATTGCTTGAGGAGGGCGTTCTGTCTTCGGAGGTCTAGTGGCGCAATGTTGCTTGGAGGTGGTACCCAGTATAGAGGAGTAAATTTGATACAGCCTGTTATTGTCCTCATTGCTGTATTTAGCTCTACGTAAATTTTTCTCACATGTCTGCTATTAAGCCACACTTGGGCACAGTATTCGGCAGCAGAATAGACCGGCCCTTAGGCAGCGCTTCGCAGTGTCGTAGCTCTTGCGCCCCATGGGGAAACACTCAGCTTTTGTATGATGTTATTGCTGATCTTTGCTTTGCTGCGGTGTTTTCTCTGTGCTTACTGTAAGAGAGGGTTCTATAACAAGAGTCACTCTTATATTATGGAGAGTCTTGGAGTTGAAGGACCTGACCATTAAAGGTGACATTCAACTTCGCATTGGCCATTCTGTTGTTAAGGTGAAAGCAGGTGACTTCAGTCTTCGTTGGATTTGGTATCAGTATTCACTTTTTGAAGTATTCATCTATTGCACTTAGATCTGCAGACAGAATCTCCTCACCAGCTTCAAGAGTTCTCTGGTGGGTGGCCAAGGCCAGATCTTCTGCATAGATGAACCTCCTTGTCTCTGTTTCAGGGAGGTCGGATGTATATAAGTTGAACAGGATTGGTGCCAAAACTAAGCCCTGAAAGACCATTATCAAGTTTCATCTGACTGCTAAGTTGGTTGCCAAGGACTACTCGGTAGTATCTCTCAGACAGGATGTTGTTTATGAGCCTGATTGTGGTTTGGCAGTGTACGGCTATGACCATACCAGACTTTGTGAAGACCCATATCCGGCACCTCACGGTTGTTACGGCCAGAGTACTGATAGACGATCGCGGATGGGCCACCGACAGCCGCTGTATCTTAAAAGACTATAGTGAACAGGTTACGAGAAAGGATGGTACGATCCTGACGTCCTTTTCTAGTACCCCGCTTGACACGAAAACATCTTGCAGGTCGCCTTCAGTTCTCTCGTTCCGATGTCAACTGGCAGCTTCGTTACTGGCGAAAAGTATTCTTCACACTCGAGTCCAGATATACTCTGCTGTAAGGTGGTGCCCGTGTTCCTGTATTGAGACCCGTGGTAAGCGGGACCTCCAAACATTGTTTAGGAAATCGACAGATTTGCGAGGCTCTGTGGTGTCGTTGGGAGACTGCAGTGTTGACAGTCGTACGGATCTTGCCCTTGTCCATGGTCGCCTTACCGCCAGGCAGTACATCGAACTGATCCTGTTGGACTTTGTGGTGGATGTTGCACACGGTGTGGCCCTGAATTCGTTGTCTCTCTGGTGGAGAGCGGTCAGCAGTGATGTCTTGCGAAGCCTGGACATTGAAGTAATGTAATGGCTGGTGCATATTTAGAACTTGCTTGACAAACGTGTTCGTGGTCGTTCTGTTCCACTGCAGACTCTCCAAGAACTCTCATAGGCTCTCATTGAAAAATGGGAAAAAACTGAAAATTTGTAGTAAGTTACTATGGCACCAAATTGCTGAGGTTGTAAGTAGGCTGTTTAGGTTCTAATGTTGGCAACGCCACGTAGCGCTCTGTATAAAAATCACTGACTGTGCTGTGAGCAGTCTATGGCTTGTTGCCAATTTTTGAATATTCGCTTGTGTAGTGTTGGGCTGTTGGATGTGAACAACGTGTAGCGTTGGGCAGTTGGAGGTGAGCCGCCAGCAGTGGTGGATGTGGAGAGAGAGATGCCCGAGTTTTGAGCGGACGATCTGGACGTGTGTCCGTCAGAAAAAGAAAATTTGCTTAATTTGATGTCACAAAATTATATATTATGACTTTTGAACGCTATTAAGGTAAATACATTGTTTGTTCTCTATCAAAATCTTTCATTCGCTAACTATGTCTATCAGTAGTTAGTGCCTTCAGTAGTTAGAATCTTTTATTTAGCTGGCAGTATTGGCTGTATTGTAGTAGTTGGAGAAACGAAGATTTTTGTGAGGTAAGTGATCCATGAAAGGGGTAGGTTATTTTTAGTCAGGGTCATTCTTATGTAGGGATTATTGAAAGTCAGACTGCGTTGCGCTAAAAATATTGTGTGTCAGTTTAATGATGATCAGTATAAGAGAAAATTGTCTGAGTACGTTCAGTTTAGCTCAGCTGTTTGAAAATCAAATAACGTAAGAGTTTTTCCAGCACAATCGTTCTTAATTTTTCTGAGGGAACGTTTCAACGTCATCGGTCCCTAGCCCTAGGATTACACACTACATAGGCGTCTGGCGGTGATAATGGATGACATACACGTTATGAAACTCTCGAAGCCCAATGGAAAGCTTCCGGGATGAATGCCGGCCGCTGGTGGCCGAGCGGTTCTGGCGCTACAGTCTGGAACCGCGCGACCGCTACGGCGCAGGTTCGAATCCTGCCTCGGGCATGGATGTGTGTGTTGTCCTTAGGTTAGTTAGGTTTAAGTAGTTCCAAGTTCTAGGGGACTTATGACCTCAGCCGTTGAGTCCCATAGTACTCAGAGCCATTTGAACCGGGATGAATGATAATTTCCACTTTGTTTCCGACACCTGTTCCTTTTGTATAAACAATCGAGGATGTAATGATGCGCTGTTGTGTACTTAATTAGTGAAAGATAAAGTTATAATTTGGTAACAGTCCTCAATTATTGCTCAATGGAGTACGACAGACGCTTAAAATCCCTAATTCTTTTGAGCAGTGTATAATCGGTCAGCATCTTCGTGTGTATTCCATTCCGAGACAAGAACGGGGACGAAACATTTGTTTCACCGAGTTAGCTCGTCCATAGCACTATATGCCATCCGTTCATTTGCATCTTAACTGCAATGCAATTAAACTTGAGTAATGAAGGAATTAAGGAAATAATTAGCGTCGCAAAGGCTGTTACAGGAACGGCAGCTGGAGTTGGTACCAGTAACAAGGAGCAGCTAATGAGCGAGGCAGTCGTACGACTCCATTAGGGCTATTCCAGAAGCCTGTGGTAGAAACCGCACGGGAGCAGGGAACGCACGCTTATGCGGGAGAGACGGACTGGTTTTCTCGCGGTGAGCGCATTAGCAGGCGGCGGTACTTGTTGCGGGGGCGCGTCTGAATTGCTACTGTGCGCCGCCGGTTCGCGAGGTCAGCCAATAAAAGCACGGAGAACGAGCTCCCTCCGACAGCTGTGATTCATTTCCGCCGTCCGTCGTAGGGAATCGCGGACGTCAATTCCAATTACGGCCAAATGTAAAATACGGACCAATGCCGCCGCTGCGGTCAGTTAGAGCGAGCGCTCCCCCGTTTCATTCGATTTCCAGGTTCACGGTTCAAAGCAGCTCTCTATCTCTCTCGTTCTGTTCGCAGTTACACCCGAAGGCGGCTCAACGAAACGAATCCCTCTACCTGTCCAGTTTCAGCATGTTGACTCTCGATTGAGGGTAAAACGACTATTTGCACTGCTTCTTAATTTGTCCGTGTTAATAAAGGTTGAGAAATCAGCCACCAGCTACTTTTTGTATAGCTTTATTTGTGCCAAAATGTTTTTTGAATATTCATCCATCTTCACCTGTCGTAATACCTTTATATCTTCATCAATACAGCGCTTTTATTGTCTGCACTTTGAAAGCTGCAGCTGCGCTGTACAAAATAATTCGTTTACCCACCACGTACCCAAGTTTTACACAGGGCGATTTCGCGTGATGGTATTACAAATTTTGAGGGATGATGGAAAGGGGTAAATGTATCAGTCTGAGATAAGAGGCCCTGGTCCGTAAACGTCCGAGTCGCAAATTACAGCGATGGTAGGCCATGAAGGCCTCATAGCTCCATTTTATTAAATTTTGCAGGTGAAGGAATATCAATATCTTAAACAATAATATAAAGTTATACAGAAAGTGGCTTCATGTATAACCGTTTAGTTGAACCCTAGTTACTGACAGATAAGAGAAACCCATGCACTTACAAATCTCTCTTTGATTATAGAGTTACTGGAATTACGAGTTTTCACAGATAGATGGAGTTACGAGGATTTCAGTGCCCACCATAGATAAGCGAAAATTGTTCTGATTCCTCTGACAGTGGACGGCAAGTACCGGTATTATCGCTGGTAACGTAGTAGAGTGGGCAACTTGCAGATGGACGAAAACAAGGGTAAATATACAGTAAACAGAGGCTCAAAAGTGTGTACCTTAAGAGCTATAGGCACTTGTTTAGTGGAAAATATGCGTTTCACAAAAATCAAGACGAACAAGTGCTCATAGCTCGTAAAATATGGATTTTATAGCCCATTTCTGGACGTTTTTGTTGTTGTTTTTGGTCCATTTCTGAGAACTGCCTACCCTGGAGTCTTGGCCAAAAAATGTATTCCACTGAAAAAGATATCAGAACGACTTTCGCTTTAAATTTTCCACTCTTAGCTTCCGAACCAGGGTCCCATACCTCAGACTGACACATATACCTTTCTCCATCACTGAAAATTTGTAACATCGTAACGGAATCATCCCGTGTTTATCTTTAATTGTTTAGGTGCACTTACGTTTGTTCCGTAGCTTGTAAATCCGTGTCTCGTATTCACGTGCATTAAAAATACGCTTTCAGAGGCACTGATGCTGCGCAGTATTTGCCTTGCGGTCGATACTTTTTGTTTATATACGACGTTATACCTAAAGCTAGTTACACGTTTCTTCCCTATCCCAAAACTGCTTCTGAGGTCATTTTTATTCATAGACGATACTGAAACTTCATACATGTCTCTGTATGAGTCGCACCAGGTCGTTTTGCGGGTAGTTTTTGTTCAAATAATGATAAAAATGAATATATTAGCAATTAACTAGGATGTTTACCTGTGCAGTGAAGTATATTCTGATAATTCTAGTCAGTCACTACTCCGATGGGTAGACCGTTATTCACGGTAATTGCTGATAAAATCATTCGTTATCACCAGAAATGACATGATATTAAATCAGTGATACCTGATAAGGACTTCTGAAACTTCAATGTCTTGAACAGATTCTTCAGAAATGTAAACAAGTGCCAGACCAGTGCTCAGACCCGGATCTCTTGCTAATCTCGAGCCGTCAACGCAACCATTATGGTTTATTAGCACACATTCAAAACAGTCATATCCATTAATCTCCAAATCGAGCACAAGGAATTGCAGTGATATCAACGTCTATGCATTTCATTATTTTCACATCCAGTGGTCCCAATGTTTCCAGTAAATTTTATTTACTTGGCAGATAACCTAGAAAGTTCGGTGTTCAAAAATGGTTCAAATGGCTCTGAGCACTATGGGACTTAACTTCTAAGGTCAACAGTCCCCTAGGACTTAGAACTACTTAAACCTAACTAACCTAAGGACATCACACACACCCATTCCCGAGGCAGGATTCGAACCTGCGACCGTAGGGGTCATGCGGTTCCAGACTGTAGCGCCTAGAACCGCACGGCCACCCCAGCCGGCGCAAAGTTCGGTGTTTGAAATTTTCTTTTTCTGATGCATTCCTGGCGGTTTATGCTGCTTAACTTGGACGCCGTACGCCTCCTGCGAGAGTCTACAGTTTCCTCGTGCAGTTGACGAGACGCTCAATCGCATGGTTGCTGACGCCCTGTTTCGGGGCGGGCACCTCTGCCTTCCTCTTGCGTCGTATTGCTCTCCAGCATTTCATTAATGTTAATCTGAGTGTAACTGTTTCAATATAGCCTTCAGTTTTTCTACTTGTAATTGTTCCCCTATCAAGGTCTTTCTCACTCTATCCAAATAATTTGTAAAAATTCCTCTGCATGTCGTGACCAGTACCCTTCATTTTTTTTTGGTCATCAGTCTACTGACTACCCTTCATAGTGACCTCAAAGGTTACTGTGCATATCTAAAAGTTTTGGGGCCATCTCTGTTGTTTAATATTCTTCTCTTCTGGGGTGTAGTATCATACGAGTTTCTGGTCATTTGTGCTTAAACCTGATTATTCATTTAATGTATGTTCATGTTTTAATACGTGTTGGTTAGTTATGTTTTAGAAACGTGGCCTGGCCACAACCTCAAGGTATTTATTGGGGCCGTTAATAAGGAGAAAATGGTCATTTGTCGCCATGCCCTGTCTGATGCTGAGGTAAGGTCATGTCTGGCTTTTCTTGTGTGACTGCATCCGTCTCGGTCCTTAGGTTCGTGCCTCAACAACCAAAAATCTTGGGGATGCTATATGACCTTCCTAACTATCCTTCAGGGCATGCAATTGTAACTATTTTCAGTTTAATTAATTAGTGTTGCAAATTGAATTTGGTTTGCCTCTCTTAGAGCTATTACTGAATGAGTTAGTTTAATACGTAATTTAATGGATACTCAAATCCTAACTTAGTCAGCAGTAAGTTGATTCATTAGTTATTTAATTGCACCTTACTGAAGGGGCTTAGATGTCTTGTGCCTCCTTTGGTGAATGACTGTTGCGCCCGTATTACTGTATGATTTGGATATGTCTTGTTAGGCGATTCCTTCGCTGCGCTGTTTCCCACTTGGCAGCGCTTCTCATTTTGGTTGGAGTGCCTGGAGGGGTTTGGGCGGAGGGGGGGGGGGAGGCGCGATGGTGGGGGTGGTGAGGGGGGGGAGGGAAGCGTGCGTCTGCTCTGCGCGACGCGACTCCCGCACGCTGTTTGTTGGGCAGCGTGAGGTCTGACACCGTCACCTATCTCTGCCGGCTCCTTTCATGTCGCTTCGGCAGCTGCCCAAGTTGAGTTTGCCTTTCGTTCTCTAATTTTTAGCCGCTTGTTCCTCAGTGCCTCACGTACTGAGAGTCTGTCTAGACCTTTGATTGTTATTGCCGGTGGAATCCACCGATATTAAGGACTTACTGCCCTTGACTCAAACACTTGTTATTCAGTTGTATTTTTGCTAATTAATTCATTCTCTTAGGAGGGACCTTTCTTAAAGATTGTTGTTCTGAAATTGTTTCGGGACCCACTGCCAACTTGGTATTGCATTAAAAACAATTGTAAGTTTTTTTTACCTGTTTGCTTTTCACAAGTCAGGCGCCGGCCGGTGCGGCCGTGTGGTTCTAGGTGCTTCAGTCTGGAACCGCGTGACCGCTACGGTCGCAGGTTCGAATCCTGCCTCGGGCATGGATGTTTGTGATGTCCTTAGGCTAGTTAGGTTGAAGTAGTTCTAAGTTCTAGGGGACTGATGACCACAGATGTTAAGTCCCGTAGTATTCAGAGCAATTTGAACCATTTTTTTGAACAAGTCAGTCAGTATTGAACATTTGTCCAGCACGTTATATGACAATTTTGTTGTTGTCTGATTCTCATTCAGCACTGCCTCAACTAATTATTTTAAATTTTTTGTACTTCCCTTTCTTTTAAAATTAATTGGATTGTGAAGCACAATATTTAAACTCGTAATGTCATTAACAGTGTTACAATTGACAATTGTTCGAATTCTTTGGAGAAAATTAGCCCTTTTTCAGTTGTGATTATCTCCTTAAAAAATAATTTCAAATTGTGAGAAATGATGAAAGATGTCATAACCGTGGCTTGGTCTGCCCGAGGAGCTCTAATCCTTATCCCGTTCCTGGGGGTTTACTTCCTTTTATCTCCGTCAATGCTTCTTTGATGTATAGACTGAAGAGTAGGAGTGAGTGACTGCATCCCAGTGTTATCCATTTTTAATCCGTTTCAGGTAATCCTCTCTAATTTTTCCCGCTTTGTTCTATCTCATATTGTATATTATCCGTGTTGTCCTGTAGTTCACACCTTCTCTTTCAGAATTTCGATCATCTTGCACCATTTTACATCGTCGACCGCATTTCCTAGGTGTCTTGATTTTTTCTTAAGTCCTGCTTCGATTATCAGTCGCAATGTCGTAGCTGTCTCTCTGGTGCCCTGACATTTCCTAAACTCAAACTGATTGTCATCTAACTGACCCTCTGTTTTCTTTCCCTGTCTTCTATATATTCATACACACACTAGGCGTCTTCATCTGGGACATAACTGAACGCGGATTGAATTATTAATACTTCCCAATCCCCGGGTCTCGCCAAGGTTTTGTGAAGATTTCTTTTACTTAAACGGTAAATACCTGAACTGATAATAGCGTACCATTTATATCCAATTGGGAGCCCTTCTGTTCCATTACCAGTTCCCCTGTTAATTGGCTGAAAGGAACCGCCAGTCTACACTGAACTGAATCTGAAACAGCTCGCTATACTCCCTAGACAGACCAGAACTCAATCTGGCGTTTAGCATCTTTACACTGAAAAATCTACAAATCTTTGATGCACTGTCTCCTGACTCCTGTTTGTCAATGCTTTTGTCGTACGTTTATCTTTCAATAGAGGGGTGTGCTAAAATATTTTCAAATTTTTGTATATATCTTTTAAATCCTCTTTATGTTCATTCAGATGGAAATTTTTAATTGGTATCTGATCCCATCTTGCATCACTCTTGTTGCAAATTTAAATTCTTTTGCTAATTACTAAGCTTAACACGAAACTACAGTACCCTCGAGTATTCCATTTTTCCCTCGTCATGGTCAATAACGGAAGGACCAGTATGTTGAATGTGGTACGCAGAAAAACAGGCGAGAGAAGTGCTCTGGTCGACAGCCTCGGCCGGTCTTCCGGCGCGCATTATTGATGGAACACACTCATTCGAGGACGTCCGCCCACAGGTCTTCCCACCAAATCGCCGGCACCTCCCGTCACTAATGTTTTAAAGCCGCCGCGAGTCAACAAATCCCTGTCATCTCGGTTCATCCGACGGGAGGTCCCGTAATTATTGCCTAAATCAACAGTGAATATTAATTAATTATCCTCATTATCGCTTCTCCGCGGAACGCCCGGCGCATCCCTACTGCGGTAACGAATAAACAGGAGATCAATTTTGTCGGATTCGCCGCGCGGGCCGGGGATTAAGCGCGCCAAATTTAAATGGAAATCCGAGCAGAGAGGCCTATCCTCCGCTCCCCCCTCCCTCTTCCCCTCCCTCCCCAGTCCCCACCCCGCGACGCATGCATAATGCATGTCGCTTATGTAAGGCGGCGAAAGGCGCGCGGCCGACCAGGGAGTGGCCGGCAGATACCCGTCCGATAGCGGCCGCCGAGGCGGCAGCGCCGACCCGCGGATGAACTCGTCTGCACGCCGCCTCACCTGAGCCCGCGCCGGAGGCACGCTACCCTTCCAAGCGATATCCTTTTTTTATCTCCCAGTTAGTTTCCATTAATTTCACGAAAACATCCGTTTTCCACACTCTCGGCCCAATGACGAGATAACTTGGTCATATCGAGGAGATATCATGCCTATACTCTGTAAAATCGCCTCTATCTTTGATCGTCTAACTCCTATTCTTCTTCAGCCATTGGATATCCACTCCTGGACGTAGTCCACACGTCAAACTTTGCTGGAGAGTCTGGATCCAGTTTTCTTCCCGAATGTCGTTGGGCCAGCCGGAGTGGCCGTGCGGTTCTAGGCGCTACAGTTTGGAATCGAGCGACCGCTACGGTCGCAGGTGCGAATCCTGCCTCGGGCATGGATGTGTGTGATGTCCTTCGGTTAGTTATGTTTAATTACTTCTAAGTTCTAGGTGACTGAAGACCTCAGAAGTTAAGTCGCATAGTGCTCAGAGCCATTTTTTTTTTTAATGTTGTTGGAGGCCGTTTCTCCATCTCGTCAAACACTCTCGGACGCCACTGCACCAGTGGTTTTGTCCATTTCATTTTTTTTCTGGCCACTGGTACCGTCCAACGGTATTTCAGCGTCGCTATCCTCTCGCTAACGTTATTCACCTACACTACTGGCCATTAAAATTGCTACACAACGAAGATGACGTGCTACAGACGCGAAATTTAACCGACAGGAAGAAGATGCTGTGATATGCAAATCATTAGCTTTTCAGAGCATTCACACAAGGTTGGCGCTAATGGCGACACCTACAAGGTGCTGACATGGGCAAAGTTTCCAACCGATTTCTCATACACAGACAGCAGTTAACCGGCGTTGCCTGGTGAAACGTTGTAGTGATGCCTCGTGTAAGGAGGAGAAATGCGTACCATCACGTTTCTGACTTCGATAAAGGTCGGATTGTAGCCTATCGCGATTGCGGTTTATCGTACACGACATTGCTGCTCGCGTTGGTCGAGATCCAATGACTGTTGGCAGAATATGGAATCGGTGGGTTCAGGAGGGTAATACGGAACGCCGTGCTGGATCCCAACGGCCTCGTATCACTAGCAGTGAAGATGACAGGCATCTTATCCGCATGGCTGTAACGGATCGTGCAGCCACGTCTCGATCCCTGAGTCAACAGATGGGGACGTTTGCAAGACAACAACCGTCAGCACGAACAGTTCGACGACGTTTGCAGCAGCATGAACTATCAGCTTGGAGAACACGGCTGCGGTTACCCTTGACGCTGCATCACAGACAGGAGCGCCAGCGATGGTGTACTCGACGAACCTGGGTGCACGAATGGCGAAGCGTCATTTTTTCGGATGAATCCAGGTTCTGTTTACAGCATCATGATGGTCGCATCCGTGTTTGGCGACATCGTGGTGAACGCACATTGGAAGCGTGTATTCGTCATCGCCATTCTGGCGTATCACCCGGCACGATGGTATGGGGTGCTATTGGTTACACGTCTCGGTCACCTCTTGTTCGCATTGACGGGACTTCCAACAGTGGAGGTTACATTTCAGATGTGTTACGACCCGTGACTGTACTCTTCACTCGATCCTTGCGAATCCCTACATTTCAACAGGATAATGCACGACCGCCTGTGTCAGGTCCTGTACGGGCCTTTCTGAATACAGAAAATGTTCGTAGTGATGAAATGTAAGTAGCATCCAAGTAAGGGAGAGATAGTGGAAACAATACTTATCAACAAAAATAGAGCTGCAGTGTCCTCGTCCAGATAGGCATCAGTCACAGTTCCAGAAATATACCAGCTACACAAACACCTTTTATGACTTCCGAGATTCCTTTGTGAGCCAGCAGGACAAATATTCAGCACGCTTGTCGCACACACTGTCGCACACACTTTGTAACCGCTGTCGTCTTAGAAGATAGTATGCGTTCGACTTTCCAAATTACATAGGCTGTTCCGGTGGTGATCAGGAAACAAACTTCCATAGAAGAGAAAAGGCAAATGTATCAATCAGGGACACGGTGCTTTTGTGCTGAAATGTTCTTCCTCATTCTCACAGCAGGTAGTAATGTCATCAGCGAATCATATCATCGATATCCATTCATCCTGAATTTCACTCTCGGTCCTGAGCCTGACTATTATTTCCATCACTAATTCTTCGATATACAGATTAAGCAGCAGTGTTGAAAGACTACATCCCTGCCTTCCAGGGTTTCTAATCCTACCACTTCGTTCTTGGTTTTCCATTTTTATTTTTGCCCTCTTCGTTCTCGTATTTAGTGTGTTCGGAAATTCCCGTTTCTAGGACTTGTAGAGGGGACCGAGTACGAAAAGGAACTCATGACCAGAAACGAACCGTTTGCGTGGTGCAGCTGTTTTAAAAAAACGTTTGCTAGGTAGGTTTGCAGGAGGGTTGTAATGGCTTGGGGGCGGGCTTAAATCGGATAGGCTGATGTCATTTGACGTCTAACCTACTGCTTTGACCTGGTTCGAGCCTCATTCACGTGTCTGTGTTAGAGCAACATACAGGGTAGAAGAGTACGCATTTGCAGCACACACTGACATGACCCTTCTGTGTGGCGACGCATATGATAATGGATGAGCCGCTCGTGACTTCAACAAGATCGTTACGGACAATATCCGACTCCATCGCGTACCTGTTTCGCAACAATTACGCAACGGCTTCGAGAAAGGTGCTCGTCGCCTTCATCCAGATCGTTATGCACAACGTCCGACTCCATCGCATACCCTTTTCGCCACAAATACGCAAATGCGTCGAGAAAGAGATACCTTCACTGTCAGCAGATGTGAATGTGGTGCTCCAAGGACATACCGCACACAAGAATTGGAAGAGGCCGTCCTGCATCATGTTGAAGAGAACCCGTTTACGAGTACACGAACAGTTGCGTGTGCAATGGATGTTGCTCCCAGCACCGTCTGATACGTTGTGCATGAACAACCACTACATCCATACAACCTCTAACACACCACAGCACCTCAAACACTGACATAACACGTCAATGAGGCCCAAACGAAGTTGGAGAGGCAAGACAGACGTCAGATGACATCATCCAATCCGATGTAAGCAACCTCAACATGACTACCCTGTTGTAAATCTACCTAGCAAACATGTTTTCAAACGGGTGTAGCACGGAAACGGAAGGTTTCCGGACATTGGTTCAAAATGGTTCAAATGGCTCTGAGCACTATGGGACATCTGAATTCATCAGTCCCCTAGAACTTAGAACTACTTAAACCTAACTAACCTAAGGACATCACACACATCCATGCCCGAGGCAGGATTTGAACCTGCGACCGTAGCAGTCGTGTGGTTCCGGACTGAAGCGCCTCGATCCACTCGGCCACCGCGGCCGGCACATGGATTCCTATTCAAAATATGATGTACTCTCTCCCCTCTACAAAGCCTTGAAGTCTGTAAAGGGAATTTCCGAACACCACTCATATTGTATATTACCCGTCTTTCGCTGTTAGTTGCACCTATTTTCCTGAGAATATCTTGTACCATTTTACAATTCCGAACGCAGTTTTAGGTCGACATTCTTTGAAGGCGTCATTATTTTTCTTATATCTTGCTTCCATTATCAAGTGCAACGTGATAACTCGCTCTCTGGTGTCTGTACCTTTCCTAAACTCAAAATGATCGTTGTGTAGCAGATCCTCAGTATCCTGTTCCTGCTATGCTCCACACGTAGATACTGAGAAATTTCTTCCTCAATTTAACGCCTATGTTTAATGCTAGCAGACTACTTCTGGTCAGCAATGCCCTTTTTGCCATTGCTAGTCTGCTTTTACTGTCCTCTTTCCTCCGTCCGTCATTGGTTATTTTGCTGCATAGGTAGCACATTCTTTATTTCATCTACTTCGTGACCACTAGTCCTGATGATACGTTTCTGCTAGTTTTCGTTACTTTCGTCTTTCTTCGACTTACTCTCAGTCCATATTCTGTACTTATTAGACTGTTCATTTCATTCAGCAGATCCTGTAATTCTTCTTCACTTTCATTCAAATTAGCGATGTCGTCAGCGGATCTTATCATTCATATCGTTTCACCTTGAATTTTAATTCATCTCTCTAAAATTCTTTTTCCAGCATTGTTTTTTCGATGTATAGATTGAACAGTAGGAGCGAAAGCCTACATTCCTGCCTGAAAACTTTTTTAAGCCGAGCACCTCGTCCTTGGTCTTCCGCTCTTATTATTCCCTCTTGGCTCTTGTAAGTGTTGTATATCACCCGTCTCTCACGATAGCTTACCCCAATTTTCCTCAGAATCTCGTACATCGTGCAAGATTTTACACTGTCGTACGTTTTTTCCAGATCGACAAATCCAGTGAATGTGTCTTAATTTTCTTTAGTCTTGCTTGTATTATCAACTGCAACGTCAGAATTTCGCCTCTGGTGCTTTTACCTTTCCTAAAGCCAAACTGATCGTCATCTAACACATCCTCAATTTTCTTTTCCATTCTTGTGTATGTTATTTTCAGGAACTTGGATACATAAGCTATTAAGCTGATGGTGCGACAATTCTCCCACTTGTCAGCTCTTGCACTCTTCGGAATATTGTGGATGATATTTTGCGGAAAGTCAGATGGTAGGCCTATATTGCCAAACTCATACATTCTACAAACCAACATGAATAGTCGTTACGTTGACAGTTCCCCCAATGACTTAAGAAATTCTGATTGAATCTTATCTGTCCCTTCTGTCTAACTTGATCTTAAGTCTTCCAAAGCTCTTTTAAATTCTGATTCTAATACTGGGTCCCCTATCTCTTCTATATCGACACAGTTTTAGTTCTTTTATTACATCAACCAAATCTTCCTCCTCATATATACTTCAATGTAGTCTTTCCACCTACCCGCTCTCTCCTCTGCATTTAACAATGGAATTCCCATTGCTCGTTTAATGTTACCACCCCTGATTTTAATTTCACCGAAGGCTGATTTGACTTTTCTGCGTGCTGAGTCAGTCCTTCCAACAATCGATTTCTTCACCTTCTTCACTGAGCCATTTCATCGTAGCTTCCCTGCACTGCCTCTTTATTTCATTCCTAACCGGCTTGTATCTCTATACTCTGAAGTTCCCTGAACATTTCCGTACTTCCTTATTTCATCGATCAAGTGAAGTATTTCTTGTGTTACCCATGGTTTCTTCGCAGTTGTCTCCTTGTACCTAGGTTTTTTCTTCCAACTTCTACGATTGCCCGTTTTAGAGACATCCATTCCTCTTCAATTGAAGTGCCTAGTTAGCTGTTTATTATCACAGTGTCTGCAGCCTCTGAAAACTTCAAAGCATATCTCTTCTTTGCTTAGTACTTCCGTATCCCATTCCTTTGCATATTGATTCGTCCTGATTAAACTTCAGCAAAGTCTTCATCATTACTAAGTTCAAACCAGAGTCTATAACTGCTCTTTGGTACGCCTTACAATCTGATTTCAGAATGTCTGTCTGATCTTCATGTAATCAAACCCAAAGTTTCCTGTATCTCCTACCCTTTCCCACGAATACCTCCTCCTCCTGTGAGTCTTGAATAGAGTATTCGCTACTACTAGCTGAAATTTATCGGAGAACTCCATTAGTGTTTATCCTCTCTCGTTCTCAATACCAAGCCCGTTTTCTCCCATAGCCCTTTCTTCTCCTTATGCTGCAACCGCTTTCCAGTCCCCCATGAGTATTAGATTTTTATCTCCCTTTGTATACTGAATTATCCGCTCATCGAGAAGCGTGAAAAACTTACTTTTGCTTAAAATTAAACAGACTGAATTCATCAATTGTTTTCATGACGAATCTTAGCGACCTCAAACGAACATTAAGCACAATTTCAAACTTGTTTTCGCTCACATGCTGCTTAACATCAATTATTTAACACATTAATTCATGTGTAATGTAATTAGACGTTGGAAGTTACACTACTGGCCATTAAAATTGCTACACGAAGAAGAAATGCAGATGATAAAGGGGTATTCATTGGACAGATATATTATACTAGAACTGATATGTGATTACATTTTCACGTAATTTGGGTGCATAGATCCTGAGAAATCAGTACCCAGAACAACCACCTCTGGCCGTAATAACGGCCTTGATACGCCTGGACATTGAGTCAAACAGAGCTTGGATGGCGTGTACAGGTACAGCTGCTCATGCAGCTTCAACACGATACCACAATTCATCAACAATAGTGACTGGCGTATTGTGACGAACCAGTTGCTCCGCCACCATTGGCCAGACGTTTTCAGTTGGTGAGAGATCTGGAGAAGGTACTGGCCAGGGCAGCAGTCGAACATTTTTCTGTATCCAGAAAGGCCCGTACAGGACCTGCAACATGCGGTCGTGCATTATCCTGCTAAAATGTAGGGTTTCGCAGGGATCGAATGAAGGGTAGAGCCACGGGTCGTTACACTTCTAAAATGTAACGTCCACTGTTCAAAGTGCCGTCAATGCGAACAAGAGGCGACCGAGACGTGTAACCTATGGCACCCCATACCATCACGTCGGGTGATACGCCAGTATGGCGATGACGAATACACGCTTCCAATGTGCGTTCACCGCGATGTTGCCAAACACGGATGCAACCATCATGATGCTGTAAACAGAACCTGGATTCATCCGAAAAAATGACGTTTTGCCATTCGTGCACCCACATTCGTCGTTGAGTGCACCATCGCAGGCACTCCTGTCTGTGATGCAGCGTCAAGGGTAACGGCAGCCATGTTCTCCGAGCTGATAGTCCATGCTGCTGCAAACGACGTTGAGCTGTTCGTGCAGATGGTTGTTGTCTTGCAAACGTCCCCATCCATTGACTCAGGGATCGAGACGTGGCTGCACGATCCGCTACAGCCATGCGGATAAGATGCCTGTCATCTCGGCTGCTGGTGATACGGGGTCGTTGGGATCCAGCACGGCGTTCCTTATTTCCCTCCTGAACCCACCGATTCCATATTCTGCTAACAGTCACTCGATCTCGACCAACGCGAGCAGCAATGTCGCGTTACGATAAACCGCAATCGCGATAGGTTACAATCCGACCTGTATCAAAGTCGGAAACGTGATGGTACGCATTTCTTCCCTTACACGAGGCATCATAACAACGTTTCACCAGGCAACGCCGGTCAACTGCTGTTTGTGTATGAGAAATCGGTTGGAAACTTTCCTCATGTCAGCACGTTGTAGGTGTCGCCCCGGCCCCAACCTTGTGTGAATGCTCTGAAAAGCTAATCATTTGCATATCACAGCATCTTCTTCCCGTGGATTAAATTTCGCGTCTGTAGCACGTCATCTTCGTGGTGTAGCAATTTTAATGGCCAGTAGTGTATTTTATAGATGGAGTTAGTTTCTTTAAAGAATCATATGTTGCCTGGTAAGCGAAATATGAAACAACTTTGTCCATGGCTTAGCTCTTCTCGTTACACAAAGCCGTGGTAGTGGAAGGTGGGAAAGTCTCGTTACGGGTGCGTGCAGAGGGAAATACGGCAAATGTGGCAGCAGTTATGAAGGTGGACAGCCGGCTGGCAGTTTGCACGGAGGTCGCAGCAGGCAGGCAGTGAGAGCTGTTGGGCCGCCATTGTCGCCGAATTTAAAGGCCGCTGCGTGGCGGGCGTTCCGGCCTTATCTCGGGCGGGCACTCCCGGGCGAGGGCAATCGCGGGCGATTTACAGGGCCGCCCGCGCCGTAAATTGAATTGTTCTCTCGCAGCCGGCCGGCTGGACGCAGTGCGCGTCGCTCGTTTATTTCGATTATTTGCGTTTACCTCGGCCACTGCAGAGGGAGGAAGGAGGCGCGCTTCACGTCCGGCCGGCACCTGCTCCGCGCCTTCGCTGGCTGGCGAGGCCGTGACTGCGATGGTGCTGCGCTGGCGAGCGGTCCGGTGCTAATGTTAAGCCGTCGGCACACGGACCGTGCATCCGAACGTTGAGCGTTGAGCGTGCCGAGCTTCTGACGTCACAGCATGGAATAGCACGCTCGGGAGTCTTTCCGAACGTGCAGAGCACTATCTGGCATGTCAGATATTCTCAGCGTGCGTCTGAGCGTTGACCAATGACATGGCACAACGCCACCTACGTCACACGCACGCCGTCTCCCTTCAGTACAGAGTTGTGACGCGCCATATTGTCATTCATTTCAAGCCTATACGTATATATGCCGTTCCGAGCACCAGCAAATTGAGAATCACTGCAAAACTCATTGTTAACTGTGTGATTCGTTCCAATAAAATAATGAGAAACATCATATTCGCGGCAAAATAATTATTGTAACTTGCGTATAATGAGAGTAGGCTATTTGAAGGCAGCGACACACTGAAGATCCACCCAAAACTCATTGTTCTTGGTACAATGTGTTATAATTAAATTTCAGTTAATAAAATATCTACGATTAAAGTTTCTAGCAAGAGGTAAGGTACTATCATTAGATACAGCAGACTTGATGTTGGTATAGCGTAATGAATAGCATCATTGTATACTAATGAGGTTTTTTTTGTTGGGGCGGTGGTTCGCGTCCTGACACGAAAAATTTTTTTTTCCTAACATTCGTGTTTTTATTAGGTTCTGATACTTTATTATTAGTTAAATATAAGTATAGACTGTAATGTTTGATTTTATGTAAATACAAGTTCACTTTTTTTTGAGGGGTGACTTTGTTCGATTGGCTTAATCTAAAGGACAGCTTACGCTACTTGTATAAAGGTATTTTTTCTCCTTTTTCTTTTACGCTTCGTAATTGACATGTTGCAAAGATTCTGCTGCTGGGTACGAACAGTGATCAAGTAAGACTGACCTTGGGGTTTTACTAAAATGTGGGAATGATGAAATAATGTTTATCTTATGCGGAAAGTATTCCAATTTTGTAACGCACTGCTTGTAATGGAACTTTTATAAGCCTGTGTCCTTATTGATTGGACATGGTACTTTCCTTTTCGTGGACGATGGAAGAAATGTGCATTTTAATAGAGCTAACGTGGGAACTTTACGCGCCCGGTGAGTAAACAGTGTGATTAACGAACTAGAAACATCCCTCAACTGTCGCTTGAGTGCGTTGCGATCGCGTATACCACGTTGGGGTCCACGTACCGTATGCACAAGTCGCATCATTCCTGAGCGTTGAGCAGCACGTTGAACTCAGCACGCCCAACGTTAACGTTCGGCAGCACGGTCTGTGTGCCGACGGTTTTACCGAAAGGCTGACGGCGTATCAGCCACTGCTGTAGATTCGTGGTGTCATACGGCCTCTTTGGCGAGCAACAGCTTATCTGTTTCCCAGCTGCTGTACCAGCGTGCGTTGCAACGCCCATTTTTCTCAGTAGGTACACATAAACAAATCAGATAAATTAAGATTTACAAAATATTTTGTACATTTAGGTGAATTTAAAAATGTTCGTTCACGTAGTTTGGGTTATCTTTTCGGTGCTTCCGCATTCTGCAAGAAAGCGAAGATTTTTGCCTGCAGCTTCGCCCACCTGTGCATTTGTCGCACATACAGGTTGTTCCAAAAATTTTGCGAGAAACTTCAAGGGGCCGAAGAGGGTGTGTGGAGGAACAAATCCGAGATAGTAATTCACGTCCCGAAACGTCATCCACCAACGTTACAGACCGTCGAAGTTACAGGCGACGGCTCCTGCCGCTAGGCAACCATTTCGGCAGCAAACGTGCCCTTTACGCAGACGGACCGTCACACACGGTTGTCTGCTATTCAGTGATCGTGATGATTGCTACGATCGCCAGTGGAGAAGGTGGAGCTAGCGTGTGACTAGAAAAAGGTCTTGTATCCTGTTGTGTCGGCTACTGTGGGAATCAGCACCGACTCAAACAAGAAAGGAGAGAAATTGCGATGACCGGTGGCGGGAGACCAAAATGATCTGTACATAACATTTGCTGATTAATAGATTACTGTATTTCTAAAATGGGAGCCGGCCGAAGTGGCCGTGAGGTTCTAGCCGCTGCAGTCTGGAACCGCGAGACCGCTACAGTCGCAGGTTCGAATCCTGCCTCGGGCATGGATGTGTGTGATGTCCTTAGGTTAGTTAGGTTTAAGTAGTTCTAAGTTTTAGGGGACTGATGACCTCAGATGTTCCATAGTGCTCAGAGCAATTTTTTTGTCTACGAAGGAGAAAGCGCAAAGTGTTTCGTGGTTTCTTGAAACACTGTCACCTATTACACTTCAGCGACAGTTCCGAAGTACCTGTGGGTCGGGATCTACAATATGTGACGAGCATCAAATCGTGGAATGAAAAGTTTAAAGTGTTTCGCAGTGCTGGTGACAAGACAAGTAGTGGAAGACCTGCACTGAGTGACGATACTGTTGACAGCGTGCTTACAGCTTTTCAGTGCATTCCACGGAAATGGCGCATCATGCTTCCAGAAAAGCACGCATACCTTAGAGCACTGCGGTGAAGATTTTACACAAACGGTTGCATTTCCATACATACAAAGTGCAATTTCTGAAGATTTGTAGCCAGATGAGAGGCCCAGACCGATAAAGTTTGTTTATGTGATGAAGCGAGCTTTTATATTTGCAGGAGAGTAAACAGGCATCTTATCCATCTTGGTGTGGTGGGGGGGGGGGGGGGGGTAGGTCGGAGAACCCACATATCGTCGTACAGCAGATGAGAGACGCCAGAAAGTGAGAGTTTTTTTCACTGAGCCTACTATTATGGTAACAGTTTACTTGGACATGTTGGAACTTCTCGATGCAGCGCAGTTATAGGAATTTCAAACATGTATATTGTTTAAAAAAGATGGGTGTTATTTGTTTCCCAGTTCTTGGATGAAACGTTTTCTGCAAGGTGTATCGGTAGAGAGGGTCCAACATCGTACCCACTGCGTTCAGCAGACATAACCTCTCCTGATATTTTTTGTGAGCTTATGTTAAAGATGAAGGACGAAGAATGAGACAGTTCCAGAAGAATCGAAATTAGTTGCAATATGCCCGATATACAAGAAGGGAAACAAAATGGAATGTGGTAACTGCAGAGGCATCAGCTTGCTGAATATAACCTATGAATATGAACATGGTATCTGTTCTTTCGGACATGTCCGAATAGTTAAGGCTAATCGGCCATTGACCTTCTTCTTCTGTGCGGATGCACACGTGTTGCCCTAACTCTTACTGGTCTCGGTAAGTTTGTTTGCCGCGAGTAATGAGTGTAATGGGCAGGGGCACTACGAGTGTTGTGTGTGGACATTAAGTTGGGAACGTGAGTTTTACGGGGAGCGTGCAAGAGCTAAATCCCTGCAGTCGCACTATCCGCTGTGCTCTCGGTGGCTCAGACGGATAGAGCGCCTGCGGTGTAAGGAGTAAATCAAGGGTTCGAGTCCCGGTCAGGACACACATTTTCAACTGTCCCCGTTGATGTATATCAACACCTGTCGACAGCGTAGGGTCTTGATTTAATTATCATTTCATAACCTATGAAGTACTGTCTGCCTTTAGACTGGGTGTTTGTGTTGTCCTCATCATTTCATCATCACTCATGAAAGTGGCGAGATTGGACAGAGCAAGGGTTGGGAATTTGTATGGGCGCTGATAACCGCACAGTTGAGCGCCCCACAAACCAAACATCATCATCATCATCGTCGGTCTTTAGTCTCAGAAAATTGCAACTATTCATAGAGAACAACATAGAATAATCCCGAGCTGGCTTTTTACCAAACGTATTGACAAAAGACCACATTTTTTCTCTAATTGTTTGAAAAACATTGGCCATATGATAAAGGTATCTACGGTCTGTTCGACAGCACCCACGCAAGTAGCCTATACTGCGTGACTTGAGAATCACTGAGAAGCTAGGGAGAATGGTGCAAACTTGTATGGATGGGTCAAGGGCAACACTGCGTTACTGAAGGGTCACATCAGAAATGTTCGCGACTGCGACAGGACTCAAGACAAGGCGATGCTCTGTCATGTGTTCTGTTCATTGTCACCTAACAGGAAGTAATAAGAGAATGTAGGCCACAGTACTGGCCTGGAATACAGATGGATGCTAATTTCAATTGTCTCACACATACAGATGATATTCTGCTGCCAACAACTAGATCAAACCATAATTTCAATGGAATGTACCAGAAAATGGACAACTGCGCACACGATGCTGGGCTAGTGGTGAATAAAGACGAAACGGAGTTTACACAACTAGGAAACAAACAAGAACAGCGAGACTTTCTTAATATAGATAGCTTGAGGTTCAAGAGAGTTCACTACCTGAGATACGTGGGATCTTAGTTTAACAGCGACAACAGCATAGAAATGGACATAAAGGAAGTGGGAATGAAATGCATGTGATCCCTTAGGGAGACGTTCACGTCAAAATCAACATCAGCTAAGACTAAGCAGCAGTATGCCCAGTAGTAATATACAGTTCAGAAACCTGGGGCATGAGTAAACGAGAAAGGAAAAACTATTAATATTTAAAAGAAGAGTAATGAGGAAGATATGGTGTCCGATCTTAGATAAAAGAGAATGGAGAAGGAGGAAGAACGAGGAAATCTACTTCTTGACGCAACAACCAACAGTACCACAGAAGCTAAAGGGCCAAAGACCCAGTGGGCGAGATGTGTAGCCCCAGTGGCTGAGCTATGTAGTCCATATGAAATAAGAAAGACAGGTGAAGAAAGTACTTGAGCGGAAACCAAAAACCAAGACGCCCCATAGGCAATGGATGGACGAACTGGCGATGGATCTTGCAGCTCTGGGGACTGAAGACACCTGGAAGGACCGAGCATAAAACAGAAAGGAACTGAGGCAGATGGTGGAAGCAGCGTGTTCTATGCAGGGTTTGTAACCGCTGGATAAGTACATTACGTTCACGTTAAAGTGTTCGGTTCTCCATTTTCTACGTACAAACTCTCAGGTATTAGTACGAGAAACTGCAGAAGCGGTAACGGATGAGATGTTGGCAAAAACGTGTAATTTTCAACAAATCGCATTGCTATACCTAGCAAAGTCTTTAGAAGTAAATTTTTGTAATCAGGGGAACACTTTATACTGAGTTGTCAAAAGTAACGTAAGGTAAAACGCGTCATTTGGAAAGATAATAATATTAATAATAAAAATATAGCACTGCAACCAAGACTGCTTGCATCTTAGCGTTATACATGCTGGTTGCTGTACCAACCCCGTTATGAACTGGAAAAAGTTCTCGTTGGAAGTGCCCTGCAGAAAGAGGCCATGCTGCCTCTATGGCCGCGAGTAATTGCAAAAATGTTGCCGGTGCATGATTTTGCGCACGAACTGATCCCACGATTATGTCCCATGACTGGCGATCTGGGCGGCAAAATAATTCACTCGAATTGCCCAGGATGTTCTTAAAAACAATCGTGAGCAATTGCGACCCCCGACAGTACGGTCTGCGCCAAACTCGAACCCTACTCAGCTCCTATCAGCTGAAATCTGGACTCGTCTGGACGGGTCACGGTTTTCAGCCGTCTACAATCCAAGTGATATGGTCACGTGTAGGACTGCTGATATGTTTAAAAATACCGCGAATCTAATATATCATTTAAAAAAATATCGTTATCGGCCTTCGACATACCTGTGACAGTATCGATATTCGACGTAATAAATATCGACTGCAAGCCCTTAAAAATAATGGCTGTACATCATAAATATACTGCCAGTTTTAGAGCTGTATATTTAACTTTTGATTTATTATTAGATGTTCTGTACATCAACAAGCTAGCAACCTGGTTATCCCCCTTCGATCAAGAAATGAAAGGAAATTGAAGTACGTTCACATGTTCACAACATCGCTTTAGTAACAGTGGTAACTGCATGTAAATGGTACAATAAAAGGTCTCCGATGGCTCCGTCGATCGGTTTCGTCACATATCAGATTTGTCCGGAACACTTTATGTCGACTTCCCTGTTTTTTTCATTTCGGCCAACGCAAGGCTGTGTTGTTAAAATTGCGTGTTGAAGTTAAACGTTGAAATTTCTGTTGGTAGCACCAAGCGACGATTACGTTAGCATTTCCCCTCACATGTCTCCACCCACCTCAAAGATCAATCTTGTCATTTAGATTTTTGTTCATCATCTTGAGCAACTGTTTTTGAAGAATGGCGATGTGAAGAAATAGTACATTTGTTGCATTAAGATTGCTTTTTAACACAATTGGTGTGTTCACATCGGACATCTTGTTATTCCATTTACACCACCATTCCCCAGTGCAATTGGACTACTTCTCTGTGCCACCTATGCTTACTTCACACAGTCAAAGAGAAAGAATAGAGGTGATGAAAGCTAGTTCTATTAAAATTTCAAAACAAGAATTTTAAATATTTACCGAAAACTCTGAAAAAATAATAAAATAAAAATATCGGCATTCGAAACTGCCACTGAATCAATATATCGATGTATGGGGCAATGTATGTAGCCGATAAATATCGATATGTCGGAAAAGTCATCGATATATCGAAATTGAGTCAACAGGCCCAGTCACAAGCCCAGGGGGGCGCCGAACGTGACGCAGTGCTGTTAGTGAAAAAACACTCCCTTCGGTCGTCTGCTGCCATAGCCCATTAACGACATATTTCGCCACACTGTCCTAAAAGATACGTTTATCGAACGTCCCAGATTGACTTCTGCAGTTATTTCAGGTGACGTTGCTTCTCTGTTAGGACTGACAACTCTATGGAAACGCCGCTGATCTTGGGTGCTAAGTAAAGGCCGTCGCGCGGTGCGTCGTCCGTGGTGAGACGTAAGGCCTGAAAATTGGTATTATCGGCACACTCCTGACACTGCGGATCTCGGAATATCGAATTCCCTAACTATTTCCGAAACGGAATGACTCAAGTACCTAGCTCCAACTACCATTCCACGTTCAGAGTCTGGTAATTCCTGTCGTGCGACCATAATGACGTCGGATACGTTTTCACATGAATCCCATGAGCACAAATGAATTACCTGAGTACAAATGACAGCTGTGCCAGTGGACTGCCCTCTTGTACCTTCGGTTCACGATACTGACGCCATCTGTACATGTGTATATCGCAGTCGCATTACAGTTGTCAGCTCAGTATGTATACTACTAGCCATTAAAAATGCTACACCAAGAAGAAAGGCAGATGGTAAACGGGTATTCATTGGACCAATATATTATACTAGAACTGACATGTGACTACATTTTCACGCAGTTTGGGTGCATAGATCCGGAGAAATCAGTACGCAGAAAAACCACCTCTGGCCGTAATAACGGCCTTGATACGCCCGGCATTGAGTCAAACAGAGCTTGGATGGCGTGTACAGGTACAGCTGCCCATGCAGCTTCAACACGATACCACGGTTCATCAAGAGTAGCGACTGGCGTATTATGACGAGCTAGTTGTTCGGCCACCATTGACCAGACATTTTCAATTGGTGAGAGATCTGGAGAATGTACTGGCCAGGGCAACAATCGAACATTTTCTGTATCCAGAAAGGACCGTACAGGACCTGCAACATGCCGTCGTGCATTATCGTTCTGAAATGTAGGGTTTCGCAGGGATCGAATGAAATGTAACATCCACTGTTCAAAGTGCCGTCAATGCGAACAAGAGGTGACCGAGACGTGAAACCAATGGGACCCCATACCATCACGCCGGGTGATACGCCAGTATGGCGATGACGAATACACGCTTCCAATGTGCGTTCACCGCGATGTCTCCAAACACGGATGTAACCATCACGATGCTGTAAACAGAACCTGGATTCATCCGCAAAAATGACGTTTTGCCATTCGTGCACACAGGTTGGTCGTTGAGTACACCATCACAGGCGCTCCTGTCTGTGATGCAGCGTCAAGGGTAACCGCAGCCGTGGTCTCCGAGCTGATAGTCCATGCTGCTACAAACGTCGTCGAACTGTTCGTGCATATGATTGTTGTCTTTCAAACGTCCCCATCTGTTGACTCAGGGATCAAGACGTGGCTGCACGATCCGTTACAGCCATGCGGATAATATGCCTGTCATCTCGAGTGCTAGTGATACGAGGGCGTTGGGATCCAGCACGGCGTTCCGTATTACCGTCCCAAACCTACCGATTCCTTATTCTGCCAACAGTCATTGGATGTCGACCAACGCGAGCAGCAATGTCACGACACGATAAACCGCAATCGCGATAGGCTATAATCCGACCTTTATCAAAGTCGGAAACGTGATGGTACGCATTTCTCCTCCATACACGAGGCATCACAACAACGCTTCACCAGGCAACGCCGGTCAACTGCTGTTTGTGTATGAGAAATAGGTTGGAAACTTTCATCATGTCAGCACGTTGTGGGTGTCGCCACCGGCGCCAGCCTTGTATGAATGCTCTGAAAAGCTAATCATTTGCATATCGCGGCATCTTCGTCCTGTCGGTTAAATTTCGCGTCTGTAGCACTTCATCTTCGTGGTGTAGCAATTTTAATGTCCAGTACTGTATCAGAAACAGGAGAGAACCTGTTTCTTGAAATTACGAATGCCCACGTATTAGTGATGCACTTGGAATTTGATTACACAGGTTTGTGTGATGTAAATAAGGTGAAGACGTTATAGACTAACTCTGGCTCCGTCCCTTCTGCACCTAATGCGGTATCCGCCTGGACGCTACAGCTGCCCTGTGCCCCTGGTGACACGCGACTCGGGTGGCGAGGAACGCGCCACCTGGGACCGCGCCGCCGCCGCCGCCGCCGCCGCCGCCGTGCAGTTGGCGCGCCGCCCTGCGAGGTGTCAGCGCGGCTGCCAGATTGGCAGATGCGCGGCCGGGCCTCGGCGGCGACTTCACAGCGGCGGCTTCTGCGAAGCGCGCCATCTGATGGGCAGCCTCCGCGGCTGCCGACGTCGCGCGGCCGGCGTCACAGGCGCCGGCGCCGGCGCCGCCACCGCCGACGGCCAGCCGCCTGCCACTCAGCGCCCGGCATCTGTCGCAGAGGCTCTTCGCATTTCCCTGTACTCTGACGTCCGTTAAAGTTGCAGCACAAAGGATGGTCGTGCATGACGAAACACTATGCGTATACAGCGCAGTGGGTGTTATCAGGGAGAGAAATTTAGAACAAATAGCTTCCACCTATGGAAGCTGCGACTCTGACGGCCTGGGTATGGAATCGAACTCAGCTTGGATGACAGATGCAGGAGTGGCATTCCATGTTTCTTCTATTCTTTGCCAGTCTACCGCAGTGGCTCTGCCGAATGGTGGCATACTGGTCTTCCGGCAACCAGGGACCAAACGTTTTCACCGGGTAAGAGTGCTAGAGAAAGAACTTGCCTGAGCAACAGCCTAGAGCAGGGGCGGGCAAACGTTGCACGCGGCTCATGAGCGCACAGCGCTGTACGTGTGCCGCTCGTGTGCAATCGTCGACCGGGGCTGTGGCGACTCTAGTACCTTCCGCAGCTGAAGAACTCGCGTAAGAACAAATGGACGTGGTCAGCCCATAGAGGGCTCCGCCTCCGCGGCGGCTATTCCGCGCAGCGGCTCTCGCGCAGCGAGGGCGCCACCGCTACGCCACGTGCAGACAGCGGCCAATAGCCGCTCCCTCCGGTTTCGTATTTAGGGACCCGCTCTGTCCTAGTCCATCTTCGGCGGTAATCCGGATAGGATACCGCCCTTCGATTGGCGTTTCGGCTCTAATCGAAGCGTTAGGTGTATTGCAGGTGCCAGCCAGCCAGCCAGCCAGCCCAGCAGAGCCGCAGTGGTCCAGCAGCAGCAGCAGCAGCAGCAGCAGCGGTCCCGGTTCCAGTCCCAGTCCCGGTCTGCAGCGGCGGTCCAGCCAGCCAGCCAGCCAGCAGCAGCAGCAGCAGCCCCGGCCCCGTCCGCGGCAGCAGCAGCAGCAGCGGCTGCCACTCGCCGTCGTCGTCGCCGTCGCCATCGCCGTCGCCGTCGCTGTCGCCTTCACCGTCACCATCTCCGGCGCCAACTGCTGCGTCCACCCCGGGACCTGTCCCATCTCACCACCTCGCTATAGCTCCCATCCCTCATATCACCACCCGCCCTTCTGCCGCCATTAAACGCCCTAGTGGCACCACCACCTCCTCCGCTCCCAAAAAGGCCCCGCCCCGTCCTCGTCCTCCATCCCCCCCCCAGGATGCCATGGATGTCTCCCCACCTGGCCCTGCTCCCTCCGCCTCCTCCTCCTCCTCCCCCCCTCCTTATACAAATACCTCCACTCCCATCCCGATCCTTCCCTTCTCGAGGCCCGGAATCTCTCCCTCCTCCTCCGCCAACACTTCCCTGGTGCCCCCATCTCTCTCCTCACTCCCAGACTGGATTCTGTTCTCATCTCCTCCCCCAGCCCAACCCTCGATACTGACATCCACTCCCGCCTCCCCATTACCCGTTTTGGCCCCAACGCCTCCCTCGCCCCTGCTCCTTCTCCATCTCCTACACTCCAACCCCAACCCCCGCGTCGCCCGCCGACCCTCACCGCCGTGATCACTTGGCTCAGTCCGTCGATCACGGAGGAGGAGGTGTTGGTGGAGCTCAATGGCGCATCCCACACTGGAGGTGCGGGCGGTCCGCCGCATTTTCAACTCGGCCGGCCCCACCCGCCTTATGCGGGTTTTCTCCGAGGATGCCCCTCCATTGACCGTCTCCTGAAGGAGGGTGCCCTCCTCTTCGACCAGCACTACAAGGTCGACCCCTCCCGTTCCCCTCCTCAATCCCTGCACTGCCAGAGGTGTCTGCGCTATAATGCACACCCAACAGCTGAGTGCCGCGAGGCCCCCACCTGCCCGCATTGTAGGCAAGCGCACTTCCTCCGGCAGTGCCCTAACCTTCAATCCCCTCCCTCCTGCAATACCTGCAATCTCCCCCATCCCACCTACTCCCAAAAGTGTAAAGCCCGACACCCTCCGACCACTCCTGAACTCACCGTCCCTGTCCGTCCTCTGGACGCCCCCACCCCTCCTGGCAATTCCCTTCGTCCCCCCCCCCCTCCCACCGCTGAGGACATCATCAGGTTCATCACCATCGTCTTTCAGAATGTCCATCCCTTTCAGCGCCCCCACACCCTCCAACAGATCTCCCTCGCTGCCCGTTCCATTTTCCAACTCAAAATGTACGCCACCTACTCCCACAACCAGGCCCATTTCACCTTCTCCCATCTTGACATCCTCGTCTAAATCCCTGTCATGGCGCGACAGCAACGTATCCTTTTCAACAATATCCGCTCCCTTCCCACCAACAAGAACCTCTTCCTGCATACCCTTGCCACCCACCGTGTAGATGCCTTCCTCCTCAATGAAACCTTCCTCCAACCCCACCACTCCATCCACACCTCACCCTATCTCCTCCACTGCTCCAATAATCCTCTCCCAATTGCGCGTGGCGGAGTTTCCATTGGTCACCACCGCCAGATCCCCGCTCGGCTCCAACCTCTCCTTCCCGACCCCACCGAACACCTGATCCTTAGTCTCTTCTTCCCCGGCCTTACCATTACCTGCGCCACCATCTATGTCCGCCCCAACGCCCCTATTCCTTTCGACTTCCTCTCCCACATCGACCGCACCTTCTCCTCCTACGTGATCGCCGCCGACCTCAACATCCATAGTCGTTCCGCTGCCCAGTTACGGCGGTGGCATCGGTTCCTCTCCTCCCTTCAAGGCGACCTCATCCCCATCCCCCAGCACACCCATCCCAAATCCAACTCCACTCCTGATGTTATCCTCTCCTCCCCCAACCTCCTTGGCCGCATATCGGTGGATGTCCTGGAGCCTATTGGTAGCGACCATCTACCTGTCCTCCTCACCGTTTCAGACGGTCGTCGCCCCCGCCCCGACCCTCGTACTGACCCTCCCCCCAAGTACGTCCATGACCATTGCCGTGCCAACTGGAATGCCTACCGGGAAACCCTTTCCACCCAGGTCCATAGCCACCCCTTCACCTACCACCACCCTGACGATGTTACCCATGCCGCCTCCTTTCTCCAGCAGACCTTGTCTGAGGCTGTGGAGGCCCACGTCCCTACTATCGCCGTCCACCCCCACCATCCTACCCTACCCCCACAGGCCGTCCTCCTCCTCTGTGAATCCTGTTGTCTCTACCGTGCCTTCCTCTGCACGCGTGACCCGGACACACTACGACGCCACCGGCAACTACAGCGACACATTCGTAATTTGCTCGCGGCTAAGAAATGCCGGGACTGGCGACAGACATGCACCCGTTTAAATGCTACACTCCCAATAAACTCGTCCAAGTTCTGGTCGGCCTTCCGTCGCCTTACCGGAAGTAAACCCTCCCCCTATTATCCTCTTCTCCATGATGATCACCCTTTCCCTGACACCCTTAGTAAGGCCAATCACTTTGCCTCCTACCTCTCCGATGTATTTTCTATCCCCAATGATCCCCAGTTCGATTACTCCCTCTTCCCGGATATCCGCGATCGAACTGACACCTCTGTCCCTCCCCTCGCTCCTGGTTTCCAGTACTTGGACAACATTGCACACACGGAACTCAATGCCCCTATCACTACACAGGATCTCATTGATACACTCCGCACCAAACGCAACACCGCTCCTGGTCACGATCGTGTCACCTACCGTCACCTTCGTGAAGCTCCTGTCCTTTTCCTCTCCACCCTGGCCAGGCTCTACAATGTAGTCCTGTCCACCAGTTACTACCCTGACCTGTGGAAAACCTCCCGTATCCTCATGTTCCTTGAACCTGGTAAACCGCCGTCTGCTGTATCCTCCTACCGTCCCATTAGCCTTACCTCGGTCTTCAGCAAGGTCCTGGAATCTATCCTCACCCGACGCATCCACCAGCATCTCTGCCAGCACCGCCTCCTTCCCGTTTCCCAGTGTGGCTTTCGACCGTCCTTCTCTTCCGACGACCTTCTCCTTCACCTCACTCATCTCCTTTCCGAACAGCTTAATTCCCGTCACTCCGCAATCTTCCTCTCCCTGGACCTCGAACGTGCTTATGACCGTGTATGGCATTCCGGTCTCCTCTTCAAGCTCCAGACCTTCGCCCTTCCTATTAACTACGTCCGTCTGATCGGCTCCTTTCTCTCCCGCTGTCCTTGCTATGTCACCATCCATAACTCCGATTCCTACACCTTTTTCCCCTCCACCGTCTGCGTCCTCTCCCCCCTTCTGTACCTTTTGTACACAGCAGACATGCCGCCGCCGTCACCACCCGTCCACCTTCTCCAGTTTGCCGATGACACCGCCTTCCTTGCCCTTGCCCCCACCCTACAGCGCTCCCAACACCTTCTCCAATCCCATCTTGACCGGTTCACCGCTTGGTGCAACCAGTGGTTGCTCAAGGTCAATCCCTCCAAAACCCAGGCGATCATTGTTGGCAAAACCACCCCTTCCTTCCGTCTCCTTGATTTCTATATCACCATCTATGGCCATCCTATCGCCCTCACTCCCACCCTTAAGTACCTTGGCGTCACCTTCGACCGCCGCCTCTCCTGGACTCCCCACCTCCAGACAATCCAAGCCAAGGCATGCTCCCGACTCAGTCTCCTCAAGCTCCTCTCCGGCCGTATGTGGGGTCTGGACCCCTTCACTATCCTCTACACCTATAAATTCCTCATCTGCCCTATCCTTTGTTATGCCCATCCGGCTTGGATCTCCGCCCCCCATACCTTTTATAAATCCCTCCAAATCCTTGAACGTAATGCTCTCTGCCTCGCCTATTGCATCCGTCTCCCCTCCCCCACGCGGACCCTGTATGATCTCATCCCCTTCCCCCACCTCCTCCTTTTCCTTGAAAAGATATGGATCCTGTACACCTCCTGCAAGCTCTATCCTCCTCACCCGCTTGTCTCCCCAATCCTCTCCCACCCCCGCCCGCTGCCGCGCCTGTATTCGCTCATCCCACCTGGTCTCCACCTCTCCACTCTCCTTATCCTCTCCCAAGGTGGCTTCCGCCAGCTCCCCCTCCCTGATGATGCCCTCCTCCCCTCCATATACCCCTCCTACCAACTGTGATCCTCCCACCCTCCTCCTGTGCTTGCTCCTCTGGGCACCTCCCTCCCTTCTCTCCCTTTTCCCTCCCTCCTCCCTTTCTCCCCCCTCCTCCCCTAGGCCTCCCCTCCCCTGTCCCTCTCCTCCTGCCCCCGTCTCCTCAGCCATTGCCATCCTTTTTCTCCCCTCTCCCCCACCTCACCCCTGTTCCCCTCTTGGCAGGTCCCTGGACTCGCACACGCTCAGTGGACATTCGCGCGCCGGAGATCACCGCCATCAGTGTTTCGTGTGTGCCGTCATGTTTAGTGTTCAGTGTTTCACCGTCACACTCCATCGTTCACCAGTGCCATCGTCTTCTTCAGTGTTTGTGCGTCGTATCAACAGTTTGCAGTGTGGATTATCGTCGAGTGTGAACGGCTTCGTGTTTGTCTTTCTGTGTCTACTGTTTTATTGCCCACCGTTCTGTAACTTATGTGTCTTTTCAGTGTTTCTTCTCTTTGTGTATCCTCTGGCTGAAGAGCGGCGCTGTATGCCGCTGCCAGCCTACCTGATTGTTCAGGTGTTAAAATCACAATAAAGTAAAAAAAAAAAAAAAAGCCCTAGTCCAGCCAGTCTGGTACTCGCTCTGGATTTCATTTCTATATCGGCGGTACTGCGTTCTGGTCGTTGCTCGTTGTTGACATTTGCCTGGCTCTGGTTCTGAGTGGATTTACTGTTGGCGTTTGGTGTTGTGGTTTCCACAAGCCTCCATTGTTTATCTCATCCTTGTTGTGTCGCTCATAGTCGGTCATGGTCGGTTGTTGTCAGTTGTCGTTGGTCTGTCGTCCAACTCGTCCTGTGTTTACCCGGTGGTGCGTGCTCCACTGCCGGCGGCTTCGATCCGCAGCCCAAGGCGTTCCCGCTGTTGGTTGTGGTTACTACAGCGACAGCCGGCAGGTTGCGGCAGTGTAGTGCCAGGCTAAGCTGCGGGCGTTGATGCGAAGCGACCGCTACGTAGTGACCGTTGTATTTCAAAAACCGGAAAATGCAGAGTGAAACAAGGAAATGGAGAATTGGAGATTTGCTATCTTTTAAAAAGCAATGGGAGAACCATTTTTTATTTGCGCAAAAACGTGAAAATTCGAAGTTTTTAATAACTGGCAGTATACTCGCTGGTCAGTGGAAGTTTAGTATTGAAGGCCATTGTAATAAATTCCACAAGGACGAGTACAATTTATTGTCGGATTCTGAGCGGATGGGGAAATTGACTGAGCTTAAGGGGAGGACTCGGAAACTCCGCCGGGACCAGCCGCACAGTCCATGACTGCAGCGCCTTAGGCCGCACGAGATGAATCTGTCGTAGTTGCTGTTGTCAAGTGAGATCTGCGACTTTCTTTCGTCATGTCTCTCATGTAATTGATTTAACATTTTATGGAGCGCCGGCCGGTGTGGCCGTGCGGTTCTAGGCGCTTCAGTCTGGAACCGCGTGACCGCTACGGTCGCAGGTTCGAATCCTGCCTCGGGCATGGAAGTGTGTGTGCCCTTAGGTTAGTTAGGTTTAAGTAGTTCTAAGTTCTAGGGGACTGACGACCACAGATGCTAAGTCCCATAGTGTTCAGAGCCATTTGAACCATTTTATGGAGCACTGTTTTCAATTTTTCAGCACCACGTCAATGATAGCCGAGTGGTACGTGCAAGTCATAAGATTGCGCTTAATATAGCGAGAGCTGGAAAACCATTTGCTGAATTAATACGTCTCCGTTAAGAGCAAACATCAGTGATGAAAGTTTACATAACTGTTTGCTTTTTGTCTGTATGTACAAATTTTGTTCCAGATATTAAACGTATTGTAAACTCCACCTGTGATAATTAAATAAAACGTATCGTAGGTAATAAGTAGTCTTTCAAACCATGATTTCTTTCAAGCACTCCTAACAACATTATTCCTTCATTCAATAAAGCAAGCTAGGAAACAAAACGCTTTACAGAGAAGGGAGTGGACATACGGTATTGTGGGGAGGGGAGATTAGCGGGTTGCCAGCTTGCCCCTGTGTGCACGCTGAACACCTGCTAACTGCACGCGTGCAAGTGCACCGCACACGTGCAGGATTCCTGCCCGCCCCTCGTCTAGAGTATAAGGATAGCATGAGAAACATGGGGGATTTGTGGTGTTTCAAAAGTCTAATAATGAAACATCGCGTTTCTTTACCGCTTGAGCGACGCCAGGTAAGAAATGTTAATATATATATATATATATATATATATATATATATATATATATATATATATATATATATATATATATATTTGTAGTATGTTAAGTCGAGACTTGTTATTTAGAAAGATTTTGCTTCTTTTCTTTCATGGCGAGCGTGGCAGCAAGATGATCCAGTGGAGAATCCAGACGTGGCGCACGACGAGAGCTAACCACTATTGCATCGTAGTCGACGGCCGGCGGCTGGAAGAACCGTTGAAACATCATGCTGACCGTTGATATACTTTCCGGGATGTGAGGTCGTGGTCCAAGAACTTTTCTGCTCCTTACGTTTCGTACAGGACTGCGCTGGACTTCCTCAGAGGCGCTGCTCCGCTGAGTCTTGTCGACTGACTGGTCGGGTGTCTGAGAGCGACTTATATATTGTGAGAAAGGGGGGCGTGGTTCAGGTGACACGTGATGAGCAGTGATAATCCATAGCAAAGATAAGGTTGACTATCGATTACCACCTTGTCAAAGATAAAAATTGTTGGCAATGGACAGTGGCTCTACAAAATTGCTAACAATTTTGTACTGTGTGTACTGTTATTTCGCGCCGAGTTGCTTTCCTGTTAGCACTGACAACTCTAAGCAACGGCCGCTGCTCTCGGTCGTAAAGTGAAGGCGTCGGGCAGTGCGTTGCCCATGGTGACAGGTAATGCCTGAAATTTTGTATTCTTCTCACATCCTTGACGCTGTGGATCTCGGAATATTGAATTCTCTCACGATTTCCGAAATAGAATGTCCCACGCATCTATCGTCAACTACCATTCCGCTTTCAAAGTCTGTTAATTCCCGTCGAGCTGTGATAATCACATCGGAAACCTTTTCACAAGAAACACCAGAGTAGAAATGACAGCTGCCAATGCACTGCCCTTTTATACCTTGCGTACTCGACACCACCTCATCTGTATATGTGCATATCGTTATCCAATGATTTTTCTCGCCCCAGTGCATACGGCATACGCTGTTTAATCAATGTGGTACCGCGCCCAGTACAACCACACTACCAATTCTACAACCAGATTGTGAAAGGCAGTTTCAGAATCATAAACGGAATGGAAGCAATAGAGGGGGAATCAGAGTGCAGACCACGACAAAAGTGGGACTGTGTCTTTCTGAAGAGGAAATGAGCGGCCGGCGGTTCGGAAAGCGACCTGTAAATTAGGGTCGTCGGCACGCCGACGCCACACGCCGCCTTATCTGTGTGCATACTAGCGGAATATCAACACTGATAAGGACCGCACGCTGGTTGTAAACAACACCAGATATATCCGATTCAGGTCTCTTCCCCAAACTTCTTTTCATGCCTTCCGCGTTACACTGATCTGCAGGGTGAAGCCCCAGGAAGATTTACAACGTGATTATAGGTCTGTTACAGGAATTTCGACAAATATTACCTGACAAATGCGAGGTATAATCTGTCTCAAATGATCGTTTCGTCGGCGCCTAGGAACTTCCGTGACGTCGCATGAAATCACACACGCGGTCGCGGCCGGGGTCCAAACAGTCCTGGGAATGTCCAGCGAGCGAGACGATTTTCGCAACTAACTGTACTTCATATTAATAGGGAACGTTTATTGTCAGATGTGGATTACTTATCTACACTGCTACGCATGTACCAACAGTCTAAGTAATGGTCCATAGTAGCGGTTTGACACGCGAGACACTGTTAAACTTTTCACAACTGCAAAGTCAGTAATTAAGACCTAACTTTCTACCTACATTCAGGAAAGTTGCCGAAATTAGACCTCTAGTCTGGGATATATTCACCGCCACCAATTCTGTGCCGGCCGGGGTGGCCGAGCGGTTCTAGGCGCTACAGTCTGGAACCGTGAGACCGCTACGGTCGCAGGTTCGAATCCTGCCTCGGGCATGGATATGTGTGTTGTCCTTAGATTAGTTAGGTTTAAGTAGTTCTAAGTTCTAGGGGACTGATGACCTCAGATGTTAAGTCCCATGGTGCTCAGAGCCATTTGAACCAATTCTGTAAGTCGCTTCCAACTGGCTACTAGTAACTCTTGCCGATTATACAACACTAAAAGAGAAGCACAGTTCAAAGTCAACAAAGGGAGGCAGACAAAAACATCCCCCCCCCCCCCCCAAGTCTACTTGCGTGCGTTTGTGTCATAGCTCTCAATGTCGTGTTCGCCATGGTATGGTCACGCCTAAAAAGTGAATTAAATTAGCCTTGCCCTTGAGAACCTGCAACCGGGAGTAAGATGTGTTTTATTGCCCACATTGTGACAATACGCCGCTCTAGCTTGGTCAGGATCGGTACTTGGAGTCTGATCTTAGGAAGAGCAGATCAAATGGGTGCTGATAACATGTTTTTTACAAAAGCAGCTCTCAAAGAAACATATGCAAAGTGAAAAAGTATGGGTATGTTAACTCCTACTCATTAATCTAAATTTGAGACTGGCAAAGCGTCCATGACGTTACTCGAAATTGCACCCCCATTTATATGACGGAAACACTGAGTGGTTGACACTGACGAGCAAAGAAGTTAAGAAAGCCTCCGCCCTGACTGGTACAGACAGTAAAGAGGCCTGCAAACAAACAAATTCAACTTAACACATTCACTGTTAAAAATTTCCTATCTGCCGAGCTGCGGCGCGTATAACATCGAATTTAGTGCTGTGAAAAGCCATTCTACAACTCTGGTCTGTTCAGTGCTGTCGGCAGTCGTGCAGACGAAGTGCATTGCATAGATTAAAATTCTGACTACTCAGAGGACGTGAAACGCTGCAAATTCCTAGGATCGAATTTATTTCCGTACAGTGCGGTTCAAGATTTCTGCTCCCTCATAACCCAGGAGCAGAGACTTGACTCAAGTGTGTGGTGATAATGAAGCACTTCGTAATGCCTCATTCTTCACAAAAGAAGTACAGGTTCGAATCTCTGCTCACAGAGGAACGAGTGATGCCATTCCTACTACCGAAATCAGCACTTTCGAATCTGATGGTGAGACTGTTCACTGACGCCGTGTCATTAGTGTCTCAAAACGCTATCCAGCAAAGTGTATTCTACCGACACCCGCCAGAGAGTCCCCAAAGTCACTGCCTCACCAAGAGTCTCCTACTGACACCCATCAGACACTCCTGAAGTGCCCAGTTTAGAGCAAACCTCGCCTCAGTAGCGTAAACTCTCCTTGTGGCCAATCATGGCCCTGTTACAAACGGAATACCTCTCACACAACGCGCCATGAAGCTCTCAGCTAACCGCATTCACCTCATATTCAGATCGATAGAAACTTCTAGGACAAATTTTGACGCCTCCTAGGTGCACAGTTCAGCCAACCAGATAGGTGTCTTTTGGCGGGAATGCGCCTTGTCGTCTGGCGTGAGAACTTCTGCAACTCTTAGCATGCATCTGCGGAAGGCATATCACATACATTTCTCGTGCCAAAATGGGCTGGTCGTGGCGTTTATAAGAAGCTATGTCTACGATCTTATAGTTTCATCATCGTTTCGCCCCCGCCTCCTTAGCGACCGCAAGTTCATCAAAAGAAGCCCCTTTCGACCGGACTCATGACGGGGTGGCGGTCTGAGGCCGCAAACACCCGGCATTCGCTTTTTAGAGCCATAAAATTGCCCTCACTGCAGCCGTTGTTCTGTGTCGGTCATGGGGACCGCAAGGGCTCAGGTTCGCCCTGCTGTCAGAGCCAGTACGGAATTACACGCAAAGCATGCGCCTCTACAGCAGTCTCAGTATCGGGCTGCCCACCGTCAACCAACAAAGCATCAATAATTTGATAATCTCACCAAAAAATGCTATCCCATGATAAATAAATGAAACATGATCTGTCAAAATTAATCACGTATGATCGCAATATCTTTCCACCTTAAAACATCGCTCTAAGATTTTCATGGAAACAAAAAAAAATTCAAAAATGGTTCAAATGGCTCTAAGCACTATGGGACTTACTATCTGAGTTCAAAAGTCCCCTAGACTTTGAACTACTTAAACCTAACTAACCTAAGGACATCACACACATTCATGCCGGAGGCAAGATTCGAACCTGCAACCATAGCGGTAGCGCGGTTACAGACTAAAGCGCCTAGAAACGCTCGGCCACTCTGGCCGGCACTGCTAGAAGAAGTGCCACTGATGACTGCAAGGGTTATCTGGCTGCTACATGATGGGCTGCAGCCCACTACGCCGTCAACGCATCTCAATCATGTCTTCGCTGGTCGACGGATTGAACGAGGGCGTCCAGTTGCATGGCGTGCTCATGCAGCGCATCTCAAACCTTGCGATTACTGGATATGGTGCCATATCAAAAATATCGTGTGTGCAGATCCCATTCCAGATGTGGAGACACAGTTCGGATGCAGCCTGACCGATGTGAACGTGTGAGACAGATACTGAATTCGCATTCGGGCTCAAATGGCTCTGAGCACTGTGGGTCTTAACTTCCCCTACAACGTAGAACTACTTAAACTTAACTAACCTAAGGACATCACACACATCCATGCCCGAGGCAGGATTCGACCCTGCGACCGTAGCAGCATCGTGGTTCCGGACTGAAGCGCCCAGAACCGCTCGGCCACAGCGGCCGGCAAATGAAATTTATTGGCATGAATTAACTCTGACTATTTGCATCCTTCTAATCCATTACCACCTCTAGATAGCTAATGGCTCCACCCTATACTCTGATGTCTCTTTTTACCGACCAAGTCCACGTTGCCATATCCGCGACACTCGCCGAGAAAAAGAGGAAAGTGCCTAAGTATAATTCGACACGCACACTCGGAAGCGCACTTTGGATTCGTCTTCCGTACTGCACTTAGTAATTTGGTTGGTCATGAAGTATCGCCACTTCGCGTCTTCAAAAATACAGAATCAAAACACCAACTCCACTACAAAGCCACACGATTTCTACTACCTACGAATGCTGCTGGAGGAGGCTCGACAAAATGTTGCACCATACATGCCCTTTAGCCAGCCATAATAAGGAGAAGAATATAGGCATTCTCATTGATCATTTACTGCTCCCACTTACAGCACTTCTGTAAGGTGCTGCCTCCTGGCAGGGCATCTACATCTACATGGATACTCTGCAAATCACATTTAAGTGCCTGGCAGAGGGTTCATCGAACCACCTTCACAATTCTCTATTATTCCAATCTCGTATAGCGTGTGGAAAGAATGAACACCTATATCTTTCCGTACGAACTCTGATTTCCCCTATTTTATTGTGGTGATCGTTCCGCCCTAGGTAGCTCGGAGTCAACAAAATATTTTCGCATTCGGAGGAGAAAGTTGGTGATTGAAATTTCGTGAGAAGGTTCCGTCGCATCGAAAAACGCCTTTCTTTTAATGATTTCCAGCCCAAATCCTGTATCATTTCAGTGACACTCTCTCCCATATTGCGCGATAATACAAACCGTGCTGCCTTTCTTTGAACTTTTTCTATGTATTGCCTCAGTCCTACCTGGTAAGGATCTCACACCGCGCAGCAGTATTCTAAAAGAGGACGGACAAGCGTAGTGTAGGCAGTCTCCTTAGTATGTCTGTTACATTTTCTAAGTGTCCTGCCAATAAAAAACAGCCTCTGGTTAGCCTTTCCCACAACATTTTCTATGTGTTCTTTCCAATTTAAGTTGTTCGTGATTGTGTTACCTAGGTATTTATTTGAATTTACGGCTTTTAGATTGGACGGATTTATCGTATAGCCGAAGTTTAACGAGTTCCTTTTAGCACTCATGTGGATGACCTCACACTGTTCGTTATTTAGGGTCAAGGACATTAAGAACTTTTTCTGGAACGGTTGTTGTAAACAGCAGCAGTGATGGACCAGTTGATTACCCTGTACGTCAGTCTTGCAGGTTCTGGCCACAGCCCTTTCAGGAGGATTAAGAAAAGCGTGGCCCATCTTCTTCAGGCTGAACAAAATCGTCATCCGGCCGCAGCCGGAAACACGCTGAATCGACTATGATACTGGACGGGGACAGAACACATACAAGGGTTGAACAAAAATATGGAAACACCAAAAACAGAACACTATACCATGACTAATAGGATGTGCGGTGTGTACGGTCTTTAATGGAATCTTCTACCACTCTTCCTGAAAAATAGCGGCGACTTCAGGTAACGATATCGAAAGTAGATAGTGACCACGCATCCTTCACTCCAAAGTAAACCAAAAAGTCTCAATAATACTGAGATCTTGCGACTGTAGTGGAGATGGAGATGTAACAATTCATCTCGTACTCACAAAAGCAGTCCTAGACGATACGAGCTGTGTGAAAAGGAGCCCTGCCATCTCGAAATACTGGCTCCTCATTGGGGAACAAACAAGATAGTATGGTATGGATCCGATCAGCCAAAATGGCCATATAATCCTTGGCAGTAATGCGTCCTTACAGAGTACTCACGGAGCCCATGAAATACGACTATACGTGTGCACGATCAAACAGGGACAAATTGTTGGTGCTCCTATGGTGGTTGTTCCCGCAACCAAGACAGCCAAAATGTTTGAATTCACTTGGCTCCGACATGATGCACTCACAGCTTTACAGAACACTGTTCTCATTACGACTGACACTTGCAACGTATTGAGGACACTGCAGACATGTCGTTTGTGGTCGAATATAACAGCGCAACCTGCAGGCTTGACTAGCAGCTGCATTTATATCCAAGGGTACATTTATCGCGGTGTTACCATGTCTTTTTCCAACATATGTAGGTCCAGCGTTACAGTTGAGTGTATATCAGGAAAACTGCATATACATTTGGTGTGACTTAATGACGAGAGACAGAAGAAACTCAGTATTTAATGAAAACTTGACAAAGAACTAAAATAAGAAATTATTGGGGGATGCTTGAAGACAGTAGCTTATAATGCAAAAAAATGGTTCAAATGCCTCTTTTTTTGTTTTTTTTTAAACACAAATACTAAAAAAAGGTTGTATGGCGCGAGATTCGATTCGGCGACTTTTTTTTTTTTTTTAAAGAAAACAAAGACTCCAATTCTACGGGTTTCTCCGTCCAGTAAACAAAAATAAGTCTCCTTCGTCTTGTTGGTGAAGAAGCAATCTTTTGGAACAATTTTTTTTCCAAAGCCAAACTCAAATTTCTTTTTTTTTTTTAAGAACAAATTGTGAGGAATAAATAAGGAAAAGTTTTTTTTCCCAAAAGAAATCAAAGACTCCAATTCTACTGGTTTCTCCGTCCAGTAAACAAAAATGAGTCTCCTTCGTCTTGTTGGCGAAGAAGCAATCTTTTGGAACAAAAAAAGTTTCTCAAAGCCAAAATCAAATTTCTTTTTCCTTTAAGAACAAATTATGAGGAATAAATTAGGAAAAGCTTTTTAAGTCGTCGTGCGACTTGTAGTTAAAGTCCAGTTCTTACAGGAGCTCCTGAAGTGTATCCGCCTACAGCATGCCAGCTCGTCCAAGCGTGTCTTCTCATGGCGTAAGCGTGGGTTCTGGGTAGCAGATCTATTCAGTTCGGTTCGGTTTATACAGTTTTCAGCTTCTCAGGGCTTGGACGTTCCAGCTACGAGGTGGGTCATCGAAAGTGCTCCGTAAGAAATTGGAAAAGTATTGTTTATAGCGTGGGTTGCGTATCAGGACGCAGTGTCGTTCGTTGAGATAAGTCCAATATCCTAGCGTAGACTTGTCGCCAGAAAAAAAAAGATAGCGGATCGTGTGGCCACAGAACCAATTCACAGAGTTAGTTTTGGCGGAGGGGTAGAAAGTCTTATCGGGGTACAAAAGCATGTGGACGTCGATCTGAGCCGGTGTCTGGCGAGTAAGAAACGCCAAAATTCGCCGCGCAAGTGTCCAGACGTCTAGCGCTGTGCCACAGTGGAACTGGTGGACATCCGTGTCATCCACTCCACAGTGGGTGCAGAGGGATGAATCGGCGATATGGATGTGGTGCAGACGATCTCGGTTAACTTGTTTGCCATTCATGGTGATGTACCATGCTGATTGAACATCTGATTCGAGAAAACGCGCATGGATCGCCTTCCATATGTGTCGCCACACGTACTGTGGATACTTAGGTTCGATGGGGTTGGACGGGCGGCACTGTTGTAACAATTCGGAGACTGTTTTCGTGAGGTACAAACGTGTAAGTGGTAAGGACCGGTAGATATAACTGAACTCCAGGAAAAATCGTTGGATGTAATAAAAGGGGGTTGGAATGGTCGATACCAGTACTGGGGCGGACAAGGAGGCCGGTGCAAAGTTGTGAAACAGGAGGCTAGTAAGGCTCTGCGGGCAACGATGCCAAAGTTTTAGTTGGGAGCTGACGTATAGTGCCTTGACACGAGTCGGCACGTGGATGAGTCCCACCCCGCCACGATCTCGTGGTAGTGCAAGGGATTCATACTGCACCTTGAATAACATCCCCGAGCTGACGAAGGAGCCGAAAGCCATGCCAGGAGATTTGGGACTGGTAGTACTTGAGCCACATGTGGTATACGGGAAGCATGATACATGTTCACGTATTGCGCGCGTTGGATAACGTCGAGAGCTCGTAGCCGGTGATCTGCGAGATTTGCTCTGATTGTCTGTAGCAAGCGTCTACCATTGACAGTCGCTGAGCGGCGCAGGTCTGCTGTGAAATCAAGTCCAAGACACCGTACGGTGGCGGCGACACTAAGGGGGGCAGCGCATCTCTCCGGCAAGCCCTCACCAATGAGCAGGACCTTGGATTTGGACACGTTGAGGCAGCTCCCCGACGCTTCGCCGTAAGTCGCCACCCATGTCAGTGCTGCTCGTACTTCATCTTCACTGCGCAGATATAGTACTATGTCGTCTGCGTAGGCTGTGCAACAAAAACGGTGGCCTTGCACAGCCATGCCTTCCAAACGTTGGCGCATGCCCTGGAGCAGGGGTTCCAAGGCGAAAGCATACAAAATTGTGAAAAGAGGGCATCCTTGTCGTACAGATCGTGCGATGACCAGGGACGGTGTAAGGCGACCATTGTACATGATTTTAGAGGTTGCACTACTCAACAGGCGCATAACCACTGTGACAATACCGCCAGGAAAACCCATATGCTGAAGAACTGTCCGTAAATAGAAGTGGTCAACACGGTCGAAAGCCTGGCTAAAGTCCAGTGAAGCCAAGGCGCCAGGGAGACGCTGATGATGCGCTAATGCTATCATGTCTCTGTAACGGCAAAGGGCCGTACGGATGTTGTTGTCGCCTCCTAGGGAAGTCTGGTCGCAGGATGTGACGTAACGTGCGACCTTCTTGAGTCGCGATGCCAGTAGCCGTGTGAATATTTTCATGTCGCTGTTGAGCAACGTAATTGGTCGATAGTCCTGGACCCTCGATAACCCGCGCGGTTTATGTACGGGGATAATAATTCCTTCTAGAAAGGGGCTCGGGACCACTGTCATCGGTGACATCAGCTCTTGTGCGATTGCCGTCCACGTGGAATCCAACAAATAGTGAAAACTTTTGTAAAATTCGATGGGTATACCGTCAGGTCCAGGAGATCTGTTATCGGAACCCGCCTTGATAGCGTCTACCACTTCATCTGTGGTTACGTCGTCTTGGAGGTCATGCACTGCATCCTCCGGAAGAGTGTTCGTAGTAAGCTGAGCGACTTCTGTGACCAGTGCTGCAGAATGTGGTACGGCTGCGTAGAGCCCGGCAAAATGAGCATGGAGAGCACGACCGATGCTTTGTTGGGTGTCGTGCCGGCGCCCTTCCACATCAGTGAGGACTTGGATCAGAGCTCGTCGTCGTCGTCTTTCCTGAAGGAGGTGGTACATCGATGGACGTTCTTGAGGGATTCGATTAGAAGCTCGAGAACGGACTACAGTGCCTTCTAAGTTGCGCCGCATGATCAAGGAGATCTGCGCCTTCGTGCGATGGACCATCGACTGTCGGGCTGGCGAGAAAGGCATCGTCGTACAGTCACGTAGAATGGTGTAGTAGAAGTGCAGGGTATTAGTTTGCCACGCCTTTAATTCCTTCCCATAACTCATCAGAGTCTTCCTGAGGGTCGGCTTTGCACAGGAGAGCCACCATGATATGGTGGAGTCATAGGCTTCTCGACGATGGTGGCAGCGTGCCCACGCTTCTTCGACCATACGGCGACAGTCTGGGGAGGTCAGGTGAGCGACATTGAGTTTCCACAGACCACGACTATGCCACACTTGCTGTCGCGCGAGAGTGGCGTCACAGAGGTACGCATCATGGTCTGAAAAGGCCAAGGGCCAAACTTCCGCATGACGTGTGCCATCAGCAAGGGAGCGGGTAACGTAGATGCGATCTATGCGGCTTGACGAGTGAGAGGTGTAGAATGTATAGCCCGGTTGAATTCCGTGGAGCTTCTTCCATGTGTCAACAAGTCGGAGACGGTCGATGACCACTGAGAGAGATGCACAAGGGGAATGTCGCGGGAGTTGGTCCGCGGGCTCTTGTGTCGAGTTAAAATCCCCACCGAGTACCAAATCGTTCTGCGGACCGGTGAAGAGGGGTGTGACGCTTTCGGTAAAAAAAGTTTGTCGGTCATGACGGCGGCCAGTGCCGGACGGAGCATAGATATTCATAATACGCACGCCGAACAGTGTCAGGGCCATACCTCGCGCAGTGGGGAGGTAGATGACGTCCTCTGCAGGGAGTCCGTCGCGTAGCAGGATGGCAACGCCGCTACCGGTATCGGATGCGGGGGAAACATGGGCGTTGTATCCGGTGCGAACTAGGAAGTCAGCCACAAACACCTCTTGTAAGAGTGCTATATCCACATCCGCAGAGTAAATGATGTCTCTGAACATGGCCAGTTTATGGGGGGCACGAATGGTGGCAAGATTCATCGTGGCGATACGATATTGCTGTGTACGGCCACCCTCAGTATTTGCAGAACGTGCGGTAGATGTAGCCGGCAGGTGGAGACCCGCCGGTGGTCCCGCCGTGGTGATAATTACTGGCGGGGCGCCAGCCCCAGTGTCGCCGAGGTGGACTCCTGTGCAGACACGCTGGCAGTCTGTTCCACTTCTTCTTCAACGTCATCGGCCCAGGAAGCTGACGACGTGGACATGTGACGGTCACGTACTTCCGGAACGGGTGTTGTGGATTCCGCAACATGAGTGGCAGGGGGACCGCCGTCATCATTCGTTGACAACGGCGAGGACACGTCCCTGGCTGGGAGAGTAGGCGTCACAGGAGGAGCGCCTGTTGCTGCCACATCGCGTGACGGGACGCAATGTGGGAGATCACCGTCAGACATCAGGTCGACATCTCGTGGGGCCGTCTGAGAAAGGGCGTCATCGGAAGGCGTTCGTCGTCGTTTCCTGTGTTTGCGAGGCGACCGCTGTTTTCTGATGTGGCCTTCTGAATCAGAATGTGGTCGCCCGTCGTCTGACGCCGAACCCGTCTGGACAAAGGCAGACGTCGGCACGACACCGAGGTCGACGTCCATGGTTCCAACAGGAACATCGGTTTCGGTCGGCAAACCGGACGGTCCTGAAGCGAGCACTGGAGGCGACGCCGTGCTTGTGTCCTCGGCGCGTTGTGCTGCGGCGGGTGGCTTTGACGATACTGCTGGCGCAGTCGAGATTGGTACGACGGGGTCCTGTGCTACATTGGCGTAGGTGATGGGTAAGGACGTGACCGTCGAAGCCTGGGTCTCTTCACGTAACGGCGTCTGTTTTAAACGGCGGTGTAAGCATTCGGAACGTACATGTCCCTCCTGGCCACATCCTGCGCACGTTCGTGGCTGTCCATCATACATGACGATGGCCCTCACACCACCAATCAGCAGGTACGATGGGACATGTTTCGTCAGCTCAATTTTTATTTGCCAGACGCCATTTAATACGGGGTAGGTCGTAAATGTTTGCCACTTCTCCGCGACGTGACCCAAGACGGTGCCATATGGTTGGAAAGCGGCAATGACCACATCCTGAGGCACCTCGAACGGGAGCTCAAACACCCGCAATGTCCGGAGACCGAATCCAGCATGGGCGACCGTCACAGCTCCCATATGTCCATCAGAGTGTTTAAATTTCAGTCCGGTGGCATGACGGTGAATTATGTCATTGCAAATTTCCTCCGTCGACATCTTGATGTAGACAACACTTCCAGTGATGGAAAAATGTATGCCGATTACGTCCTGGGGGTTCAAACGTAGATCCTCACGTAGGAACTGTTCGATTTCGAAAGCTCTGGGTCGTGGATGTTCGGCTTGAAACGTTACTTTGATCGTTGCACGGCGGTACGAGTGCGCCATGGTGTACTCGATAGACACAAACACCGCGACGCGGAAGTAAACACCGCCGAGAGCGGAGCGTCGGACGGCGCGCGGAGCAGCTCCGCACGCTAGCACGGCTGAGAGCCGACTGCTATGCCTCTGAGCACTATGGGACTTAACATCTATGGTCATCAGTCCCCTAGAACTTAGAACTACTTAAACCTAACTAACCTAATGACATCACACAACACCCAGCCATCACGAGGCAGAGAAAATCCCTGACCCCGCCGGGAATCGAATCCGGGAACCCAGGCGTGGGAAGCGAGAACGCTACCGCACGACCACGAGATGCGGGCGCTTATAATGCAGGAAAACAGACTTTTTACTAGAACTTTATGTCTAAACATAGAAGATTACGATTTTACATCCCGTCGACGAAGACGTTATTAAAGACGCAATATGGGTCCAGGACCGGGGTTTGGCCAACTGTCCTCTGAATGCGTGTCTGAAGCCTTACATCTGAGCCTCATCTCTCGGTTTAAGCTTTTTATAAAAGGGAATGATGAAAAAGGGTTAAGACCCTTCGAAGACGAGGAATCGGACAATGAAAATAGAGAAATTGGACCGTGACTTTTTTCAACGTGCTATCCTTCTCATTAAGTTAATAGATTCATAGTAACAACGGACCGTTTACTTTTAGATTGTAGAACGGTAATTTGAGCCTGCTTCTCTCGGCTGCAACTATGGTGGTTTCACCAGTTCGTGAATGATGTTTTGGAAAGGTGTGTTTCATTTATTTACTTAAACTTTGTTTTTAATGGCCTAGAGATCATTCATTCCACCAGTCATCAGTGTATGTTACGAACCACAATGTAATGAATAGAATCCCTCAGAGCTGCAGTATTCACTATATTGCACAGAAGCACAAAGTGGTTAATTACTGACGGAAAGGAAGATGATTCTTTCTGTATGTTTAGTAAATTGCAAGAAGTGATCGCAAGACTATTTACTTTGCGTTGTGAACGCAGTAAAGCTTTTTAAAGTTAGTGCACTCCAACAAAAATTAAAGAAAATGTGAGAGGATGTATAGAATATTACAATGCATAATAACTGAAGAGTAAGGGATGCAAGAAGTGAAGTGTCAGTTGTCACATTATAGCATCGTGGTTCACCTAAGTAGGGTACAGAACGAAGACTAGATATTTAAAATAATTTTCATTTATTGTAGTACTCTGCTATCAGCTTCCGAATACACAAGACAAGTTGCTGACGCAATTACTTAGATCAGAAAATGATAAAGGGAGATCGAAACATGTCAAGTAATTAAAAATGTGCAAATGAGACTGAAAAATAAATGAGAATTATTTTAAGTATCAATAGAGTTGCTGATTCTCTCTAGATGAATATGTCGGCTATAGTGGAGACTAGATACGTGAAAAACTGTCAGCGGGAAGCAGAGTTGGACCCACTACCACTACTGCGACACGCATACACGCACACACACACACACACACACACACGCACACGCACACACACACACACACACACACACACGCACACATACACACACACTCAGAGAGAGAGAGAGAAAGAGAGAATACGCATACGTCGAAGGCGAATTTAATCTTAATCCAGTAACATCGACAGAGACGCTACCACTTTTATTTCTTTGAAATCGAGCGCGATGTGTATACTCGCGACTTCATTACCATACGTAATATATTCAGCCAGCATGAAAAGCTGTGTCTAGAGGATTAAGGATTCTCTTGGACAACTTCCAAAGTAAATTCTGTTCTTATCTGTAATCTCCAGCATTTTCAAGCTACTTCGTCGCCAATTATGTTTTGACAGAAGAGTAACATGATGAAACTTGTCTTTTTATCCTTTTGTGTTACTTTAAATTCTACAGAAGCAAACTTTTACTGATCGCAGAGACATTGCCTCCGAATGTTGTTAAAACAGGTGATAACTCGCTGATTGGCTGTGAGTGCTACGACAGCAGTAGATTCATATTATTCTCTTTCGTGATGCAGATTAACAGAGATTGGAGGTCTTAAGCACTGTTTTATATGTCGCTCTTATTAGCCCGAGGTCATCAGCCGCAATAACTACCTGTCACAGTAGAATAAAGTGCACCGTTTGGGTATAGCTCTTGCGATCTTTCTGCTTGAGAAACACGGGACTTAGGAGATAAGTAACATAGCTGACACAAACATGAAAGATCGAATTCAGGCTAAATTTCAAAGCTGATGATTTATCCTCAGAGAGAAGTTGATACAATAAATCCGTTGTGATAAGTATATGAAAAAAAATTAATAACATAGGAAAGAAATGATTTTATGGTGTGGGCATACAAAGCTTAGCTGATATGGCTTAAAAATCTTGCTAAGAACTTCTCGAAACCGGATCGTAACAGCAAATGTCGTTCCCAAATTTTTTTAAAGATTATTTCTAGCATAGGGAAGAGACAGGGAATTTCTCGTCTTCGTTTCTTACTTGTTTAATCAAGATTTTTAGCTCGGGGATACGTTTTCTCTCTCAGAAGCAGGGACATAATACCGCTGCGACCCATTGTGACCGGTTCAGCAGACACTTTATCTCTGCTTCGGGCATATGCGTCGCCATTCGCTGTATTTATATCGCGGCTAAATGCAAACACCTATCTCGGAGTACCTTGAACTTGAACAAACGAGGAACCTCGGGCGGAAATCTTCAGAGTAGAACGGAGTGAACTGGTGACATCCGGTACTGTACATCTACACGGATACACTCTTAAGTACCTGGCAAAGTGTTCATCGAACTACCTTCACAATAATTCTCTATTACCCAATATCGAACAACGTGCGGAAGAAACAAGCACCTACACCTTTCCGTGCGAGCTCTGATTGCCCTTTTTTATTATGATGATCTTCTCTCCCTATGTAGGTTGGCGCATTCGGTGGAGAAACTTGGTAATTGAAATTTTGTGAAAAGATTCCGCCGCAACGAGAAACGCATTTGTTTTAATAATGTTCGCCCCAAATCCTGTGTCATGTCCGTGACACTCTTTCTCCTATTTTGCAGTAATGTAAAACGTGCTGCTCTTTTTTGAAATTGTACACCGTTAATACCATCCGGTAAGGATCCGAGACGGTGCAGCAGTATTCCAAAAGAGGACTGACAAGCGCACTGTAGGCAGTCTCTTTAGTAGCTCTGTTACATTTTCTGCCAATAAAACGCAATCTTTCGTTTGCCTTCCCCTACAACATTTTCTATGCGTTCTTTCCAGTTTAAGTTGTTCGTAATTGTAATTCCTAGGTACGGTATTTAGTTGAATTTACGACCTTTATATTTGACTGATTTATCATGTAAGCGAAGTTTAACGGATTCCTTTCAGCACTCATGTGGACGACTTCACACATTTCATTATTTAGGGTCAATTGAGCCAATTTTCGCACCTCAGAGATAGATTTCCTAAATCGTTTTGAAAGTGTTTTGAAATTTATTTTAATATTCTGATGTCGTTAGTAGACGATGAACAACAGCATCATCTGCAAACAACTTAAGACGACTGCTCAATAATTGTCTCCTAGTTCGTTTCTATAGCTAACGAACAGCAGATAGCCTATAACACTACTTTGAGGAACACCAGAAATCGCATCTGTTTTGCTCCATTACTTTAAGTCAATTACTACGAAATGTGGAAATCACAAATCCAGTCACATAACTGAGACGCTACTCCAAAAGAACGCAATTTCACTACAAACCACTTGTGTGGTACAGTGTACAGTGTATAATGTGCAGTGGGAATTCTGATTTGCACTGCCTGCTCAACAGTATCCGGACACCTTTAGCTCCTTTCAGATTACGCTGATACAATAGCTCCCTACTTAGCACTCATATACAACCGCTCGCTCACCGATAGATCTGTACATACAGATTGGAAAATTGCGCAGGTCGCGCCAGTGTTTAAGAAGGGTAGTAGGAGTAATCCATCTAACTACAGACCTATATCATTGACGTCGGTTTGCAGTAGGGTTTTGGAGCATATACTGTATTCAAACATTATGAATCACCTCAAAGGGAACGATCTATTGATACGTAATCAGCATGGTTTCAGAAAACATCGTTCTTGTGCAACGCAGCTAGCTCTTTATTCGCACGAAGTAATGGCCGTTATCTACAGGGGATCTCAAGTTGATTCCGTATTTCTAGATTTCCGGAAAGCTTTTGACACCGTTCCTCACAAGCGACTTCTAATCAAGCTGCGGGCCTATGGGGTATCGTCTCAGTTGTGCGACTGGATTAGTGATTTCCTGTTAGGAAGGTCGCAGTTCGTAGTAATAGGCGGCAAATCATCGAGTAAAACTGAAGTGATATCAGGTGTTCCCCAGGGAAGCGTCCTGGGACCTCTGCTGTTCCTGATCTATATAAATGACCTGGGTGACAATCTGAGCAGTTCTCTTAGGTTGTTCGCAGATGATGCTGTAGTTTACCGTCTAGTAAGGTCATCCGAAGACCAATATCAGTTGCAAAGCGATTTAGAAAAGATTGCTATATGGTGTGGCAGGTGGCAGTTGATGATAAATAACGAAAAGTGTGAGGTGATCCACATGAGTTCCAAAAGAAATCCGTTGGAATTCGATTACTCGATAAATAGTACAATTCTCAAGGCTGTCAATTCAACTAAGTACCTGGGTGTTAAAATTACGAACAACTTCAGTTGGAAAGACCACATAGATAATATTGTGGGGAAGGCGAGCCAAAGGTTGCGTTTCATTGGCAGGACACTTAGAAGATGCAACAAGTCCACTAAAGAGACAGCTTACACTACACTCGTCCGTCCTCTGTTAGAATATTGCTGCGCGGTGTGGGATCCTTACCAGGTGGGATTGACGGAGGACATCAAAATGGTGCAAAAAAGGGCAGCTCGTTTTGTATTATCACGTAGTAGGGGAGAGAGTGTGGCAGATATGATACGCAAATTGGGATGGAAGTCATTAAAGCAAAGACGTTTTTCGTCGCGGCGAGATCTACTTACGAAATTTCAGTCACCAACTTTCTCTTCCGAATGCGAAAATATTTTGTTGAGCCCAACCTACATAGGTAGGAATGATCATCAAAACAAAATAAGAGAAATCAGAGCTCGAACAGAAAGGTCTAGGTGTTCGTTTTTACCGCGCGCTGTTCGGGAGTGGAATGGTAGAGAGATAGTATGATTGTGGTTCCACGAACCCTCTGCCAAGCACTTAAATGTGAATTGCAGAGTAGTCGTGTAGATGTAGATGTAGTTTACATATTAGTTTACGTTAAATTGGGGTTTGTTTATCCTTCACCTTTATTGCGGTTTTAAGTCTGCTGGGGACGCTGACGCTTTCAATGAGGCTTCTGCGTGTCTGTGGAGGAATGGCAGCACATTGCTCCTCACGAGACGAAACCAGAGAGGGTATTGATGCTGGACGCTGGGGCCTGGAGTGAAGTCGAAGTTGGAACTTTGGCCAGGTGATTCAGATCAAGACTCTGGGCAGGCCAGTGCATTTCAGTAATATTATTATCCCCCGATCATTGCTTCACTGATGCTATTTTATGACAAGGTGCATTGTCATGCTAATACAGTCAATGATCGTCTGTGAACTGTTCATCTATTGTAAGTAGTACATAACGCTAAAAAATGTGTTCGTACTCTTCCGCATTAAGCGTTATACTAAGAGCAATAATAGGAGCACACTGAAACCACGAAAAACAGCCCCACACCGTAGCTCCACCTCCTCTGTACTTCATTGCTGGCAATACACATTGTGGTGTCACCGCCAGACACCACACTTGCTAGGTGGTAGCCTTTAAATCGGCCGCGGTCCGTTTGTATACGTCGGACCCGCGTGTCGCCACTGTCAGTGATTGCAGACCGAGCGCCGCCACACGGCAGGTCTAGAGAGACTTCCTAGCACTCGCCCCAGTTGTACAGCCGACTTTGCTAGCGATGGTTCACTGACAAATTACGCTCTCATTTGCCGAGACGATATTTAGCGTAGCCTTCAGCTACGTCATTTGCAACGACCTAGCAAGGCGCCATTATCATTTGGTATTTATCTTGTGACGCATGTACCGTCAGACCGATGTTCACCAATTATGGATTAAAGTTATTCCAGAAGCTACGTACCTATTTTGCTAGTCTCTATTCCTTTAACTGTTCCAGACCTCACGCCAGCCTGCGTGAGCTTAGACGCGTGCCTTTCGGCTTCCTCTCATAGTGGCTTGGCTGTCTTGCCAAGTCACAACACACATACTGGCAGGTAGTGTCCTCCAGGCATTGACTAACCCCAAACTCTATCATCGGATTCCCACAGCGTATAGCATGATGGGTCATAGCAAAGCACTTATTTTCAGTCATCCGCAAACTTACATATGTCGTCAAATCAGTTTGGGTCTGCCCGAGAGTCCTGCGCGGATACTCAAATGATAAGGCGACCGCTAGCCATATGGGGGAAATACGGCTTCGACTCGCGGTCCGGCACTAATTTTCATGGTCGTCATTCCACTATACAGTTGATGGTAGTCCACATTCGCAACTGTGAATACATTCATGTACTTCATAACGGCGGCAGTGCCTGTTCCTTCAGACATGCATGCACATCCGAAGGAACTTTACATCGTGATTGGATGTAACACAGGCACTGTACTATCGTATCCAATGACCAGTCCACGTTCGAAGTCACTGAGCTTTTCTGGCTGACTCGTTCTGCTGTTACTGTTTGTCTATTGCCAACACAATAGCTCCTTTCATACTGACGGGTCCGCCTCTTGTGCAATCTAGTGGTCAGTTCTAAATTACACAGGGGTGTCCGGATACTTTTGATTAAGTAATTTATACCTTGACAGTGTGACGCAAGAGGTACTGGTGGACCGTGAATCAAAAAGTTTACCTGATGTACTCCACAAACATTTCATGTGACAAGCGGCGAGAGCTGAATTGCCTTCTGGTGTCAGTCATGTTAGGTTGTGCAACAGGGAGAAAGAATTTGGTCCAGGAAACAGATCTGGAGAACATAATGTTCCTAATAATATTGTATAAACTGACTTAGGTTATACGAAGAATAAATATTGATCAATTTTTCTGGAGGTATTTTGCCTCAGTTTATGTAAGCCTCTTAGTGATCTTAATTACGTACCGGTACATATTTTTATATGAATTTAGAACTTTTAATTAACACATTGCAACATTTTGGTTAAGATCTACAAACTTTCTTGCTAAAAAATATATTAATATTACCTTCACTGTGAAATTTCAGCAACATCCAATGCAATAAAAAGGCATTGAAGATGCTTCAGTAGATTCAGACGGAAGCTTCTGTAGAAAAGTAAATTGTATGTATTCAGTTGCACACATTGTAAATATAAAAACTTTTACCAGGAGATTTGAATACCATTGTTTACTTGGCAATAAGGTCTGTTGCTTTTCCATAGACTGTTTAAAGAATGAAAAACACCATCTGGATCAAGATACGTTTCCCTACCGCTCATTATGAGAAGATTTAAGGTTGTTATGTGTGAATGGCTCTGAGCACTATGGGACTTAACTTCTAAGGTCATCAGTCCCCTAGAACTTAGAACTACTTAAACCTAACTAACCTAAGGACATCACACACATCCATGCCCGAGGCAGGATTCGAACCTGCGACCGTAGCGGCCGGTCATGTGTGACGCTGGTGACTCTCATACCCCTTATTATGAATCAAAGATTGATCTGGGCGAATCTTAAAAAAACTGTTGGACAAGTGTGGTAGTCCAACGGATTAACTGACTCCTCGAATGTTGGCATGAATGGGCACGTCACTTATTGACCTGTGTCGCACATGGCTGCTCGAATTTTTCGCCAAGGTGGAAGAAAGGAACACGTCGGAATACAAGCAGACTTAAAATTTACTTTGAGTTAGCATTACATTGACAGCACAACTCAGTTAATGGGGTGCAACATTGTTGTAGTCTTCTGGTGGAGAGCGAAAGTAGACGAAATCGCTATGCCGCTATGTGAGTAGGACGCTTGAAGTATTACTGGATAATCAAGCTAGAATTCACGCAGATGAGAATGGAAAGTAGTGTACAGACAGTCGTAACAGCCTTCGTGGATTAAGTTAGTAATTCCGGAAACATCATCTCTACTTAACTACTTCGAATAGCATTGACACATGGTGCTTTTCTACTGGTACTTTTGACCGTTATCTGTCCGTTTCGAACATGGAAGAGCTATCTCAAAATTATCACAAGATTGTATACTCAGTTCCGTAGTAAGAGGTACCGAACTCACATGTAGAGTATTAAACACGTACAACTTTTTACATACTTTTATTTTATCAAATAACTAATATACACGACCAGCTCAAAAATGTGAAAATAACAACAAAGGGCACCTACTGGAATAATATTTCCTTAAGACAAGTACAGTTTAAATATGAAATTAGATACATTTCCTTTTTGGAGTAAATGTCTCACAGCAGCTCCAAAAAATAGGTGCCGGGTCTTGTCTTCCAAAAAGTCCCCTTCTCAAATACACTAATTATGATACAGCCGGGAAAACATTCTTCAGTGATTTACAACACTGATACTAAACAATTACAGCATACGACATTAAATGAAATAAGCAACTATTATATCCTTTACACGTCTTGGGTAATGTGGTCTCAAAACCAAGTAACAGAGCTCAAACAAAACTTAAATCATGTGCCCCATTGAATAAAAATCTACCCTTAACTATGGCTTAAGTAACAAGGTTTTGCAATACTTGGACAAATATCAGGCGTTAACATAGTAAGACAACTTCCCCACTACAAGATTTCAAGAGCGCCTTGCGTGATATATATCACAGGTTGGCCAAAATCGCTCTCTCTCTCTCTCTCTCTCTCTCTTTTTCTCTCTCTCTCTCTCAGGAAACTCAGGAAAACAGATCACTAGTATTAACCAAGAGCAGAGCTACATGAATACATCTGCTTTTAAAAAATTGAAAAAAAAAAACCTAAGCTAGAATAGAGACGCCTGCTCTTATAAATTTTTTTTAAAAACACTGCACCAATAAGCATCAACATGAGTACACAAAACCTAATAGCCCTCAGTCAATGCGTCTGATCGCCCAGTGTACCACACTGAACACAATACTCTCAAACACCGTCAGACTACTGCAGAAATTTAATCGGTGACGTACATTAATACGAAAGCTGACAAGAGTTTGCGTTGCGTATCAAACAGTGAAGCTCGCCGTTTATTCATTTGTGTTCTCCTTTCTTTTGATACGATGGCAATCGACAAGCAATGCTGCGAAATCCAGCCTAATCACCAAATGACATGAGCCGTACTTGTTGTGCCTGTTGATCTTCAGATAAAACAAACAGCACATTTAAAAGGCGCATACACAACTTCTAATCTCGACTGGCGATTAGCTGGCCCTGCAAGCATATCAGTTTAATGGCAAAGCTCAGCGGAAACTCCAAACCTAACCTGAACTCCCCTTCACGTGCAGGAGACGCTGCAAACATCTGCTACAATGTAAGTGCGGGCACCGAACTTCCATCAAAGGTAGCACTAGCCAGTCTCGTGTTATCAACGAGTTATGCGGGCAGCTCCCCCGTTGATCCACAAGACTCACTAGCTGTTCCAGTCGCTGAACGTGACAAAGACCGTGAATCGACAGGTGTTTTTCATCAGTCTTCTGACTGGTTTGATGCGGCCTGCTACGAATTCCCCTCCTATACTAACCTCTTCATCTCAGAGTAGCACTTGCAACCCACGTCCTCAATTATTTGCTGCATTTATTCCTATCTTTGTCTTCCTTTAAGTTTTTGCCCTCTACAGCTCCCTCTAGTACCATGGAAGTCACTTCCTCATGTCTTAACAGATGTCCTATCGTACTGTCCCTTCACCTTATCAGTGTTTTCCACACGTTCATTTCCTCTCAGATTCTGCACAGAACCTCCTTATTCCTTACCTTATCAGTCAACATAATTTTCAACATTAATCTGTAGCACCACATCTCAAATGCTTCGATTCTCTTCTGTTCCGGGTTTCCCAAAGTGCACGTTTCACTACCATGCAATGCTGTACTCCAGACGAACATTCTCAGAAATTTCTTCCTCAAATTAAGGCCGATATTTGATATCAGTAAACTTCTCTTGGCCAGGAATACCCTTTTTGCCGTTGCGAGTCCGCTTCTGATGTCCTCTTGCTCCGCCATTGGTTATTTTACTGCGTACAGTAGAGTTGTGGCGATTCGTGAATGAGTCGTTCATTTGAACGACTCTAAATAAAGAATCGTAAGAATCGAATCGTGACATGGACGAATCGTCGTTCAAAAGAATCGTGAGAACGATTGCGTGTTTCCGAGTCGTGACAAATCCAAGTTCCAACGATACATCGATTCTTAGTACACTATGCTTCGAAGGCAACTTCCGAATCATGCCGAGTCCTGCCGAATGATTGCGACCGTCAGATGGCAGTCAAGTGGAGGATGCGTGTGAACAAAGGAAGCCCGGAACGAACAAACGAAGTTCGTGGGCCGTAATATTACTCGTGAAAACCAAGTTATGAGCCAAACCACGTCTGCCTCACTGCTAGATTTTGTTACTATAAAACAGACGTCTGTAGTTTGATACGTTCAAGCCACACAACCAAACTGGCATACCACGTAATTTTGCACCACCTATCGCACAAATCGACTACTCTTTCCTGGTATACTGAAATAAAACAATAGATGCAATCAAATCAAACGCGACCTTTCATCAATTAAAGCATTACACGTATAAATCGCGAATCACACTTGTAACTTCATATGCATGTTTACTCATAAATAAACTATTTCTGGCATATCTTATCATGACACAGTTCGATTCTAACCCCATTGACAATTTGGGACATGTCCTGCCATCTGTGAGTAAGATGTAGAACTTTTTGCATTCCGTAAGAATCGTGCCATCACAGACTAGAATGAATCGTGAAAGAATCGTGAACGAATCGTAGGTATCGATTCGCAATATCAGATTGAATCGTAGGAATCGAATCGGGAAAAAGAATCGTGTTGCCCAACTCTAGCGTACAGTGCTTTAAAGCCTCATCGGTCGACCCTGCTGCCACCTAGCGGGACGCCGGGGAAGGCGTTGCCAAGAGACGCTGCCTCTGTGTCTTTGAATATCGATATATCGATAACGGACCGACTCCTTGGAGAGAATGATCCATAACAGAATGTGAACCCTGAAATGTCACATGGCTTTGGAGGTCTGGTAACAGCTGTATTGTACTTTCTCAGACCTTGCAGTACCATATTGGATGAAAATACATAGAGGGTTTAAAGCAGCCAGAGTAAGATTTCGCACTAAACCATGCCCAATGCGAGATAGAAAGGCTCGTGTCGGCGTTGTGGGCTCATCATGCGATAATGAAAGTAAATATTGGACCAGAGAAAGATGTAAGCGACACAGATTGTTACAGCTCGGCGCCTACGAAGGAGCGTATCTGAAACAGTAAAGCTCGTCAACTGTTCGCTTGAACATCTATGGAAGGAGTATAAATGACGGTTAAACCATGAAAATGCGAGTTGGATGTCATCAAGTCATCACAGAACGTGAAGATCGGAGGCTTGCACGCTGCATGATGGGCCGCGGTCTGTAGCAGATCTCACGACAGGGCACAAATCAAGTGCAGGCACATAGTTCCGAAGCACATCGTTTAGCACATACTGTTGAACATGGGGCGCTGCAAACGACGACTCCTAATTTTTCCCATATCAAGTCAACGACACCATCATTTAAGATGGCAGTGGGCATGGGATCATCGAGATCGAACCTTGGATCAATGGAAACATGTCGCCTCGTCGAATGAGGCACGTTATCTCGCTACACCAGGACGAGTGTCGTGTCCAAATACACATCACCCAGGTGAACGGTCGCTCGAAACATGCTTCCATGGACGCATGCCGGCACGGGACCTTTGGTAGTGATCACCATGACAGCTACGAATTGCGTGAACATTACCGCATTGCATCGATTCATGCTTACGTCTTCACCGACGGCAGCGGCATCATCCAGCAGGAGAGCTGTCCTTGCCATAAGCCAAGAATCGTGCTACAGTGCTCTGAGGAGCATATTAATGAACTCACGTTGATGTCTGTTACACCAAAATTGCTTGATGTCAACGCGATGGAACCCGTATGAGACACTAGGCGTCAGCCCTGCATGAGCCATTCGCCGGTGCAATAGCGTGACCCGTGAGTACACATGGTGCGTCGTACTTCCTGAAATCTGACTAGGAACTGAATTTATGCCATGCAGATTCGTTGCTGCATTGTGTTCCAAAGGTGGACCAGCACGTTATTAAATACACTCCTGGAAATTGAAATAAGAACACCGGGAACTCATTGTCCCAGGAAGGGGAAACTTTATTGACACATTCCTGGGGTCAGATACATCACATGATCACACTGACAGAACCACAGGCACATAGACACAGGCAACAGAGCATGCACAATGTCGGCACTAGTACAGTGTATATCCACCTTTCGCAGCAATGCAGGCTGCTATTCTCCCATGGAGACGATCGTAGAGATGCTGGATGTAGTCCTGTGGAACGGCTTGCCATGCCATTTCCACCTGGCGCCTCAGTTGGACCAGCGTTCGTGCTGGACGTGCAGACCGCGTGAGACGACGCTTCATCCAGTCCCAAACATGCTCAATGGGGGACAGATCCGGAGATCTTGCTGGCCAGGGTAGTTGACTTACACCTTCTAGAGCACGTTGGGTGGCACGGGATACATGCGGACGTGCATTGTCCTGTTGGAACAGCAAGTTCCCTTGCCGGTCTAGGAACGGTAGAACGATGGGTTCGATGACGGTTTGGATGTACCGTGCACTATTCAGTGTCCCCTCGACGATCACCAGTGGTGTACGGCCAGTGTAGAAGATCGCTCCCCACACCATGATGCCGGGTGTTGGCCCTGTGTGCCTCGGTCGTATGCAGTCATGATTGTGGCGCTCACCTGCACGGCGCCAAACACGCATACGACCATCATTGGCACCAAGGCAGAAGCGAGTCTCATCGCTGAAGACGACACGTCTCCATTCGTCCCTCCATTCACGCCTGTCGCGACACCACTGGAGGCGGGCTGCACGATGTTGGGGCGTGAGCGGAAGACGGCCTAACGGTGTGCGGGACCGTAGCCCAGCTTCATGGAGACGGTTGCGAATGGTCCTCGCCGATACCCCAGGAGCAACAGTGTCCCTAATTTGCTGGGAAGTGGCGGTGCGGTCCCCTACGGCACTGCGTAGGATCCTACGGTCTTGGCGTGCATCCGTGCGTCGCTGCGGTCCGGTCCCAGGTCGACGGGCACGTGCACCTTCCTCCGACCACTGGCGACAACATCGATGTACTGTGGAGACCTCACGCCCCACGTGTTGAGCAATTCGGCGGTACGTCCACCCGGCCTCCCGCATGCCCACTATACGCCCTCGCTCAAAGTCCGTCAACTGCACATACGGTTCACGTCCACGCTGTCGCGGCATGCTACCAGTGTTAAAGACTGCGATGGAGCTCCGTATGCCACGGCAAACTGGCTGACACTGACGGCGGCGGTGCACAAATGCTGCGCAGCTAGCGCCATTCGACGGCCAACACCGCGGTTCCTGGTGTGTCCGCTGTGCCGTGCGTTTGATCATTGCTTGTACAGCCCTCTCGCAGTGTCCGGAGCAAGTATGGTGGGTCTGACACACCGGTGTCAATGTGTTCTTTTTTCCATTTCCAGGAGTGTATGTGGTCATAATACCTACAGCTTATCAGTGTACTTCCAGAATACAGTGTACAGATTAAATAAAACATGTAAGAGTAGCAACATACGCTGGTGATTCAGCAGTAAACTTCCTAAAAAAGCTTAAACTGTTACATTAATTATTTCGTTCCACCAGAAGTTGTTCGACGTATTAAATACTCCTTGTGCCGGTACCAAGAGTTAGCAGTCTACACAGTTTAAGCGATGCCTGCATGTAGGCAACCGCAATAACATTCTAGCTATGTGGGTAGCCAGTAACCCAAACTTGAGTTCCTTCAAAAAAGAGGAGCGAGGCGAACTGTGAGAAAATAATGTTAGTAATATTGTTTTAGGTTCAATCGGATACAGCGATGTTGCTTTTTAAATGGGTCATGAAATCTGGATCTGGTAGCATTATTTCGATAGCGTAAGTTATTGCGAATATGGCAAGAAAAGCATTACCTTCGTAAAGAGGATGCACAGGCTCTGTGAAACTCGATTTAAAATAGTACATTGAAGGCGTGTGCGGAAATTATTAACTATTATTTAACCAACAAAATAGACGTCAGCGTTTTTCAATTATTCAAACTTGCATTAGACAACCATTATAGACACTTTTTGAATTGTTTCTGTGGCGAGACTTCCTTTACAACTGCCCGTTATTAGATGACACCTCCGTAAGAATATTCACGACGAGCTGCAATGTTTAAGGCCGTAACTGTGGCAGTAAACATAATTCAGATGCTTTTTTCAGAATCTTGGAGATTGGCGGGCGTCATAAGAGACCGTAAAATCACATTCATTGGGAGGCTCTTCTCTCGTGAGACCCTGTTGAATGAACTTGCGTAATTGGAGGAATACTCTGCAGTAGTTCATCTGCTTCCACCATATTTCTCGACAAAGGGGCATGAAGGTAAGATAGAGATTAAGGAACATACGGAAGCACGCTGTTACTTGTCGCTCGGTTTATAGTCGACTGGAACATATACTATTTCATCACAAGTTTGCGGACATTCCTATGTAACGCAGTGTTGATCACTGGGTGTTACAAGGAACGGACTGTCAGTATAAAAAGAGGAAAGGAGTACAGTCGGCCAGGAGAACCAGTGACTTTGAACGTAGGCTAGTCACTGGATGTGACGTAAGTAACAAATCTGTGGCATTTCAACCCCTCTAAACCCGTCCCAGTCAACTGTTAGTGATCTTATTGTGAAATGAGAATGCAAAGGAACATCCATATGTCTAAACCAAGACGAGGCAGATCTCATGAACTGATGGACAAGCACCATCGAGGACAGCGGAGAGTGGTCGTAGAAAATCAAAGGAAGGAATTCCTCGTGATTTCCAAAGTGCTACCTGCAGTCCATCTAGCACAATGAATGTGCGTAAGGAGTTACTAAGAATGGGCTACAGTGGTCGAGCAACTCCTCATAAGCCATACATTCCCGTAGTCGACGCTAAATGACGCTTAAGGTGGTGTAAAGGACGACAACACTGGACAGAGATTTGGGTGATGGATCGCGCGGTATCCTGTGGGAAACCGATAGAAAGAATGGCTGGAGAATGTCACATGCCATCAAGTGTAGTGCGAACAGTGATGGACGGAGGAGGTGGTTTTACGGCACGGAGGGTGTTTTTCGTGTGAAGGGTAGTCCTCTTATTGCACTTAACAAACTCTAAATACAGAAGGATATGAACACATTGCAAGATCCCCTCGCTTCTAAACTGATACTGTTATTACTCATCTTAGCCACGAGTCCGTAGACGGTGGTATATGTGATGTACAGTATAACTGGTCAGCATTTACACCCGGAATTTGCGAGTGTAAATCGGACCTTCCTTGATCCGCCTTGGTGGGTTGTATCGTCGAATTTCCTCCTACCTGTGCGCGGTGCAGCTCTCGTAAATGTCGTCCCATGTAGATTCTTCATTGGCGCATTGGATGTCTCTGTCGGTGGAAGCTAACTATCTGAAATTGCTGTCGATCAACTTTGGGGTATCTGTTTACTCGAAATTATCATTCAGAATGCCGCAATATCACTTTTTTTCCTATTAAATGAAACACTCATGTCACAAACTACTCGTAACCGAGAGCATGGCTACGATAGAACAAGACAGAAGAGATCTTAACGCCGACTGCCGACTTTGTCGCGCAATCCGTATCTCTTACTAGTTTCGTCACAGTTCGTGGATTTCCGATCAAGATCGTACTTACTAAGATATTTGTTAATGAACAGGTGTGAATTTTAACGAGGCAAAATTATGGTAAATAGTTTTAAACATCCAGAGGCGCCTCCTAGTATTCATGTTGTCATAAATGACTAATTATTAAATATAAATAAACAAAATCGATGACTTTGACTCCAAGATGACGGTACTTCCCGTCATGTATATTTCCCAGGCTGACGCTTGTTGCTACGGTCCAGCGCCGAGCCCCACCCCGCTACGCGGGACATATGGTTGCTTCGTCACCTAGCCAGCCAGCGTGGGAAATGCTCTCCGACTCATGGCCGGCTACGGACTACAGCACTTCCTAACTATCGCGAATACATCAATATAAGAGACAATAATTTATTAAAACTGGTAAAAATATCTTCCTCACGTAAGAGGCACCTTACAACATATTGCAGGATTGTACACTCTATACAGTAGAGAAACAGTTCGGAGACCATTACTGATCCTCATGAAACTGCAACCTGTCATAAAGCAGCATTTGTAAAGGAATGGTTTGTGGACGTAACATTCATGAAGTGGAGTGAATTGCTCCGAGTCTCGACCTGAACCCAACGGAACAGCTCTGCCGCCTCGCTCCCGAAAAGCGTCCAAAACCTCCATCTTCTCTGATTACAGCTATTGAATAATCGGCTCTCATTTCGACAGACATTCAGTAACCTCATTGAAAGTGTATTCAACAAAGTTCAAGCCGTCATAAAGGCGAATGGTGGAGACATCAATGTCCAATAAATATAAATCTGGATACTTTTGACCCGACAGTATAGTAATGAGTGCCTAATAATGGTACAGAGTACCCTCCGCCATGTACTATACTGTACTTGGTAGTGTATCACTAGAGATGTGGATCCGAAGAGCCCCTTTCTTGTTTTTCACAATGGTGAGGTCTGTCGAAGAGATCTGCAGCTGCAAGGAGCACAAAGTTCACTGATTCTGTTAGAATTATTGCCAAACTATGCATTAATATGAAATGACTGTAAAACGAATATTTTTTGGCAAGTAGATGACGAAACTCGATAGATAACGTGAAAAGCCTGTAAAACGAATATTTTTTGGCAGGTATGTGACGAAAATTTACACAAGGGCAAATAAAGGAGCTATCAGAGAATAAGAAAGGCTTGACAAAGAACGCGAGATGTCGAACAAACGAATGAAGTTCCCCAGGGCGAACTTTGCAGAATACCAGTTGATAGAAGTGACAGAGGTAGGCTCTCACTGTGGGAGATATTGTTAATATGACTGACTAATGCGAGGTAGGTCAGTGACACCCTAACTAGTAAGGTCAATGGACCACTCACACACACACACACACACACACACACACACACACACACACACACACATACCGGCCGTCGTCTGATGGCTCACGGTGCAAGTGACTACGCCACCAGGGACATCCGACCGTCTTGTAATGAAATCCACTCGTTTATCCAAGTAAAAGTATACCTGCCACTGCTTTGTTTGTCTGCAGTAATAGACAGGGGAGTGACCCTACTGCTGTCATTGTGGACATATTAACGGGCTTCTTTAATCAAGGACTGCCCCTCTTTGGTTTTCGTCAAAGTCTGCTTAGGATTTCAAGGTCAATAAACGTATTTTTATTTCCCACAGCAATGTGGCGCCCCTCTAAAAGAAAACTGAAAAATTACCTGTGATGATTTTGGACACGCGAATATGTGGGAAAACTGTAAGAATGGTTCCTCATGACCTATGTCTTTGAAAATCAGAGCTGATTGTATTTTCTTTATTGCTGTTTCACCCTCCTCCACCTTTCCCTGCCCCCCCCCCCCACGTCCCCCTTGCCATCATCTCCCCCACCACCGCCCGCCCACCATCCCCCTTCCCCCCCTCCTGCGCTTTCTGTTGGGGGTTTGTTCTGTCAGCGGTGCTGAGCATCCATCTTTTCAGCCAAAACTTTCTAAATATACGAAAGGTAAAAAACATTCACAAATATATTTAAAACGTATAAAAATGGTTCAAATGGCTCTGAGCACTATGGGACTTAACATCTACGGTCTTCAGTCCCCTAGAACTTAGAACTACTTAAACCTAACTAACCTAAGGACATCACACAACACCCAGTCATCACGAGGCAGATAAAATCCCTGACCCCGCCGGGAATTGAACCCGGGAACCCGGGCGCGGGAAGCGAGAACGCTACCGCACGACCACGAGCTGCGGACAAAACGTATAAAAAGATAGATTTATTGACGATATTGATACACGTTTAAAACTGTTGATTTTCTTTTTTTTTTTTTTTTAACTGAAACAAAATGAGTAATGGATAAAATTTAAAAACAAGATAGTATGTCTTTCTAAAAACGTTGCAGAAAACGGCGACTATTTTTGAAACGAGCTCTGCACTTTTACTAAAACGTTGAGGGACCTGCACTGGAGAAACGTATTTTTCGGCAGAGGAAATACGACTACCGTTCTAAAGTTGGAGGGTATGGGAACAAGCATAGGCGTCCATTTGGTAGTAGGTGGTGGGTGCTAGACGAGTGTAGGGGCTTGGATGGTTACTGAGAAGATATGGAGGAGGAGAATGGTTGTAGTGCCCTGCCCATAGTACCAAAAGGAAAAAGGGACAGGGAAAGACGAATGAAGAAAGGGGCAGTCCTGATGTGGTGTGTGATAAGTGGGTAAGAGTTATTGATGACAGGATGGTTAAACATCTGGGCCAATATCATTGATGAGGGTGCGGGATTTCAAAACAGAAAAATGTGATGCATGGGGTTGGCCCTCATCCACGTACTCTCCGGCTCAACGTTGAAATATTAAAAGTTTTGGCTGGTTTCGTTGTCTAGGGGCTGGGATACGTAGTTGCCGCATTACAGGCCAAATACTGCTGAGTTTACAGTATACGATAAGAATACACACATGAATCGAATGGTCGAAGGTTTCTATCACTCGGCAATTTCGAATTATAAAAATAACAGGTAAATTGATAAATGAAAGATTGCAATTAAATAAAATCTTCAGGTACTGTCTTAAAGACTTTAAATGATGAGTGCGGTAGTAGAAGTCCTTTTGAGAATGCCGTATATTTCTGCAAAACACATTGATGTCGATGGTCCAGTAATTAAATAAAATATAAGTTGAATAACAGGGAAGCAATAGATTCCTACTTCACGTAATTAGTAATGAACAACAACATAGCTCACGAGATATTCACTTTTGAATGCATACTACGTCTTCATTGCAGAAGCCATGGAAATCACACAAGAGTACAGGTCGGCGCTCCGAAATACTTCTATCCTCCGCGACCACGCGCAAACTGCTCCCCTGTCCAAGTCTTTCCGCCGACTCCCTGTCCGAATCGCCGTCGCGTCCAGCACTTCCTGTGTCGTGTGCCGTACTCTCCAGAACTGCCGCACTGCCCAGAACTACCTCGTGACCTCTCTGGAAACGATGCTCCTCCCCAACCTCCATACGTCTCTCTTACTAACGAGCGCAGTGATTAACTAGAGCGCTCACTCCATGTCTCCAAGCCAACGTACACTCACAAACATAATGGAACATATTCTAAATACTGGATTTACATTTAAATACTTGAAATTAAATATATATTCCTACGGCTGTACCATAAACACTCGTTAACACACATTATTAGATATTTAAGCAAATTAAATAAACATACACTACTAGCCATTAAAATTGCTACACTAACAAGAAATACAGATGATAAACGGGTATTCATTCGACAAATATATTATACTAGAACTGGCATGTGATTACATATTCACGCAATTTGGGTGCATAGATCCTGAGAAATCAGCACCCAGAACAACCACCTCTGGCCGTAATAACGGCCTTGATACGCCTGGCCATTGAGTCAGAGCTTGGATGGCGTGTACAGGTACAGCTGTCCATGCAGCTTCAACACGATACCACAGTTCATGAATAGTAGTGACTGGCGTATTGTGACGAGCCAGTTGCTTGGCCACCATTAAATAGACGTTTTCAATTGGTGAGAGATCTGGAGAATGTGCTGGCCAGGGCAGCAGTAGAACATTTTCTGTATCCAGAAATTTCCGTACAGGACCTACAACATGCGGTCGTGCATTATCCTGTTGAAAAGTAGGGTTTCGCAGGGATCGAATGAAGGGTAGAGCCACGGGTCGTAACATATCTGAAATGTAACGTCCACTGTTCAAAGTACCGTCAGTGCGAACATGAGGTGATCGAGACGTGTAACCAATGGCACCACGCCGGGTGATACGCCAGTATGGCGATGACGAATACACGATTCCAATGTGCGTTCACCACGATGTCGCTAAACACAGACGCGACCATCATGATGCTGTAAACAGATCCTGGATTCATCCGAAAAATTACGTTTTGCCATTCGTGCAGATGGTTGTTGTCTTGCAAACGTCCCCATCTGTTGACTCAGGGATCTAGACGTGGCTGCACGATCCGTTACAGCCATGCGGATAAGATACCTGTCATCTTCACTGCTAGTGATACGAGGCCGTTGGGATCCTGCACGGCATTCCGTATTACCCTCCTGAACCCACTGATTCCATATTCTGCTAACAGTCATTGGATCTCGACAACGCGAGCAGCAATGTCGTGATACGATAAACCGCAATCGCGATAGGCTACAATCCGACCTTTATCGAAGTCGGAGACGTGATGGTCCTTACACGAAGCATCACAACCAGGCAACGCCGGTCAACTGCTGTTTGTGTATGAGAAATCGGTTGGAAACTTTCCTCATGTCAGCACGTTGTAGGTGTCGCCACCGGCTCCAAGCTTGTGTGAATGCTCTGAAAAGCTAATAATTTGCATATCACAGCATCTTCTTCCTGTCGGTTAAATTTCGCGTCTGTAGCACGTCATCTTCGTGGTGTAGCAATTTTAATGGCCAGTAGTGTATATCAAAGGAATAGAACAAAAGGTAGCCCATCATCCTAATGTCTCTGTGCTTTCTAAAACAGTAAATATTTAACCAGTTTCTTCATGAATAATATATATCGGACATAAAGAAAGACGTAGATGAATAAATATATTTATAAGGATGCTGCAACCGTTTTTTCGTGTAACTGTTTAGTACTTATGGCTTGACGCGATCGATAGTAATCGGCCACTTTGACCTCCAATAACTCATATACTATTCAAATTACATGCCTGTAATTCATACCAATTTAGGTTTACACTAACAGCTTTCTAATGACTAGTCGATCGACGAAATCAGAAGAACCGTTTAGATTTTGGAAATTCATTGCTGGGTGTTACTTGTATCATTTACTGTCAGATACTAAACTTTGAACTAATAAAGATATTGAAAATCTGATTACATCATCAAAATCGTCGTGCATATCATAGTAACGTACATGTTTCTTTTTGAGGTATCATGATTCATCTGGCTACTATTAATTTCTATACGAACTGTGAAATGTCTGTCATTAAGGTTTCACGAAGTGCGCCATCTTTAGCACTCCAAGCGTGTCTCCATCAACACAGGGTTACCATGGAATTCCCAGCCAAGCGGCTGGACCCCTCTTGCTTCGGCCAGCGTCAAGCACCACGTCGTCGGCCTGCCAAGCGGCCCCCGCTGCGGCCACTGCTTCCTCCGAACTTCTTTTTCAGGGCGCGACGACTCGCCCGTTACCTCACAAGGGAGACGGTTCAAATTCCGTTGCGCAGGATGTTGATTGTGTGCAGATGCAGGTTTGACGGAATTTGGCGGTGCATTGGTTATTAGAGTCGAGTTTGCGGATCGTGTAGGTTGAACGGAGTTGTGATGAGGGATGGGAGTCCTATGAGACTGTAACGGATCCACATGGTGTGATGGACTTAAGATGGACTTAAGAATTTATTCTACTTACTAGCGATTCATCAAGAACATTAACACATTTAATCACACTATGTGAGCGTGGAAGTAGCTGCCAGGGAGTAACTGATGAAATCATAAGCAAATTATTTTTTAACAAATGTTAATTTATTCACTTTAATGGTGCCTAAAGCATTTTTTAAAAGAAACAGATTTAAAATTATAACCAGAAAGCACCCTCTAAATATCAAGTTACAATTTATTCAGAGGCAGAAAGAAACAAATTTTCGACTGTGTGAGCTTTCGGCTGAGAACCTTGCCGCTCCCTTTTGACACGGCCGTAGATACGACCGCTCACAACAACCTCTGAAAGACTACACTGGTGCAAATCTGCAACACACCATATTATTTTAAACTAAAAATTTTAACAATTCACACAAGCACACAAACTATGAAGCCTGTAGGAGGGATAGAAATGGTACAAAACACTAACAATTAAAAAAATTAACCTTACCACCGAAGGTGCAACTTGATTTTAAATTCTAAGAAAAGTCTTACGCTGAAAGGGTGGCAACTTTATATACTAAAATGACCATTTGAATAAAAGACCATGAAGTGCAATCTTATATAAAATTCTACAAGGTTGGCCAAACAATAGTTAAGATGCTCTGCGGTACACAGACACCGCCCCTCAATATCATAGGCAATAATATCAAAAATTTCAAAGATCAAAACATATTGCAGGTATTAGGCCGTTACACTCCAAGCAATAAATTCGTTAACACACCAAATCCGACAAACATGACAGAGACAGATACTAACGTACGGTGGATTGATAGGGAGATTACCGAACAACCCGAAGCGCAGGTTGCTCTAACCCACCCCTATTCCACAAGGTAAAAACGGACCACCCAATATAAACAACCACCTTCCCGTGGGTGGGCAAACGGAGAAGAATGGTGGGACGACCCCAAAGCAAAACGGCTGGTGACTTCACCAAGAAAACAAGTAGAATTTAACAAGAGTAAATCAAACAAGATATCACCAATCATTTAACTTCTAATAACCAGTGATTTCTCGAGAAGACCTGGCGCAGCATCCCCAAATCGCTCTCCCGAACCGTCCGCTGCCAGCCTCTTCAACGGACGCAGGAAGGCGCGCCGATCTCCCTTCTGACGGCGTCGCGGCTCGCACCGGCCAGACTGATGTCGTGGGTTGACTTCTGTTGCTCTCGTGTCGACCGGGAAGTCACTACCCCTCGCTATACGCCGCGGTCCACTGGACTAACGTGGTGACCTCACATGCACCGACGCTCAAGCCGGACAAGTCATCTAGTGTCTCAGTGCGCGACCGACCAACCTATCGATCCAACCGCCTTGACCAATGCCTGAGCAAACTCGAGCAGCTGGCGACCTAACGCGCAGACTCAGATACAGGAACTAAGCCCCGGCCGAGCGACCACTCACTCACTGAGTTCTCTTACTGGCGGAGTGTAAAGACTCTCATTTTGCCGGCTTTAAAGGTCGATCCGAACGAAAGACGTACTAGCACTCCGGACGACAGACAGACACTAACTGCCTCACAACTGCGGACGAGAGACAGACTAGCAAACTGGGGACGGGAGACTGACCCAGATTGACGCCGGACTCACTAACTGGCTACCTCATAGCGCCCTTAAATGCACGTGAACAGGCTACCTTTCCCACCAGAGGGAGACACCAAAGCTGCGATTGCCACAGCGGCGCCACCGCCCTAAACGGAGGGCGACTGCTTCACACTACGCGCTGCGGCGCGCTCTTAAAAACAGCAATATTTACCACTGCTCAGAGAGGCTAAAAAAACTTAGCTGCAATGGTTATCTACGAAATCCATGCTGGTTAGCATGACGGAGGATACTCTGTTCGAGATACCGTATAAAATTTGACCTTAGATGAACGTCATTGATACTGGGCGATAGTTATACGGATTCTGCAGCTTTCCTCGACACGAGAAAGCATTGAGAAGCATGTGAGTTCCTTGCGCAACATTGCCGACATGGCTGAAGCGCCGGTGGAAGCACAGAAGGGGAGCCGGCGGCGCCCCTGTGGGGAAGAGCAGTTCCGCTATCACCACTGCAAACAGCGGGCGGCGTGTAAATCTGCTGTGACGGGCCACGGGCTGACAGCCGCGATAGTGGCGCATGCGCCGCGCTGCCCGCCGCACAAACAACCGAGAGTGTTCGTGGGAGACCACGCTCAGATCGAGGATCCAGTTACCACCGGACAGTGGCGATCAGGGGACGTGCGTGCTGGCTAAATGCTCGTTAAGTATGCAGTAATCAGCTCCCACACTACTTAAGACGTGCAGAGCATTCATCTTAGCACTTCTGTGTGGGACTGAATGACTGTCCCAGTGCGTTGTTTGCTCCACATTGGGAAGACAGTTTGTGTTGTGATGTATAACTGTATGCTTTACACCTTGTGTATTATTGCATGCTACCCATATTGACATTTATTGGATACTAGCGAATCCAAAAGTATAGAAATTGGGTTTTTGTTGTTGTGGTCTTCAGTCCAGAGACTGGTTTGATGCAGCTCTGCATGCTGCAGCTCTGCATGCTGCAGCTCTGCATCCATCTTCATCTCCCAGTACCTACTGCAGCCTAGATCCTTCTGAATCTTCTTAGTGTATTCATCTCTTGGTCTCCCTCTACGATTTTTAACATCCACGCTGCCCTCCAATACTAAAATGGTGATCCCTTGATGCCTCAGAACATGTACTTCCCACCAATTCCTCCTTCTTGTCAACTTGTGCCACAAATTTCTCTTCTCGTCATTTCTGTTCAGTACCTCCTCATTAGTTATGTGATCTACACATCTAATCTTCATCATTCTTCGTACTCTTCTCCCTCTCTCTATCCATCTCCCCTCTCTCTCCCCATCTCCTCCCCTCCCCTCTCTTCGTCCATTTCCTCCTCTTCCCTCTCCTTGTCCATCTCCTCCTCTCCCCTCTCTCAGTCCATCTCCTCCTCTCTCCTCTCTCTCTCTCTCTCCCAAATTCCATCTCTCCCCTTTCTCTGCCCATTTCCTCCTCTCCCCTCTCTTTGTCCATCGCCTCCTCTCCCCTCTCTCTGCCCATCTCCTCCTCTCCCATCTCTTTGTCCATGTCCTCCTCTCCCCTCTCTGTCCATCTCCTCCTCTCCCCTCTCTCAGTCCATCTCCTCCTCTCTCTCCTCTCTCCCAAATTCCTTCTCTCCCCTCTCTCTGCCCATTTCCTCCTCTCCCCACTCTTTGTCCATCGCCTCCTCTCCCCTCTCTCTGCCCATCTCCTCCTCTCCCCTCTCTTCGTCCATATCCCCCTCTCCCCTCTCTGTCCATCTCCTTCTCTCCCCTCTCTCAGTCCATCTCCTCCTCTCTCTCCTCTCTCTCCCAAATTCCTTCCTCTCCCCTCTCTCTGTCCATCTCCTCCTCTCCCCTCTCTCAATCCATCTCTCCTCTCTCTAATTCCTCCTCTCCCCTCTCTTTGTCCATCTCCTCCTCTCCCCTCTCTCAGTCCATCTCCTCCTCTCTCAGTCCATCTCCTCCTCTCTCTCTCTCCCCCCAGTTCCTCCTCTCCCCTCTCTCTGCCCATTTCTTCCTCTCCCCTCTCTTTGTCCATCTCCTCCTCTCCCCTCTCTCTGTCCATATCCTCCTCTCCACTCTCTCAGTCCATATCCTCCTCTCTCTCTCTCCCCAATTCCTGCTCTCCCCTCTCTCTGCGCATTTCCTCCCCTGTCTTCGTCCATCTCCTACTTTCTCTCTCTCTCTCTCCTCAATTTCTCCTCTCCCAAATGGTTCAAATGGCTCTGAGCACTATGGGACTTAACTTCTGAGGTCATCAGTCCCCTAGAACTTTTTTTTTTGGTCATCAGTCTACTGACTGGTTTGATGAGGCCCACCACAAATTCCTTTCCTGTGCTAACCTCTTCATCTCAGAGTAGCACTTGCAACCTATGTCCTCAATTATTTGCTTGACGTATTCCAATCTCTGTCTTCTTCTACAATTTTTGCCCTCTACAGCTCCCTCTAGTACCATGGAAGTCATTCCCTCATGTCTTAGCAGATGTCCTATCATCCTGTCCCTTCTCCTTATAGGTGTTTTCCACATATTCCTTTCCTCTCCGATTCTGCATAGAACCTCCTCATTCCATACCTTATCAGTCCACCTAATTTTCAACTTTCGTCTATAGCACCACATCTCAAATGCTTCGATTCTCTTCTGATCCGGTTTTCCTACAGTCCATGTTTCACTACCATACAATACTGTACTCCAGACGTACATCCTCAGAAATTTCTTCCTCAAATTAAGGCCGGTATTTGATATTAGTAGACTTCTCTTGGCCAGAAATGCCTTTTTTGCCATAGCGAGTCTGCTTTTGATGTCCTCCTTGCTCCGTCCATCATTGGTGATTTTACTGCCTAGGTAGCAGAATTCCTTAACTTCATTGACTTCGTGACCATCAATCCTGATGTTAAGTTTCTCGCTGTTCTCATTTCTACTACTTCTCATTACCTTCGTCTTTCTCCGATTTAATCTCAAACCATACTGTGTACTCATTAGACTGTTCATTCAGTTCAGCAGATCATTTAATTCTTCTTCACTTTCACTCAGGATAGCAATGTCATCAGCGAATCGTATCATTGATATCCTTTCACCTTGTATTTTAATTCCACTCCTGAACCTTTCTTTTATTTCCATCATTGCTTCCTCGATATACAGATTGAAGAGTAGGGGCGAAAGGCTACAGCCTTGTCTTAAACCCTTCTTAATACGAGCACTTCGTTCTTGATCGTCCACTCTTATTATTCCCTCTTGGTTGTTGTGCATATTGTATATGACCAGTCTCTCCCTATAGCTTACCCCTACTTTTTTCAGAATCTTCAACAGCTTGCACCATTTTATATTGTCGAACGCTTTTACCAGGTCGACAAATCCTATGAAAGTGTCTTGATTTTTCTTTAGCCTTGCTTCCATTATTAGCCGTAACGTCAGAATTGCCTCTCTCGTCCCTTTACTTTTCCTAAAACCAAACTGATCGTCACCTAGCGCATTCTCAATTTTCTTTTTCATTCTTCTGTATATTATTCTTGTAAGCAGCTTCGAGGCATGAGCTGTTAAGCTGATTGTGCGATAATTCTCGCACTTGTCAGCTCTTGCCGTCTTCGGAATTGTGTGGATGATGCTTTTCCGAAAGTCAGATGGTACGTCGCCAGACTCATATATTCTACATACCAACGTGAATAGTCGTTTTGTTGCCACTTCCCCCAATGTTTTAGAAATTCTGATGGAATGTTATCTCCCTAGAACTTAGAACTACTTAAACCTAACTAACCTAAGGACATCACACACATCCATGCCCGAGGCAGGATTCGAACATGCGACCGTAGTGGTCGCGCGGTTCCAGATCTCCTCTCCCCTCTCTCTGTCCATCTCCTCCTCTCCCCTCTCTCTGTCCCTCCCCTCTCTATCCATCTCTTTCTCTCCCCTCTCTCCAACCATCTCCTTCTCTCACCTCTCTCCATCTCCTTCTCTCCCCCCTCTCAGTCCATCTCCTCCTCTCCCCTCTCTCAGTCCATCTTCTCCTCTCCCCTCTCTCTGTCCATCTCCTCCTGTACCGAGCGAGGTGGCGCATTGGTTAGACACTGGACTCGCATTCGGAAGGACGACGGTTCAATCCCGCGTCCGGCCATCCTGATTTAGGTTTTCCGTGATTTCCCTAAATCACTCCAGGCAAATGCCGGGATAGTTCCTCTGAAAGGGCACGGCCGACTTCCTTCCCCATCCGATAAGACCGATGACCACGCTGTCTGGTCTCCTTCCCCAAACCAACCAACCAACTGTCCGTCTCCTTCTCTGTGTCGATATCCTTCTCTCCACTCTCTCTCTCCTCCCTCGTCTCTCTCCGCCTCGTCACACCTCTCTACTTTTCCATTTTACTGCTCTTCCCCCTCTTTTATCTTGGGCCTCTTTTCTTGTAAGTGCCAAACAATCCTTGATTGGGAGTTGAAATCGCTTAAAATGAACGGGCTTTCAGCTGCATAAATTAAACTTATTGTAGTTTATTTATAGAAAGCTATTTGACTCTTTCCTCTGAGGCCGTTAACATTTTTACAATATCTTCTAACAAGGGGACCTGGCGATCCTCTTGCAGTTTCGTCGTACTAATAGGATTTGGAGGTCACGTCTCCATATGTCATTTTTCTAAAGCAGTCGAAGCACTTCTCAAAAGATTTGAGAAAGTTACCTTCGAAGATTTAAAGATTTTACAGCTCTGTTAAGTACAAAACATACCTGGTATTTTAACAGAGTGGCTGGTAGCTGAACGCACAATTTACAGTTCTCGTAACTGCGAATAAGCTGTTAGGACTGTGGGTAGTGGCGACGTTTCTTACTTTTCTTTCATTTCTATACTCATCATAAAATGGAAATGATCAATCACAAACAATTAATCCTAATTTTTAAAAAAGATAACATCTTTTATTTTTAAATAATAATCGCATAAAAATAAAATTTGATGCGGAAATGTGAAATGCCTTATTGCTCAACGAGAAAATTACTTGTATCAATAATACAGTTGAATTTTCAGAAACAAAAGTGTTTTTATCTGTTTCCTGCTCTGCGTTTTTGTACCAAATTTCAGTTTGTTGCCAAGATTCACAGTTTCATGTGGTTAAAGAAACAGGTAAAAGGTAAAGTCCATGGCACAAGCACGAGATCAGCGTACTGGCGTGACTTTAGGTAGAGTGCAGCTGTTGTGTACATAGTTCCGCGTAGTCAGCGCGTACACAACTTTCCCACTAAAGCACGCCCCGCTAAGCACAATAGCACAGGCGCAGCACTCGTCCGTCTCCACACTACGAGATGGCACTGCCATAGAGACGGACCAAATTCTGCTCCCGCCGATCCGTGTATTAATATGTAACGCAGCCAATGAGATCGCTGCTAACGTAAAACCTTTTCTCCTCGCGGATTACACTCGCGCAGTGATACATGAACACGCGAGGTTTTTTAACGAGTGTACAGACCTCCGAATAGTCAGTCTACATTTGTCTGCACCAGTCTGTACCAGTCTGTACGAGTTCTACATTTGTCTGTACCAGTCTATAGTCAAGTTTCAGTCTGCGCCTAATAAGATTACCATATTCTTGTACATAGCCATGAAGATAAATGTATAGACGCTTTCGTCAAGTATCAGAGATATATGTGAGAATAAGATTAACGTACCGATACCAAAGGGAACTTCAGATTGTCAATTGTAAATAGCATCTAGAACCAAGTTAAGTAATTTTTATGCTCTTTATTATTTTAATAAATGTGTGTGAAAATTAATCAAGTTCTGTTTAAAGTTGGTCACCGTCATCTGCTACTCTGAGCGTGCAAGTGGCATTTCTATCGTCTGACCTAACGGCAGATGACACGCCACGATAAGACCGTGAGACATATTGCTGACCCTCGCCTACTTCGTTAGAGCGACAAGTCAAATAATCTGATGGTGTGTGTACCGAAGGTCTCACAGTACGCACACCACGGCAGCCCTTCTCAGCTGCGGCACTAGGAGGGACAGAGTGGCGAGCCCCAGAGTTCCGGCCGTCTTTTAGCCTCAGGAAAGTCCCCGGCACTCATTTGAAAGGAGACTGTATGGACCTGGGACCGTCCTGGAAGAAGTGGAACGAGTAACAGTCCCCGGGATGAAGCTGCGTTCTCAATGTACCCTAGTGCTCGTTAGCTATCAAAAATAAAAATATGGTACTTTTACAACTACAGTATTCGTCCACTGATATTTCTGTTTGATAATGTATCTAGAGTTCAAATAACAGAAAAAAGTCACTGCTACTTCGAGGCTGAAACCAGCACCTTCACAATTACAAGTCTTTTTCACTGCAAACTGAGCTATCCACTGCTCTGTTAAAATTCTGGAAATGTTTTGCAGAACGGACACCCAACGGAAAGCGCAGGGGGGAGGGGAGGGGGAGGGTCAGGGTCAGTGGGCGGGGGTGGGGGAGATGGGGCTGGGGGGGGGGGAGGGAAAGGAGGAGGAGGGTGAAACAACAATAAAGAAAATACAACCAGCTCTGATTTTCAAAGACATAGATCATGAGGAACCATACTTACAGTTTCCCAACATATCAAAAAGGCCATAAATCAGGGCAATTCGCGTTTCTTGACTTTGGAAAGCACTTCACTTGGTAACACACCAGCACCTGTTATCGAAAGTATGCGTATATTGGCTTTCAAACAAAATTTTTGACAAGGTCGTGGATTTTTTTTTGTTAGGAAAGCACAGACTTATCTTAGATGGAGAGCTACCTGAAAAAGTAGAGGTAACTCAGTCGTGCCTCAGGTAAGTGGGTTGTGATAGTTTTTGTTTATGATTTATGTTGATGACCTAACAGACAATATTAGTAGTAACGTCAGGTTGATTTTCTGATGACGCAGTAATTTTTAATGTAGTACTGTCTAAAAAACGCTGGAGATATAGTCAGTCAGATCTTGATAATCTTTTAAAGTGGTGCAAAATTGAAAATTTGCTTTCAGTGAACACAACTGTAAAATGACGTAATTCACGAAACGAAGAATAGTAATATCCTATGACTACGGTATCAGTTATTTACAATTATAATCACTCAACTTGTGGAAGTACCTAGGTGTAACGGTTTGTGGGGATATGAAAGCGAATGGTCAAACAGGCACAGTTCTATGTAATGCAGGTAGCAGATTTCAGTTCGTTGGCTGGATACTGGGACAATGGAGTCAGTCTACAAAAGAAACTTGTGCACCCCATGTTAGAATATTGCTCAAGTGTGAGGACCAACAGCGGATACTAAAGGTATACAAAAAATGACGGGATGGTCGGTCTCGTGTCTGTTTCATGCCCATGGGAGCGCCACGGAAAATGTTTACAATCGTAAAATGGCAGAGAACTGAAGACAAATTATCCCACTAAAATCTACTCACAAAGTTTTCCAAACCAGTATTAAGTGAAGAACCTAGAGATAATATTCATCCCCGTATGTATTGCTACCGCAAAAACTGTGAACAAAATGAAATAATTTAGCTCGCAGAGAAGCTTGTAAGTGCTCTTCTGGCACATCATAGACAGTTGGAAAGAAAAGAAACCCTAATGTGCTAAGTACTCTCTGCTGGATCTTGATCAACAGATCATGAACGTACTTTCTCAGATTCCTGTTGCTTCTGTCAGAGCGATTAAGTAATTGCAAATTCTTTAGCCTAAAAGAAGCTATTCTTGTAATTCTGAGAAAGAAATTGCTGAAAAGGAAGAGATATGACTCTCGTACTTAGCAAACCCAGTATACCCTTCGAAATTAAAACCGGAAGAACTAGAGGACATGAACAACATTTATCCTGGATTATACAAAACAGCCTGGAACTTATTTATTTAACATCGCAACTTCAGTGCTTTGCGAACGTCTGTTCATGATATCTGCAGCCATAGTGTATGCTTTTAGGCAGCGCATCAAATAAATGTCAAGCAGACTTAATTTTTCAATACGGAAGTAGTTTTCTTGCAAGAGTGACAAGTACATGTTGCGTGAAATTTGTGTAAAATTCTATGTTTTGGTTTTAGTTTGGTGTACGCGCCCTTTATTGCTTGCATTTGTATTTGATTTTGCAGTCAAGCTGGTTGACGTAAACATAGAATATTTCCATATTTCGTCTTGTATTCTAAATTCAGCTTTTATGCTACAGAAATGCAACCAATAATTTCTACACTGCGGGTATCGATATTTTGTTACGATATTTTCGATTTAACGGTACAACTTTAAGTATTAATAACGTTACCACATATCGTACTGAATATGGCAGTGGAACGACCTCCTCTGGTATCACTGCCTGTATGCAGTCTTATCAAATTTTCAACTGTCATCTTGCAATCGACTGCGGCTCTCAAGGTCAGTGACCTGGCAGTGGTTTTCCTACAGAATTAGGAGAAATGCACAGCTTTTCACTGAACTTAAATGTAAACTTGATGACTGATGAAAAATATATATGGTAACAGATGCACATATTGGGGGTGCGCAAAATAAATATCTCCTGGAAAAGATTTCATCATTTTAAGAAGGGTAACATCAACTGCAAATCCGGGCTCATGATGTAAGTTAGTTTGTTTATCTTAAGAGGCGTGAAACGTTTTCCAGACCAGTTTTACGAGCACTTTACCCGCCCTGTATACATAACGCGTACTCATGCTAGATTTAAATCCGTGAGCGTCTGGTACATATACTGGTTCACCGTAACAATTCTGACATGGCATTTTTGTTATACATTTTAAGAATGTAATTCCTGAAGTTAGTCGCTTGACCGTAGCTTGGTGTTTATGATTAAACACTAACTACAGCACATTTTGGTCTTCTCAAGATCCCATTCTTTAAATGCATTGACGTTTTGCAGCGATATACTCAACCACAACTATCAGAAAAAATTTTGAGTTGTAAAACTGAGGAAGCTGAATCACTAATGCACGCTATTGGATTGGATCGCTGCAGTTAGCAGGTTGTGATGCATCTGCACAGGGGGAACAGGAAAGTATAACAGAAGGCATTAAACGCGACAAAGAAGCCTAATCTGCCCCTAGTGACGCCCTATATAGTTCTTTGGCATTATTGGACGGGAAAGGAAATATATTCTCAGAAAGTGGTGCTCAAAAGCTCGTAAAAGTATAACAACACGATCAGCTAATAAATAAATTTTTGTTTACTGTCAATTTCAATCTATCTGATCAACATTAGGCAAAATAAAAAAAATGATGGAGCCTAAATGACATCAATACCATCTGATATAATTTAATTAATTTAATTTCTATTATTGACGCTACTGCTGTAATGATGTCATATTGACTGCAGTAACAGCTTTTACCTCGCACTTAATCATCAGGTAACGTTAAAAGTAGTAATATTTCTCTCTCATTACCAGCTCATAATCTTACATAATATTATTTTCCTTTGACGGAAAATAATTAGCCTCTGGCCACCAACCCCTAGCTATAAGCCTGCAATACACTTTACAACCAAGGTTCGTGCCCTTAAAGATGTACTGACCTTGCGTAGAGACTAGACTGTAGAGAAGTAGCGAGTGCGGAAAAGAGCGTTAGCTAACGGGGTGTTAGAGTAACAAATAATTCGATTGATGGGGTTGAAAAGACTTGCTAGACAATCAAGTGAAAGACATGCCTGCGTTTTTCAGAGCTACGATAGAAGAAACAGAGATATCGCTACTTTTTTAGCCTTCATGTAAACATCTACTTGTGCAGTATATTTCTAGCTAAAGATTTATTCTGTCGTGAGCGCTGATGAGATGTCAGATGCTGCCTACAGGGGTGAGACGAGAGGCATCGAGATCCAATAAAGCCCTTCTGAGGAAACAACGCTGGCTCCCCAGTGATGGCAAACCAGCCGTGGAAATCTCTCAGATATGGAGCTTCTCTTACGCCGCTACGGTCACTACCCGCCGCCTCGTAATGAAATGTAATGAATATATATCGTCGGCTCCACAAGTGTGTGGCATCTAGGGGTACTACTGGAGGTAAACAAAAGCTTTTTTAATTCTACTTCCAAAAAACCAATTTAGGCAATTAACTTTTGTTTGTTCCTTTTCAGATACATGTCTGCAGTCCTCGCTCCACACTAATGTCACACGCCGCTGGAAGAGCCAAAACAAAGTGGGTGAGCCCTTCGATAAAGAGTAACTTCGATCGTTATTATCCTGCATTATAAGGGGAAGAAGGCTGCTACAATCCGCGCGCAATTGGTGGAAATGTACAGTACCAAAGCACCGTCATATAACACAGTGCTTAGATGGCACGGACGCTTGCAGTAGTATCACACAAGACTAACCATCATCATCATCGTCATCATCATCTCAACCTTTTCCCACGTCATGTGGTGTCGGCGTAGCTTTGCTGGATCCTTCTCTTCCATAAATGCCTATCCAGTGCTTCTTCTCTGAGCCATCCTTTCTCCCGTAGGCCCCATGCGACCTTGTCTTTCCACCTCAGTTTCGGTCTTCCTCTCCTCCTTGGGCCATCGATTTCTAGGTCTTCAATTCTACTCCCCACGCAGTACTCCCCTCTTATCTGCACATGTCGAGACCATCTTAGCCTACTTTCTTGGATCTTCTTCCCTACGGGCCTCACTTTCAATGTTCCCCTGATGTACTTATTCCTTAGCCTATCCTTTCGTGTCACCGCACTCATCCACATTAAAATTCCCATTTCTATCACTTCGGTCTTTTTCTCTTGGGCTTTTGTAATTGGCCAAGTTTCTGCGCTGTAGAGCATCGCAGGCCTCACCACAGACTTGTAAAGCTTTCCTTTCATTCTGCAGGCAACCTGCTTGTCACACAGTACTTCGTTCAATTTCCTCCAGTTCATCCATCCACTATTTATCCTGTTCTGCATTTCGTCCTCCAGTCCACCATCACTTTGCATGTAAGAGCCTAGGTATTTAAATTTCTTGACCAGCGTCAGTTGTTCTCCTTGCAGGTTAATATATATATCTTTGGCATGCTATGTACACATATACTCTGCTTTCACGTTGATAATTCTCATTCCCCTTGCCTCTCTCCAATGTTCAAGCTTGTCTTGAAGTGCCTCCTGGGTGGGTTCACACAAGACTGAACGACGAATAAAACATTGCTGAGATGCGAATAGAACGCGCGCTCTGAGGGTCCAGTACGAAATTAATTATGTGTATAGACAGTTCACCCATCCCAAGAGTTGAGAACCTCGACGATATTTGCATATTATCGACATTGATACTAGCAAGACATTTCGAGAATGCTTCAATTTTTGGTCTGAAGACGCATAACAAATGACAAAAGAAAAATTTCTTTCGTGTGATGTTATTAAAACTCAACAATTTTCTGTTTTATTTTTCCTTTACTTGCCCTACGAAACCTTGCTTCACGCCATATTTTATGACTCCAGGTCAACTGGAAGTATCCTTTATGTTTCGATGACTGAGTTTGGGAGTATCAAAATACGTGACACAAATTGTCCTATCTTTTGAGTGCAGTGACGTTGAAGCTTCAGTTCTGTATACGCCCAAGGGACCGTCGACCTTAGCATGTGACGTAAATTTCAACTTGATACGCTTATCCGTTTCTGTGAAAAAGGGTTTTTAACAGACTGACAGACAGACGAACAACAAAGTGATTCTATGAGGGTTCCGTTTTTACCGACTGAGGTACGGAACCATAAAAACGAAGTGGCAGACCATCTGTCGGCGAAGAACCGCTAATCGCTAGAGATATGGAGGCCCTGTTGGTCGAAGACCGACGTTTCTCAGTCTAGGTGACAGTGGGAAAAGGTTTTTTGATAGAAAGATGTTAAACATTTTATGAAATTTGTCTAAAAGAAAGAAATAAAATAGTAGAGAAAAATTTGACGCGATTATGAATGATGCTCAAAATCATGTGCAGCGAATGAAGTTCGTGAGAAACTTAGTCGCCATCTTATTTGCTGTATATGATTTTGAGCACCTTTCAAAGGCGTGTCGAATATTTTAGTCTATTTTATTTCTAACTTATAGACAAATCATTTCACAAAACGTTGGACTTCTCTCCTCAATAAATTTTTACTGTCAGGTTTTCTCCAGAAACCTCATTTTAACATTTCCTACTATAAGTTTGGCTGTGGAAATTCGGACAAAAGTTGTCCCTCATATCACCAATTAAGTTTCTCTTAGTTACCATGATTAATGCCAAGCAATTTAACTACAGCTCACGCCGGTATATCTGATATCTCACGCATCGTTTGCTTATGAAAATACGGACAAAAATTCATTGTGTAGTTTTCCCTGAAATCATCAATACAATTTGTCTTGATTACGCAGATCACTTTCAACCAATTAATTTTTTTTAGGTATGTAGGCCTCAGGCTGGTTAATTTGATAACCCATATGTACATTTACCACTCTTCGTTTGGCTATGAAAATTCGGACATAAATCCACTGAGAAATTTCTAGGGAGCCTTGTTTTCGCTCAGGTCACATATTTGGTCAAGAAGGGAAAATTCTGTCATGGATCAACCCACTGGACCAACGGTGCCCATACCCGGGGCGAAAGTAATGTAGGAGGGGGGGGGGGGGGGGCATGCCCCTTCCCCAGCCCCTCCCGTCACCAACTCTCAGGGAAAGGAAAAAATATAGTATAATCAGGTGTTTTTGTTTCAAAAATCAGATTCAGAACTCGGTATTACACAGGTTACTAGCATGGCCAGAACTGGTACTTCTTTATGTCTACATTAAAGTCACCAATCGTCTTCCAACAAATTGAATGTACGTCATACCCCAGGTCTAGCCCCGCCCCCCTTTATAAGCTATCGTAAGGGCGTCCTTGCACCGAATTGACGCAATAGCGAAAATGTTGCTGCTGTGTCAGGACAATCAAAATGTTCAAATGTGTGTGAAATCTTATGGGACTTAACTGTTAAGGTCATCAGTCCCTAAGCTTACACACTACTTAACCTATATTATCCTAACGACAAACACACACATCCATGCCCGAAGGAGGACTCGAACCTCCGCCGGGACCAGCCACACTCAGGACAATCCAGATGACTTGTTTAGCCAAATAATCACCGTCTAGTGCTGGGTGTATCACTATTAGCCAGACTCAAAGGAGCAAAGCAAGCAGTGGATTCATTTGGATCCATTATGCCCGAGAGAGGCGAAGACCCCAGTCATTATGGTGATTGCTTGGTGTTTTGTAGCAACTGCCGTGGTGTGGTGCTCACACATAACGCTTGTAAGAGGAAAAATGTCAGAGCAACATACTACCAAAGATTAAAGAAAGCTGTGAAGACGAAGTGTTGCGGGAAGCTGTGCAACGGAGTGTATTGGCTCTACGACGCCACGCAGGAGACCGTGATACATACTTCATTGGGCTGTAGAATTTTGCCTTGCACTAGGTACTCTCTTGACATGGTACCCAGTGCATTCTCCCTTTTTCATCGATGAAGAAACCACGGAGTGGCAGGCTTCTCCGGACTGAAGGCAAAATGATTTTCGAGATGGGATGCTTCCGGAACTGACTGTGACGTTAGTGTCATGAAGTGACGTCACATATGGCTACGCGATATCAACTCATTTCCTGCGGCTATTTTGTGCTTATTTTAGTGAGGATACTGCAGTGGTGTGTTTGGAAAGACAGTCCTGCGCTCTCGCTAAGTTATTCAGGGCCGAACTCGTCTCCTTGGCACCTTGTGTCAGCAGAAGGCAATCTATGAATCTCATTAGGTCAAGAGGGCCTACTCTGGGGATGTGACCAGTTTTACAGAAATCAGGAAGTAACCCGCTCCACACTACTGAATGCTAGGCAGGCACCCGCATCCCCCTGCGGTCAGTGAACGCCGTGACCGCCCCACAGCTCCCAACGAATATCTGAGCACGACATTTTCGCCTTTTAGCACATATTTCAAAGAGCCATATCCTGCAGCACAATCCATCCAGTATGGGAGAGTCAGTTGCTTTCGCTCTAAAATTTTGCTCCAGCCAATAGTATTGCATCACTCTGGACAGTACTTTTGGTGCATAAGTTTGACCATTCATGGCGACAATGCTTCGACTCGCTACAAACTTTGTGTTTTTAAACACAAATCTTTTACACGAAAGGAGGGAAGTTGCATGCGCTCTTCCCTCTTTTTCATGACTGTAGCAGGAAATCTTGCCCATGACGTTAGCAAAAGCATGGAGTCATTCCTTCACGTTGAGTTTGGTGAAAGTGGAGAATCGAGGGCTGTGTACTTTGATACTGGTCATTCAGCTCCGGGCCGTTGCAGAGAGGAGCCATCTCTAGTTGCCATCTGCTGCTAATAGGAACACGCTAGATGTTTAGGGGAATCTAAGTGACACAGTTGCGGTAGTGCGACCCATATTCTGTACAGCTCGATACTTCTTTACTTTCCACGAAAAAGTAAGTGTTGCTTAATTTGGTTGTAATTTGGGGTTTCTTGTTATAATTTTACCTGATTTCGTGAGCTGCCCAGATACGTAGATCTTGTTGTGCTTATTCCATGCAATCTTCCACACTTTTTGACACGGTGCCTCATTGCAGGCTGTTAACGAAGCTACGAGCATACGGAATAAGTCCAGAGATACGTGAATGGCTTTACGACTTCTTAAATAATAGAGCCAGTATGTTGTCCTCGATTGCGAGTGTCCATCAGAGACAAGGGCATCGTTTGGAGCGCCCTAGGGAAGTGTGATAAGTCCGCTGTTGTTCTTTATATACATAAATGATTTGGCGAACAGGGTGTGCAGCAATACGCCTCCGTATGAGCCCCAATTTCTCGTATCTTATTTTCGTAGTTCTTACGGGCGATGTATGTTGGCGACAACAGAATCGTTCGGCAGTCAGCTTCAAATACTGGTTATCCAAATTTTCGCAATAGTGTTTCTCGAAAAGAACTGTCAATTGTCGCCAACATACATTGCGTGTAGGGACCACGAAGATAAGACACGAGAAATTAGGGCTCGTACGTAGGAGTACAGACAGTCGTTTTTTCCTCGCTCTATTTGCGAGTGAAACAGGAGGAGAAATGACAAGTAGTGGTACAGGGTACCCTCCGCCACACACCGTACTGGGCTTGCAAAGTATCTATGTAGATGTAGGTGTATGAAGACGGGGTAATCTACGTAGTTATCCTCCTGTCTGTTACTTAAAAGTAAATTGTATTTATAGCAAACTTGAAACTGTCAATATTTAATTCAAGATTTACTCGAAAATTGTTGATTTCTAACGTCAGACAGAGGGATGGTGTAATAAAAATAAAGAAAACAATACAGATTTGTCATATAGTGCTACCAAACAAAATTTCATCGACAAAAAGGTAAAATGAAAAAATCGCTACGAAAAATATATGGAACATCTCTCCAATGCTTCGTCGAAGTTATGTAAAATATGTTTCTGTTGTTCGTAAACAACTTTCGCGTCTACCAATAATAACAGGAAACTCTTGCCTTTGATCATGATGAGGAACGTTCTATTGAGTACGAAATAACACTAAATAAATATGTATTTTCGTGTTTGTGCGTGTAAACTGCACTTGCATAAAAATAATGGTTTTAGTTACATAAAAGCACAGAAGTTACACCATCAACCGATTTTATTACTTATAAAATGCAATTTATCATCTGTAAGAATATAAAATGCACAATGAACTAAAAGTGAATGATGCGAAACCCAAAAAAAAAGAGAAGTCTTGGGCTCCCAATTTCTCTCTTACATATTAATCTACGATTCTTTTCCTCCCAATACATCAATACTAACGGTAATCTTACTGATTACAACATCATTTATGTAGTGTACCAAAACTACTGAACCGTAGTTTTGGTGGAGCCCAGCTCTACCAGTAACAACAATAAAAAACCAGCACGAAAGAAGGTACTACACATAACGGTGCCGGGTTTCACCCTCGCTTTTCCTTTCATTCCATTCTCATTCACAACAATGTAGGCACAACGTGACACAGCAAAGGTATTCGGCATTGTCATCTACAAGATGCAGTTACTCATCTGACGCGTCATCCACCGTTCAGACGAATACAATAGTGTATCACCTTCACCAGGTCCTTGTCCATGACAGCGATGCAGAGTTCTCACATTGTCAGCTACGCCCAATAACAACTCCAGCGTCTTTGTATTCGGAAGTAATACTAGTAATTTTAAATCTGGCTTATGCCACAATTATTGAAGCTGCTTCAGTACTATGACAGTTTTTTTACTGCACATAAAGCTGACGATGTCCACAAAAGTTTCACACTTCAGAGCATGTACAGTAATTTTCATCTCGGAATTTGATACTGTCATGTCTTTTTTGTCTTTTTTGCTCTTTTGTACGTACGTTGAGAGTGTAATCGGTTTCGGTTTACGTTGTCCGGAAAAACTAATGTGTTCCTACAAATAATCCTTTATTAGTTGAAACAGCAAAAAATGTATTATAACTGATAATTAATTTTGGCTAAAACAGCTAGCCATCTTCGGATCAAATAAGACAAACATTGCTGTGTCTAATCATCAGGCTGGTAGGAGACACACTGCCATCAGTAAGATGCATACTTGCGCATAACAGTATACATAGTCCTTTTGTACAGCTCGATGAACGCTTACAGTATATAAGTTGATGATCTTTTCACATTTTTGGGCCATAGTCATGTAATAATGTTTAAATGATATGTTCGCCATTTCAATTTACAAAAACTTCTTTATTTTGTATTACCAACATGATTTAGGCCTTAAGCCACTATGAGGTACAACATTGAAACAAAACTGTTCGTACACGTGGAAACAAAGCGAGAGGGACCAAACCTTATCATCCGTACGTCGTACCAATTTCAGATTTAAAATTACCGAAATAATACCATTTACATGTTGGGTATTATTAAACTTTGTTAAATGAAGTGGTCGTAAACATTGTATATGTCATTGTATCACACAGTATCCACCTATGGAGAGCGCTTATCACAAACTAGCGGACAAGTTTAACCTTGTCACGTAGCACCTTAACAACACAATAATATGCCCATATTGGTGCAGGCAGAGCATTTGACACTAATGGTTACTCATATTTATAAGAATACAATAGCTTCTAGTGTTGACATAGTGCTTATCTCTAACCTGTCAGGAAAAACATGCTTTACAAGTCATCGTCAGGTGAAATAGTTATAAAGAAATGTCGATAATAAAATATTATGACTCCTGAAAGAGTGTCGCAGAGATGGTGACGAAACTTAACTGGCAGACACTTGAAGATAGACGCAAACTTCCTCGAAAATGCCCGCTTACAAAGTTTCAAGTACCAGCTTTAAATGATGACTTTAGGAATATATAGGGTGACACAAAAGTCCGGTGACATCTGAAAATGAACTAATTCCTCGAAATAATGTAGATAGAGAGGTAAGAATTGACACACATTCCTTAAATAACAAGGGGTTTAATTGAATCCAAAATCAAGGTAGCGTTGGAAAGCAACACGTCAGTGATGCCGCTTGAGAATCGTGTATAAAATAAGTTGCAGTGAGAGAGGGAGTCAGATAATCCTTAGCGTGGCTGATAAACACCCGCTGGAAGATACAAATTTCATGCAGGATGACGCCTTACCCTATATTGCTATACCTGTGAAAGATCTCTTGCGCACATCGTTCCGTGAGGATCACGTGTTGAGCCGACGCTTCCGTCATGCTTGACCTCCCAGCTCCGTGTAATTTTTGGTTGTGGCGTTACCAGAGGTCGCAAGTCTAGCGCGACCCTCCGACCTCATTAAAGCCAACATCCGACAGCAGTTTCTCACCATACCTACTGATATTATGTGCAGTTTACAGCCACGCGGGATTAGCCGAGCGGTCTAGGGCGGGACTGTGGCTGGTCCTGGCGGAGGTTCGAGTCCTCCCTCGGCCATGGATGTGTGTGTTTGTCCTTAGTATAAATTAGGTTAAGTAGTATGTAATCTTGGGGACTGATGACTTCAGCAGTTAAGTCCCATAACATTTCACACACATTTGAACTTTTTTTTAATGTGCAGTGCTGATCCGCACAATGTCACTCGACTACAGGTATTGTTATGAATGACGGCAACCATGCTGAGCATTTGTTATAAGAAACATCGCCTCTGCTAAAAATCAGTTGTTATGCTAATTACACAGGTCTGCAAAAATGTTTTTTGAAAGGTGTCAGAAATTTGATAAGTGACTTTTATGTACTTTTCAACGATGATTTCAAAAATGCAATACATTTTTTTCTAACACATCAGGTTTTCTCACAAAAAAGGGAGTATTTTTGGGTGTAATAACAAAATTTAAGCAATTTATCACATTATTTTCCAACCTTATAAAATTTCATTTTATTTATAAATCATGTTCTAAACTACATTTCTAGTACACTTCCATTTCTTTAAAGCTCATAAGTCCTTATAATAAAGCTTGCGCTTTCTGTCGAAGCTTCTTTTATTGCTTTTCCGGCTGTGGACTCGTTGAGGATCATCTCTTTTTGTCATCCAGCAGTAATCCGCTATCATATTGATATATATCTTCCTTGATATCTTCTTTCCATTTGCTTGATGTCATGGTGGAATCTTTCGCCCTGCTCTTCACTTACAAGGGGACTGATGACCTTAGAAGTTAAGTCCCATAGTGCTCAGAGCCATCTTTACTTACATCACCAAGGTTTGCAGGGAAGTAGTCAAGATGTGAGTGGAGAAAATGAACTTTAATGCTCATGTTACAGCCCAGCTTCTTAAAGTTGTCGAGCATGTATGCGACGATTGTCTTGTAGTTTCGATCTCTTTTGTTTCCTAGGAAACCGGTAATAACTGATTTAAAAGCTGTCCATGCTGCCTTTTCTTTTGTTTCCATTTTGTCCATAAAGTTGGAATCTGTCATTATTTTTCTAATGTCTGGTCCGAGAAAGATTCCTTCCTTTAGCCTTACCTCCGATAAACCAGGAAACTGTCCACAGAGATATCTGAAACAGTCCCCTTCTTTTGGCAGTGCCTTAACAAATTGTTTCATCAGCCCCAACTTAATGTGAAGTGGTGGGAGTAACACCTTTTTGGGATCCACAAGGCTTTTTCTCTCAACATTTTTAACCCCTAGCTGTAAGATTTTTCTCAAGGGCCAGTTCTTCAACACACACTGAACAAACTTTGTGTGGGGCCCAAAGCTTATCTTGATAGCCTAACTTTACACCAAAATTGGCGAAATATACTTTTTCAACAAATTCTGAAATGTTTCTTTGTTGCTTTTTAACGGTATAGTTGCCACAAATGTAGCAGAAGCAATCTGGCGAGGTTATACATCCTCTGGTAGCCATTGTCCACTGTCCATAAAACAACTTCACAACACAAGAAAACAGTCACTACTTTAAAGCACTAGTAACAACAACACGAGAACAGCACAGGGTGCCCGCATCTCGTGGTCGTGCGGTAGCGTCCTCGCTTCCCACGCCCGGGTTCCCGGGTTCGATTCCCGGCGGGGTCAGGGATTTTCTCTGCCTCGTGATGGCTGGGTGTTGTGTGCTGTCCTTAGGTTAGTTAGGTTTAAGTAGTTCTAAGTTCTAGGGGACTGATGACCATAGATGTTAAGTCCCATAGTGCTCAGAGCCATTTGAACCAGCACAGAGTGAAGAGGTACTGTGAACTGAAGGGCAATAGCAGCAGCTCACTGCTTGGTGATGGCGGGGGAAGGGGCAGCGCGACAGACAGGCACTGACATGAAAATACTGCTGGTTACTCCTAATTACTCTTTATTTTACGTATATCTAGTATAAAAACGGCTAAATAACAGCTTATGGAGAGCCTAAGACCCAAAATTCAAACTCACTAGAGTGCTGAAATATCGAAAAAGGTTAAAACTAGATAAGCAGTTTTTGAAATAACTGTAGGTTATGAAATTTTTTCACTATTTTTCCCGAAATCAGCGTTGAAAACACTATAAAAATCACTTGATAAATTTGAAACAATTTTTATGTCGCAGACCTGTGTTATTGCTTTTGTATCATATGAAGCGCCAGCTGTTGGTCTTCTGTGCGCTTTTAAAAATCCATTATATTTAAGGCTTGTGTGTCAATTTTCATCTCTCTACCCACATTATTCCGTGAAATATTGACTGTTCAAATGTTAACGGACTTTGGCGCCGCCTGTATTACTACCTCTACATATCGCTCAGATAGGGATTGTGACGACGAGATTATATTAACTACGGTCTGCACAGAGGTATTTAAAAGTCAGTCTTCCCTGCTTCATACGTGACTGGATCTGGGAGAAATCATATTAGGGTACAATGCGAAGCTGACTCTTCCATGCACTTCACAGTGGTTTGCAAAATATGGGTGTAGATGTAATAGAAATGATACAGAATATTTACTGCTTGTGGAAAAACCGGATATGGAGTGAAATATTCATATATGAAAGAAGTCTGGCCATTCGAAGGGCGTTTCTATTTATCTTCTCGTCAAGCTGAGAAAATTATTCTGTCTGTAAGCGTACCTATGATGTTCACGTTACTATCATCGGTCGGAACTGAAGGTGCGTATATTCGAAAGTGAATGGGACACCCAGCCTGCCTGCCCACTTAACGAAAATGGATTCTCCGGCCATTTACGAATGGAGGGGAAAAATATGGTCCGCTACGAGGACGAGAGGTCTTGTGCAACACAATTTTCACGCTCCGTTTAACATTCACGCCCTATCAATGGACCGCGGTATTTTAAAGTCTTTTTTACGGTACGCAATTATCATACTGAAGACGTTCTGAACCAACGACGCTCAGATGTCGCAGTGGCTATAAAATTATGACGCGCTCGGCTGTAAGGTCTTCGGAGCCGGAGGGCGAGATTAGCCTCACTAGATGTCGTTTCTATACACATTATGTATTTATACGACAAGGCCATTAGGGTTAATAAATTAGCCGGCGCAGGCTCGCCAGACAGCAGAACGTCGTCTTCAATGGAGGCGAGGCACCAACCAGCAAAGAGAAGACAGCTTCGGAAGCTTTACGGCCCCGCTTGGATCCAAACACAAGTAGGCAAAACGAAATTGTAGGCAACAAGGTGTTATTTGATATTAATTACGTTGGTTCCATGAAAGGCGGAGATACAAGTTTAATAAAATTGGCAGAGAACATCTTTCCACAGACTCTTCTCCTGCTTGCCTGAGTGAGTTTGCCAGACCTCTATTACAGCAGTGGGATGCTCGAAATGCAGTTTTTCCGGGACACAACATAGGTTGGTCACCTCAGGAATGAGAACAGAAGTGTGGCAAAGAACTGCGCGCACCTGGTGTGGTGTCATTACACTGAAGAGACAAAGAAACCCGCACACCTGCCTAATATCGTGTAGGGCCCTCGCCAGCACGCAGAAATCCCGCAACACGACGTGACATGGACTCGACTAATGTCTCAAGTAGTGCTGGAGGGAATTAACACCATGAATCCTGCAGGGCTGTCCATAAATCCGTAAGAATACGAGGGGGTGGAGATCTCTTCTGAACAGCTCGTTGCAAGGCATCCCAGATATACCCCATAATGTTCATATCTGGGAAGTTTGGTGGTCAGCGGAAGTATTTAAACTCAGAATAGTGCCCTGGAGCACTCAGTGGAATTCCGGACGCGTGGGGTGTCACATTGTCCTGTTGGAATTCCCCGAGTTCGTCAGAATGCACAATGGACATGAATGGATGCAAATGATCAGACAGGATGCTTCCGTGCGTGTCACCCGGAGGGTCGTATCTAGACGTATTAGGGGTCCCAACTGCACACGTCCCACAACATTACAAAGCCTCCACCAGTTTGAACAGACCCTTGCTGATGTGCAGGGTCCATGGATTCATGGGGTTGTCTCCATACTCGTACACGTCCATCCGCTCGATACAATTTGAAACGAGACTAGTCCGACTAGGCCACATGTTTCCAGTCATCAACAGTCCAATGTCAGTGTTGACGGGCCCAGGTGAGGCGTAAAGCTTTGTGTCGTGCAGTCATCAAGGGCAAACGAATGGGCCTTCGGCTCAGAAAGCCGATATCGATGACGTATCGTTGAATGGTTCGCACGTTGACACTTATTGTTGGCCCAGCATTGAAATCTGCAGCAATTTGTGGAAGGGTTACACATCAGTCACGTTGAACGATTCTCTTCATCTACATCTACATCTACATCCATACTCCGCAAGCCACCTGACGATGTGTGGCGGAGGGTACCATGAGTACCTCTATCGTTTCTCCCTTCTATTCCAGTCTCGTATTGTTCATGGAAAGAAGGATTGTCGGTATGCTTCTGTGTGGGCTGTAATCTCTCTGATTTTATCCTCATGGTCTCTTCGCGAGATATACGTAGGAGGGAGCAATATACTGCTTGACTCTTCGGTGGAGGTATGTTCTCGAAACTTCAACAAAAGCCCGTACCGAGCTACTGAGCGTCTCTCCTGCAGAGTCTTCCACTGGAGTTTATCTATCATCTCCGAAACGCTTTCGCGATTACTAAATGATCCTGTAACGAAGCGCGCTGATCTCCGTTGGATCTTCTCTATCTCTTCTATCAACCCTATCTGGTACGGATCCCATACTGCTAAGCAGTATTCAAGCAGTGGGCGAACAAGCGTACTGTAACCTACTTCCTTTGTTTTCGGATTTCATTTCCTTAGGAATCTTCCAATGAATCTCAGTCTAGCATCTGCTTTACCGATGATCAACTTTATATGATCATTCCATTTTAATCACTCTTAATGAGTACTCCCAGATAATTTACTGAATTAACTGCTTCCAGTTGCTGACCTGTTATTTTGTAGCTAAATGATAATGGATCTATCTTTCTATGTATTCGCAGCACATTACACTTCACTACATTGAGATTCAATTGCCATTCCCTGCACCATACGTCAATTCGCTGCAGATCCTCCTGCATTTCAGTACAATTTTCCATTCTTACAACCTCTCGATATACCACAGCATCATCCGCAAAAAGCCTCAATGAGCTTCCGATGTCATCCACAAGGTCATTTATGTATACTGTGAATAGCAACGGTCCTACGACACTTCCCTGCGGCGCACCTGAAATCACTCTTACTTCGGAAGACTTCTCTCCATTCAGAATGACATGCTGCGTTCTGTTATCTAGGAACTCTTCAATCCAATCAAACAATTGGTCTGATAGTCCATATGCTCTTACTTTGTTCATTAAACGACTGTGGGGAACTGTATCGAACGCCTTGCGGAAGTCAAGAAACACGGCCCTCTGAGTCTCGTTGACGAATAGCGCGAGCTGGGTTTCACACGACCGTCTTTTTCGAAACCCATGCTGATTCCTACAGAGTAGATTTCTAGTCTCCAGAAGAGTCATTATACTCGAACATAATACGTGTTCCAAAATTCTACAACTTAAGTCGTCTTTGGTCCTGTTCTTGCAGGATCTTTTTTCCGATGGCAGTGATGTCGGAGATTTGATATTTTACATGATTTCTGATATTAACGGTGAAACGGTCGTATGGGAAAATCCCCACTTCATCGGTACCTCGAAGAAGCTGTGTCCCATCGCTAGTGCGCAGACTATAACATCACGTTCAAACTCACGTGAATATTGGTTACCCGTCATTGTAGCAACAGTAACCGATCTAACAACTGCGCCACACACTTATTGTCTTATAAAGGCGTTGCCTGTTTGCGTATCTCTGTATTTGAATACGCTTGCCTACACCAGTTTCTTTGGCGCTTCAGTGTATGTAGCGTATGCGATTAAAGTCCGGTGGAGACTACTGTGTGAGACCCGGCCGGATTAGATTAGATAAAATAGTGCGGAGATCCTAAAGGACGTAGGCCATGTCGGAAGAACAAGAATATACAATAACTATTTACAATGTAAAACAATTACGAGCATGATGATAATGTGTGTTCCACAGATTGCAAGTGGAATGAGCGTCAAAATTTAAACATATTTTCATTTATGAGCTAATAAACACTGAATTCAATTATTCTCATTACGGCACTGAATTCGTACAGAACTCAGATTGTACTAATGTTCGCATTACTTGATGTTGTTAATAACACACACACACACACACACACACACACACACACACACACACACACACACATCAGTTGTTTCTACTAAGGAATTCACTATCGGAGTAGAAGGAGTTGGCCACCAGAAAAGTTCTTTTGGCTTCTCTTAAACTGAAGTATGTTGATGGTTCAACCTTTTATGGCTGCTGGCTAGTTATGGAAAATGTGTGCTGCTGAATAATGGACATCGTTTTGGACCAAATTAAGCAAAATTAAATCTTCGTGAAGATTATTCTTATTTTTAATACTGATTCTACGAATTATGTTGTTGGATTGATAGATGGATATATTTTTAACGCGAATTTCATTGAGGAATAAACATATTGGGGAACAGTAGTTAATATCCCTAGTTCCCTTAACAGATCTCTGCAGGATGTTCTTGAGTTCACAGTACAAATAATTCTTATTACACGTTTTTGTACCCCGAAAACTTTGGCTTGGCTTGACGCGTTATCCGAAAAAATAATCCCATTTCACATTATGGAATGAAATTATGCATGGTATGTCACCTTTTCCATTTTTGTATCCCCTAAGTCTGACAAAGCTCGCATTGCAAACAAAGATTTGTTTAGGCGCTTCAGAAATTCTGTGGTATGCTCCTCCCTGTTAAATTTATTATCAAGCTGTAAACGAAAGATTTAATACTGTCCACTTCTATTTGTTGTCATCATATATTAGGCAGACACTGATGGGAAACCTCTTACATGTTCTGTATTGCATTTAGTGTGGTTTTTTTCTAAGTTTATTAACAAAGAATTGGTTAGAAACCATTTATTAATGTCCATGAACATTTGAGTAACCGATCTTTATAAGACTACACTTGATTTGCTATTTATTCCAATATTTGTATGATCTTCAAACAAAACGGGCTTGTTATACATAAGAATAAGCAAGAGCACTAAGTGGAACCTAGTGGGACGCCACATGTAATTAGTTGCGAGTTGGTTGATGTCTCTTTGTTAATGACATCATTTGTTGCCTGTGGGAGATACAGGAACGGAACTATATTTCAGCATTTCCTGTTACAATATAGTATTCTAATTTACTTAAAAGGATATTGCAATTGACATAGTCACATGCCTTTGACAGATCGCAAAATATACCAGTAGCCTGTAGCTACAGAACTATGTACATTTTCACAGTATGCGTGCATTAGCAAGCCACTTCCGGGATTCGAAGAGGAGCGCCGGCCAACCCGACCGGCGGATAAACGATGAGGTCCGGTGTGCTACCCAGACTGAATGTGATTTTTAGTAGGTTTTCAACATTCGAATAGGTGAATAGCAGGGTGGTACCCACGTTCCGCCTCTACAACAAACATTGCCAAATCAATCTTAACACGCCGACCCAGTAAAGATTTTAGGTAAGGTCTCCCACCCACCTCTAAACCTCGGCTTATATCCCATACCTTTTTCCCCCTTCCCACCAGTTGATCCGACGGACGTCGTCACGTTCTCCTTCAGTTTTTACAAGTTGTCACGTTGTTGAAAGCATGTCTTCGTAGATCACAATTTGTAATCAATATTTACTCGGAACTATCATCGTGGATCAACATTTTTAATCGATATCTACTTCCCGTTACCCAATAACATCGAAATTTTATATGTGCCTTTGAAACTGATGACAGGACAGTACTATAGTGAGGTGACAAAAGTCAAGGGATACCTTCTAATATGGTGTCAGACCTTCTGCAAGACATAGTGCAACAGCTCGACGTGGGATGGGCTCAGCAAGTCGTTGAAAGTACCCTACAGAAATACTGAGCCATTCTGCCACTACTGCCGTCCATAAATGCGTACGTGTTGGCGATTCAGAACTTTGTACACGAACTGACCTCTGTTAGCCCGCATCTCGTGGTCGTGCGGTAGCATTCTCGCTTCCCACGTCCGGGTTCGATTCCCAGCGGGGTCAGGGATTTTCTCTGCCTCGTGATGGCTGGGTGTTGTGTGATGTCCTTAGGTTAGTTAGGTTTAAGTAGTTCTAAGTTCTAGGGGACTGATGACCATAGATGTTAAGTCCCATAGTGCTCAGAGCCATTTGAACCATTTGACCTCTGTTATTTCCCATAAATGTTCGTTAGGATTCATGTCGGGCGATCTGTATGGCCAAATCATTCCCTCGAACTGTCCGGGATGATCTTCAAACCAGTCGCTAACAATTGTGACCAGGTGACATGGCTCATTATCATCAACAAAATTCCATTGTTGTTTGGGAACATGAAGTCCATCAATGGTTGTAAATGGTCTCCAAGCGAACTATCGGTTCAGCTGGACCGGAGAATTCAGTCCGTTTGATGTAACACATGCCACACCATTATAGAGCCACCACCAGGTTGCACAGTCCCTTGTTGACAACATGAGTCCATAGCTTCGTGGGGTCTGCGCCACACACGAACCGTACCATCAGATCTTACCAACAGAAGTCGGGACTCATCTGTCAAGACCACGGTTATCAAGTTGTCTAGGGTCCAGCCGATATGGTCATGAGCCCAGGAAAGGTGATGCAGTGCCCACATTCAGCTGTTGTAACCCAATATACTCTACAGAGTGCCGTCATGTTGCCTTGGTCTGCTCCAGCACCAAGTCTGTCTCCAATCGAGGAGGTACGGGAAATTATCGGACGACAACTCCATCGTCATCCACAAACAGCGTTAACCGACCCTCCACTGACTGACCAAGAGCAACTGGCATGGTATGAAACTTCCTGGCAGATTAAAACTGTGTGCCGGACCGAGACTCGTACTCGGGACCTTTGCCTTTCGCGAGCAAGTGCTCTACTGGCAGAAGTAAAGCTGTGAGGACTGGGCGTGAGTCGTGCTTGGGTAGCTCAATTGGTAAAGCACTTGCCCGAGAAAGGCAAAGGTCCCGAGTTCGAGTCTCGGTCCGGCACACAGTTTTAATCTGCCAGGAAGTTTCATATCAGCGCACATTCCACTGCAGAGTGAGAATCTCATTCTCATAACTAGCATGGTACTCCATCGCCCAGACTGACATACTGCACCCGATCCAAACAATGTATTCACGTTTGCATGCTTGTATTCATCATAATGGGGGTGGGTTACAACGGTTATTAAAGTACCAGTTTTTCACATTAACAATAGCTTTTCTCATACTTACTTAAACTGTGAACTTGTAGCGTTAATAACATAAGTATGTTATCTAGACAAATATATTCCCGGAATTTCATTACTTTAATTTATTATTTCTTGGTGTTGGAATATTTTTCCATCAATGTGTTACACAGTTTTACTGCATTACAGCTGCAGCATTTCTTTTCTGAAATAACATTAAATTACCGATTGTAAAATTATAATCTGATGTAGTTTCAAAGACCTGAATTCCGATAACAGTGATAAAATATGTCATTAATTCTTCTAATTTTTCAGATATTTAAAAATACACGTCGCTTAACGAGTGCTCGTTCAACGTGTTCAGTATTACTCTTCCAATTACCATGCACAGTATAAAATCAAATTTAATGACACGTCACATGCAACGAGTAGTAACAAGCCTACGTTCTATCAAGTAGCTTTAATTAGTTTCATTCTATAGTCTGAGACGTTTTACGAATTCTGATCAACATTGAATCGTCGGTGTTAAAAGACCCATTCGTATCGTTAGCGAACTGCGTCTCGCAAAACTTTACGACAATCATAAATACTTAAAGCAGTTTTATTGGCCTGTTAAATTACTACCCGTAAATTGACTGAGCGCTCGATAGGAACCTACTTTGCTTATTTCCAAAGAAACAAACAGGCACGCAGGCCATACAGAGAAGTGGGGGACGTTAAACTTCTGGAGACGGCTTCCGACTCTGCCTATGGTTCACGAACGATCTCATAACTGTAGCTTGGCGACCACTATCGCCTCACTTATTTTGTTGCTAAAGCATACTGTAATTTGCCAGGACTGCGTAATAAGAGAAATCGAAAGAACGATCAATTTATAGGTTACTTATGGAGAATCGTTAAGAGAATAGGAGACAGCTGCTACTAACAGCTAATAATGATGATCTCATTGGTGAGTACTGAATTCCCAACATAGAAAACCGACGTAGTGGTAATATGCGTTTTTTTACATCGTCATGAACTGCAGGGCTATTGCCGTACGGACACCAATAACGGGCGAAGGAATTTAGACCACACTGATTAGCCAAAACATTTTGACCACTCCCCACAGCGAGGCTGTATGCTGCATGGTGGCGCTGAGAACACGTGACGCGTTAAGAGAACTATACAGGCGGAGCAGAGACGAATGGGGTATCATTCTACCGGCCATAAGTGACGCAAATGGAGAAATCTGGCGACTTACGCAACTTTGACGAAAGTTAGATTGTTGTGGCCCACTGCCTCGGAGCGAGCATCTCGGAAACGGCCAAGCTGGTCGGCTGTTCGCGTGCGTTTGTATTGAGCATCTATAGAAAGTGGTTGAAGAATGCTGAAATCACGACTAGGTGACAAGAAGTTCGACTTCCATATCTCATCACAGAACGTAGGGATCGAAGTCTTGCACGCTCTCTGTAGCAGGATAGGCGGTGATCTGTGGCAGATCTTACGACAGTGTGCTGGCGCAAGCACAAGCTTTTTGGGGCACACTGTTCAGCGCGTTGTGTTGAGCGTGGCGTAGGGGCAGCAGGGGACCCCTTCGTGATCCCACGTTGACCAGGCAGCATCGTCAGTTAGGATTACAATGGGCACGGGATCACCCAGACTGGGCCGCGGTTCAGTGGGATTATGTCGCCTGGTCGGATTACTCCCGTTTATTCTTAAACCAGGTTGATGGTCGTGTCCAGATAGGACATCATCCAGAAGAACGGCTGCTCGAAACATGCAGCGAAAAATGGCTCTGAGCACTATGGGACTTAACTTCTGAGGTCATCAGTCCCCTAGAACTTAGAACTATTTAAACCTAACTAACCTAAGGACATTACACACATCCATGTCCGAGGCAGTTTTCTAACCTGCAACCGTAGCGGTCGCGCAGTTCCAGACTGTAGCGCGTAGAACCGCTCGGCCAATCCGGCCGGCTAACCGAAGGGTGTGCGAAAGAGGAAATCATCCCCCAGTATAGCAGTTATAACTTGTGTCCTTTCAACTAATAGTGCCACCATTAAGGTCGAAGTCGTCATCGCACTGCTGTGAAATGGCGCTCGATTCTGATTTAGGCGGATCGAAAATTGTGGGCGCCCAGTTCCGCATATTTTGCGAAGGAAAACGGGTAATGCTTGCGAAAAACAGAAACGTTTGTAGTAATACGCACGTCTCTAGTCATCTCTAAGCGACTTTTGTTTTGCACGTCTCCTCTTCTTAGAAGTCTGCCAGTATAAAACATGGTACCCTGCGACGAATTTGTTGTCACTTAGTTCATCTGGGTGCGGGTGTTGGGAACCATGCAGTCGAAAAGTACGCACACCTGCGTCTCGAACACGTGCCGCGGAGAACGTGCGCTGCCTCCAACCACGTGCGGTAAAGAGCTAGCGTGAATGTAGATTCGGAACTTTACTTTCGGAATGCAAAACACGGAAAATCTATTCTTCTGCAGCCTACGATTCTCTTCCTTGGAGTCTCTGGGCACGCGCAACTGGTGCCTTGTGTCTGCATACGTCAATTCATACCTTTTTCATGCATACTGGGCGCGGAAATGAGATAAGATCAGTAACAGACAAACAGAGTGAAAAACTTTAAAAGGAAGCTAAAAATACTTTGACTTGCCTTTGTTCCTATGGCAGGCCGTAGCATATGATGTGTCTCTTAGAACTAATGTCAAAGAAGAATGAGCGTAGTTGCCCACAAGTACTTTAATCAAAGAAAAAGTACAGAAGTTACAAATAGAATGATAGGTTAAAATGTTATGGTTTGAAATGTGATGATACTTGGCAAAAGAGTGGAACAATCGCACGGCATCAGTTCCACGTGTGAAACTCTCTAAGGGCTGTACCGTCGCCTGACTACGTATTTTCACGACTTACTGCGTTTTCATAGAGGTTGATTGGTTTGGGGAAGGAGACCAGACAGCGTGGTCATCGGTCTCATCGGATTAGGGAAGGATGGGGAAGGAAGTCGGCCGTGCCCTTTCAGAGGAACCATCCCGGCATTTGCCTGGAGTGATTTAGGGAAATCACGGAAAACCTAAATCAGGATGGCCGGACGCGGGATTGAACCGTCGTCCTCCCGAATGCGAGTCCAGTGTCTAACCACTGCGCCACCTCGATCGGTCTTTGCATGGAGTGTGGGATGGCGGGTGGAGGGGGGGGGGGGGGGGGGTTGTTGGGAGTAGAGGAAGCAAACTCTGCCGCCGAAGCCCACGCATTGACAACCATAGAGAGAGCAATGGTGCAGGCGTGTGTGTGTGTGTGTGTGTGTGTGTGTGTGTGTGTCATGGCACGGTACGACAATCGCTTTGTAATGGTTACGGTACATACAGGTAGTATAGTTTAGGTGGGTAGTTTGGCATCGGGTGGACGCGAAATTGACTTATTTCCACCAGCTTCAACCGTTCCAGAGTTAGGGACCTGAGCCGGGCATCGACTCGTGCTACACCTTGTGTTTGGATTGCATTGGTTTTCCTTTTCATCCCTTGACATGTTTGTTTGATATGTTGTCTTTTCTCTCTGCTATCGATATCTGCGTTTTTGCGTCAGGGGAAACTGCTATGGAGGAAGTGAGATCTCTGACCGGTGGTAACCTCGTGTGGTGGCGCGGAAGTAGGGGCGTGCGCTCATAGAGAGTCTGGTGGACACGGGAGGGAGTGTGGCTCGCTAGCGCGGACCAGGCGTGATCGGTTGTACCGAGTCGCCACGTGATGTATGTTGGTTGTGTGTAACGAGCGGGTGGAGTTGACGGAAGAGCTCCCCGCGGGTTGGTTGCTGTTCATTTCACCTCGGTGGGACGTTAACAAGTTTCTTTAAGTCCTCCGTTTCAACACTAGAGTTTAAAAGCCTACCATGAAGGAGAGGTCACTACCCGTCAACACTGCAGAGAAGACGTGAACTCCGGTGAGAGAGCGTGTTGTCGCGTGACCGTGGCGTGTGGGGTACACTGGCGACGCGTGCGCGGTCGGATGTGCGGATCCTTGCCATTGGAAGTCATGTACTGCCTGTTCGAGCATAATTGCAAGTTAAGTTAGTGGAAGGTTTAATCATTAAGTAATAAGTTTGCGTAACCAGTGTCTCTTCTGCCTTGTGGCCTCCGGCAATCGGGTTTCCTGTCCCCGGCACCGGTGTAATTGAAGACAGTGATCTTTCCTCCTCCTCTCGTTACTGCCAGATGGGAGGTGTAGTTTTGGCAGTTTCATTGTTTAGCTATTCTGTCGTGTGTTATGAGTAAATTCATGCTTCTTGTTGTTTGATCATGTGGTCACTCATTCAGGACTGTGTGGTGTAATGTTTCCTTGCACGAGGTTAGCTCTGTCAGCAAGTTAAGGCATCTTATTACAAGTTTTCGCTGCATAAAAGTCGGTGCAGTGACCAGCCTGAGAGTGGCAATTGTCTTTACGGGCGTATTTAAATTGGTCAGTATTCTTCCTAGCCCGAGCATCCCTGAGTGGGTGATTTGTGGCCGCCTTACACGTCCGTCATATCTGTTATGTTCTAATGATACTCCATGACACTTTGGTTTAAAAACTTTTTAAACTCCTCCATTCTTTTATTGCCAGTAATCGTGTGTTTGCCGAGACCTTTGATTTTTTTTAATGGCGCTGTTGGTAGCTTCACTACCTCATCGGACTTTATTAACAAAGTTCTGTATTTACTTTAGTAGCTTGTTTACTAATGTTCTTCAAATTTTTTAAACTGTTGTATTGCTATAAATTACTTGATTACTGTTAGCGGCGTGTTTTGAAATGCTGTTATTGCCGTACTGCTAGCTTGTGTGTATTTAAAAAAAAGAAATTTTTAAATTGTGGTATTGCTATAAATTACTTGATTGCCGTTAACGGTGTGTTTTGAAAGGCTGTTATGGCCTACTGTTAGCTTCTGTGTGTTTTTTTTTAAATTTTATACTGTTGTATTGCTATAAATGACTGGATTGCCGTTTTTTAAAAGAAATTTTTAAACTGTTGCATTGCTGTAAATGACTTGATTGCCGTTAGCGGCGTGTTTTGAAAGGTTGTTGATTGCCGTACTGGTACTTCTATTTTTTTAAAAAAGAGAATTTTTCTTAAAATTGTTGTATTGCTATAGATGATTTGATTGCCGTTGGCGGCGTGTTAAAAAGGTTGTTTATTGCCGTACTGTTAGTTTCTGTAAGATATGAATAAAACATTTGTGTGTGAAAATCTCAACTCGACAGTAAACTATTGGAGATTTGGCCCCGTTTCCCAACTTGTGGTGTGGCTTTTAGTAACCGTAACCACTTTGTGTGTGTCAGGACCCTTCGTTCATGATATTGTGAACAAACTGTTCAATCCAGACTGACGTCTTTCAAAGATGCCAGATCGATAGTAATGGAATCCGACCTCTCAATAAATTCGCTAAGAAGATACATAACAAAGTTCTTGATATATATGAGGGAGAGAGAGAGAGAGAGAGAGGGATGGAGAGGGGGGGGGGGGGGGAAGAGAGATGTTGAGAGGGGGAGGTTTGTCAACTGACGCCGAAGTTGCTCCCTCGCCCGATTAACGGATCATCACGAACGGTAGACACTGCAGAACGGCATGTAGTTTACACCAAAACACTGGCGCAAAGTCTGGTCATGAATTACCTTAATCGTCTTGAGGAATTAGAACCGGCTATCTCCATATAGATTGCCACAGCACAAGCGTGCATCAGCACGGCTGCATACGTAATTTTGTCGAGTACTTGATGACATCACTTAACCGAAGAATACAGAGCGGGTAGACCGGATGGTTCGTGTAGAAAATAGTCAGCCGCACATGTCATCATCTTTACCACATCTTGGCTGAGCCTTGTACATATTATAGCTGCTGATAACAATCGTTGGAACAGTCTATGAATAAAAGGACATCGTTAACCAAATGATTACCTCTTAGATCGATCTGCATCTGATGAACCAGTAGCTATAGCGCAATTGCTCCGGTAAAGGATGTTGTTGAACCAATTGCAGCAACCCGAATTTTATTTGAACTGTTACTATTTAAATTAATGTTCTAAGATCATTTGAATTTACAGGGAGTCCCTCTTACGAATCGTTTGGTGTGTTTTACTAGCGTTTCGGATGATAATTGCGATTTGGTTTTCGCATTGTGTGGGAATTTTAAGTGTGCTTTCGACAATACGGTCTCCTACGATATTCGGCTTAGAGATACGTACACTGACGGAAAAACATCGCAACACCAAAAAATATATAATGTAGACTGATGAAATTTCGATAATATATTTGTTTAGGCAACATGTGTTATTAACATTGCAAGATCAGAAATTAGTATCAGCACGAGGTAAGCGATTGCAAATGTGAAATGTTGATATATTAGTAACGAGTGTAATCGCCAGAAGAATGAAAGAATGCAAACGTGCAAGAGTTGTGTTTCACAGGTGCCGGATGTCAGTTTGTGGGATAGAGGTCCGTGCTTGTTGCACTTGGTCGGCCAATACAGGGACGGTTAATGTAGTTTGAGGATGAGCTGGAGTGGTCGTCCGATGATGTCCCGTATGTGCTCGATTGGAGCGGATCGGGTGATCGAGCAGGCCAAGTCAACGTCTCAATACTCTGCAGAGCATGTTGCGCTACAACAGCGGCATGTGCGCGAGCGTTATCCTTTTCAGAAACACTCCTTGGAAACCTATTCATGAATTCCAGCACAACAGGTCGAATCCCCAGACTGACGTATAAATTTGCAGTCAGCGTGCTTGGGATATTCACTGGAGTACTCCTGCTGTCATACGAAATCGAACCCAAGACCATAACGCCATGGCTGGGCCAGTGTCTGAAGCACGCAGACAGGTTGGTTGTAGGCAATCAATTGGCCTCCTTGTAACCAACTGGCACCGAGGCAGAAACAGTTTTCATCAGCAAACACATCAGACCTCCACCATGCCCTCCGATTAGGTCTCGATTGACATCACTGAAATCGCAAATGATGGTGGTTTGGGTTCAGTGTAATGTATCCTACAGGGCGGCTGGCTCGAAGCTGTCGTTTAAGTAACGGATTTGTAACAGTTCGTTGTGACACTGTGGAGCCAAATGCTCCTCAATTGGCTGCTGCAGATGCAGTACGATGCCCCAGAGTCACACGCCAAACAAGATGGTGTTTCTTCTCGGTAGTACCAACGGAACCCGAGCTTCTTGCGACCGTACATTCCCATGACCATCGATGCCAGTAAACCATGTACGGTGGTTACATTCCTGGCGAGTCTTTCAGCAGTTTCGTAGAAGGATCATCGTAGCCCCATTACACGATCTTGTTGAAACTAAGTTCCTTGTTGTTAACGGCGTCTTTGTCGTCTTAAAGGGCATTCCTGACTAACGTCAACTAATCGCATGCAATCTCAAAGATAACTAACGTTGACGATCTTTGCAGCGTGTATTGAAAGCCAAACTGATTTTATCCGCATAGTAGTTCTACTAACGCCACTTTTATGGGATTGCAGTCATATTTGAATAGACAACATCTTTTTTCAAGTGAAGAAACACTACTATGTGGCACAATTCCTTCTTGGTGTTACGATTCATTTTCCGTCAGTGTGTTAACATGAACCATAAAGCATGAAGAATAACCAGCAGCCGGCCACTGTGGCCGAGCGGTTCTAGACGCTTCAGTCCATAACCACGTGGCTGCTACGGTAGCAGGTTCGAATCCTGCCTCGGGCAAGGATATTTGTGCTGTCCTTAGGTTACTTAGGTTTACGTAGTTCTAAGTGTAGGGGACCGATGACCTCAGATGTTAAGTCCCATAGTGCACAGAGCCATTTGAACCATTTCAATAACTAGTTCATCAGGAGCGACAGAGCGTCGCCGCTTCACGGCGGTAGCAGGCAGCACAGGGACAAGTCGGCCAAGGACTGCTTCTGGAACATCAGTTAATCTTCATGTATTACAGTCCCGGTTAGTAAGTACCGATAAAGCGAATATCACGCAAGACTAATTTGGGACACCTTTACGGACTGGGAACCTAATGTTTCTCTTTAAAAATCATATTTTTTGTAAAGAGAAACACAAGAAACAAACCAATGCTCTCCGTTGGGCATCATATGACAGACCTGACGAACAGTGCTTAATTTCTAAAATCTGAGTTGCCGGAACGCATCTCTTCAACCATACAACCGTCCTTCCATCCCATCCTCCCTTCCTCAACCGCCCCCCCCCCCACCCCCCGCCCCCCCACCCCCCCAGCTTTAAGTTTTTGAAAACCTGTGATAAAACTTGCAATGAGGAAATATTTTTTACAAAATTCTAAACTGAAATTCAGGTGTCTTCGACATAATTTCTCATAATCAAAACAATAAAACAACAAGCTTTAATACAAACGGTAGGTGCTACGCTGTAGGTATACTGTACTATTCGAGTTCTCATAATCAAAACAATAAAACAACAAGCTTTAATACAAACGGTAGGTGCTACGCTGTAGGTATACTGTACTATTCGATTCATTAGGACCTCCAGTCATTATTGTCAATCTATTGCATCACAGAGAGTAGGAGCCCCTTGTTCTCAAGCCAACTCTTATTCTCATAATATTTCAGTATACCCTGTACACATACACTCACACACACACACACACACACACACACACACACACACACACACACACACGCATACATATAGTACATCGCCCCAAGCCCTTGCCCATCACGTTGGTCACCCTTTGTGACGCTCACAGGTACCGGCGCAGGGCAAATTACACTAAGGTGAAGGAAGTCATGAGATAACTATATACACATACACAGATGTCATTTGTATTCGGGTGATTCGCCAAAAAATGTTTCCAACGTGATTATGGTCGCACGACGATAATTAACAGAGTCTGAACGCGGAATGGTAGTTGGAGTTAGACGCATGGGACATAACATTTCGGAAATCGTTAGGGCATTCAATATTCCGAGATGCTACAGTGTGAAGAGTGTACCGAGAATAGCAGATTTCAGGAGTTACCTCTCACCACAGACATGCAGCGGCCGATTGGCTTCACTTAACGACCGAGAACAGCTCCGTTTGCGTAGAGTTGTCAGTCCTAAGAGACAAGCAATACTGCCTGGAGTAAATGCAGAAACCAATGTGGGACGTACGAAAAACGTGTCTCTCAGGACAGTGCGACGAAACTTGGTGTCAATAGGCTGTGTCAGCAGACGATTCACACGAATTCCTTTGATAAAGCACGACATTGGCTGTAGCGCCTCATCTGGGCTCGTAACCACATCTGTTTGACCCTAGACGACTGAGGAACTGTGGCCCGGTCAGGTGAGTCCCGATTTCAGTTGGTAAGAGCTGATGCTAGGTTCGAATGTAGTGCAGGTCCCACGAAGCCATGGACCCAAGTTGTCAACAAGGCATTGAGTAATCTGGTGGTGTCTCCGTTATAGTATGGGCTGTGTTTACATGGAAAAGAACGCATCCTCTGGATATTCAGCTACTTGGAAACCATTTGGAGCCATTAATGGATGTCATGTTCCCAAATAACGATGGAATTTTTACTGATGACAACGCGCCATGTCGCGGGCCACAATGTTCGCGATTGGTGTAAAGAATATTCTGGGTCATTCGAGCGAATGATTTAGCTACCAGATCGCCCGACATGAATTCCATCGAACATTTATGGGACATAATCGAAAGGCTAGTACGTGGGCAAAATCCTTTCGAAATTAGGCTATAGAGGCAGCATGGCTCGATATTTCTGCAGAGGACTCCACGATTTGTTGAGTCCGTGCCACATGGCAACTTGGAGTGAGGTCGAACTTAAAATGAACATGTTTCATAACAAAAAGGTTTTTGAAGACCTGAAGATGACAGCGAAGTCTGTCAGAACCAGTTGTTTGAAATAAAGAAATATTCAAGCAATATTGACTTCAGAATATTTGTACAAATCGGTGTATGTGTGGCTCTCATTGTGTACTTCAGCGTATATGTTGCGATTAGATTATTTTAAATCTCAGGTGCAGAATGGTTCCAGTGAGTTCATAAAAAATTCACTGGTAGGTGTTGGAATGCAGTTCCGAAGCGATCCGGCCAAAATCAAGTCCTGCTGATAAGCGAAAATAAACTCAATGGCAGCTCTCTGCTTGGAACACACCTCCGTTAGAGACGCCATTTTCAAGGTTACGTATAGCGCTGCCATCTATTGGAACTTCACGAAACTGCTGGGGTTGAAGTGACAATATTCCACGATGTCCCGCAACAAATTGCGCTTTTATTCAACAGAAACTGGCCGAGAAAAAAATGTATTGCACTACTTATTGAACGCCCATCTTATTAAATCTATTCTATTAACTGTATTCGTAGTAAATTTTGCAGGAAGTATCCACATATGCCACTAAATGCACCTACAAAAGTATATCATGGTACCACCCATAGTCCAGGAGAGACGGCGTCATAAACACTGACATGCGTGAGGAATTGTCACTCGTCCACCAAGGCAGTTGGACCAAATCTGAACCGGTGACGCTGTGTATCAGTAAACTGTCACAAAAAAGGAATTGCGGCACCATGCACAGTGTTTTAATACATTCGTTTTTTACTACTGCTACGATACTCGTACAATCGAGTCAAATTAAGGAAATCCGTGACACCTGGCAGCACTTTTGACAGCTTTCAACTGCGAAGCGCAAACGGCTGTAAGCGAAAACAGGAGCCGTCTATAGAGGTATGGAGTGCGTTGCCATACAGACGTTTACAAAATCGCATTGTGGACACGCGAAGCAGTCGCGCCCCGCGTACGGAAACTGTCCGGGATCGTGTTTCTTAATGTAGATACTGTACTTGTACATTATCCAAATTTCTTTGTACGACTGTTTCGTAATTTGAAAGATTTTTTCATGAATACATGGAAATGAAATTTTTTCGATACTTCAGTAAACACAAAGGTAACTTTTTGTTTTCGTTTCTAATAGAAAATAGGCAAAACGTATTCTCGCGCACTGCAGGTTTGTCAGCAACCAGGGACTACGACACGAGTCTGGAAGGAAGAAAATTGATACGCACACATTCACGTACAGGTTATACTGTATAGCTGAAGTTTCGCTCGCTGTGTTCCCAAAAATAACTACATGCGCAGCTCTTTGGCCAGTTAAGCTGAGACAGAAAAATATTGACCTACGTCTTACGTGGCACTTGAAACCTTCCCGTCTCCTCTATATGTCTTTTTTTTTTTTTGTTACGCAACTTTCCCTTCTACAATAACCTATGAGACCTTCCCTTAGGATTTCCATCTCTTGCTTAATAATAACAAATGAAATCTTCCCTTTGAAATTTATTCTCTTTCTCAATCTTCGCATGCAAATTTAATTGCTGCTTATTAAAAGTGATTTTCTGATTATTTCGATGAAACATAGAATGTGTCGTCGTCGTGGCCCTCAGTCGTTATCTGCAATAACCCAAAACTGTTCCTTAACTTTTTTACTGTTACTGGATCGCCATCTGACTGCTACATCGAACTGCGACATGAATATACTTACTCTGTTTTAGTATACTCTATTAGCTGCTGGTGGGCTTTCATAATAAGTGGCCGTATTTATTACCAAAGATGACGTTATTCTTTAATAGCAAAGCTGACGTTATTCTTTCATTAATTTGACTGAAGTTACGTAATTCATAGTTAAACTTTTTTTGACAACAATAAAATTTTGCAAAGTTTTACGTTGATGGTTTTTAGGATGGATTATAATCAGTAGTGCAATATTGCTGGCAAAATTTAATTATATTCTGAATGAAATGATTTTACAAACGTTCAAATGGGACTTACTTTTTACAATAATCTTACAACTAGCAATGCGCAAACATACCTTCAGTAGTCTTGAGTTTCTCAAAAAATTAATTCAATAGTATTAGTTCCTCTTATGATAATAATTAGCTGATGTCTCTGTACATCCGTTTATAATCTCTTACAAATCATAGCTAGTGGCTGGCAGGCACACCGCTCCTCTCAACCTCTCTCTTCAAACCTGCTACCGACTCGCTTCACATCTCGCTTGCTACTAACTTCCTACGAACGCTAAAGTGCGGTCTCTCCTGCCAACAATGCTTTCTGGTGCAGACAATCACTGCTACCATTACAAAATGTATCAATGCGCGGTCTTTCCCGCTCTTTTCTTAAAATGTATCGATACGTGGTCTCTCCCGCCCTTTTTAAATTTATATCAATTTTTCGGTCTCTCTTGCCAACAATACTTGGTGCAGACATTCCCTGCTACCACAATTATTTCCAACATGACAAATATTAATTATTCGTACTTACTCCTATTAATAAAATATAAACATCTTTCATAAATTTTGGTTTGACAATAGACAATTGAAATATACACGTCTTACACATTGTATCATGCCTGCTAACGAAAACCTTTTAATAGTAAGGGGAAACGTAAGTGGATCCATTGCATACTAGACAACTGGGCAGATATTGCGGGAGAGTGGTAAAGACGGTGCGACTTGAGCGACTGTGGTAGCCGGACCGCGCTGGTGACGCGCTCTGCCGCCGCTGAGGTGGGGAATTGCGCCATAGCTGGCGCCGCCGCCGCTGCCGCCGCCGTCGCGGGCTGCAGAGGTGCGGCCGCTGCCGGCCAATCATGCAGTAAGGAGCGGCTCCAGCAGGGCCGGCCTGTGGCGCTTGCTCAACCACGGGGCGCCGCCTTCCTTTCGCGACAGCACGCACACTCTGTATCTCTTTCCCCACTCCGCCTGCCAGTTGCTGAGATTCTGTTTTGCGTCAGCCCTAAATGCCAGAATCTTCTCTGTAGGAATCAACAGGGATTCCGGAAACAGCGTTCGTGTGAGACCCAACTCGTTTTATTTGTTCATTAGACCCAGAAAATATTAGATACAGGTTGCCAGGTAGATGCCATTTTCCTTGACTTCCGGAAGGCATTCGCCGGCCGGAGTGGCCGTTCGGTTCTAGGCGATACAGTCTGGAGCCGAGCGACTGCTACGGTCGCAGGTTCGAATCCTGCATCGGGCATGGATGTGTGTGATGTCCTTAGGTTAGTTAGGTTTAATTAGTTCTAAGTTCTAGGCGACTGATGACCTCAGAAGTTAAGTCGCATAGTGCTCAGAGCCATTTGAACCATTTGAACGGAAGGTATTCGATACAGTTCCGCTCTGTCGCCTGATAAACAAAGTAAGAGCCTACGGAATATCAGACCAGCTGTGTGGCTGGATTGAAGAGTTTTTAGCAAACAGAACACAGCATGTTGTTCTCAATGGAGAGACGTCTACACACGTTAAAGTAACCTCTGGCGTGCCACAGGGGAGTGTTATGGGACCATTGCTTTTCACAATATATATAAATGACCTAGTAGATACTATCGGAAGTTCCATGCGGCTTTTCGCGCATGATGATGTAGTATACAGAGAAGTTGCAGCATTAGAAAATTGCAGCGGATAGGCACTTGGTGTAGGGAGTGGCAACTGACCCTTAACATAGACAAATATAATGTATTGCGAATACATAGAAAGAAGGATCCTTTATTGTATGATTATATGATAGCGTAACAAACACTGGTAGCAGTTACTTCTGTAAAATATCTGGAAGTATACATACGAAAAAATTTGAAGTGGAATGATCATATAAAATTAATTGTTGGTAAGGCGGGTGCCAGGTTGAGATTCATTGGGAGAGTCCTTAGAAAATGTAGTCCATCAACAAAGGAGATGGCTTACAAAACACTCGTTCGACCTATACTTGATTATTGATCATCAGTGTGGGATCCGTACCAGGTCAGGTTGACGGAGGAGATAGAGAAGATCCAAAGAAGAGCGGCGCGTTTCGTCACAAGGTTATTTGGTAAGCGTGATAGCGTTACGAAGATGTTTAGCAAACTCAAGTGGCAGACTCTGCTAGAGAGGCGCTCTGCATCGCGGTGTATGTTGCTGTCCAGGTTTCGAGAGGATGCGTTTCTGGATGAGGTATCGAATATATTGCTTCCCCCTACTTATACCTCCCGAGGAGATCACGAATGTAGAATTAGAGAGACTCGAGCGCGCACGGAGGCTTTCCGGCAGTCGTTCTTCCCGCGAACCATACGCGACTGGAACAGGAAAGGGAGATAATGACAGTGGCACATAAAGTGCCCTCCGCCACACACCGTTGGATGGCTTGCGGAGTATAAATGTAGATTTAGGGTGATTTTTTTTCACCGTGTACAAGATCTTGGGATTGATCGATGAGACGATTCGGAACAAAAAAAGATCTATTGAACATACGTCCGGAAACTCACGGTTTCCATGCTAGAGACCATTTATTCAATCTTAGTTTGTTACAGAGACTGTTGTCTAATATGCGTTGTACCATGCAGCCACAGATACAGTATGCATGGTTTCTTTCTAGACGGTAGTACTGTTCCTCATACAACATGCCCTACAGCTCTCTCCTGCCGTAGAAATTGCTAATGTGTCCGAATCACTTCTCTAGCGACTCACCTTGTTGTGGATGTGATACAGCCTTGTGCACAATGGTTCCGTATTCGAATCGAGAGCTTGCCGACGTGGTCTATACTTACGGAAAGGCAAATGGCAACGGGCGACGGACAAAATGGCTCTGAGCACTATGGGACTCAACTGCTGAGGTCATTAGTCCCCTAGAACTTAGAACTAGTTAAACCTAACTAACCTAAGGACATCACAAACATCCATGCCCAAGGCAGGATTCGAACCTGCGACCGTAGCGGTCTTGCGGTTCCAGACTGCAGCGCCTTTAACCGCACGGCCACTTCGGCCGGCGGCGACGGACAGAAAGGTAGTATCAGGAGATCTATTCTCGCCGACAACAACCATAGAATTCAATGTCTGCAACAGTATTTCGCCGTTTGTATCAGACAGTGTCGTTTCAGAAAGCAGCAAATAATGAAGGACGTACCCAAAATGTTCGGACACCAGACTTCGAAGAAAATGTGGTTAACATTGTGGACGGCAACCGCCGTGACAGTACCAGACAGATAGCTCGCCAGTACAATGTCAAATTGATACCATATTTTTAGATTTCCAGAAGGCTTTCGACACCGTTCCTCACAAGTGTCTTCTAATCAACCTGCGTGCCTACGGAGTATCGCCTCAATTGTGTGACTGGATTCGTGATTTCCTGTCAGAAATGTCACAGTTCGTAGTAATAGACGGAAAGTCATCGAATAAAACGAAAGTAATATCCGGCGTTCCCCAAGGAAGTGTTATAGGCCCTCTATTGTTCCTGATCTACATTAACGACATAGGAGACAATCTGAGTAGCCGTCTTAGATTGTTTGCAGATGATGCTCTCATTTACCGTCTTGTAATGTCATCAGATGATCAAAACGACTTGCAAAATGATGTAGGTAAGATATCTGTGTGGTGCGAAAAGTGGCAATTGACCCTAAATAAAGAAAAGTGCGAAGTTATTCAAATGAGTACTAAAAGAAATCAGCTAAATTTCGATTACGCGATAAGTCACACAAATCTGAGGGCTGTAATTTCAACTAAATACTTAGGGATTACAATTACAAATAACCTAAATTGGAACGATCACGTAGATAATATTGTGGGTAGAGCAAACCAAAGACTGCGATTCACTAACAGAACACTTAGAAGGTGCAACACGTCTACCAAAGAAAACCACGCTTTTCCGCGCTATTCTCGAGTACAGCAGTGCGGTGTGGGATCCGCATCAGGTGGTACTGACAGATGACATAGAAAAAGTACAAAGAAGGGCATCTCGCTTCCCGCGCGCGGGTTCCCGGGTTCGATTCCCGGCGGGGTCAGGAATTTTCTCTGCCTCGTGGTGACTGGGTTTTGTGTGATGTCCTTAGTTTACTTAGGTTTAAGTAGTTCTAAATTCTAGGGGACTGATGACCATAGATTTTAAGTCCCATAGTACTCAGAGCCATTTTTGAAAGAAGGGCAGCTCGTTTTGTATTATCGCGAAATAGGGGAGATGGTGTCACAGACATGATACGTGAACTGGAGTGGTAATCATTGAAACAAATGCGTTTTTCGTTGTAACGAGATCTTCTCATGAAATTTCAGTCACCAGTTTTCTCCTCCGATTGCGAAAACATTCTGTTGGCACCCACTTACCTAGGGAGAAATTATCATCACGATAAAATAGGAGAAATCAGGGCTCGCACGGAAAAATTTAAGTGCTCGTTTTTCCCGCGTGCCGTTCGAGAAGGGAACGGTAGAGAGACAGCATGAAGGTGGTTCATTGAACCCTCTGCCAGGCACTTTATTGTGAATAGCAGAGTAATCGCGCAGATGTAGATGTAGATGTACAGGGTAAGCTAGACGACCGTGTGGAACATTATCCATGACAATTGTTACTACCCTTATCACTTACAGCGTGTGCAGAGCTAAATAGCGACAGACTTCCCACATTGGGAGCAGTTTTGTTACTGGTTTAGTCACCAGGCTACCACGATTCCGGGATTTGTGTCACGCATCCTATTCACAGATGAGGCCATCTTTACGTGGAGTGGTATCTTCAACTTTCAGAACAGTCATCTGTCTGATAGTATGCAGAACCCCCGTGGTATCAGCATCGATGCAGCTGGAATGTGTGGGGCGGGATAATTGGCGACCCTATTGTGGGACCAGTCTTCTTCCCACGTCGCCTAACAGGCCGGAACTATTGGCGCTTGTTGCGGTTGACTTTTCCTCCGCTGCTGGAAGAAGTGTCACTGATGATTCCAAGGCTTATGTGGCTGCTACATGATGGTGCTCCAGCCCACTACGCCATTAACGTCCGGACGCATCTCAGCCATGTCTTCCCTGGTCGATGGATTGGACGAGGGCGTCCAGTTGCATGACCTGCTCATTCAGCGCATCTCAACCCTTGCGATTACTGGTTATGGCGCCATATTAGAAATATCGTGTGTGTAGAGCCCATTCCAGATGTGGAGACTCAGTTCGGATGCAGCCTGGCCCATGTGAACGAGTGAGACAGGACATGCTACGGCGCATACACGCATGCGTTGAGGCACATAGAAGATATTTTCATGACGTACTGTAGCTGTGGCTGCATGGTACAGCGCGTGTTAGACCGCAGTCCCACACATCTGTGACTTCTGGAATATTTGAACGTACGGACACACTCGTTATAAGTAATGGATAGACCACAATTATTAACATGGCTGCACAACTGGATGTCTCTGTTGCTAATGCTAACACACTGGTCCACCAGTAGGGGAACTCAATGGCGTGTGCTCGAATCTCGCACACTCTGACTTCCATCTGTCTGGTGCAATGAAGGATGCACTCCGCGGGAAGCAGTTCACGTGTGATAGGGACGTTGTTGGGGATACAAGACGTTGGTTCCGACGTCGGCCTGTAGAGTAGTACCAATAAATAATAGCATGATGGCATACGGTCCCTCGAATTAGAGGGCGTAAGGCGTACTGCCGCCGCACTGAACGGTTATTATATCGAAAAATTGGGCTTTGTAGCCAACAGAGTGGGCAATCATGAGGGCATGTGGCCTCTCCCAATTAGTTGCCGTAAGGAGAATACCATCGCACTGAACGAAGATCATGCTGAAAAATAGGGTTTTGGGATTTTGTAGCCAAGAGGGTGGGCAATAATCCTGAATAAAACCAATCTGCTTTCAGAAAAGAAAATGTGTTACATTACTTGCATTACTTGTTGAACGCCCTTGTATACTTAAACGTCATGTATTTTGCGGCATTTATCAAGCGTCTCATTTTTTAAGCGTCTCAATCGTCTCCTGACCTACATTACGGTCCGCAGCTCGTGGTCGTGCGGTAGCGTTCTCGCTTCCCACGCCCGGGTTCCCGGGTTCGATTCCCGGCGGGGTCAGGGATTTTCTCTGCTTCGTGATGACTGGGTATTGCGTGATGTCCTTAGGTTAGTTAGATTTAAGTAGTTCTAAGTTCTAGGGGACTGATGACCATAGATGTTAAGTCCCATAGTGCTCAGAGCCATTTGAACCATTTGAACCTACATTACGTAGGTGCTTATTGCCTCACAGCGATTGTTGCCTGACAATAAAGGATATGTGTTTCAAGTATTTCTGACACCGCTCCAGTGATTTAGGAGGAGACGTGGAACCCCCCCCCCCCCCCCACACACACACACATACAACCACGAGCAAGCAAGCGCGCGCACGCGATGCTCTTCCAGTTGTCACAATAGGTGAAGTCTTGTGTGCCACCTGTCTGTGACTCGTGTTACTTTATTTTCGCAGTCTGTTGCCGCGTTTTATGAAACGTGGGCTGCCAACCATCACAGCATTTGCCTAAACGAGCACTAAAAACTGCCAAGAAACCATGGTGTCCTCTGTACAAAACATATAGTCATTGTTCTCTGCGTGGCCGATCCCCGAAAATGCTGAACCGGTTCGCTTCAGTTAAATTATTCGAGAATGTCCAGGTGTGTTCGTAAATAAATCTTTCATATTGTGCAGTAATCTCTATCATCATGTGTATGACGAAAATATGCCCTTACTTTAAATATAGTCGATCTTTCTCAAATAATTTATCTTTAAAGTACGTAACAGGTACCAACAAGAATAGAAGCCACGGAGAGATGTGATCGAATTGAAAGGGGCGTGAGCCAAGGATTTAGTCTTTGTCCCGTACTGTTTAACATTCATATATCAAATGCCATAAAACAAAATAAAAGAAAGATCCCGACGCAGGATTATGGTTCTGGGTGAAAAAATATCAAAAGTAAGATTCCTTGATGACATCCTCTGTGAAAATGAGAAAGAATTACAGGAGTGACTGTGTGAAACGATGAGATTAATCGGCACAGAATAGCGACTGAGAGTAAATCGAATAACGATGAAAGTACTGAGAAGAAGCAAATATGAGGTTAGCGATAAACATGAAATCATAGATAGGGACCACGTAGTAGTGAATGAAGGTATTTTTCTACCGTGGTAGAAAAATAACATGTCACTGGCGAAACAAGGAGAATATAAGACGTCGACTACCAAGTACGAAATATTTATTCCTCGTCAAAATATGTCTGCTAGTAACCAGTATAGACCAAAATCTGAGACAGAAATCTCTTAGAATTTTAGTCTAGAGAAGGTAACTAGAAGAAGCGATAAGATGACGGGATATTTATTCAAATAAAGGAATATTTCCCATGGTACTAGAAGGGGCGTAGAAATCAATAAGAACAGAAAAGTGAATCATGGACGGTGAAAAAACCGGATGAGATGAAAATAGAAGCGCCTGAGATGGTGTTACACAAATACGCTGAAAAGTAAGCGAATGAACAAGAAAATATTAGGTTCTCCGAAAGATCGGCGAGGTAAATAATATTAGAGGAGGTGACTAGAAGGAGCGATAAGATGACAGGATACGTATTCACATAAAGGAATATTTTCCTTGTTACTGGAAGGGTCTTTGAAAGCAATACGAATAGAGGTAGACAGAGACTGGAACTTACACTGTCTGACAAAAATAAGTGAAGGACCGAGAAGACATCGTCGGATGACAATGTAACTAAGTGCACGATCACACCATCGGCGGGCATGTAAATCATTGCACTTGCAGTTACCTGTGACAGAGAGAACGGCCACCAGAGCGCATTACTGTTGTTCAAGCGTGATGTTGTTACCAGGGCTGATATGGTGTATAAGAGGCGTTAGCAGCAACAGCTGTTGAGTGATCACTGTGCAGGTAAGAAACGGTGCGTACTCGAGTGAGACAGTGTTATAAGCGTCTGATAGTTTGAACAGGGCCTCATTGTGGGTCTCCATTTGGCCAGCTGGTGAGTGGCGCATTCGGACGTGACGGTGCTCCTAAGTTGGACTGCGTGGAGAAATGACGGTTCCAGTCAACCACATCGTAGTCCCTTCACGACTGCACCTGCCGTCCAAGGACAAATAATGGACTTCCTGCTACATTCTTTGTCATTCCGCACCATTCTGTTCTGTAGGAATACCATAGCTCGCACGAACATGTAGTATTTCCTTCTTGCCATAAACTCTGCAGTTTGTCCTAGTAACTTGAATGACCAATTACAATTTTTGAGTTATCATTCTTCTGACTGGTCTCATACGAACCAGCAAGCATTTCCTCTTCACTCGAGAGGAGCACCTACTGTCAACGTCCTCAGTTTAACTGAGCAGACTTCAGCGGCCCGTCAGTTAATATAAAAGTTTTCTGGATGTGATACCACATCGTAAGGTAAAAAACTATAGCGGAGAAACTGTAAACTATGTTATGACGCTGTGTCATATCCAGAAAATCTGATGTTAACGTCGTCGATTGTTTGTTACATACACTATGCCTGACAAGAGAAACTGAAGCGCTCAGAAAAGGAGGAAACGAAATGAAACTTCACAGCTTGGGAGGGTACGTGATGTTGTTACAGTGATTACAAAATCGGGTCATATGTACAAAGAACATGGTAGCATGACCCTTCTTATCAGTACGACGTTCTGAACTCGTTAACGCACCATGTCGGTTGGTTCAAATGGCTCTAAGTACTATGTGACTCAACATCTCAGGTCATCAGTTCCCTAGACTTAGAACTACTTAAACCTAAGGACATCACACACATCCATGCCCGAGGCAGGATTCGAACTTGCTACCGTAGCAGCAGAAGGAGTGAAACGAACGTCGTACTGATAAGAAGGGTCATGCTACCATGTTCTTTGTACATACACTCCTGGAAATTGAAATAAGAACACCGTGAATTCATTGTCCCAGGAAGGGGAAACTTTATTGACACATTCCTGGGGTCAGATACATCACTTGATCACACTGACAAAACCACAGGCACATAGACACAGGCAACAGAGCATGCACAATGTCGGCACTAGTACAGTGTATATCCATCTTTCGCAGCAATGCAGGCTGCTATTCTCCCATGGAGACGATCGTAGAGATGCTGGATGTAGTCCTGTGGAACGGCTTGCCATGCCATTTCCACCTGGCGCATCAGTTGGACCAGCGTTCGTGCTGGACGTGCAGACCGCGTGAGACGACGCTTCATCCAGTCCCAAACATGCTCAATGAGGGACAGATCCGGAGATCTTGCTGGCCAGGGTAGTTGACTTACACTTTCTAGAGCACGTTGGGTGGCACGGGATACATGCGGACGTGCATTGTCCTGTTGGAACAGCAAGTTCCCTTGCCGGTCTAGGAATGGTAGAACGATGGGTTCGATGACGGTTTGGATGTACCGTGCACTATTCAGTGTCCCCTCGACGATCACCAGTGGTGTACGGCCAGTATAGGAGATCGCTCCCCACACCATGATGCCGGGTGTTGGCCCTGTGTGCCTCGGTCGTATGCAGTCCTGATTGTGGCGCTCACCTGCACGGCGCCAAACACGCATACGACCATCATTGGCACCAAGGCAGAAGCGACTCTCATCGCTGAAGACGACACGTCTCCATTCGTCCCTCCATTCACGCCTGTCGCGACACCACTGGAGGCGGGCTGCATGATGTTGGGGCGTGAGCGGAAGACGGCCTAACGGTGTGCGGGACCGTAGCCCAGCTTCATGGAGACGGTTGCGAATGGTCCTCGCCGATACCCCAGGAGCAACAGTGTCCCTAATTTGCTGGGAAGTGGCGGTGCGGTCCCCTACGGCACTGCGTAGGATCCTACGGTCTTTGCGTGCATCCGTGCATCGCTGCGGTCCGGTCCCAGGTCGACGGGCACGTGCACCTTCCGCCGACCACTGGCGACAACATCGATGTACTGTGGAGACCTCACGCCCCACGTGTTGAGCAATTCGGCGGTACGTCCACCCGGCCTCCCGCATGCCCACTATACGCCCTCGCTCAAAGTCCGTCAACTGCACATACGGTTCACGTCCACGCTGTCGCGGCATGCTACCAGTGTTAAAGACTGCGATGGAGCTCCGTATGCCAAGGCAAACTGGCTGACACTGACGGCGGCGGTGCACAAATGCTGCGCAGCTAGCGCCATTCGACGGCCAACACCGCGATTCGTGGTGTGTCCGCTGTGCCGTGCGTGTGATCATTGCTTGTACAGCCCTCTCGCAGTGTCCGGAGCAAGTATGGTGGGTCTGGCACACAGGTGTCAGTGTGTTATTTTTTCCATTTCCAGGAGTGTATGACCCTATTTTGTAATCACTGTAACAACATCACGTACCCTCCCAAACTGTGAAGTTTCATTTCGTTTCCTCCTTTTCTGAGCGCTTCAGTTTCTCTTGTCGGGCATAGTGTATGTAACAAACAATCGACGACGTTAACATCAGATTTTCTGGATATGACACAGCGTCATAACATAGTTTACAGTTTCTCCGCTATAGGTTTTTACCTTACGATGTGGTATCACATCCAGAAAACTTTTATATTAACTGACGGGCCGCTGAAGTCTGCTCAGTTAAACTGAGGACGTTGACAGTAGGTGCTCCTCTCGAGTGAAGAGGAAATGCTTGCTGGTTCGTATAAGACCAGTCAGAAGAATGATAACTCAAAAATTGTAATTGGTCATTCAAGTTACTAGGACAAACTGCAGAGTTTGTGGCAAGAAGGAAATACTACATGTTCGTGCGAGCTAATGGTATTCCTACAGAACAGAACAGCTTCATATAATAGGCATCATTGGACTATTTCGCTCTGTTTTCACTATGATGAAGCAAAAATCTGAAGGCCGTAACAGTATTCTTAATGCAAAATGTAAACAGAGAAGTCGAAATTTTATCAGTCGTTTAGAGATAGATGCGAGAATGTAAGAGCTACTGAAAACCACTAATAACCAGATAGCAAAAGTAAATCAAATATTGTTGCAAGTTCTGTGTGAATTATGCTGCTCCCATCTCTAATGAAAAAAAGAAAGAAAACTGGGCCAGCGCAACAGAAAATACTGGTTATTAATTGCCGTATTGTATTCTTTCTGTACTTTTTATCTATCGACGATCTAAGTTGTGAATAAGACATGAGATTGTCTCAGTTTTATGTTACAAAGACTGTATCATTAGGTCCGCTCTCTACGTGAATAATCGCTGGTGGCCAGCACATAAACGTAGCATTCCCTGCTCTAACCTTGAGATTTAGGACAGCTGCCTACGCGCTGCTAGAACCCACCGCGTTGACCGACGGCTTGCTGACTGTCCCTCGCGTCGTTTCCCCACTTACGCAGGACTTCTGGATCTGGTTTCCTCGCCCAGCTCAGCCGCGGGCGATAATTATTTCTAACGAGATCGCTCCACAACCGGATTTTGATTGACTGCCTAGAGTGCGTTGTCCCATTAGGGCACGGCGGTATCTTGATATCGTATAGCATACAGAGAGAATGATATACCGCTCATACGTATTTGGAAGTATGTCGTGATACAACCCACCCACACTGAATGACTTAACACTTTTTTTTTTTAAGTAGAATATGAATCTGTTCAGCAACTGCGCATGATTGTAAATGATGTCGATATTTTCGTAATAACTTTTCGTCAGACAGTAAATCATCCGACGAAGCCAACTGTGGAGCCACACAGCCAGTGACACCGTTGAGTTGACCAGCAAGAAAGAATGAGGTATGGAGTTGTGTAGACTAAGTGCGCTCAGGGGATCGCTGTAGTGATCGCGAAATTGCTAGAGAGTACAGACAGGTCCATATTTTTGACAGTGGCTTATGTTTTTATCAGCTTCTTGAAACTTCATTATACGGTAATCTCTGTCATCAGTGAAAGTGCCTTCTTCACCTACTCACCGACAGTATTTGGTGCACCATTCTGACATTTCTGTGGTACTATTTTCGTCATCCATAAAGGTATACGACGTGCAGCAAACATCATGCCAGTTTATACAAACTCCAGCTTTCGACGACACCTAACATCAGAATGAAGAAAGGTATAAGTATCTACTTTTCGCTGTAATTCTTCTTCCTCATCTTTATCGACATTATCGCCCTTTTCTTTTTAAATGATTTGTTGTCTGCCATATAATTGTGGCAATATTGGTTTGTCACACGGTGTTAGGCAACAATATATATCGTTGTACAGGATGACAGTTATTGAACTATGTGAAACAAAATCGTCATAACTTCTGAATGGTTTGCGCTAGGACGTTCAAACTGCATGGTGGGAATTAGTACTCGCATGCGAACGCGCCTTATTTTGGTTTAGCGGCGAAGCCCACTTTCATTTGGATAGCTTCGTCTTTAAGTAAAACTGGCACATTTGGGAGACTGAGATCATTTCGAGATCGATAACTCTATTCACCCTCAACGGGAGACTGTGTGATGTGCAATGTCCAGTCACGGAATAATCGGTGCGATATTCCTTGATTGCACGGTGACTACCGAACAGTATGTGAAGGTTTCTGAAAATGATTTCATCCCCATTATCCAAAGTGACCCTGATTTCGACATGACGCGGTTCATGCTGGACGGAGCTCGACCCTATCGAAGCAGGAGTGTGTTTGATGTCCTGGAGGAGCACCCTGGGGACCAAAATGTTCAAATGCGTGTGAAATCTTTATGGGACTTAACTGCTAAGGTCATCAGTCCCTAAGCTTACACACTCGCACCTCCGCCGGGACCAGCCGCACAATCTCTGGGGACCGCATTGTAGCTCCAGAGTACCCAGAGGCCACTGTCATGGGTCTCGTTGACCGTCATATTCTCCTGATCTGACATGCGACTCCTTTTTGTGGGGCTATATTAAAGTCAAGGTGTGCGGCAATAACTCCAAAACCATTGCTGAGCTGAAAACAGCCATTCAGGAGGTCATCGACAGCATCGATGTTGTGACACTTCAGCAGTTCATGCAGAATTTCGCTATTCGCCTGCACCACATCATCTCCAATGATGGCAGGCATATCGAATATGTCACAACCTAAATCCGAATATCTTTAGTGGCGTTTACATGTTGAATAAAGTGTGTGCACGCCGTAGTTTGCTACTAATTTACGTTTTTTTATATTTCAATAATTGTCACCCAGTGTGTTGTATTCTCGCAAACATTCTGAATGGAAGAACAGGGCCTCTGAGTTCTGGCATTTTTGCTCATGTTTCTCCCAGTTGTTGGAACAGCGTGAGACGTTCCCCGTGCGAGTTTTAGGCAGTGGTCGACAATGGCGGAAATGAGCGAGGTTTCCTACCAGGAACTCCCACCGGCAGTCTTCGCGGGGGTAAACCGCTCTGAGTATCTCTTAAGCCAGAATATTTAAGTACTTAAAAAGTGCCTTTTGTAGCAGTGCGAGTCACATGAGCTTTTGAGAGATTTCAACATAGGACCACAGGTTGCCCTAAGAACGGAAACAGAGAACAGAGCTTCCGCTATATTTCCATAAAGGGTGTGAGAAGCTTGCGGTATTTACACGCCCTGACAGCATTCCACCAACCACAAGGCGAGGGTCAGTACACCGCCAACTTTTAGTTTGGTGACCGAGAATACAAATAGTGCTGGAGGAGAAAATTCTGCGAGCTTTCCCTGCATGCGGGAAGAGGGAGAGAGGGAGGGAGAGAGGGAGGGAGGGAGGGAGGGAGGGAGGGAGAGAGAGAGAATTTTCAATTGTCACTGTGGAAAACCTTGTGATTTCCTCCCCTCATACGGTAATTTTGAGAAGTGTGTGAGAGTAGGCAGTCAGAAGTCGGTTTTGGTGCAAGCACTCAGTGGCGGTTCGTGTCTCGTCATTGGAAAGTAGTTGTTCGGTGCCCTGCTTTAGCTTTAGCTGTTTTGGAGTAAGTGTCGTATTTAGCGTTTTATTTGTCTTTGCACAGCACAGTTGACAAATTGAGAGCTATTTTGCGACTTGTTGTTGTTGTTGTTGTGGTCTTCAGTCCTGAGACTGGTTTGATGCAGCTCTCCAAAAAATGGTTCAAATGGCTCTGAGCGCTATGGGACTTAACATCTATGGTCATAAGTCCCCTAGAACTTAGAACTACTTAAACCTAACTAACCTAAGGACATCACACAACACCCAGTCATCACGAGGCAGAGAAAATCCCTGACCCCGCCGGGAATCGAACCAGCTCTCCATGCTACTCTATCCTGTACAAGCTTCTTCATCTCCCAGTACCTACTGCAGCCTACATTCTTCTGAATCTGCTTAGTGTATTCATCTCTTGGTCAGTGATTCCTATTTAGTGGTAGGTCTCTATCATACTCGGATCAAAAGTCGATGCTATCCAGTGCATGTAATTTTTGTGAGTTGCCCAGGTTTTGAAAAGTGATTTGAATCTCAATTTACAGTCTTCCAGACAGTATTTGGGTGTTTCCCGCACAGATACAGCGTTTATAAATCTGGATATTATCACGCTGGTGATTTAAAGAAAGGTCTTAACAATGCACCCGTAATGTTTTTACATTTTTTGATGAAAGTAATTGTAAATCAGACCTACTTCAGCTTAAACAATGCCGGTAGAGTGCAAATAAAATAGTATTTTTAAGGTATTTTTTTCTCTCTCCGTCATTTCCTTCCACAACGTTCTGATGAGGTGCCCCTTATTCATTACAAATAAATACCGTCAACGGATTCTGGCTCACTGTATTGCAGTCTCATTGTGACGGCATTGCCAATGTAATACAGATGCCATTACGAGAAAAATATTCTTTAACCTGGAAAATTAACTGGGTCCTTTTTACATATGTGAAATGAATTAAAATTTTGTTTCGTAGATAATGAAGCCTGAGCTGCATTAGCACTTAGTAACGTGAATAATTAACAATTTAACATTTGTATGATTGTCTTGGTTTCTGTCTGAGAATGGAATTGCTTTTTTGGTCGTGAGTGTGCCAGGCAGCTTGCACGAACGACTGCTGAACGTCCGTCGACTCTCACTGGGCAGAATAAATACAGCAAGAGACGTAAACATTTCACAATCACATAAGATTCCTAATAAAAATTAACCGTTTCGACTGTCACTGACCATCTTCAGATGTGGAAGACACAGAGATACAGCACACTTGTATGAGTCAGCGTTATCATCACACGGCTGAATTTGAAAGGAGCCTCGTTGCGGGTCTCTATGTGGCCCGTGGTCGGATCGTGCAGTATCCAGACTTGTGAGCACGGATATGCCTGTGGCCAGATGTTGAACTGCTTGTAAACGTGAGGGTACGCATACTCGTCGTCTAGATTACCGCTGACCACGCATGACCACTACAAGGGATACCGCCCTTTGGTGCACCAAGCACACTGTAGCTCCTTTACATCTGCGCTTTCTACCCCAGCCGGCCGGAGTGGCCGAGCGGTTCTAGGCGCTACAGTCTGGAACCGCGCGACCGCTACGGTCGCAGGTTCGAATCCTGCCTCGGGCATGGATGTGTGTGATGTCCTTAGGTTAGTTAGGTTTAAGTAGTTCTAAGTTCTAGGGGACTGATGACCTCAGCAGTTAAGTCCCATAGTGCTCAGAACCATTTGAACCATTTTTTTTTTCCACCCGAGAACAAGCAGTGGGTTCCCTGCAGCAATTCGTGTCATCTCGCACCACTGGTCGGAGCTTAGCAGCAGATGGACTAAGGAATTTGCATTCCATTCGTGGATTGCCCTTTAACACAACACTAACGGCTGTGTCTGCAATGGTGCCGTGACCGACAAGCAGGGACTGTTGATGAATGGCGTCGCAATTTCGGCATTGTTTCGCCGTTCTTCTCTGTGACTATCGTCGGCGAGTATGGCAGCGTCTCGGGGAGAGGTCCCATTTTTCCAAATTGGTGTTACTCATGGCGTGGTGGTCAGGGGAGCCATCGGGTATGACTTGAGGTCACGGCTGAGGCAACACTGACGCACAACGATACGTCACAGACATATGTCATATGTTACCTGTCATGCGACAGTGTCACGCTGTTATGTTTCAACAAGACAACGCTCATCCACACAAGGCACATATCTCTATAAACTGTCTGCATTATGTTGAGGTACTTCTGTGGCCAGAAATATCATCAGACCTGTCCCCGTAGAATATGTGTGGGACCAGATTCAATGACAACCTCGTCCCTGTGCCAGTATCGAGGATGTCTGAGACCAGTTACAACACTTGTGGGACAGCTTGACCCAGCTGTTTATGACTGGCTTCCTTCAGGATAACGACATGGCTCGACTAGAATGGCCAGCATATTCTCCAGACATGAACCCTATCGAACATAACCTGGGATAGATTGGAAAGATCTGTTTATGGACGACGTGACCCACCAACCACTCTGAGGGATCTACGCCGTATCGCCGTTGAGGAGTGGTACAGTTTGGACCAACAGTACCTTGAAGGACTTGTGGATAGTATGCCACGCCGAATACAGGCATGCATCTATGCAAGAAAACATGCTACTGGGCATTAGAGGTACCGGTGCGTACAGCAGTCTGGACTACCACCTCTGAAGGTCTCGCTGTATTGTGGTGCAACATGCAATGTGTGGTTTTCATCAGCAATAAAAAGGGCGGAAATGATGTTTACGTTGATCTCAATTCCAATTTTCTGTACAGGTTCCGAAACTCTCGGAATATTCGGTAAGCAAGGAAAGATCACGCAGAAATCTAATAGTGCATTTTGCTTGTTGAGTTCGTGTTATGCCTACTGTAGGAAGGAGAAGTGCCCACCAGCAGCTGTTGGAATTCGACAGTGTAAGGGTCACTGTCCACTGACACGGAGGTTCCTCAGATACCAAAGGAATGTGAATGTGGAATAGTTGTGTTCAGAAGGGCCATACTAAATGCTATGCAAGATCTCAACTGCCCCACGTGACTAGTGCCAGAGAGGATTGACGTATTCCCCGCGCAGCTATGTTGGATCGTACTGCCACATCAAGAGCCTTGAAGCAGCATAATTACTCACCTGTATGCTGCAACGACGCAACGTGTGGAGCTCCACGGGCTATCGTCACAGCGACCATCGCTGCAACTTCGCTTGAGACGGCAGCAGAGATGTGCGCCGCAAAAATATGGACACTGTCAGCACGTTTACTTTTGAGACGGACTCAGTTCTATGTGGGAGTCATGGTGGACATACCAGTGTGCAGAGGTTACATTCGTCGTCATCATACTGGCGCAATAACAACCGTGATGCCATCCAGTGTACCGAGCGAGGTGGCGCAGTGGTTAGCACACCGGACTCGAATTCGGGAGGGCGACGGTTCAATGCCGCGTCCTCACATCCTGATTTAGGTTTTCCGTGATCTCCCTAAATCACTTGAGGCAAATGCCAGGATGGTTCCTTTGATAGGGCACGCCCGACTTCCTTCCCCATCCTTCCCTAAACCGGTGAGACCGATGTCCTCACTGTTTGGTCTCTTCCCCCAAAATCAACCCAACTCAATCCATCGTTACCAGTGACAATAGATGCACGGCACGGTGACCTCTGGTTCATGTAGAAGGTAATTTGGACAGCAGGTGTTACATTTACTACCATGTCTGTAAGAACAGACACTGTTGACGATCCACAGCTGTAGATATTTCGAAATTTATTTGCTGATTGCGAATTCATCGACATCAGCTGTATTAGATATAGATATACTAAACATTAGTAGCATTTGAAAATTTGTGCCCGACAGGGACTCGAACCAGGATTTCCTGCTTATCACGAGTGGTCGCTTTACCCACTTTGGCTATCCGCACAAGCCTGATCGAGAATACGACGATAATAACATTGGACTCGATTCCTCGTAACCCCATTATCCCCGTCGCTGGAATCCAAGTAATGTTGAGAGCATTAGGTGATGAAAATATTGAACTACAATGTAATGACATAGACAGTGTGATATACGGCACTTCGGGCGGCTCCAGGGAGTGTGCACAGATAGCCGAAGAGATTAAGGCGACCGCTCGCAATACGCAGGAAATCTAGATTTGAGCTACTAATGGCTAGTATATCCATACCTATAAGGCTGGTGGCTGTACCACATCTTCGATGTCTCCATGACATTTTGTATTAAAAAAAATAACGCAAGCTCGCAATTTGCCCATGCCGTCCAAATCTAACTCGATACAGAAGGTGTTCGATTGGTTCCCTAACCACACGAAGTTCTCAGGGTTTCTCAGTCATTGACAACAACTGGTCATGGGTTGCCGAAGCTGGCGCGCCACTACTGACAAGACGCTACGACTGATGAGTTCTGGCGTAGGGAAAGCAGCATCTGCTGTAGCCAGCCACTTACATAGTGGGCCTCGTCACCCGCGCCCACAATCGGCGGCGTTACATACGAACAGCAGGACAGCGAGAGAGCACACAGCAGCCGGCTGCGGACTCGCCCTCCTCCACTATATCACGTCGCCTGGCGTAATCCTGTTGTCTCCAGAGCCGGATAAGGCTTCCCACACAGTGACAGCAAGCCAGTATCGTACTCAGTCTACATAAAACATACACAACGACTACTCTCTTGCAGATAGCCCACGCTGAGAGCTTGGATTAGTATGTTTAGTAGAGCACTTGTCCGCGAAAGGCAAAGGCTTGAGTTCGAGTCTCGGTCCAGCACATAGTTTTAATCTGCCGGGAAAATTCATAGTAAATTTAGTGTTTGATTCTTGCTGGGTTTCTCATACTAATACGGGCGACTTACGTTTTATTCACGGAATTGCAGAATCTCACAGCGTTCATTGTTTGAGTAACTGCAGCTAACCACACACTTGTCTTGCGTGTCTAACTCTCAGGCTGCTCCAAATTGGAAACTAGTGTTTTGTTTTTTTGTCCAAATTACGGGAATCGAAGCACCTTTCCAATAGCATGAAATGAGGTACCCATATCTGTCACTCAACCTCACTTCTACTCTATGTCCTGGATGGATAGAGCCATTGTTGCTGCTAGAGGTTGCATGGGGGCTTAATTATTAAATTTGAAAATAATTTTTATTTTTCGTAGCTGTATGTCCGATTACGCTGTTTCGTAAACGGTTGGCCCTGACTAGTTTTTGTACGCAATCTGACTGCATAGAACAACAACAAAGAATGACATGAAAATTTTCGTTAACGCAATTAATTAATTAAGTCCCCAGCAACTATAAAACCTACGAAACCAAAACACAAGTGTAATTGTTCTGTTTGTGGAAGTATGACTCAACGTACACATCTGGCACGGTTCTTCTTCAATAAGACAAGAAATTTCAAATACCATTTATACTGACGTGATAAAAAAAATTAGAAATACTATAATTGCGTAAGAAAACCAGAATTACACTCTAATACAAGAACACAAGCCAGGTGCTTTGTTGACTGAACCTGTAATGACGCATTATTCAGGACATTGAAATAATGAGAAAAAAAAGAAAAGTAGTTTGTTACCTTCATTTATATTGATGAAAAGCACTCTAATCATTACAATAACTCCACACCGACTCGCTACTACCATATCTCAACAAGAACTCCCTACTACGACCTCTCGACAAGAACTCTTCACTACGACATCTCAGCAGGCACTGACTACTACGAGTTCTCAACAAGCACTGCCCTCCGCTACTTCTCAATAATCACTGCCAGTGGAGGCGGCGAAACAAAACTCTCTGGCGCTGTGGCTCAGTGTAGCCACCTTTCAAGGTTAACACCCAAATCATCTATTAATGATGCTCTCTTTCCATTGTACTGTACACGTACGATGAGTATACTTTCCTTAGATTTCCTTCCTGATGTGACAGATTCGCGAGTAAATACCGGCAGTGTCGAAGTCATAGCATCACTCATTGAAGGAATTTCCTGACATATCATTCCGCACTTACTCTCTTAACTGAAACGCCACGTCCACGTTGTCATGCGAGGAACCTTCGTGCCTCCAGCGAGCCGGTCGACAGTTCGTTACTTATTACTTTAGACAAGCGGTCATCCGCTTATATCAGTGGTCGTCAAACGTTTTTCCTCAAGAGCCAATACTGACACTGCGGGTGGCATTTCGAGCTGCATAGCAACAGATCTTACTATCGCCGACCCACCGTTAAAAGTCGGCACCATCTGGAACACATAGTGTAGACTGTTTTCTGTTTTAGGTGAATCCCGACCTCTGTCGTCTAACAGTTGTGATGCTATAGTTGCGTCATAAAGTGTTGGTGGTTTTATTACGTGTGTGAATGACTTTGATTAACAATATTACGTATTGATACATTTAAGTGCGCTATTGAATATAACACACCATCACCAAACCTTGATAAGTAATTTAAGATGAGACGATACGCCCTGTACCGAGAATGTTAAAGTAAGGAAATTCGTGCTCGGTTTTCTCAGCAACTACTGAACAATTTTGCCTGGAATGTTCGCTGTAAATTAAATGATCTTCGCGCAGCTCGCTCACTGATCCTAAATGGCTGTGGTATTGTAATTCAGAATATATTTATAAGTTTAATTTCCATGCATTCTATTTTTTTGTGAAAAAAGTAATAAATATTTTTCTTACAGCAGAATTACTTTTGCAATCAAGATGTTTGAGGACCCATAGCTGCAGTATAGTGGTGTTTACAAACTGTGGAAATTTTGATTGCAATTTTGCATATAGTTTCTGAGAAAACAGTACAAATGCTTCAGAATTTATTATTTTGAGAAAATGAGACAAAGGTTTACAACATATGTGTCCTAGGAATAACGTACAGATCTGTTCGCTAGAAGTAGTTAGAAGCAGCCTGTACAACATAATCGAATTTCTCCATATCTTTGAGTTCATTTTCCCGTTTCCCTTTCCTGCTTCTGACTCTTTGGACAGTTGCGGAGCAACTGACTTGGAAATATGCAAGCTGTCAAGTTCTCTTAGAACAGGTACAGTATTCTGTCCGGGTGATATACGTAACTTGTCTAAAACTTTTTATCTGGCAATTCTTCGATTATTACACCGCGCTAAAACTTCCAAGAAACATCGTATTCACAAGCAATAGTAACCAACGAAACGTACTTTTTCAAGAAAATAAATTTTGTTTACAAGCGCGCCTGCAGACATTCGAATATCTAGACATGCTGCAGCAGGTTAACCAACGCAGGAACCGTACATTTGTTTGCAAAACTCAAAAAACCTAACGCTCTGTCTGTAAAAGAGCCGGAGATATAAGACTTTTTACGAAAACGGGCGGAAAATTATTACAGAGTAAGAGCTGTCATAAAAATTTAAAAACATAATAATGGAGTAATAAAGGTGGACATTAATAAATAATACGGTTCAGTAAATATCATAGTAACTACTTATGCAGAAAACTAAAAATCTATTATCTGAAAAATTTGAACATACAGTCTTACCTGAAATGCCAGTTTTCTCTTACTTACTGTGTCGTATTACAACAGTCTTCATTAATAAACTACTGGCCATTAAAATTGCTACACCAAGAAGAAATGCAGATGATAAACGGGCATTCATTGGACAAATATATTATACTAGAACTGAGATGTGATTAAATTTTCACGCAATTTGGGTGCATAGATCCTGAGAAATCAGTACCCAGAACAACCACCTCTAGCCGTAATAACGGCCTTGATACGCCTGGGCATTGAGTCAAACAGAGCTTGCATGGCGTGTACAGGCACAGCTGCCCATGCAGCTTCAACACGATACCACAGTTCATCAGGAGTAGTGACTGGCGTGTTGTGACGAGCCAGTTGCACGGCCACCTTTGGCCAGAAGTTTTCAGTTGGTGAGAGATCTGGAGAATGTGCTGGCCAGGGCAGCAGTCGAACATTTTCTGTATCCAGGAAGGCCATGGGCTCCGAGCTGATAGTTCATGCTGTGCAAACGTCGTCGAACTGTTCGTGCAAATGGTTGTTGTCTTGCAAACGTCATCTCGACTGCTAGTGATACGAGGCCGTTGGGATCCAGCACGGCGTTCCGTATTACCCTCCTGAACCCATCGATTCCATATTCTGCTAAGAGTCATTGGATCCCGACCAACGCGAGCAGCAATGTCGCGATACGACAAACTGCAATCGCGATAGGCTACAATCCGACCTTTATCAAAGTCGGAAACGTGATGGTAGGCATTTCTCCTCCTTACACGAGGCATCACAACAACAGTTCACCAGGAAACGCCGGTCAACTGCTGTTTGTGTACGAGAAATAGGTTGGAAACTTTCCTCGTGTCTGCACGTTGTAGGTGTCGCCACCGGCACGAACCTTGTGTGAATGCTCTGAAAAGATAATCATTTGCATATCACAGCATCTTTTTCTTGTGGGTTAAATTTGGCGTCTGTAGCACGTCATTTTCGTGGTGTAGCAATTTTAATGGCGATTAGTGTATGATGTCCTTGCAGTAAACAGGCACCGCATTGAAAATGACCGTCCGGAAACTGTTAAAGTTTATATCACAGCGGCTGTTTTATTACGAATCCTGGACGCCCATGAGTTGTCAGTACTGAAGAGAAATGAAACATTCCCCGTCCCACATCCCCTAACACTGCAGTGAGAGCACTGCTTACCCCTCTACCCCTGAGGTAAGCGGCCAAGTTTACTTACGGGCGAGTCCACTAACATCAATTAAAATTAAGCTCATCTTAAAATATAACTGTCACTGTACGTATTTTCGTTTCTTACTGATCAGGAGAACTACATTCTTAAGAAGCTCTTAATGTTAGCTGGCGTTTATAGAACAGGCTGTCAGTTGGTAGGTGCACATTATTGCAAATTACCGCTGAAAACCGCGAGCTGCATGAATACTTGATACTGGCCGCACGCGGCCTGCGAGGCGGAGTTTGTCGACCGCTGGCTTGTACGTTCCAACATCGCACTCCTGTGAAATCTCTATGAAGTGGCCGGCGGCGCTACTTATTTGAGTGCAGATGTTTCGTGAGATCTAAGAGTCTAACAGGACTGGTGCGGCGAGGCGCTCGTAAGGAACGCCGACGCTTAGGGTGACACTAACAGTCAAACGTTACGCGTGAACTGCCTCGGCAGTGCTCGCTTATCGCGCGAGCCATGAGGCGCCTCCTGCTCTCGGCTCTTATTTTAACTTTATGAGCCTCTCCTGCTCTATGCTTCCTGGCTCTCGCTTTCTCTTTTTATTTGGCAGCGGCGGCGCCGGGGATTTGCATACGAACGCCGGCTCATAGGCTGTTCAAAATAAAAGTAATTGAGAATAATAAACACTTTATACAGCCGGTTGGTAATTGCAGAGAATCGTTTACTCGCATTCGGGTTCGTTAGAGGTACGAACGGCAAACGCCGGGTCTATAGAGGTGATTAGTGCGGAATCACTAACAATAACAAGCCGAAAAAAAGTAAACTGCAGCGAAGTAAGCTCGCCGGGGCAAGTCAGTTGCAGTCAACCGGCGAGCAAGTAATTGTTTATTGCCTCCACTTTGCCGGCGTGCAGCGAGTCAAGCACAAAACGGTCAGCGAGAACACAGAACGAGTTGCGAGGAAAGAATCGATCCTGTCGTTAGCGCGCCTAATGGCGCCGTGTATGGCGCTTGTCTGTGTGTGTGTGTGTGTGTGTGTGTGTGTGTGTGCGCGCGCTTGTGCGTATGTTGTGTGGGTGGGTAGGTGTGTGTGTGAAATGTATGGAGCAGTAAACCACAAATTGCTGGTGTCTCACGGGTAGAATATGAGCCGTGCTAATTTGCGGCCGGGTTAGATTGCAGGCATCAGTGCTTAGCGGGGAAGAGCTAAGCAGTAAAAGCATCGCGCAGACGAGTCGGCTACTCCGTTAACAGAGCAGGCGCTAGTGGAAGACCTACAGGAAGAGAGACTCATTTGTGGGGATCGAGGAGATGCAAATATGGTACTATCGTTTGATTGCGAAAATGATCGAGAGTTCTTGTTCAGTTTGACAGTTGCCTCTCCAGCGCACTTTAATTTTTGCCCACAATATTTTTGGTTTGCAAGACCGGGACTTTGCTTTCACAGGTTCCTGTTCGATGATGCTGTGGTTAGCTTCGACTATTCGAGGCAGGTTTTTTTGAGGTATTTCTTTGTGGCACAATAAAGGGGCACGCTTTAGTCAACAGGCCATGTGGTTGAGGGTATCTGGCATTGATTTGTCTGGTGTGTTCTGGGGTCGACGTGGGACGATTCGGAGTGTTGCAGCAGTGGAAATCAGTATACAGGCAGGGTATCCACGAAGTTGATAGTGCAACGTCTGTAGCATACTGTATCGATTTTATTATGAAAGCAGTAGATACATATAAAACATAAACAATCATGACGGAATTACATACACTCATGCTCATAAATTAAGGATAATGCTGATACATGGTTAAACAACGCTCTGGTGGGCGGTTTGCGGGTTTAAATCACGTTGGGGTAAAACCATGCGGTGCACTTGACCCGCGGTCGTCGCACAGTGGCGCTGGCAGCAGTCCACATACGCAGAGGTGTGTTTATGCATGTCGGAGTACGGTGCAGCGAGTAAGTGTGCAGACGTTTTCAGACGTGCTAATGGTGATGCTAACGGTGACAGTGTGTTGAAATGGCCCAAAGAACACATATTCATGACGTATTGAGGGGTAGAATACTAGGGCGACTAGACGCTGGTCAAACACAGCACGTCGTAGCATGGGCCCTCCGTGTGCCACAAAGTGTGATCTCAAGATTATGGCAACGGTTCAAACAGGAAGGTAACGTGTCCAGGCGCTACAGTACGGGACGTCCAAAGTGTACAACACCACAAGAAGTCCGATGACTCACCATCAGTGCCCGCAGACGGCCACGGAGTACTGCAGGTAGCCTTGCTTGGGACTTACCGCAGCCACTGGAACAGTAGTATCCAGACACACAGCCTACAAACGACTGAACAGACATGGTTTATGCGCCCGGAGACTGCAAGGTGCATTCTACTGACCCCAAGGTCATTGGAACAGTGGTTCCAGATTATGTTCAGGGACGAGTCCAGGTATAGTCTGAACAGTGATTCTCGCCGGGTTTTCATCTGGCGTGAACCAGGAACCAGATACCAACCTCTTCATGTCCTTGAAAGGGCCTGTATGGAGGTCGTAGCTTGATGGTGTGGGGTGGGATTATGACTGGTGCACGTACACCGCTGCTTGTCTTAACCAGAGGAACTGTAACAGGTCAGGTGTATCGGGACGTCGTTTTGCACCAGTATGTCCGCCTTTTCAGGGGTGCAGTGAGTCCCACCTTCCTGCTGATGGATGATAACGCACGACCCTACCGAGCTACCATCGTGGAGGAGTACCTTGAAACAGAAGATATCAGGCGAATGGAGTGGCCTGCCTGTTCTCCAGACCTAAACCCCATCTTGCACGTCTGGGATGCTTTCGGTCTTCAAACCCCTAGGACGCTTCAGGAGCTCCGACAGGCACTGGTGCAAGAATGGGAGGCTATACCCCAGCAGCTGCTCGACCACCTGAGCTAGAGTAAGCCAACCCGTCGTGCGGTCTGTGTTCGTGTGCATGGTGACCATATATCATATTGATGTCGGCATACATGCGCAGGAAACAGTGGCGTTTTGTAGCACATGTGTTTCGGTACGGTTTTCTCAAGTTATCACCAATAACGTGGACTTACAGATCTGTGTCGTGTGTGTTCCCTACCTGTCTATGCTATTAGCGCCAGTTTTGTTTAGTGCCACATTGTGTGGCACCATATTCTGAAATTATCCTTATTTTATGAGTATGAGTGTAGTTCCTTTCACAACACGAGTAACAAAATACGGCGTTTGTATTTCCTGGGTGGAAATTGGTGTAAAGGCACTCGCTGTCCTGTTGTGTTATTAGACTGTCAGCACTTTGTCCAACCTCTGTTCTTCGTAATTATCTCAAAAATTCTGTTCGGCATTGATTTTGTTAAGGTTCGTGGTCCTTGCAGTGAAATTATTGACCACTTTCAGCTTACATACGGCCTCAAATTACCTTGCATTGCGATAAACACGTCTTGCAAGTATTACCCAATGTTTTTCGTATCCGAGCTATGCGCATGCATGCCAGGGCAAGACATCGGTATCGTTATCTTCAAACCACTTTTGATTGTAGCAGAAACATGCACAGATTCATTATCTTGCTGAAGCATTAGACTTTCGTTCTTCATACATTCCAATGAATTCTGTCTCTAGCATTTCAGTGTACATGTTAAAGTTCATAGTCGTGTTCACTCAAGCAATGTGTGATTTTCCTTTCGCGCAGAACGCTGCCCAAATCGTAACACTCACACCGCCAAAATTTTTGCTCTTTCTTACCCGTTGCACTGTTTTCTAATCATGCCAATAATAGTGACATCCTTCCAGCCCATCTAATTACGATTATAATCGATGAACACCACTTCATTCTGAAGTCCATGATACATGTTTTTCAGGGAACTCCAGTGTAGTCTGCCGGCCGGAGTGGCCGTGCGGTTCTAGGCGCTACAGTCTGGAACCGAGCGACCGCTACGGTCGCAGGTTCGAATCCTGCCTCGGGCATGGATGTGTGTGATTCCTTAGGTTAGGTTTAATTAGTTCTAAGTTCTAGATGACTGATGACCTCAGAAGTTAAGTCGCATGGTGCTCAGAGCCATTTCCAGTGTAGTCTATTTATGTTTGGACGTTAGAGCAAGAGTTATTTATTAAATGCAAATTGTCCGTCATTTGACAAAGTATGTAATACACGTCTGGCAGTTACTGGCAACTGTAATTCAGCGGAAAGATGAAAAGAATAACAATTTGACGCCCTTGCTTTGAGCAAAAGGAACCGTTTCGATACCTCAAATAATCTTTTACTTATCACGTATTTTACGTTCTCTCCATATCGCGCACCCAATCTAACGAAATTATCAATCATTGTACTTGAACGGTTCAACTACTTAGTGATTTGGCGACTACAGAGAGTCTCATTTCCTTGTGCTCAAAAATTTTTGCTTTCTCATTTCATAATAACTGTCTTCCGCTTGGCATTGTCACAATAATGGTTTCTGTACACATAGACCGTTCGTTACTAATGGTGCCTGTTTCCTGCCTGCAGTGAATGGACATGAGTGCACACTAACACCACACAGAGCCGACTTTCCTTATACTGAGTTCCACCTTCTACCACCTGAATCGTTGATGTCTTGTTTTGTACTTTACTACTGACATCAAATGCGATACAATTTGACTGCATTTGTCAGTATGCTGGTTCTCTTAGAACTGCATATACACTGCACACATATATGCCAATCGACAATATTAATTTTCTCACAAATACCCATGCCTGTATACTGCAACGGTTGTTAATAGAGAATGTGTAACTTATTTCAGTGGTGTGTTCTAAAAATCCTCCCAATTATTTTGCAAACACTCCACTTAACAGAACTTGAAGTGAATTTAACGTAAAATGGTACCCTTGCATGTGGCGACACAAAGGCTCATAATTTCCTCGCTTTTCGTAGCAGGAAAGCTGGTCTATAGGACGGAGTGATATCTTTTCAATCTGTTGTATTAAAGATTCAGTCTTATCAGTCTTTCTTTCTTGTCTTGGTGGAAGATGTATCTCGAGAATAAGTAATTTCGTGATCTTTTTCTAGAATTTCAATTCATGTTACATTACATTGTGAATCAAAGCAGTTCTTGTGATTGATCTGAGCTATTTTGAAAACAATATAGAAGTATTTTGCAACGTTTCTCTAAATTATTTTGCTCAATGTAAGTCATTCATTTATTATTGTATATAAAATACTTCCATGCTGTCGTGCTGCCATCATGTATAGACTTGTTGCTACAGTGTACATCACGTCAGTTATCAGTCATTGTATGAATAGTTACATTATTGCCGGTCGAGGTGGCCGAGCGGTTCTAGGCGCTACAGTCTGGAACCGCGCGACCACTTACCGTCGCAGGTTCGAATCCTGCCTCGGGCATGGATGTGTGTGACGTCCTTAGGTTAGTTAGGTTTAAGTAGTTCTAAGTTCTAGGGGACTGATGACCTCAGAAGTTAAGTCCCATAGTGCTCAGAGCCATTTGAACCATTTAGTTACATTATTCAGTCCCACGATACTATTGCAGTTCATTAATAATTCCTTACATGAATCAAATTAAAAATGAAGAAAGGGAGGTAGGTCACTGGATACTGTTTTAGAAGGCTATTGACTTTAGTAGGGCATGCATTGCGATTTTGCGTGGTACGGAGATATTTTGTGAGGGGCTCACTATTTAAAGTGCTATGTGAAGAATTTGTTTATTAAATTATATACTTGTCTCAGTGGTTTAATGAAGGAATTGACTACTTATCCTTTTCGAGTCTAAATTCGATGATTACAGATACAAGGACAAGTTTTTGGCTGTAAGCTGAAAGTGTACACATTATATTAATTTTGGAAACGTTTCTGATGAGTGCTTATCTACCATTGAGTGTTAGAATGTATAGCTATGCTTAGTCATCAGTCATCACGAGACATTTACCAGAAGATGAGGAAGACTGCTCCACTTCTGAAAGCCTCCTCCCTTCTCGAGAAGTTGTGTGAAGATTGAAACTCCAAAGACCACGAAAGAGGCCAGAGACTCACCCACAAGCAACAAGCCGCCAAAGCCCTCTCGACAGCATGTGCTAGTCTTTATCTCGTACTGGCAATAGGTTTGATGGCGAAAAAAAAAATGGTTCAAATGGCTCTGAGCACTATGGGACTTAACTTCTGAGGTCATCAGTCCCCTAGAACTTAGAACTAAAACCTAACTATCCTAAGGACATCACACACATCAATGCCCGAGCAGGATTCGAACCTGCGACCGTAGCGGTCTCGCGGCTCCAGACTGTAGCACCTAGGTTTGATGAGATTTCAGGTTTCTTCACACATGTTGTAGCCTCGACATGCCTTTTTCAGATAACAATGGGTAGTCCCCTGTCGCTCTTGGTTGAAAATTTATGTAAGGAGGAGCTGAAGGAAAAGGCCTGGGATCTGCTAATTTGAAACTGACAGTGTTTTGGAGCTATGTTGACGACACATCTGAAGTGGTGAAGATGAATTATAAGAATACTTAAATCACCTGAATTCCATCCATGGACATAAATTCCGTTCATGGATTAATCCAGTTTGTAATGGGAAACCGAAAGGAGGGTGCCTTACATTTCTTTTTATGTTTTGGTTCGTTGCAAGATGATGGCACCTTGGGGCATGCGGTTTATCGGAAGCCAACGCGTATGAATTTATATTTACGTGAAAATAGCTGCCACTATCTTTCCCAGGCGATTAGTGTGCTCAGAACTGTTGTTAACTGGCACATATTACAGCCGAAGAGAGACTTCTGCAAGAGGAGCTTCTAAACATTTTTTTGAAGCAAACGGGTATTCTCCACAGATACCCAAGTCGCTACGAATGAAACCTATGGTGACTATAAGGAATGCGGAAGAAGCAGAAAGACAAACCCATGGCTTTCCTGCCATATGTGGTAAGCCTGTAGTTCAAAATAAGACGTATCACCACCAAGCACAAAGTGAAAAAGATTTTTAGCTCTACACCGAAGACAGTCACACTTTTGGGTTCTGTTAAAGATAACTCGTTGCTCCACGAAGCTGGGGCTTACAAGATCACGTGTGAGTGTGGCCTTTCGTTCAACGGACAGATTATTCATAGAGTCCGTCAAAGACGCACAGTATACCATAAATACATCCAGCAGTTACAGCCCAATAAATCGGGTTCTGCAGAGCACTGTATAGACAGCAGTCACCCTGTGCTGTGTGAATATGTTAACATTATAATGTCGACTTCAACTTTGTGGGACTCGGTGTGAAAGAAGCAGGTGGAATTTGTTTGTCGGAGAATTTAATTAGTTGAGATATCGGTTTCAGCTTGGACAAATCATGGAATCCGGCAACCGCTATAATAAACTTGCAAAGACATCGCCACTGTACAACACATAACGATACATCGACTTTCCAGCATGGATTGACCGCGTAACCACAGGTTCAATCCATGTGGCCGATCTACGTCTCTGGCGCTTGTGTGTCTGTGGGGCCGGCAGATGTGGCCGAGCGGTTCTAGGCGCTTCAGTCTGGAACCGAGCGACCGCTACGGTCGCAGGTTCGAATCCTGCCTCGGGCATGGATATGTGTGATGTCCTTAGGTTAGTTAGGTTTAAGTAGTTCTAAGTTCTAGGGGACCTCAGATGCTAAGTCCCATAGTGCTCAGAGCCATTTGAACCATTTTTTGTGTCTGTGGGTGCGTGCGTAGTGGCGCGGTCCGCGGTTTTAAAAGGACCCAGCAAATGCTGTAGCGTTAGTATCTCGGCTCACTTTTAAGTTGGACGAAATACTACGAGAAAGATTAGAATTTATGCGGCTGCACGCCAGAAATTTAATGGATCGCTTCATTAATAATCTATGATCATATCGCGTTTTAGGTTTTGGACAGGTGCGGTTATCTTCGGCGATACATTTCGGTGGGTCGATGGTGTAATGCTCAACTGAATATGCAACACAGCAATGCTACGATCTTACAACAAGTGAACGTAAAATAATATCGGTGTCCACGTTCTAATACTTGTTTCATTCGCCGAGCTGTCCAAGTAATAGACCTCGATCTTAGCAAGTAAATAATGCTTAACATTTTTGATTCAGATCTTCGTTAAATGCACTAAAGAAGAGGTATCATTTCTGTGCGGTCATTAGTTGCAATTATTAAAAGATTGACATATGGAGCATTAATGTTCCACAATAATATGTCCTATTATCGAAGCTGTTATTTTTAATGGCTCAATGTACTTCCTCGAGGACGTTAGAAGGCTCTTAGAAATGGAAAGGTGGTGAGATATGTTCCCGTTTGCAGAAAAGACTATTCACATAGCATTAATTTGTTCTGTTATCCGATGTGTAAACAGCGGTAGAGACCAAAAAGCACTGTGACAACCTCTGCAGGGATCTCATTTAGCTTTCATCCCACCTCTTTTTTTAACGAAAAGTCTCAGATCGTGGAGATATGCACCTTAAAGTGATTGTAGCACAGGAATCCGACTTGCCAGAACGCATAGCGTCACCCATTTCCCCACGCCCCTCGCATACATAGCATTACTGTTTGAAGATATTATTTGAATTGTTGCAACAGACTATGAAACGTCAGTCAGATACATGCTACGTGTTTTATAAGAATTCACGTGTTCGCCGTAAATATTTTGACCAGTATTTCCTAGTAAGAGGTGAATAGAATTTGCCAGAGAGATTCAGCTTTTTTCTCGCTTTGTCTGCTGTAACATTGCTACGTAATAAATTCACATATCTTCTAACAACAGAAATGTGGAGAGGTACTCAATTTTTTGTATAGCAAGTCGTACTGTTTCACCAGTAATCGAAATAGACAGTTTGACCCTTGAATTCTTCAAATGAAATACTTGATCCACTTGTCTATAATCACCAAAAAGATATTTAAGTTTCTCGGAAGCGCTAAGCTAGATAGATGTGTTCGAGAGCACACATATCATGCCACTACATCGCTACTTACCAACGCTGTCATTTTCCGTTGTGTTCTGGCTTTGTACGCACCGCCATGGCATTTTCTCCACTTACCTGAAACAAAATGAAATATATATCACTCAGTATGGAAAGTAAGTTACACACACACACACACACACACACACACACACACACGCACGCACACACACACACACACACACACACACACACACACACAAGGTATTAGCTATTCGTATTTTGAAACAATTCCGACAGGGGGGCAGGACTATGTTGTGCTTCGTTGTCTGTGTTAAAATATAGTTGGTGCCACGGAGTCTACGCAATGTGAAAAGAACTTACAGCAAAGGCAGTATCATCAAATGACGTCATAACAATAGCACTTCGCACCATGGCATCCTTCAGCAGAGTACAGATATGCAGGATGAGTCTGTGATGACGTTACAAACTTTCAGGTATGATGGTGAAGAGTAAATGTATCAATTTGAGATAAGAGACTCTGTTTAGGAATCGACCCAGTCGATAGTTCTGATACTTCTGACAGTGGACCTCTTCTAATGCAAGCTCTTTGCTTTCCATATTTTGGGAGAAGATAGTATGGACCAAAACAATAAAAAACTTGGGCACTAAAGTGCATACCTTAAGATCTATGAGGACTTGTTCATCTTTCCCACTGTGAACACATCTATTGAGCAAGTTCCCAGAGCTCTTAAGGTATGCCTTTTGGGTCCGAATTTTACTTGGCAATTTTGTTCTAATTTTGGTCCATAGTATCTCCTCCGAAAATATTGGAAAGCAAAGAGCTTGCAGTAGCAGACGTCCACTGTCAAAGGTAGCAGCATGATTTTCACCCGTAATTTCGAGTTGCTCCCGAACCACGGTCCCTTACCTCAAATTGATACATTTTCGCTTCTCCACTGCCCCCTGAAAGTTTGTAACGTCATCACGAAATAACCTTGTGTAACAAGCATAGCACATAATTGACAAGTGTTCCGAATGACTAAATTTTAATCTGTCGTCGATCAATTATCTATTTGTTTCAAGTAGTGATCGGAGATGAGTTTCTTTTCTGGTATCTACACCTCATTTGTTCATCGTCGACTACGTTTTTCCCTTATCAACCAGAACAATGAAAAAGAAAGTTGAGGATCTGTTAGATGAGGATCATTTAGCTTTATGAATGATAAAGTTATCAGAGAGGAGTTCTGACGTCGTGCTTGATAATGGGAGCACGAATGAAGAAAAATTAAGACAAGCTCATAGGATTTGTCGACCTCGAACAAGCGTTCGACAGTGTAAAATGGTGCGAGATGTTCGAAATTCTGAGAAAAATAAGAGTAAGCTAAAGGTAAAGGCGGCCAATAAACAATATGTACAGCAACCACGAGGGAATAATAAGACTGGGAGGCCTAGAACCATGTGTTCGGATTAAAAAGGGTATAAGACAGGACGCAGTGTTTGGCCCCTAATGTTTAATCAACACATCGAAGACGCAATAACGGAAACAAAAGAAAGTGTCAAGACTAAAATAAAAAATAGTTACTGTCCTCAGTAAAACTGAAAAAAGAATTAAAAGATCTGTTGAAATGAATGAACAGTCGGATGAGCACAGAACAAGGACTGGGAGTAAACTGAAGAAAGACAAAAATAATGAGACGTAGCAGAAATAAGAACAGCAAGAAACGTGACATAAAAACTGGTGAACACGATTAGAAGAATTTAAGGAAATCTGGTACTTCTGAAACAAAGTAATCCGTGAGGGGCGAAGCCAGTAGCACGTAAAAAGCAGACTACCCAAGGCAAAGAGGACGTTACTGGCCAAGAAAAGTCTCCTGGTATCAAATATATTAATTTGAGGAATAAAATTTTCAGAATGAACGGTTTGAGTATAGCTTCGTACGGTGGGGAATCAATGACAGTGAGGAAACGGGTGCAGAAAGGAACCGAAGCATTTGAGTTGTGGTGGTATAGAAGAACACTGAATAACAGATGAAATGATAAGACAAGGAATTAAGTTGTTCTCCGCAGCATCGGCGAAGAAAAGACTATGTGGGAACAGTGACACGAAGAAGGACAGGATGGCAGGGAATGTTTTTAGACATCGTAGTTCTAGAGGAGCTGTAGAGGGTAAGGACTGTAGGGGAAGGAAGGGACTGGAATACATCCGACAAATAATAACGGACTTACGGTGCAAGTGCACGTCTGAGACGAAGATACTGTAATACGAGATTAGTTGCGTGAGAGGTAATATTCCATTAATTTCGTAAACGCTTTAAGATATCTAAACGAAATTTTCGGTAAATGATAGTAGGCAGACGGGCAATTATTTTTGTTGTTTGTTTAATCCTCATATTTTGTGTACATACCAAGTTAGTAATGTTAGTATGTTTTTCTTAATGGAACGTTATACTTTTCCTCTTATTGTTGAGGCTTTGAAAGGGCATCTCCAGAGACGTAATACTTCTTAATATTGGTGTTGAATCTCTCGGAACAGTACCCCAGAAATACGCTGAAATCCAATGCGGCCGTAATGTGTTACTGCAGTGTAAACACAACAGTTGGAGTTCTTACGCCAGATACCGTCGTTGCACCGAGTCTTTCGACCGTTCACTCGTCTCCACAAAATCTGTGCACTGGAGCTTCAATACACACACATAAATATTTAAGGTTGAAGAACAATCTATATTTCTTTATATTGCTTTATTTCGACCGGTTTCCGCCTTATTAGCCCACTGTCACGAAACAACTGACTAGTGTCTGCAAGAGACAGCATTCATAGGAAACCAGACACTGGAAACGAAGAAAATGTCAAGACACAAATCTTTGGTCGTGACATTACGTGGTAAAAGTCAAATCGAACACATGACTCATTTTATGCGCCAAAGATAAAATTTGCAAATGGATGGTATCAAACACAGTACATAATGAAAACACACAATATTAAAGCATACAAGTTGCATGAATGTAATCCTGGAAGTTCCGAGGTAAAAGCAAAATAAGGTATATTACAACTCTGTCGTGGTACAAGTTACTGAAGATAAATGTGATCATAGGGAGTGAAGTGTGGAAAAGCCTGGTTGGTTGACTCGATTATGTGAGCTTAAGAGTGGAGACCTACTCAGGTGGAACTTATCCTTTAGACTTGGAGCGAAATGCTTACTTATCGCAAATTCTTCTAATGCTATGCTTGTGCTCAGTCTGTTGTAGCCCTGCCTGTTTGACTAAAAAGCAGTTTGTTACAGTCAATGGATGTGATTTTATAAAGAGCACTTTACTTAATAAAACAGAGATAGTTTTCCTAGTCCCCTCATGACACGAAGAAGTAGGCGTGTAGTGCCATTCACAACAATCGCGGCTGACGCCGTACCTGTGCCGCATGAAGTAGGATCAAGAATAAGTAGCGTGGTCCTATCTACTTGCTGTATACATGGTGTCGTAGAAATGTTGAGACAAACTTCGAGGGTTTAAGACGGTGTCTTGAGGAACAAATTGAAGGTAGAAGCCAGTATGTGGAAACTTCATCCAACGACACGCCAGAGCATCCAAGTTACAGTCGCCGGCGATTGCCACTAGGCCACCGCTTCGGTAGTAGAAGTAACTTTGCACGCTGACGGACCATAGGCAGAACGCATCGCAATATTGTTTGCTATTCAGTGACTGCGACTGATTGTCACGATCGCCGTTCTAGAAATTGAGCTATCTGCTGCGTAGACAGACGTTCTCTGCTACGAATGTGACGCTCTGTTGTCTTGGTGGATGCTAATTTCGGTCACAGGTTTCCATTCGCAGTTTATTTTTCTCCTGCAACCCTCTAAAATGGGCAACGGCCTTGCCGCAGTGGATACACCGGTTCCCGTGAGATCACCGAAGTTAAGCGCTGTTGGGCGTGGCCGGCTCTTGGATGGGTGACCATCCAGCCGCCATGCGCTGTTGCCATTTTTCGGGGTGCACTCAGCCTCGTGATGCCAATTGAGGAGCTACTCGACCGATTAGTAGCGGCTTCGGTCAAGAAAACCATCTTAACGACCGGGAGAGCGGTGTGCTGACCCCACGCCCCTCCTATCCGCATCCTCCTCGGAGGATGACACGGCGGTCGGATGGTCCCGGTAGGCCATTCGTGGCCTGACGACGGAGTTAAAAAAAAAAAAAAAAAAAAAAACCCTCTAAAATCTCCAATGTTTTTCGGTGTACAGGAGAAAAACAAACTACAGATGGAAATCCGTATTCGAAACCGTCTTCCACCAAGGCAACAGAGCATCGCGTTCTAGGAGACACGGCCCATCTACGCAGCAACTAGCTCCATCTGCTCCGCTGGCGATCATAGCAAGCAGTCGCCTGCAGAAGAGGTGACACAGTGGCAGGCGCCGAAGGCTGTAACTTCGACGCTCTGTAGAGTGGTTGGATGATGTTTCCGAGCACGTGTTCCCATCCTCGATTTGCACAAGATACCTTCTGCAACAAATGGTTCAAATGGCACTGAGCACTATGGAACTTAACATCTGATGGCATCAGTCCCCTAGACTTAGAATTACTTGAACCTAACTAACCCAAGGACATCACACACATCCATGCCCGAGGCAAGATTCGAACCTGCGACCGTAGCAGTAGCGCGGTTCCGGACTGAAGCGCCTAGAACTGCTCAGCCACAACGGCCGATATCACACACATCCATGCCCGAGGCAGGATTCGAACCTGCGACCGTAGCAGTAGCGCGGTTCTGGACTGAAGCGCCTAGAACTGCTCAGCCACAACGGCCGGCCCTTCTGCAACAGCTCAAAGTTTGTAGCAACATTTCTGGGACACCCAGCATAACGGCGGATCCTGCCGTAAGAGCTACACTTCGCGGTGTTTACATCGCAAGAGCCGGTTCCCGCCGCCTTGCTTTCAGTCCGTGTCGTATAGGCTCCAACGTCAACTTTAACGAAAGAGATATCACCGTATATATCTTTTCATGAACTTTCGATTGCTGTTGAAGGGAGCGGGCGGGAGGGGGGGGGGGGATATGGAATCACTCTGAGAAATGCATGCTTGGGCATAATTGCATGTGTAAACGGCTCCTGCGCATTGTTCTCAATACGTTGCAAGCGTCAGTCATGGTCCGAACAGTGTTCCGCATAGTTGCGAGTGCATTATGTCAGAGCTCAGCGCATGCAAATCGTTGGTGCTCATACAGTAACTTCCCGCACCCGGGTTCCCGGGCTCGATTTCCAGCGGGGTCAGGGATTTTCTCTGCCTCGTGATGACTGGGTGTTGTGTGATGTCCTTAGGTTAGTTAGGTTTAAGTAGTTCTAAGTTCTAGGGGACTGATGACCACAGATGTTAAGTCCCATAGTGTTCAGAGCCATTTTTGTTTATACATGGAGAAATGTGTGGTAAACATTGTGCTGGGTTAAAACATATTTATTCACAACCCGTTTCAATCATTGATCATCTCTACAATGCTGGCACGAAAATGGAAAGAAAGTGAAAACTGTGAATATCAACACAAATTCCATTTTCATGAGAATTATTAGCCAGAAAAATTAATAGTACTTACGAGAAATATTGTGACACCTTCACGTGTCATACATGCGCTATTTAACCAGAAAGGATACCATAGCTGACTTGCGAACATCAGATGCTTGACGCCATAATACCGGATTAAGCAAATACGAAACATTGAAAAACGAAACCATGTGACAGCAGTAAGTGCACAGCATCATGGCTCTGGTACAACAGCCAGTGGTTTAAAACACAAGTTTTGATCGAAGAAGCTTTGACTGTGGCTTCTTTGATTAACACTTTTGTGTTAACGTACTCGATGTGGTTGTGCCTAAGCAATGACGCTGTGCACTTGCTGCAGTCACATTGCTTCATTTTTCCATGTTTTGTGTTTGTTTATTCCGGTATTATCTTTTTTTGATGTTTTCAAGTCAACTATGGCATCTTTTATGGTTAAACAGAATATATGACATGTGAAGTTGTAACGATATTTTCCGTAAGTACAGTTAATTTTTCCGACTAATAATTCTCATGAAAATGGAATTTGGGTTGATATTCACAGTCTTCACTTTGTTTCCATTTTTGTGCCAGCAGTGTCAAGATGATCAATTATCATAACCGGTTGTGAATAAGTATATTGTATGACAGCATAGTGTTTAACATAAATTTCACCAAGTATTACTGGCGAGGATTGTGTGACAGTTCTGGCTGATTTCCATACCGTGGTACAATATTTGACCCCCAGTGGTGGTGGTGCCTTCAAAGATGACAGGGCACTTTCCACACAGCTTGCATTGTCCAGGACTGATTCTGTGAGCTCGAGGATGAACTACCCCATTTTCCCCGGTCACCGCAATCTCCGGATCAGAATGTTGTTGAACCTTTGCGGTCTACTTTGGGGAGAAAGGTGCTTAATCGTTGTTTATCTCCACCATCGATACCTGAACTCCCCACTACTTTGTTAGAAGTACATTATAAGATTCCCTTTAAAACTATACAGTTGGTGTATTAACCCATTCTGAGACGGGCAGAAGCTGTTTTAAATACCAACGGTTATCCTAATCTGTATTATGCATGGCAATGTGTTATGATTATGTTGTTTGCATATTTTTGTTCACTCCATGTATAACATTCCATTTAAAAAGTCTGAAGATCTTTCAGTATCTCGGTTGATACAGCTGTTGATGATACTGATCATCAAACGAAATGGCGTGCTCTACTGCGTACAGTTATGTACCGAAAATCTCGTTCTGATATCTTGAAGCGTTCACGAAGAGTGTTACGAGACTCACTGTTAATACTCGTGCCTCTGTCTGAAAGCACTGTCAGGAGAGTGCACGTAGGAAGCGGTGACCTGGAATCGTGTACTGCAGTAGCGCGGGAGTCTCGCATCGCGAGACGAAGTACGGCGACTGATCACAGGCCACGTGAGGGGCGGCCAGGTCCCAACTGCCTGCGTGGGCGCGATGGCCGATAACGAGCCACCATTACCTAGGCCAGTGCGCGCGCTCCGGACCATCTATCAAGGCAGCCGGCCGGCGAATCAGACGGCAGGACAGGCACGGGGGAAAACCCCGATACCGCACCGAGCTTATCCGTCCCCCTGGCACGCTGTAATTTTCTCACCTGCGTCCAGTCCCCCTCGGGCACGTTGAGCTGGATGTCTATACTGATCCTGTGATTATTTTACGGTTCGTATTTGATGTCTCTCGCTGCTCCTCTGATTGGTACTAATACAACACGCTGAGAACAGGTGATGTGTGGGAACAGTCACGCCAAAGTGCTGATCAGCTTTACCGAGCCGTACTTATTACTCCGATAACTTTCTAAGTGTGCGCGATTGATTTTTCGACGGATCGGTATGTACTTCCGTTAGATTCCCAAAACACTGGCCGTGTGAAGTCGAAATCGCGCTTTCCTCTCATGTCATCCAGAAAGCCATCAATGTAATCAGGTGGATGCAGTGTTCTCGATTTTCGAAAACCATTTGACACCAAGAGCTGCTCACGAAACTTTGGTAGTATTGGACATCAAGAGAAATATGTGACTGCTGTGAGCAAACATCATGTTACCTCGAATGGAGATTAATTGACAGAAGTAGGAGTAACTTCGGATGTACCCAGAGAAGTGTGCTTTTCATGTTGTATATTAATGATTTTGCAGACAATATTAATAGCGACCTGAGGGTATTCCCTTGTGATGTGGTTATCTACACTACTAGCCATTAAAATTGCTACATCACGAAGTTGACGTGCTACAGACGCGAAATTTAACCGACAGGAAGAAGATGCTGTGATATGCAAATGATTAGCTTTTCACAGCATTCACACAAGGTTGGCGCCGGTGGCGACACATACAACGTGCTGACATGAGGAAAATTTCCAACCGTTTTCTCATACACAAACAGCAGTTTGAAACGCTCCCTTTAAAAAATTTATACAAGACTGTCCTTAAACTGACACACAATATTTTTTAGCGCAACGCAATCTGACTTTCAATAACCCTACAAAAGAATGGCCCTGACTAACATTAACCTATACCTTTCACAAATCACTTACCTCACAAAAATCTTCGTTACTCAAGCTACAGCAATACAGCGAGCGCCACTACTGCCAGCTAAATAAAAGATTCAAACTACCGAAGGCACTAACTACTGATATGCATAGTTAGCAAATGAAAGATTTAGATAGAGAACAAACAATGTATTTACCTTAATAGTCAAAATATATATGTCAGTTCATGATTTTCCAGTCGTACAAATTTCAAAACTCCGCCACCTCTCTCCCCACGTCCACCACTGCTGGCGGATCACCTCCAACTGCGCAACGCTACGCGCTGTTAACATCCAGCTGCCGCTGCCCAACACTACAATGGCAGACAACAATGCAAACTAGCCACAGACTGCACACAGCACAGCCAGTGATTTTCATACAGAGCGCTACGTAACGTTGCCAATAAAAAAACATAAACAGCCTACTTACAAGTTTACCGGCATTGCCTGGTAAAACGTTGTTGTGATGCCTCATGTACGGAGGAATAATGCGTAGTATCACGTTTCCGACTTTCATAAAGGTCGGATTGTAGCCTATCGCGAATGTGGTTTATCGTATCGCGACATTGCTGCTCGTGTTGGTCGAGATCCAATGACTGTTAGCAGAATATGGAATCGGTGATTTCAGGAGGGTAATACGGAACGCCGTGCTGGATCCCAACGGCATGCTAGTGATACGATCACTAGCAGTCGAGATGACAGGCATCTTATCCGCAAGGCTGTAACGGATCGTGCAGCCACATCTCGATCCCTGAGTCAACAGATGGGCCGGCCGGAGTGGCCGTGCGGTTCTAGGCGCTGCAGTCTGGAACAGAGCGACCGCTACGGTCGCAGGTTCGAATCCTGCCTCGGGCATGGATGTGTGTGATGTCCTTAGGTTGGTTAGGTTTAATTAGTTCTAAGTGACTGATTACCTCAGCAGTTAAGTCGCATAGTGCTCAGCGCCCTTTCAACCAGCCATCAACAGATGGGGACGTTTGCAAGACAACAACCATCTGCACGAACAGTTCGACGACATTTGCAGCAGCATGGACTATCAGCTCGGAGACCATGGCTGCTGTTACCCTTGACGCTGCATCACAGACAGGAGCGCCTGCGACGGTGTGCTCAACGACGATCCTGGGTGCACGAATGGCAAAACGTCATTTTTTCGGACGAATCCAGGTTCTGTTTGCAGCATCATGATGGTCGCATCCGTGTTTGGCGACATCGCGGTGAACGCACATTGGAAGCGTATAATCGTCATCGCCATACTGGCGTATCACCCGGCGTGATGGTATGGGGTGTCATTTGTTACACGTCTCGATCACCTCTTGTTCGCATTGACGGCACTTTGAACAGTGGACGTTACATTCCAGATGTGTTATGACCGTGGCTCTACCCTTCATTCGATCCCTGCGAACCCCTACATTTCAGCTGGATAATGCACGACCGCATGTTGCAGGTCCTGTACGGGCCTTCCTGGATACAGAAAATGTTCGACTTCTGCCCTGGCCAGGATATTCTCCAGATCTCTCAACAATTGAAAACGTCTGGTCAATGGTGGCCGAGCAACTGGCTCGTCACAATACTCCAGTCACTACTCTTGATGAACTGTGGTGTCGTGTTGAATCTGCACGGGCAGCTGTGCCTGTACACGCCATCCAAGCTCTGTTTGACTCAATGCCCAGTCGTCTCAAGGCCTTTATTACGGCCAGAGGTGGTTGTTCTGAGTACTGATTTCTCAGTATCTATGCACCCAAATTGCGTGAAAACATAATCGCATATCAGTTCTAGTATAATATATTTGTCCAATGAATACCCGTTTATCATCCGCATTTCTTCTTAATGTAGCAATTTTAATGGCCAGTAGTTTATAATGAAATACTATCTGAAAGAGAAACTGCTCAATTATTCTGTGAGACCTTGATAAGACTTCAAAGTGATACGAAGATTGGCAACTTGCTTTAAATGCTCAGAAACTTAAAACCGTACAGCCATATGAATCCGATATCGATGAGTCACAGCTTGTATCAGTCAACTCATGCAAATATCGGCTGTAATAATTTCAAATGAAATGGAATGATCCTAGATAAAGCAGTGGCAGATTGTCGTTCATTGGTAAGTAACAACGAAAATAAAATTAGTCTACTAAGGAGAAGTTTTAGAAAACATTGCCGGATTTGAGTGCATTATCATGACTTTACATCGGTCGTTCTTCAACTTGTTTTCCTCAAGACACTGTCCACACCACTGAACAGATCTTCCTAATCCTATGCTCTATCTGACAGAATTACTATAGGGTTGACATACTTGAAAACCTTTACTTCTTCTCCCCAAAATTTAATTACTTCGCCAAGTTTCTGTTTAGTTCCCTTTACTGTAGGCTGAATGTACAGATCGAACATCGGGAACAGGATACAACTCAGTCTCGCTCCCTTATCAACTACTGCTTTCCTTCGTGTTGTTCGACTGTTATAACTGCAGTAACGTATCTGCATAAGTTGTGGGTAAACTTTCGCGCCCTGTCTTTAATCATTGCTACCTTCAGAATTTCTCAATTGTATTGCACTCAACGTTTCTAGAAGCTATACAAACGCACGTGTGCCTTACTATCTTTCAAGATTAATCGCAGGATCAGCATTGCCTCGCATGCCCTTGTATTTCTTTGGAACACAAACTGTTATTCTTCCGAGATCGAATTCTACCAGCCATTCTACTGTTCCGAAAAAACAATCGTGTCATGTTTTGCAACAATGAGTCTCGTAGTTCTGGCATTTGTGCTGACCTGCCTTGTTTGAAATTGGAATTGTTACATTCTTCTTGAAATCTGAGGATATTTCACCATGTATATTGCATACCAGGTGGCATCTTCCTAAAAACTCAAACTGAAGTTGTTATCATGAATCGTCGATATTTTTCTTTCAGCCTAGCTGATCACCAGCTAGCAATAGTCTCCAGCTTAAATATCTTCCTATACTTCCTTATTACAGCAGAAATTTAGGAACTCTTCGATTGTAACAGATAGGAACTCCTGTTTTCCCAGAGACGCGTTCCGCTTGGGCAAGGGTTACGGGGAATGCGCGTGCCAGGGCGATCGGTATTTGGTGATCGCCTAGCTCGCCTGACGGCGTCGCAGAGTTCAGCAACACGTCAGGTCGTCTGCCCTGAGGTCTGTTTAGGCCCTCGTTAAGTCCGGCAAAACCTAAGCCGGTGGCGTGTGAGCTGTCTGAAGCCCGTCAGCGTTCTTGTTATGAAACTTACAGGAAGCGCGGTTAGGCGCCCCGGCGTGTGTTGTCTTATCTACTCCGCGGTAGTCAAAGCAGACGGCTCCATTGCTGATTATTATCGTAAGTACTAGCAGTACTACGATGGAGGATTAACACACATAGCTAAATGCATGCTTTACTGATCGCACCCATTAAGAGTTTACGCGCGCGGCAAATGAACAATGTCACCACAAAAATGTTCATAAACAGTTGTTACTGTTGTTGTTATTGTCTCCAGTCCAAAGACTTATCTGATGCAGCTCTCTGCACTAGTGTATCCTGCGCTACCCTGACTGTCTAGTGCAACCTGCATCCATTTGACCCTCTTACCGTATTCAAACCTTGACCTCCCACTACAACTGCTACCTTCCACCTTACCTGCTTTCCATACAATGCTGTGCTCAAAACCTACATTCCTAGAAATTTCTTCCTCAAATTAAGGCCTATGTGTGATACTAGTAGACTTCTCCTGGCCAGGAATGCCCTTTTTGCCAGTGACAGTTCGCTCTTTATGTCCTCCCTGATCCGTCCGTCATGCGTTATTTTGCTACGAAGGCAGAAGAATTGCTTAACTTCATCTACTTCGTGATCACCAATCTTGATGTTAAGTTCCTCCCTGTTATTTCTGCTACTTTTCATTACTTTCTTCTTTCTTCGACTTATTCTCAGTCCATATTCTGCAATAATTAGATTATTCATTCCATTCAACAGATCATGCAATTCTTTTTTACTTTAACTGAGGATAGCTATGCCATCAGGGATTTGTATTGCTGATATTCTTTCACCTTGAATTTTAATTCCACACTCAAACCTCTCTTTTATTTCCGTCATTGCTTCTTCGATGTATAGACTGAACAGTAGGGGCGAAAGACTACATCCCTTCGCTCTTGGTATTCGGCAAGCACTGTTATATGTTGCGGTTCTAAGAGCTTCGGTCTGGAACCGCTATACCGCTACGGTCGCAGGTTCGACCCCTGCCTCGGGCATGGATGTGTGTGATGTCCTTAAGTTAGTTAGGTCAAATAGTTCTAAGTTCTAGGGGACTGATGACCTCATATGTTAAGTCCCATAGTGCTCAGAGCCATTTGAACCATTTTTTGTTCTATGTTGGTTCTTTTAAACATTGTAAATTACCCGTCTTTTCCTGTAGCTTACCCCTATTTTTCTGAGAAGTTCGAAGAACTGCACCATTTGACGCTGTCAAACGCTTTCTTCGAACTGACTTTCTCTTCAGTCTTGTCTCCGTTATCAACCGCAACGTCAGAACTGCTTCACTGATACCTCTGCCTTTTGTAAAGCCGAACTGAACGTCATGTAACAGATTCTCAATTTTCTTCTCTACTCATTTTCTTTCCAGCATTTCTGTAGCACCACATTTCATAATCTTCTTTTATCTTCTTGTCTGAATTCTTTATCGTCTATCTTTCACTTCCGTACAAAGCTACACTTCATACAAACACCTTCAGAAAATGCTTCCCAACATTCCCAACATTTAAATTTATGTTTTCTGCAAACGGTGCTGTAGAGTTTAGATAGAGGTTAACAGTTTCATCGTTTATATATTATTATTAGTGGTTAGTTAATAAAAAGTATTCTTCATTTATTTATTATAATTATTGGTTTAGTTGTTGGTTTTATTTGGTTTAGCTTAGTTCCTTATTTCCTTTTATCGTTATTCTCCTGAAAACCTGGAAAATGTAAATAATTCGTTTTGATTACGAGCAGAGAGCAAGACGTGTATTCTGCAGTGGCGATCACGCGGAAATTTCTCGTCGTTATCTGCTCCACCTGAAATCTCTAAAATTTTTACCAGCTACGCAGGTTGTTCGGCACAACTGTGTGCTATGTTGTTTGATGAGGCTGGATGATAGGTCCAACAATTTAGCAATTTATAGTTTATTAATTCGGAGATAATCTCTCTTCGAATTTTAGCAGTGGAAATTGCAGGTTTGCACTATCGTTCCAAAATTCACGTCACAGCGATCTACGTCTCGTAATATCTGTACCATGATAATTAACTAATTTCGGTATGGAGATATACACACCTTGAATACTTGATATTAGTTATTGGGTTTTATTTTGTGCCAAAAACTATTTCATCATATACTATATACCGTAATGGCGTCTCACAACAATATAAACTCTCTCCTCCTCTCATACGACGGATCTCTCCATTTCCTTCACGAGTCTATAAAACAAAATCTGATTCGGTAAGACACAGAGATGCGTTCGTAGCACGTAATGTTTGATACTCGCAGTCGTTATACGCCGTTCACCACAATATTACTTCGTCGCACCGAACGTACATTGTTGCACTACAATCGTATTATACTGTTAGCAACCTATGAGGCTCCATTTCACCGAGCAGAAGTTCTTTTCTGCAAGCTTGAGCAGGGAGTAATCGGGGATTACATTGTGCGAAATTTTAGAACGCAATTCCGAAATAACCAGTCGCTTAATGCTCACCACGCCAAGCAGCTATAGCTATATTACTATACTGTTAGCAACCTATGAGGCTCCATTTCACCGAGCAGAAGTCTTTTTCTGCAAGCTTGTGCGAAAATTTAGAACACAATTCCGAAATAACCTATCGCTTAATGTTCACCAAGGCAAGCAGCTGAAGTGATCTCACTCGGCTCCTTCATGACAGTAGCTATTCCGATGCAGTTCGCACCAACAATACAAAGCAAGACCTGATTTTAACCAAAATAGAACTGAACTCGAAAAAAATACCACTTTTTGGTGAATTCACATACAAAGCAAGAACACATCATGGCTTCCTAGCAGTGAAGGCTTCCCCTTGGATGGTAGACAAACCGACCTCCCATCGACCAATCGAAGTCCTGTACAGCAATAAAACACGAAGTATAGAAAAGCTGTCATAATCAAAGAAAAAACAATGGTGATTTTCAAAAAAAGATCAATGTCTAAGAGATGGAGTTCCTCATAAAGTGATAAAGTGCAGGGCTTAGAACGGATCTCTCCCATTCTAACAACGTTCCGGCACAGACCCACATCCATCGCACGCACACAGACGCCCCACACCGACCTTCCGCGGACTTTATACTGTTAGCAACCTATGAGGCTCCATTTCACCGAGCAGAAGTCCTTTTCTGCAAGCTTGAGCAGGGAGTAATCGGGGATTACATTGTGCGAAATTTTAGAACGCAATTCCGAAATAACCAGTCGCTTAATGCTCACCACGCCAAGCAGCTATAGCTATATTACTATACTGTTAGCAACCTATGAGGCTCCATTTCACCGAGCAGAAGTCTTTTTCTGCAAGCTTGTGCGAAAATTTAGAACACAATTCCGAAATAACCTATCGCTTAATGTTCACCAAGGCAAGCAGCTGAAGTGATCTCACTCGGCTCCTTCATGACAGTAGCTATTCCGATGCAGTTCGCACCAACAATACAAAGCAAGACCTGATTTTAACCAAAATAGAACTGAACTCGAAAAAAATACCACTTTTTGGTGAATTCACATACAAAGCAAGAACACATCATGGCTTCCTAGCAGTGAAGGCTTCCCCTTGGATGGTAGACAAACCGACCTCCCATCGACCAATCGAAGTCCTGTACAGCAATAAAACACGAAGTATAGAAAAGCTGTCATAATCAAAGAAAAAACAATGGTGATTTTCAAAAAAAGATCAATGTCTAAGAGATGGAGTTCCTCATAAAGTGATAAAGTGCAGGGCTTAGAACGGATCTCTCCCATTCTAACAACGTTCCGGCACAGACCCACATCCATCGCACGCACACAGACGCCCCACACCGACCTTCCGCGGACTTTATACTGTTAGCAACCTATGAGGCTCCATTTCACCGAGCAGAAGTCCTTTTCTGCAAGCTTGAGCAGGGAGTAATCGGGGATTACATTGTGCGAAATTTTAGAACGCAATTCCGAAATAACCAGTCGCTTAATGCTCACCACGCCAAGCAGCTATAGCTATATTACTATACTGTTAGCAACCTATGAGGCTCCATTTCACCGAGCAGAAGTCTTTTTCTGCAAGCTTGTGCGAAAATTTAGAACACAATTCCGAAATAACCTATCGCTTAATGTTCACCAAGGCAAGCAGCTGAAGTGATCTCACTCGGCTCCTTCATGACAGTAGCTATTCCGATGCAGTTCGCACCAACAATACAAAGCAAGACCTGATTTTAACCAAAATAGAACTGAACTCGAAAAAAATACCACTTTTTGGTGAATTCACATACAAAGCAAGAACACATCATGGCTTCCTAGCAGTGAAGGCTTCCCCTTGGATGGTAGACAAACCGACCTCCCATCGACCAATCGAAGTCCTGTACAGCAATAAAACACGAAGTATAGAAAAGCTGTCATAATCAAAGAAAAAACAATGGTGATTTTCAAAAAAAGATCAATGTCTAAGAGATGGAGTTCCTCATAAAGTGATAAAGTGCAGGGCTTAGAACGGATCTCTCCCATTCTAACAACGTTCCGGCACAGACCCACATCCATCGCACGCACACAGACGCCCCACACCGACCTTCCGCGGACTTTAAAGCGTTTGCATCGGCCAGAGCGGCCGCTTCTGCGAGCCGTGTCGCGGGGGCACCGCTCGCCGGCATTCCGCAGTTGCTCCGATACATTATGTATGACAGCGTATGCAAGCAGCATCCATTATTCATGTCGCCCTGCCACGGCCACTGAAAAGCCGATTTCGGCGATAAAATAAAAGAGGAGGAAGACGCAGGAATTGTAAACGAAGTGTCAGAGCTTACACACATGCCACGCAGCTGCCAAAACGTTTGGACACAATTAAGATGACAGCGCCGTCTTTCGTCACGTCAAGTGGTGTCACTCGTCGCCCGTTCAAAGAAAGTCTTCGTTGACTGCTGAAACACTGCCAGAAGAGAGCTGTTTCGTCTTCGCGATGGCGCTGAAATAATGTGCTGAGACTTCGGAAACCAACATTTATAATGAACTGCACTGTTTATCATTCCATTACCCGAAAAAGTTTGGTTGATTTAAAGCGTTTGCTGCTAAAAATTAAATTTCATCATTAAGTACTAACTAATTAACAACCCACTGTTCTAATGGACAACGCAAAATGAGTACACGTTTTTATTCGTTGTGGTATGGAACCATGCAGTCCCTGAATGTCACCTTGTGGATTTTCTTTTCATTGCCGAAGCATGCTGTGTCAGTTAACGAAAACAGCTGGCTGAAAAGACGGTATGAAAGTATACATCTTTCAATCACACCGCTCAAACGTTCTATCTTGTGGTCAAAGCAATGCAACTGTTTTATATGAGACTATTTTAGCTAAGCAAATTTCGAAATAAAAGATTTAACAACGTCTACCTGTACTGAAACATCTTAGCAGATTAATGCTGTGGCGTACCTAGTTTTCGCAGACACTCCTTTAGTGCGTATGTTTTTCCCAACATTGCAATGACAGTTCTTCTAGACAAAATATTTAAATGCAGCTCTTACAATGAAATTCACAAATGCTGTAAAATGTGCTGTCAAAACTTCTACATTTAAATGAGTAATTATTCATTCCAGAAACACATAATCATAGTGAGGTATTAAAATGTATTCCGTTCGATCTTATGGATATATTACATCTCGTTCGTAAACTTGTTTTTTAATGCTTCAGTCAGCACAACATTAAAGGAGGGGTGTCCAAAAATTAAAAACGTTTGGGACCATTTATAAGCAAAGCGAAAGCTCTACTATTTTGTTATTCTTTCACATATTGGTCTCGTGAGAATCGGCAACTGTAAGTGATATTTAAGATAATATTCATTTATTGTTTGTTTTTAATCAGATTACATGCTTCATCACTCAGGATCATCTTCCGATCTGATTACTTGCCTCAGCAACCCGTCTTGCGTATGCATAACCACTTACCAGATTACCCAAATATGTGATTCCGAATAGATTACTTCTACCAATACTGGCGTAACTACTTAGAAATGAAGATGATCCTGAGTAATCGAAACATGTCATCTGATGAAAAATGTGTAACTGACACTGAATAATGAATAAAAATTTTCTTAAACTTTTTAGGCTTTGTTCGGTGCACGTAATTTTTGTAGATAGATTGGAAATTTCCCTTTACTTGTCGATTCGTAGATGACCAGCGTAAAGTATACGCTGGGAAACGCTAAGATTATAATGGACCACATTAGCTATTAGTCAATGGTTTTGATACTTTTGGTGCGAGGATAAAATGCTGATTTTTCATTACTTTCAGCCGAATATAGGTTGTTTGAATCCATAACCAGGTTTTCGTTTGCGTCGCACACGTACTAGTATTCCCGTCCGTCTCCTATGTTAATTGTTTCGTATTCCTTTTAAGCAGAGTTGTCCATATCCAGAAAGCATGATCTTATTGCCTTCCTCGACCTTCAAACTGATTTACCCAGCCATTTATAGGGGACTAACGTAGCCTACGAGAAAAGTTTCTAATCTACATCTTTCACAAATTCAAATTATTTCTAGAAGCGAACAAAACGGAAAGTGACCTAAAGCTGAGGATTTAATCCAGAACCTTTGGATTTGTAGTCAAGTGGTTATCCATTGAGCCACCCAGCCATCCTTCGTATTGCATATTTGCGTCAAACACACTTTTTTCCGTTGTTGTGATTGCGTAACTGACTACTTTGCACAAGATGCTTTCGCGTAATTAATTTAAGGCGTAAATTATTAATTTGTTCACACAATTCAGATTTAAAGATGTTTCATGGATTCTGTCTGATTTTAAGCCTCTTATAGTCTGACTGTAAATAATGTACGTCCTCATTTCCTCTTCAAAATTCACGGGACAGAGCACTTCTCTCTCATAGGAGCTCCTCTCAAGTTTGGGTAACAGTGTATGTGGTTTAAATTTACTGGTGATAATACATCTTGTGGCATAAATGACTCAAATATTAGACGGTTTAGAAAGTCCTCTTAAATTCCCAATTCTAGTTATTAGCTTCGTTTGCTTTGCTTTTTACAACTAAACCAAGTCTTCTTCTTTCTATGGGCTATATTGTGGCTTTTAGTTTGCTTCTGAATACTTTCGATCTTATACAGGAACCAGAGCAACGTTGACATTGTTTTATTTACTAAGTAGTCCAACTAGGCTCGATCCGCATTCACCAATTCTGTCTGTACTTCCCTTCTTCATTACTTATGCTGATCACACACTGCATTTCAGAGGTACAGGGACTAAATATGAAGTAGAAATCAGGTAATTCAAAATTAATAGGTACATAAATTAGTTTCGCTGAAGAATTTGTCGATGGAGAGGAAGACGTTGAATACCAGTAAGTTTTCAGGCTTTTCTTAAACAGTGTCGTGTTCGTAGGAGACCTTTTAATTGTTTCTGCCAAAATAATGAAAATGTTAATTCTGGAACTATGGACATTATTGGAAATTATTCCGTGAACAGACAGGGTTAAGTATCCTGAGAAGCCGTAATTGGCGCAACAAACTCTTTGAGTCAGCTGGACGAACTTGAATTTGCAGCACAAATGAATCGGATTAATAAGGAATATCGATAAGAAAATAACACCTAAAATTTTATTTCGTGCATTCTGTATCGCATATTGGCACTGCAAATAAAGGTTGATTCAGGATTTTCAGCAATTCTGTAGAGTTCTCTCCCCACTTAATTTCATTATGCAGTAATTTAACGAATTTAACGCTGTCAACCGATTCTATGAGTACTTGGGCCCTCCGTCCCCACCCGACCCCATAATATTTTTTGCGTGTGACGAGTGGAAGTGTGTTATTTACTTGTTGGGCATACAATGAGATAGTTCTAAATTTAATGCCAGTTAACTGGCAAGTGATTTTAAATGTTCTTAAAAGTTAGATACACTACTCCTCAAACCACGCCTGACTGCAAACACAAAAACTTTTGAACTGGCGAAAGTTGTTGATGAAACATCGTTAATATTTCTCCAGTGGATAGCTAAAGATCTCGATTCGAGACGCAGTCCAGTACATAGTTTTAACCTGGCAGAAAGTTTTATTACAGCGCACACTATAGGGGGGTTGAGGGATGGAAGATTCTATCTATAATACTCACCACCATACATTTCACTAATTCCAGATGCTACTGTACTGGAAAGTTTCGATCTGAAATGTTCAGCAGCTGATTTCCTCTCCCTAAGCGATCTTTCCGGCGGAAGTAAGTTGCTACACGCTGTTACCACGAAAGCGGGAAGAGGATTTATGCTGGAACCACAACCGATCTTTATCGTCCTTCCAACCGCAGTTACTTAACGGTGAATGTTACATGACAGCGAAGTGTTCAAGTTTTCTGGTGAATCCTGTTGCACGTTTCATAGGAAAGTCATATGAAACAACAACTGATGGTGAAAAGTGAAATGGTGACATTACTTCTGGGACACAGCTATTGCTATACTAACAGTAATATTTATATTAAGGCGACACAATTAGCTAAAAAAAAACTTAGCTACGAGAAGCACGTAGATATGATCTGCAGTTTCACTAGCAGCAAACTGATAGGAGTTTCTGTTAGCTGTAGTCCAGATCTGATTCAACGTCTCGTCTTCGCGGTATAGCGTCACAAATCAGACGATCTTTATTACTTGAAATACTTGTTCGAGATGCACACGTGAATACAAAACCGATATTTACAATACAGTAAACTGATCACGTCCAGAGAATTTACACTGTAGCGGATCACTTATTGATAATCACAGATATGAAGATGATAGTATATAGACCGAAATCCACTGATTCTTTTATAAATGTCGCGCAGCCAGAAAACTAGGTGTTATTGTATTGCATACACTAATGTTTGAGAAAGTAGGGACGTCCATGACACTAATGAATCCCGTCTTTAAAGATGTGTGGAATGATTTACCACCAATAAGTGTTTAAGGACGAAATTAGAAAAATACGGATACAATACCATTTATGAAACCAGACTTTAAAGATGCTGGAAGTCATTAAGGATGCAAAAGGATGGAGTTGCTATCTGTAGCCACAAATGTTAATGTTATAACAAGTTCAGACAATGTAGAGCCAAGGGCACAGGATCGATGTGTGAGTCAGAACGGTCAGACTGATCAGTCCGAATAAAAGCGATTACTTACACGGTTATATTCTATCATTACATTAAATGTTGCAGATAGAGATGTGTTGTGTAAACCCCGCGGACAGAATAAGCTTACCCAGAAAGACGAGCGGGATTTGTACCACACGATGTGACCAGAGCATAAAAATGGCAGCAGCAAACCGAACAGATTCGATCCTGAAGTTGGATCGACGCTTGTAAAGGATGTCAATCTGTCTGCGCCAAAAACTTGGTGCCGTGTGCTGAGGAATACACGCATTCCGCGGTCCGTCTGAAACAGATATGTTAGTCCCATAATGACGTGATATTAAAATGTACTGGTTTGGATTGTGTGTTGTCATGTAATTGATATGGACATTAATTTCATTTAGTGTTGCAACTTCCATGACGGTGTAGTTCTGCCTTCAGTACATACTTGAAGTGGTATTTAATCAAATATCAATCACTCCGGTTATACAAATGTGGGTCAACGATAGTGACGGAAAAGGTTATCCCATTTGAAGGTGTGCTGTGAATGTCCCCCGAACGTTGCGGCTCGGAGCGGGGTATGACGCGAGAATAGACATGATAGTGAGTAGTGATCATGGTAACAAGTCGAGAGTTAACCGAGTATGAACGTGGGATGATAATCAGGACACGAGTGTATCAGAGAATGCAGTAGAATTTCAGTTTCCGGCATCAACACTGTGTCTTTAGTCCATCTCTATACACTATGGTTGAGGGACATCGGCTGTTCACTATAAAATGTCAAATCAAAGACACCTTCAGCTATCTACAGTTTCAATTTTATTTTATTTTTGAAACCAGTTTCGGCGTTTGACCACGCCATCTTCTACCCCCACCCCTCTCCCGAGCTACGTGTAGGAAGAATCCAGCCTCATGTGCAATCGAAACAGGCGCCAGCATTCGGTAACTGGTAACCGTAGACTTCTTTTTTAATAACGCGATCCCTTTCCTCATCAATTGCAGACTGCTGACTGAATGGTGGCGCCTATTTCGATGGCATATGAGGTTGGATTCTTCCTACACGTCGGTCAGGGGACCTGAAGATAGCGTAGTGAAATGCCGAAACTGGTCGCCACAATAAAGTAAAAGTGGAATTGTAGACGACTGAAGGTATTTTGATTTTACATTTCAGCACTGTGTTTCTACGTCACCGGATAGGATAACCTTAACGAAAGGAGGCACACGTTGTGAACTGCGGCAGATCGGGGCCAATTTGAAGGTGGGGCGTCAGGAACCCGTTTCCTCCAGGACTACACTAAGACAACTGCACAGAATAGGTCTGATCAGCCGACGAAGGACATGAGATCCAACGTCTTCCCATTACTTTTGGCAACAGTGATATCATAGAGAGTTTACAAATTTAAGAGTTCGTGGGTTTTCGAAGTACTCAACATGATAACAGCGTAGTTCGTTGTTCAGAACTGCAGCCCATTTCTGGTCTCATCGTCGTAATTCTGAGCGGTTTCTCTAGATGGAAATAACCTCCAACATCACATCCACACCGTACTCCTCAAAAAATCAGCAAAGTATAAAATTCGAAAGTTTATATCAATAGTTCCACAAGGACTCCATGATGAACACCAAATTACATGTTTTATGTGTTATTAATATTAGCGCTCTGTCCAGATGTACTGATATTGGGCACACTTATAATCAGTCGCGGTCCGAGGATTTTAAACCTCCTACTGTGCTGGTCCTCCATTTGGGGGGCGTTTTCGAGCTGCGAAGAGGGCGCTGCTCATTCTTCTAGGAATGGACGGCGGTGTGCGGCCAGAGAAAGAGTGTTTTTTCTAGCCTGAGCAACAGTAGCCTGGCAGTGGATATCTCTCTGGCTCTGGCCCGAGTAATTAGCAACGACGCAGCGGACGTCTGGGTTGTGCTTGCGTGTTTGCAAGTGATAGAGCGTGTGAAACGCATGCGACCGGTTACTGGCCCTGACAGTGTATTCCACCAGCCGCTAATGAATTGCAACGGTGCTTGTGTAGGATGATGGATACCACCTGTCGCTCACGCTGTTCTACTGTAATTGATTTTGACTTTTTTTAAATGTTTTATTGGGTGGCTTTCTTGCCGTTCAGTACAAATTTTGAAACTGGTTTTAAATTAAGTTCTCGAGAAGTTAGAGACCTGAAATTTTAATCATATCTCAGAGCTGGATGATACTGGAGACGTATGGGGTTGAGAACTGCCTCCATGCAATAGAGGAGGCGGTGGGGGGTGAAAAACAGATTGACAAAGAGGCATAACGCAGAGCAATGCTTGTCCAATTGGAGTTTCTGCACGACGGCTGTGCTTAGCAGATTGCATCACAGCCTCTTCAGGCGCAATGCGCGTGAAATACCTGGTGCAAGAAGTCTGCGACAAATTATTTTTCTGATGCACCTTTCTAACGCCTGAAGTACTTTCTATCAAACTGGACACACGTATCACTTGCACCCTGGAAAAAAATTGCTGTGATCCACCTAGAACTCGTAATTTCCGTGAAGATTACGAGTAATGTAACATACGTGTTACAGGTGCTACAAAGGATATGAAAAGTAGCAATAAAGATTTATCGCCTCCCAAAAATAAAGTTACGTAATTAATTTTTATTCGTTTGCAGGTACAAGTCTGCAGTCCTGATACATTCTGAAATTCCCGTACCACAGTACCATAGCACACCGCTAACTCACCCGAACCAAACTGGCGAAGCCCGATGATAATGTTTAAACGGGACGTGTAACATCAAACACCGGTATTAACTTAGGAAAGAAATTTCTGAGACGTTCATTTTGAACCCAGCATTACATGGAAGCGTATCATGGACTGTGCTGAAACCGGAAAAGCAATCTAAGAGTTTTAGATGTGGTGCTATAGAAGGAAAAAAATTAGGTTAACGTGTAAGACGGATGTGAGGAGGTTTTCCGCAGAATCAACAAGGAGAAGAACATTTGAGAAATGTTGACAAGAAGTTATAGGATGATAAGTCACGTGTTACCACTTCAAGCAATAATTTCCAGATACTTGGGGGAACTGTAGATGGTACAAACTGTAGAGAAAGATAAAGACTGTAAGGAAGGAAGCAAGAATAGGGTTTAACATCGCGACGATATCGAAGTCATTGAAGAGTACAAGCTCGGATTAAGGATGGAAGGGGAAGAAATCATCCGTGACCTTTCTAAAAAACCATCCCAGCATTTGCCTTACGTGACTTAAGGGAAATAACGGGAAACCTAAATTTGGATGGTTGGACTGGAATGTGAACCTTTCTGCCTCTCCTACCCACTCCCTCCCGAAATACCTTGCTCGGCTAGTGATCAGAATATATACAACAAATAATTGAGGACGATGGGTGGGAGAGTTACTGCGAGATGAAGAGGTTGGCGCCGGAGAGGATATAGTGGCGAGCCGCATCAAAACAATGAAAAGACTGAAGACTAAATAAAATCCTTCATTATTTAAAGCAAATGCTTGGATGATTCCTTTGGAAGGGACATGCCTGAATTTCTTCCTCATCGTTCCCTAAAATGAACAAGTGTTCCCTATCTAAGGAACTTCTTTTTTCCGGTTTATTCTTCCCCGTTTGTACTGTCAATACTGCACTTCCAAACCGGTGATATTACGTTGCTAAACAAATGGCCACATGGGCCAGAGATGGCGTGTGCTCTCGTTACTGACTATCGGCCCCGCTTCAGACAGTTTGCCGTGTCCTTACCTGTACCGCAGACGCAACGCGACACCATTCTTTGCGGTGTAGCTCTTAGCGAAACCCACACGTCGCCGAAGATCTTACACGCCTCAAAAGACGCCGGTGTCATGTCGGGAACACGGGATCTTTGAGCATTCAGATCCGGCGAGCATAATCACACAGTTTGTTCATATCATTGTTGAAACTATACGAAGCTAATTTCTGAAACAAGCTGCCACTATGATGTGTAATCAATACATATTATAAAAATGTATGTATGTATGCTTGTACGTATGTGTGTGTCCTGTCTTTTCCTAAACCGCTGCACCGATTTCAACCAATCTTGGCACACATATCCCTTACTGTCAGTCAACAATCGCTGTCGATATAAGAACCAGCTACCTATCATAGTTCAGGGGATATGACGTCATTAACATTGAGATGTGTGAAAAAATGCCACGTCATGCGTGAAATTTTAGTACATTTATGCTTTACTACTAAGACAGTCCTGTAGTCGAGTCAACTTAAAGGAAATCCCTGACACCTGGCAGCGTTTTTGATAGTTTACAAATGCGACGCGCAAGTGGCTACAGCCGGAAACATTGGCGGTGTGAAGAGGCGTAGCCCAGCCTACAGAAACTAAGTTTGTTAATTTGGATACTGTACTTATGCATCTGTACATTATAGAGGACTGTTTCAGATTTTCAAAGGTTTTTCCGTTGATACAAGTAAATGAAATTTTTTCGCTGTTACATTAAAACAAATTTTATTTTGGTTTTCGTTTCTAAGAGAAAACTGGCAAAATGAATATCCGGGGAAACGGAATGTCACCTAATATTCTAATAAATATTAGGAAATATACCGTGTTACTGTGTTGTCCCTCAGCGCAGAGTCCTGAGTTCTACTAAAGTGTTCTTCTTCTCGATTACACTGGTGTATTAACGAAGGCCTGAAAAAAATTTACGGTTGTAGGACAGTACAGTCTCATGCAGTGCTGTGAAGAGATGCAAAATTGCACTTGATGATGTAAACATCTATGAAAAAATAAATACCTAGGATGGACTGCACCGTGTACATTTTACAATGTAAAAAGAAATACATAAGAGGAATAGTATGGTGTACATTTTCCAGTGCTCCCTAATGCATCATTTGAGGCGTTTGTTAAAATAGATTGCAGTTTTCAGATGTAGAGACTAATCACCAATAGGTTAAGGTAAGTAAAACGTATCTTACAGAACTGATTTCATTTGCATATTTATTTTAGCAACCAAAGTATCCAGGTCTTCTTTTGAGTACCTGGGTGGATAACTAAGCCTCATGAGAGATAAACTGTTAATAGAACAGCCCACTGTCAAGTATCTTCAGCTCTATGAGCGATACTGGACATTTGAATGTTTGTGCTACGTTCTAGGAAGATCGATTCAAACAAATTTTACAGGGGAAAGAGGAATTCGTATACTGTTGGTTACCTGCTCTTTGTACCTTTGTACAACTGTCTCTTCCCGTTTTTCTGTTTACAGAGAAAGGTACTAGATCTGTACCTTTACGAAAGACTGGTAACCCATGTGACTATCGTCCAACGGAATATTGGTCTACAGATCGAACATTATTTCGTTATTTGCCTACGGCATCGTTAGGTGGCAGAACCGAGACACAACTGTGTTCACGACATGTAACAAGCCGACAAACGATAGCCAAAACGATGATTTTTGGATGTACTCGTGATTCATGATGTATAGGCAAAGTACGAACATCTTCGCACTACTGAACACTGATAAGATATTGAAGTGGCGGCATTCTCTGGCTCTATCCAGCGGCAGCCATTAGGCACGGTTTTGGACGGCAAGCTTCTGTGTACTCCAGTGGACGAACTGACCCGGCGCACGGCACTACTGGCTTGCATGTCCATGCTTCCTGGTCGACGACACTCACGTCTACTGTCGTCTCGCTGGGTTAGTCAGCAACGCCCACCTTCCCTCGGGTTACCGCTAATTTGGGAAGCACAACATTGTGTTATGTTTCTTGGCTAAAGGTTTGTTTGACTGACGTGTGAGCGTTGTGGAAATGCAGAAAAACCTAAATCGCAAGATTCTTTAAGAGAGACGCTAATTCTTTAACTATACTATACTTACAGACATTAAGGACCAATGAAGAATCTATAGACGTACCTCAGACCCCAAGTACGATTTCGGTAGCTATCGCGGAGGCTACACTCTTTACAGAACAAACAGACGTATTTCATGAGTTTTTATTCCGACTTTCCATACGCGTTTGCAATGGGAAGACGCCCTAACATGTCTTTTCATGTTCCTTACTCCCTACCATGACAGTGATGTGCACAGTGTGTGTGTCGATGTAGACTTGTGCATTACTTCTGGTGTAGTGCGCTACATAAGCCTTTCGTTAACAACACAAACAGAAAACACTCAGATGTAAAAAAAAAAAAAAAAAGTCAGGAATCCGCTGAAAACCAATTAAGTGCCCGCATTCAGCACCAATACGACAACAGAACACTAGCAAGTCCAGTAACGCGATGAGAATCAAAATCTCAGCAGGAGATCTGAGTAGTTGTACGAATCGAGAAGGCCAGGGCTGACCTTAAAACCCACATGTGTGGCAAGTTCTCGCCTAGAGACGTGGTGACTGAGGGGTGTTCGCCGTGGTAGGGATGCATATTACGAGACGCGTTAGATAAGTAACGCAACATTTTTTTTTCTGAGAGCAGGTCGGTTTTATTTAGGGTTACAATACACCATATCAATCCCCACTCTTCTGACTACAAAACATTATTTTTCAACACATCTCCGTTCCATGTGGCGGCCTCACCCCATATTACTGGGAGGGCCTTTACGTCCACAAGGCCGGCCGATGTTACAGAGCGGTTCTAGGCGCTTCAGTCTGGCACCGCGCGACCGCTAAGGTCGCAGGTTCGAATCCTGCCTCGGGCATGGATGTGTGTGGTGTCCTTAGGTTGGTTAGGTTTAAGTAGTTCTAAGTTCTAGGGGACTGATGACCTCAGATGTTATTAAGTCCCATAGTGTTCAGAGCTATTTGAACCATTTTTTGTCCGCACATTGCCATTCTACTGGTCGACGTCGGAGCCAACATCTTGCCGTATCAGTAACCTATCCATCATCAACGTACTTCTTCCCGTGGAGTACATCCTCCATTGGGCCAAAGAGATGGAATTCGTTCTCTGCTTCGTGATGACTGGGTGTTGTGTGATGTCCTTAGGTTAGTTAGATTTAAGTAGTTCCACGTTCTAGAGGACTGATGACCATAGCTGTTAAGTCCCATAGTGCTCAGAGCCATTTGAACCATTTGAACCATGGAATTCGTAAGGTGGGAGATTCGTGTTGTAGGGAGGGTTAGGAAGAAGAATCCAATATAATTCTGTGAGCACCTCTTGGGTTCACATACTTGTGTGAGGCCTTGCATTGTCACGGAAAAGGGAAAGTTCGTCAGTATTTTTGTGGCGCCGAACGTGCTGAACTCGTTTCTTCAATTTTCTGAGGGTAGCACAATTACCTCCGAGTTGATCGTTAGGCCACGAGGGAGGAGATCAAACAGAATAACGCCTTCGGAGTCCCAGACAGTCACCTCACCCCATCTGAGGGTGCGTCTGTGAACTTTTTCTTCGGAGGAGAGTTGGATTGGATTGTTTGAGGGAAGAGACCAAACAGCGAGGTCATCGGTCTCATCGGATTAGGGTGGACGAGGAAGGAAGTCGGCCGTGCCCTTTCAAAGGAACCATCCCAGCATTTGCCGGTAGCGATTTAGGGAAATCACGGAAAACCTAACTCAGGATGGCCGGACGCGGGATTGAACCGTCGTCCTCACGAATGTGAGTCCAGTGTGCTAACCACCGCGCCACCTCGCTCGGTGAGGAGAGTTGTCGCGGCGCCACTCCATTAATTGCTGTTTCGTTTCCGGTTCAATGCGATGAATCCTTTGCTGGCTATTAATGAAGCTACGAGCACACGAAGAAAGTTCACAGATATGTGATCGGCTCGAAGACTTCTTAAATGATAGAAACCAGTATGTTGTCCTCGACGGCCAGTGTTCATCAGAGATAATGGTATCGTCGGGAGTGCCTCAGGGAAGTGTGGTAGCACCGCTGTTGTTCTCTATATACATAAACGATTTGCCCCGTTGTTTGCTGATGATGCCGTGGCGTACGATAAGGTGTCGAAGTTAAGTGACTTTAGGACCCAGACAAAATGTCTAGTTCGTGTGATGAATAACAGGAAGCCATAATGTGGAAAAATGTAAGATAATGCGGTTGAGTATGAAGAACAAACCTGTAATGTTCGGATACAGTATTACTAGCATCCTGCTTGACACAGTGAAATTGGTTAAATATCTGTGCGTAACGTTGCAAAGCGATATTAGGTGGAACGATCATGTGAGAACTGTGGTAGGGAAGGCAAATGGTCGACCTCGGTTTATTGGGAGAATTTTAGGAAACCGTGTTTCACCTGTAAAGGAGACGGCATGTAGGATGCTGATGCGACCTATTCGTAATGCTCGAGTGTTTGGGATACGTAGCAGGTCTGACTGAAGGAAGACATCGAAGCAATTCACAGGTCGGCTGCTAGATTTATTACCAGTAGGTTCGCACAACACGTAAGTGTTACGGAGATGCTTGGCGAACTCTGTGGTATCAATAGCTACGATGCCACGGTGTAGGTGCAAGTTCTTAGGTTGGCACTACGACACCGACAGCGACACGGACGACAGCGTCCTCTAGCGTCGCTCCAGATTCAGCCCATTTGATGCCGAGGAGAAGATCTAGCAACATTGTTTCTATTTCATAGTGGGCGATCCACTACTTGTAACTGTGTAACTTGTTACATCCGGCTTCGCACCTACGTGCTCCTCAGTGCAAAGTTAGGTATTCACGTTATTATGTATTCAGTTAATATTTCGAAGAGCCGCACCGAGATATTTTCACCTCATCCTGCTCCTACTCACTTCCTGCATTCGGCCTACCCTTCAGATTTCAGGAGCAGACCCACGCCTGGAAGGCGGGATACATAAAACTCAAATGGGAATCCCTGGAGGGAAGGTGACGTTCTTTTCGAGAAACACTATTGAGAAAATTTAGAGAAGCTGATTTCCGAACCATTCTACTTCCGCCAACATACGTCGCGCGTGAGGACCACAGAGATAAGGTACGAGAAATTAGGGTTCATATGTACAGGCAGTCGTTTCTCGCTCGCTCTATTTGTGAGTGGAACAGGAGGTGAAATGACAAGTAGTGGTACAGAGTAGCCTCTGCCACGCACCGTACGGTGGCTAGCGGAGTATCTATGTAGATATAGACGTAGGTATAGAACCCATGATTCATCGCCTGTGACGTCACGATCAGCCTCGCAACGCGCAAGTAATTCTGCACAGGCGGTCCTACATTGCTCTTTATGGTCTTCGGTCAAACGGCAAGGAACCCAAGAGGCACATCCCTTTGACATCCCCTCAGGTGGACGAGTGTGTCAGCACCACCAACAGAGGTGTCCGGTTGTGAAACGAGGAGTCTGACTGTGATCCGTCGATCACTTCGAATGGCATCGAGTCATAGCTGTGTGCGGCCGACCGGAACGCGGGCTGTCGATCGGACAGGTTTGCGCTACCTTGCAATGATGACAGACGCCTTGTCCAACGACTCACCGAACTGCCAGGTCTCTGTAGACAATTTTCAAGCTCTTATGAATATCTTAGGAGCTCTGGTTTTCCGCTGAACGAAACTTAATGACATCTCTCTGCTTGAAACTCACCTCAGTTACAGACGCCACGTATCAGAACTTTATGTAGCGATAGAGGCTGAAGTGAGAATATTTCGCCATGCCCAAAGCAAATTTCGCATTTTTCAACGAAACTGACAATAATAAAAATGTGTTGCATTTCCTACTGAACGCACCTCGTAGACAAGTCGCCACAACGAGTACGACACAAACGGCGTACGTCTGAGAGCGGTCTATTTGGTTGTAGCGACAAACTGGCCTGTAGGAAAGCCTGAGGTCCACGTCAGTTTTAAAGTCTGCAAAGTAATGTTTGAGGTAATAAACCCGTAGCGTAGCCTATGCCAACCTTGAGCCGTATGTAATTCGTCGAATTACGTCCTCATGTTACTTCCTAGCGCGGTACAAAGGCTGTATAGTATAGAAGAAAAATCTCTAGGCTTCGGTGACCGAAGTGCCGGTTGTGCTGCGTTCTCTTCACCGATGTGGCATATGCCTTCAACCAGACAATCATTGGAGACGTGTTTGGAGACAATCCGGTCAGGCTGAACGCCTTAGACACACTGCCGCGAGTGCAGCAAGGTGTCTTGGGGTGGCATCATGTCGGACCGACGTACGCCGCTGGTGGTCATGGAAGGCGCCGTAACGGCTGTGAATACCAACCTCCGGCCGATAGTGCAATCATATCGGCAGCATATTGACGAGACATCATCTTCATGACGACAATTCGCGCCCCCGTCGTGCACATCTTGTAAACGACTTCCTTCAGGATAACGACATCGTTCGACTAGAGTGGCCAGCATGTTCTCCAGACGTGAACCCTATCGAACATGCCTGGGATGGATTGAAAAGGGCTGCTTATGGACGACGTGACCAACCAACCACTCTAAGGAATCTACGCCGAATCGACGTTGAGGAGTGGGACAGTGTGGACCAACAGTGCCTTGATGAACTTGTGGATAGTATGCCAAGACGAATAAAGACATGAGTTAATGCTACTGGGTATTAGAGATACCGGTGCGGTGGTACAACATGCAATGTCAGGTTTTCATGAGCAATAAAAAAAAAGGAAATGATGTTTATATCAACCTCTATTCCAATTTTCTGAACCGAGGTGATTCAAAACTTTTCTGGATGTATGTATTTGCTATAGGCCACCCCGTATAAAAGTAGCGTAATAGAAGCAATTTTCGGAAAGCAAGACAGTATTACCCTTTCTGCAGTACCCTTAGTTAGAACGGAGTTGCCTTCGGTTCAAAAATGGTTCAAATGACTCTAAGCCCTATGGGACTTAACATCTGAGATCATCAGTCCCCTAGACTTAGAACTACTTAAACCTAACTAACCTAAGGACATCACACACATCCAAACCCGAGGCAGGATTCGATCCTGCGTCCGTAGCAGCAGCGCGGTTCCAGACTGAAGCCTCTAGAACTGCTCGGCCACAGCGGCCGGCAGTTGACTTCGGAGATTGGTCTATAAATTCAGTGTACGAAAAAGTTTAGCCTATGGCAGCTAGTAGCTCGTTAGCAATTACAACTTAATCCAACCGTACCGGCAGAACGCATCAAGCGTATTTTAATGCTACGTGTCGGATAGGCCCAAATAAAATAAAGCGATGGCACAGCGGTGGGTTCCGTCGGCTCTGATTTGAATATTGCGAGGGCGATGCGCCTATGGCCAGCAATTTGGCTGCTAATGATAGCGGAACTCCAGGCCGGCACACAAACCGCTGGCCGCCCCAGGCGCAAACTGTTTACGCAGGCCGTGTTCCTACACGCGCGGCCGGGCCAGTTTGTTTTACAGGCACGTTCCGCAACCGCAGATCGTTAAGAGAACCGCCAGCCGCGAGCCCCGGCACACAGCATTATGCAAATAACACCGCGATAGGCCGCAGTTCACGGTCAGGCGGTACGCGCTACCTGCAACTTATTCCAAATTGACAATAATTTGCGGTGTTCTGGACGTCCCGGCTGCGGAGCGGAACTGCATGCGAGTCTCGGCAAGAAAAGCCCTCCCGCAACTCTGTCGTGACTGTCGCGCTCGGGACGGAAATTTGATGCAATCCGTGTAAGGACATGGAAAGCGACCTGTGCTTCTGTACATCCCACTCCCCTTACCCCTATCTCCTCGTGCCACTGCCATGCATAGATTCTTCGCTCATGTGTGCAGCGACAGGTCTTATATATCGTTACTGATCATAAACAGAATTTATAGTCTATACTTATAGGAAGCATATTCACACGCAAATTGCTCTTCGGTCAATACGACTTCAAAATAAGTATATATGCAGACTGAAGCGACGAATGAAAATTTATACCAAGGTCGGGATTCAAACCCGGATCTCCTGCTCACCGAGCAGTTGCGCTGACCACTACGCCACCCTAGCACACTGGGTTCGCACAACTGCGCTGACTACCGTAGTACGCCTCCCTCCTCAGACCAAATTCCCATTCTTATCTCAGTCCACTTCGTATTTCCCCGAAACTCAAACTGCACTGTAGATGCTCTCGTACGGTATTGCAATAGAACCTCAGCATCGGATGAAACGGCCAATCCTGCCTATAACCCAGACACAGGTGCTTTAATCAATTGAACTATATGGTTCCAGAGACCTTCCCGAGCTCGAACATCTATGACGTACACGTGGAGCTTGAAGCGACGAATGAACATTTGTACCAAGGCCGGGATTCAAACCCGGGTCTCCTGTTCATTAGGCAGATGCGCTAACCATTAAGCCACCCTGTCTCAGTGGCTTTGCAGAACTGCATGGATTACCTTAGTACGCCTCTCTCCTCAGACCAAATTCCCATTTACGTCTTAACCCTAATGGTACTTCTTCTACACTGAAACAGCGTTGCCACAGTGCCAGGGTGGTGTAGTGGTTAGTGCATCTGCCTAGTGACCATGACACCCTGGTTCGAATCCCAGGCTTGGTACAAGTTTTCATTCGTCGCTCCCATCTGCATATATCCATCCTAGAAGGTTGAGACTTGAAAAGGTCTCCGCAACCAAATAGATTACGTTACTCAAAATAAGTGTTGTGGCACGTAATTCAACTCCCACTAAATGAAAGCAACTCCGCGATCATTCAGGTAATAAAACGTTTCGGTCAAAGGATGTTCGATTTTGTCATTCAAATTTAGATCTGATATGATAGTGGACATTGTCGTTAGATCCGTGTTGAAGGGCTGTTCCGTGTTGTGTTATTTCTTAAACGGATTTCGGTCAAAAAATATTTCTGTGCCAATACATTTTCAGGAGGTGGCGCCCCCTCCCCCCACAACCTGCAGATATTTGAAAAAATTTCATGCTTATTTAAGAGCCAGTTTCGGTCGACAGACCATCATCAGGTTCTTAAAGGTATTTACAACATCATATTAGGCGAATATAAAATCATTGACGTCAAACAACAAAACAATGAATTTGTCGTTGCCGTCACACTGTAATATGAATTACGTTGCCAGTATATAAACTGTGTTAGGCAGCGCACCCTTTCATGTTATATTAGCTATCGACGTTAACCCTATGAACGGATGCATAACACATACAGCTGTATGAAGGTTTGCACTGTCGGGCACTGTTTCTACACTGACGACGTAGTTTTTGGTACCATGAGGCAACAGTGACAAATTCATAGATTTACCATCTGACGTCAATGATTTTACATTCGACTAATATGAGGCTGGAAATGCCTTTAAGCAAATAATGATAGTTTGTCGTCCGAAACTGGTTGTTAAATAAAGAAATTTATCAGCAGCTGGCTGAGGTAATCATGACTTATTTTCAAAAATTGTTGTGCCAATGGATTTTATAAGTTTTTCAGTTTGGGGATCTAAGTGACACTAATTACTTTTTTTATCTGTGTAGGTATATTTCCATTTTGTGTTATGTTTTAGCGCATATTTACACTAAAATAACTTATCTAACTTTAGCTGAATCTTTCGTGCTAATAGGCCGTGATCGTTGTGTAAAACGTTCTCCTAACGTTTCATCTCTGACTGCTGCAGGCATCTTCAGAGGTAAAGCGGCGAACTGCTGCTAGAAGTTGAGGGAGCGCCGACTATATAGCCCGTGTACGGGGTGCCACAGTCCATCGCACGTCGGCAACGAGATTATCTCTAGTAGTCTCAACATTCTAGATTCAGAGTAATCGATCGTCATTCCGTGGATACCAAGTCGACATCCATGTTTTATCCAATATGACACCTTACTCTTTTTTTGTTAAAACTGATACAGTGTTTCTAAATCTTAACAGCCTCTTTACACATGCGCGAATAATGCGATGTTTTCGATATTACCCCCCTCGGCAAACATTTTCCGCTACCACGGATTTTTCCGTATTTCTCAGGCGACAATTCCTCTTTATGTTCAACTAGACGGACGTTAACACTTCTTTTCGTGGTACCAACACAAACCAGTCCACAACTACTGTACAAGGAATTTTATACGCACCCGGTGTAGCCAAAGGAAGACGTAAGTATTTTGCTGATCTTAAACATTCTTTTATCTTTCTAGTGTGTTTGAAGATATTTGTCACACCATACTTGCTCAACACTTTCTAAATTTGATCTGTAATATTACTAATGAACGGAAGGAAAAACTACCCCCTGGGCAGCAGTTGTTCCTCATTGATCCTGATACTCTCCCTAGGGCGAAATGATAGATCTATCTCGATTTTCAGACCCACTAGGAAGATAAAAGAATGTTTAAGGTCAGCCTTCCTTTGGCTACACCGGTTCTATATAAAATTCCTTGTAGTTTTCGACTGATTTATACTGATACCACGAAAAGGAGTGATAACAACCCTGTGGTTGAACACAAGAGGAATCGCCACCTGATTCATACGGATAAATCGGCCACAGCGGGACATGTTTACCAAAAGAGTGATCATGAAATAAATTTAATAAGATAAGCATCCTATAGAAAACATTGCATCGCGTTTATCAGCTGTTTTGACGAGTTTGACGAACGAGTTCTGGCAGTTATTATAACGTTTTTAAGTGCATTCCTGTGTTTTCCGCCTTACATATTTACATTTGTTTTCGCTGTTGGATATAGTAATTCAGAAAATGACCACGCCGGTTATTTATTATGACCATTTTTATTGTACTTCTGGATAACCTGTTGGTGACCTAACCAGGTAAAACGCGTCATTTTTGAGCGATAAAGAGCGTTGTGCAACCAAGGACTTTTTTTTTTAATTATAATGCACTCACTCACTTTTACGTAGCCTTATTCACCCCAATACGCATTTCAGGTTTTCATTCGCCTTCAGTTGGCGTAATAATTTTGCAGTTGGCCCAGTATTTATACTAGTTGTACACCCCCTCCATGTGGCTACGGGCGGCTCGATCCAACGCGGCCAGCGGGCTTGGAGGTAGGGTAGGGAAGAGTGGTGGGGGTGGCGGGCGGGTCGCAGGCTGTGCTCGAACCACTCCACGGGCATTCCAGATGCGTCTTGCGCGCTCGCGTCGTATTGGTGTTTACGTTGGTTTCCACGCCGAACAAAGTCGCTAAATTTCGTCCCTGTTGACGAGGTACTCTTGGATCCGTATTTCTATGGGTTCATTAATAATGCTGTCCGAACAGAGGTTTGTTCGGATTAGCAGCTTGCTGTTGTCAAACGCAAAGGTGTGAGCCTCGTTTATGCTGTGCACTACCACTGCCGATTTCTCATTTCTTTGTGTATTCGAGTCATACAAAGCTGATCTGTTCTTCACAGTGTATCTGAACATCACCAGCTCCAAAATATTTATGGACTCCTATCGGGAAAACAAAGCACCTGCGACACTTTTACACATAAAAAAGTATTTTCTTTTATCTTTATTTTACAGTTTCAATCATAGTATCCTGCACCGTGCTTTTAGACTACCTACGTCGAAATATTATTAATGATTTCGTAGCAAAGGTGGAATCTAGGTTGCAGTGACCGATTCATCTCCTGCGTACGTTAAAAAGTGCCTGTTTATGAGTTGGCAAAGCCTGCGAATGTGGCATGAAAACCAGATTGTGTTGACCAGTTCGTAGCGTATCCGGAGGGCTATGTAATCTTGGATCCTTACAGTTTCACTTTTCATTATGTCGATTTATTTGCTTTCACAAAATGTTTCAAATAGCTCTGAGCACTATGGGACTTAACATCTGAGGTCATCAGTCCCCTAGAACTTAGAACTACTTAGACGTAACTAACCTAAGGACATCACAAACATCCATGCTCGAGGCAGGATTGGAACCTGCGACCGTAGCGGTCGCGCTGTTCCAGACTGAAGCGCATAGAACCGCTCGGCCACACTGGCCGGCCTTGCGTTCACATTTCTGCAGTATCGAAATAGACGACAGAGGGATAGAGAAACAATTAAAATCGCTCAAAAGAGGAAAGGCCGCTGGACCTGATGGGATACCAGTTCGATTTTACACAGAGTACGCGAAGGAACTTGCCCCCCTTCTTGCAGCGGTGTACCGTAGGTCTCTAGAAGAGCGTAGCGTTCCAAAGGATTGAAAAAGGGCACAGGTCATCCACGTTTTCAAGAAGGAACGTCGAACAGATGTGCAGAACTATAGACCTATATCTCTAACGTCGATCAGTTGCAGAATTTTGGAACACTTATTATGTTCGAGTATAATGACTTTTCTGGAGACTAGAAATCTACTCTGTAGGAATCAGCATGGGTTTCGAAAAAGACGGTCGTGTGAAACCCAGCTCGCGCTATTCGTCCACGAGACTCAGAGGGCCATAGACACGGGTTCACAGGTAGATGCCGTGTTTCTTGACTTCCGCAAGGCGTTCGATACAGTTCCCCACATTCGTTTAATGAACAAAGTAAGAGCACATGGACTATCAGACCAATTGTGTGATTGGATTGAAGAGTTCCTAGATAACAGAACGCAGCATGTCATTCTCAATGGAGACAAGTCTTCCGAAGTAAGATTTCAGGTGTGCCGCAGGGGAGTGTCGTAGGACCGTTGCTATTCACAATATACATAAATGACATTGTGGATGACATCGGAAGTTCACTGAGGCTTTTTTGCAGATGATGCTGTGGTGTATCGAGAGGTTGTAACAATGCAAAATTGTACTGAAATGCAGGAGGATCTGCAGCAAATTGACGCATGGTGCAGGGAATGGCAATTGAATCTCAATGTAGACAAGTGTAATGTGCTGCGAATACATAGAAAGATAGATCCCTTATCATTTAGTTACAAAATAGCAGGTCAGCAACTGGAAGGAGTTAATTCCATAAATTATCTGGGAGTACGCATTAGGAGTGATTTAAAATGGAATGATCATACAAAGTTGATCGTCGGTAAAGCAGATGCCAGACTGAGATTCATTGGAAGAATCCTAAGGAAATGCAATCCGAAAACAAAGGAAGTAGGTTACAGTACGCTAGTTCGCCCACTGCTTGAATACTGCTCAGCAGTGTGGGATCCGTGCCAGATAGGGTTGATAGAAGAGATAGAGAAGATCCAACGGAGAGCTGCGCGCTTCGTTACAGGATCATTTAGTAATCGCGAAAGCGTGACGGAGATGATAGATAAACTCCAGTGGAAGACTCTGCAGGAGAGACGCTCAGTAGCTCGGTACGGGCTTTTGATAAAGTTTCGAGAACGTACCTTCAGCGAAGAGTCAAGCAGTATATTGCTCCCTCCTACGTATATCTCGCGAAGAGGCCATGAGGATAAAATCAGAGAGATTAGAGCCCACACAGAAGCATACCGACAATCCTTCTTTCCACGAACAATACGAGAATAGAATAGAAGGGAGAACCGATAGAGGTACTCAGGGCACCCTCCGCCACACACTGTCAGGTGGCTTGCGGAGTATGGATGTAGATGTAGATGTAGATTTATATCAAGAACAGATGTTACAGAAGCAGTAAAATGAAACTCAGTGCTAAATTATTCATAACGTGTTTCCGTTTATTTCCAACGAACTGTTTTTCTACAAATATAGTCTTAACGTATACGAACATTTGGTGTATTAAGATTACTGTTACGTTAAAAACCTGATGTTTTCTCGAGATTCAAATAAAAACATGTAATTACGTCGTTGGCTATACAAATCCTTTGTTTCGCTGTGGTAAAGTCCCGCAATGGCTAGCGAAAAGCGTTACCAGCATTGCTTTGCGTCAGCGCTTGGAAGGATCCTCGTAGAGTTTTACCTCGTCGATTTCAAGCCTGTCTTTTCACAGCAGTGAAGTCAGTTTATGCATACCGTTACAATATCATCGAACACCCTTGCTATCGCATTCGCTGATCAGATCGATATGCCTCCGTGTGGACTTCGTTCATGTAGTCCTAAACTGAAATTGATCTAGAAGAAGGTAATACGTTTACTGAATCGTCTCGCAATGTGAGCTGTCGACTGTACGTGAAATACACATAGTTTTCTCTTTAGCATATGATTAGTACGCGTCCTGCTCATATGGCGTTACACGGAGAGCATTAGTTAGCGAGACACGAAGCTATGCAAGAACAGGATCAAATACGCGGGTGGACTGAAGACCGTGAAGACCGTCGTGGGAGTACCGGCCTCCTAAGAGTGTCTTCTTAGACGGTTTCAGACTCTCAATTAGGCAAATAGTGAGCCTGTGCCCAATTTCCTACTCAGGAAATACGATACACAGTTAAAATACGATTCACACACTCAGAAGAGTGTCTGCATAATTTACCGACAGATGTCACACACGGCTTCTCCCCCTTAGGAATTGACGGTGGCGGCGACGTGAAGTGCATGAGTCCGCAAAGTAAAATAAATCTGCCAAATCCTGAGTACAACGGACACAATACTAGACGGATTCAAACTGAGTAAAGGAAGAAGTATGAGGTCTGCACACTGAATGTTCCTGTGACGCTTTCTCTGCAATCCTTTAACAGTGGGACGAAAGTAATAAGGATCGTTCGGATGTACAACTATTACCCCAACATCAAGTCCCTTATCCAGTGTAACTACAACGCTTTTCGCTTGCTGACAGCGGCGGCTGCCAATATGGGGAATATGGATATCCGGAACATTTAGCTCGATATTGTGAGCGGCTCAAATGGCTCTAAGCACTATGAGACTTAACATCTGAGGTCATCAGTTCCCTAGACTTAGAACTACTTAAACGTAACTAACCTAAGGACATCACACACATCCATGCCCGAGTAAGGATTCGAAACTGGGATGATAGCAGCAGCGTGGTTCCCGACCGAAGCGCCTAGAACCGCTCGGCCACACCGGCCGAAGCAGCTTGATATTGTGAGCGGTGCAGGCACATACACAAAAACGTACCAGGTATTACCCCAAAGCCACTACAATTTGTAGTGCCTCCTTTTGGCACGGACGAACAACGGTGCGTATCGTGATTTTGTAGTGGGATGGCCTTTCGATAATCCCTGTCACCTACCAGAGGCAGCAGCTAAGAGATCCCAACCGTCGGCAGTAAGAAATCAGGTAGCGGGCCACAACAAATACAGCAACATTAAAAAATTCAGTTGATGCCCTGCTGCAATCCTTTTACTTCTTAAAATTTTGCGCTGCCGCAATCCTTTTGCTTCTTAAAGTAGCGCCCTGCCGCGCCGTGGCGTGGTGTCCCGCCTCATGGCGAGGACGCAAGCGGCTGCGCACCAGCAGCCGACACGTGTGTACGAGGTGAGACGGTGTCGTAAAACCAGCGCCGGCTTATCTGGCCTGCTTGATAATGGGGCTCCCCTCGCTCTTGCCTTGCTGCTCCGCACAGGCGCCGCCCACCGGGAAGGCTTCCGGGACGACACCGCTCATGCAAAACCCTCCACTGCCATACTGCTCTGCTGTTGTCGGAAGTGGACCGTCGCCCCATCGTTCGCCCTGACGCTTATGTACAGTAGGTAAGCTATGAAACCTATACTTCACTTCAGAATGAATCCTCCACTCTACGGTGGAGTATGTATCGTTACGACAGTTCCTAAAAAAAATCTACATCTTTACAATCAGGCCCGTGGGACAACTTGATGCTGATGGGCCGCCGTGTCATTCACTGTCATATGACGTCAGTCGGATTCTGAATGTAGGGGATGAGGTCTGCTTTCCAGACTGCTTCTCATTCAAGTAGCTCCTTAACTGGCATCACGTGGCTGAATGAACAACATTCAGTAAGGGCGGGGAGTGGCCCGGGGGAGGGGGGGGGGGGGGCCGGGAGGGGGGGGGGCGGGGAAGAAATATCTGGATGTACTAAGAAAACAACCGAGGGTTTCTGCATGATTCACGGAGGCGCTGACCTCTCAGCATTTTCTGGAACGGGGCATTTCTTTTTACAGTCTTGTTTTTCGAAAAATTTCTTCATATTTAAAACGAAAAATTTACCCGTTTTTCGGGATTATGATCTTCTCTCTGTTCCAGCAAACACTATTAGCACTCAAAGAGCGTCCTCGGTGTTAGTCGATTTCCAGCTTTTACTCCTCGTCAAAGCAAACCAAGAGAGACGACTAAAAACTTTTACAACCACCCAATGTATTTTCTGCGGTACTCTAACGCATGATCCATTCTCTATTGATGATGATACAACTGCTTTTCCTTCTCCTATAGACGGCACCTGTATTTCTCCCATGCACGCTGTCCGCTAAACTTGCTCAGTCATTCTGCACTTTCCATTAATCTGATTTTAGTTGTCGTTATTCCCTTTCGCCTACCTCTCCTTTCGTCAACTAAATTCAGTACCCAAGTATTTCTATTGGCCCTCGACGTTTTGCTTATTCGGCCCTGTGCTGCCTTCATTATTTCATCACAAAAAAAAATAGCTAGGTGCGAGTAGCACTCATGCACTGAGAGTACCGAAAAAAATTATGAATAAAGATGGTTTATCCATTTCGGGAATCGAGGATGTTGTTGATTTTTTGCCTGTTATCGACTATGACACTGGAAAGATACTGGTCCCAGGGATTCCAAAGACTTTCGAGAATGTTTTAATTTCAAGTCCGAAGTCGGATAATAAATGAGAAAAGAAATATTTTTTTCCATGTGATATAATTATAAGTCAACAATTTCGGACCTTTTCCCTTTACTTGTACTCTGATTCTATAGGTTTTGATGAGTCAATTTTCGAGTATCAAAATATGTGACTGAACTGACTTAGATGCTTAAAATTTTTACGCCGCCGAAGGACCACAGACCTCATTATGTCACATAAATACGAACTTGAGACGCCAAACTTCACCAGAGAGAAAGGGTCTTAACAGACGGGCAGACAGACCGATGAAATATGACCAAAATATTTTTTCGTGTTCTATAACTACAAATTAACAATTATCCGAGTTTTTCCCTTATTTGTACTGAGGAACATCTGCTTCTTGTCAAACTGAATGATTCTAGGTCAACGGGAAGCATCCTATAGGTTTCTATGAGTCACTTTTTGATTTAAGTGACTTAGAAGCTTAAAATTTTTCGTACCACCAAGGGACTATAGATCCTAAAATAAATCTGAACGTGATATGTCGAGTATTCCTTAGAAAAGAGACAGACCAGCAACAAAGCGATCCTATAAGGGTTCCGTTTTTACAGACTTAGCCACGGAACCCTAGAATGTATCCATTCGTTTTGTAAAGTGTAACTCTTCTGTTCGATAGTATTTATGATGTTCCTGTAACGTTAGTACGGGTAAACTCGTTAGTTTTGTATCACTACCAAGAATCTGTTAAAATCGCGAAAGAGTGATGAAATTGGCACATTTAAAATAGAACAAAGGTTTAGGCCGTACGTTTAAACAAACTTTTGCTTTTCCTCTTGGTCCCTGACAACACAATCCCGTTCATCGTAAGTACTTGTTTGTCACAGCAAGATTTTCATAAGTCAAAGTTCAGAGGCTTATTATCTTTATTTATATCGAATCGCAGAGTATATCAGGTAGAGGTACAGAAGTCTGTGGTCGACAGAGTGTGGCAAAGGGGAAAGTGGTGAGTAGATGACCGTTAAATCCCGAACGGAGGGTGCGACAGAGGAATGCCTATGTATATCAGCTCGTCCGGCGAGGGTGCGACGGCGGATATCGTGTGAGCGGCTTTCGCTTTTAGAGGGCTGGCAGTTAATTACCGGGGAATCCGGGGGGAGGAAAGTGCTTCGGCGCGATATCTGTCGCCACTTCAAGCAGTTGCTTCAATTAATGGGGGGTGGCTTCGGTTCGGGAGGCGCAGAGCTTACTGCCACTGCCGCAGACAAAGGAACAGTTACCGCTTACAAGCGAATCGTTCCCACTGCATTAGTTTTTCTTGTACCCTTTACGAGTCTCTTTTTCTTCCTCCATAAAACTTAGGCTGCAAAATTTTAGATATAACCATATTGTTTAAGACCTTTCCAGCTCATCTGTCGTATGGGAAAACTACGATCTGCAAGTTACATATTACAAAATACAGTTCACAACTTTTACAAAAAGTAAAATTAATAATCAAAAATTCAAAGAAAAATTGATAGAAATCATAAATTCTATGAAAAAATATCTACGACACAGCATTCACGTTCTCAGATCTACGAGGACTTTTTGGAAAGTAAGGTCCTATCGGTCACGACATGTAAACCACAGTGAAAATTAAAGATGTTTTATTTGCAACAGTTAGCCACATCTTCCAGCTACTTCTCTACATCGTCGGGGCTCCGACTGAGACATTTTTGGCAGCATTAGCCCAGCATTCCAATGCCCTCGTCATAGAAGGCAGCCGCCTGTACTTTCTGCCGCATCTCGACGCTGATTTGTAGATTGTTGTCTGTGCCAAAATGTTTTCTTCATAGCCAGCAATTCAACTGAGCAGCGATGAACGTCAGAGGAAGCCACGTCTAGGCTGTATGTTGCGTAATAAAACACTCCCTATCAAAAACGCTGCAGATGCGATCTCATTGCCCTTGCAGTGTGAGGCCGAGGATGGTTACGAATAAGGAAATGCATGACAGTTGGGTTGTGAAGGCTGCATGAAATCAGGCGAAATCTGTTAAACGCACTCATACTTGTAATGAGATGCTATTTTCTAGGCATCTTTACGTGTTCACTGTGCACTCAGAACTGGAAAGAGCGACGTGAGGCGGTCGACCGGCATACAGGAGACCCTGTCCAACACATCTATGTAAAGCTTCATCGAATTTTCACTCTTGTTTCCACTTCGCAGTAGATCGGGCCTTCTTTCCGTATATCAGTAACTCCTGGCGATTATGTAAAGTGTATCTAGCAAATCATTTGAACAGCCGTCTGATGATGAACTTGTCAGTTAGAAATCGGTTACAGCGCTATTTACTTCAATAAATAGCAGTATAATAGTGGCTGATCGCTGTCTTCTTCTTTGTAAGAGTCAACCTACATTAACTCATATGCAATAAACAGATTCAGTTCTAGTTCCCATGACATCTCTCAATTTCCTAGAATATATTCTTTTATAGCACCGTTGCACAATGTGATATGCTGCCTGCCCTGTTGGTTCTAAGTCACATTCGGAACTGTGAAGGATGCCCCTTGTGCAGTAGCCCTGATTCTAGCCTGGCCCATCTGGATCTTGTTAGGAGGTACGAAATCTTCGTGGATAGGTCAGGCCTGGCGTTTTGTCAGTAACTGTGATACTGATGCAATAAAAACTTAAACTGATTATAAAATTTATATTCATTAATCAGCAAGCGTTTCGAAACCAATGAAAAATCTTAATTTTAATTTATCAACATTGTACTCAGAAACGCAGAGTCTGCAGTTCTGAAGTTTTGGCTCATTCATGTTATATGTTGTTTTGCCGGAATTTGTATTTGATTTTTGAACATAAACGAAAGGCAATGCAGAAGGACTAAGATCAAACATTCTCGTCTGAAGATGGATCTCAGTCCCAGGCAGACGCTGTGACTAATAAATTCTAATGAGTTCAGTTGCAGAATACTCTCGATTGTTGAAACGATTTTTGGAGTCCATTGTGTCCCAAAACTCAGGTGTAGAGCAACATGCATGTACGAGAATTTTCGACAGTAGGAAATATTTTGTTACAGCATAGAGGATTTTTTGATATTCTCTAACGTGTCTGAGCTTACTAGAAATTCTCTTCTAATCCGTCATAAGTGCTATATGCACTTAATGGAATTGTCAATATCGATGGGTTCCTTTAAATGTCGCAAGTGTACCAGTTAACTCCTGACATGATAAAACAGGTCCACAATGTATTTATTTATTTATTTTGGCTTTTAAAGTAAAGTAACTGCTAAGTAATTGTGCGTCGTCGTTAACCGACGGCCGGCCGGGTGGCCGAGCGGTTCTAGGCGCTACAGTTTGTAACCGCGCGCCCGCTACGGTCGCAGGTTCGAATCCTGCCTCGGTCATGGATGTGTGTGATGTCCTTAGGTTAGTTAGGTTTAAGTAGTTCTAAGTTATAGGGGACTGATGGTTTCAGATGTTAAGTCCCATAGTGCTCAGAGCCAGAGCTGTACATCCTCGGTGAAGATCGGATTTCGGAATTTAGTGAGCAGCCCCTTCTGTTTAGCGCGCCATCTATCTGCAACTGTGTCCAACTTCAAACTTTCTATGAGATTTTTAACGCTCTCGCGATGGCTAAATGTGCCAGTCGCGAATCTTGCCGCTCTTCGTTGGTCCCTCTCAATCTCTTGAATCAGACGTAACTGGTAAGGGTCCCATACAGACGAACAATACTCCAAGACTGGACGTACTAACGTATTGTAAGCTATTTCCTTTGTTGAATGACTGCATCGCTTCAGGATTCTATCAATAACCGCAATATAGAGTTCGCAGCCCAAGTCCGCAAAAATTTGCTGGATGTATTCCATCCTCTGTCTTTTTCTACAGTTTTCACACTCTACAACTCCCTGTAGTACAATAGAAATTACTCCCCGATGTCTCAGCACATGTTCTGCCGTCCTGTCCTTTTTCTTGTCAGTGTTTTCCAAATACTCCTTTCCTCGCCAATTCTGCGGAGAGCCTCCTCACTCCTAAATTTATCAGCCCACCCAATTTTCTTCATTCGTCTCTAGCACCACATCTCAATAATTTTTTCATAATGTGGGGCCTCAGTCACAATATATTTCTTTAAAGTCAGTACCGCCATTAGACTTGTTTATTTACCGTGTTATATTTACGCTTACACAGTCACAATTTCGGCTTATTGACTGGATAAAGATGGTGTACTCAGTAATTAAACAAAGCAGTAGGCTCTGCCAGAAACTTTGAAGCCGAAATCATGATTGTGTAAGTGTAAATGTAACATTGTAAATAAACAACACTCTAATGGCGGTACTGACTTTAAAGAAACATCTCTAATACTTGGGATCTCTTCCATTCCGGTTTCAACACAGTCCATGTTTCACTACCATACTGTGCTGCGCTCCAAACGTACATTCCCAGAATTTCTTTCTTCCTCAAATTAAGGCGCACGTTTGATACTAATTAACTCCTAGTGGCCACGAATGCCCTTCCTGCCGCTGCTAGACTCCTTTTTACATTCTCCTTGTTCAGTCCATAATGGGTTATTTTGCTGCCTACCTAGCTGAATTACCTAATTTCATCTACTTCGTGTGCACCAATTTTGATGATACGTTTCTGATAAATTAACTGAAGCAGATCAGGCATACTTTGCAGTGGATCTAAAATCAAAATTAAGAATTTGGTGGCTCGTCAAAAATGTAGTCATTGGGTCAGAATGTCTAATAGACAGGAATGGCAAAGAACATCGATCATGTCGTTGTTAAACGAACTACGCTGATGAGCCAAAACCTTGTGACCACCTGCTAGTAACGCGTTGGTTGAGCTTCGGAAAGAAATACAACAGCAGCTGGATGGATTTATCAAGTATTTGGTACGTTTCCGGAGGTATATCACACCTGATTTCTACTCGAAGGTCACCCAATTCCCGTTAACTGCGGTTGTTATTTGTGGGGCCTCACTGGCACCCGACAATAGCCTAGGTGCGTTCTGTTGAGTTGAGATCAACCTGAGGGCACATGATGCTCTTCAGATCGCTGTAGCGTGATTATGGTTTTGACACGGACAGTTATCCTGCTGGAAGATGCCATGAAGAATGAAGGTATGTAGGTGCTGCGTAATGCAGTTCACGTAGTCCACAACTGTCTTTGTGAATTCGGGTACCGTCGCAGGTCCCATTGAAGTCTATATCCCCACCGGCCTGCGCCCCGTTGTTTTGCGCATGTTTCGAGTAGCCGTTCGCCTAGATGATGGCCTGGTGGACCAAGAGCGTGATTCATCCAAGTATGCGACACGTTCCCATTGATCAGCGATCCAGACTCGACAATCCCGTGTGGAGTGATATCGTAATTGGAGCTGTTGTTGGGTCAACAGGGGAACACGTAGGGGTCGTCTGCTGCCGGTTGCCATGTTTAACAATGGGCGCTGAACGGTGAGCTCCTGCATTAACACTATACTTTAGCGTCACATCTGTCATGGTCGCCGCGTACGCCGCTTTTCAGAGCGGGCTAGTCTCGGAGTCCCACGTTCTGTGATGAGGCCTGGACGTCTAACGCCTCGTCGCCTTCTCAAGTTTCCATAATCCTTAATCGCCTTCCATAGGTACGCCATAGCATACGAAGAGTCGATCAGCATCATCGGGTTTGCCACTAATTTCAAATTATCCAATACCGCCCCGAAACTAGGACCTTATTGCTAGAAATCGGAGGTTTCTTGTAAGGCAGCTACAGGCAGAAAATCGTCACTTTTTATAATGCAAAAGTTTGGCTGATTGTCAGATTGTAACAAAATCATTTTTTTTTTTTGGCTGATTGTCAGATTGTAACAGAATCTTTTTACAGTGTAGCAAATACAAGTGTTTTAAATGATTTTAGGCTGTTTGAGAGATCATATAGCTCTTTCTGGATTTACAATGGAGACACATTTAGGAATGTTCTCAGCAACCTTTTCTACACTTCGATATAATTGCGCATTGTTACTATACCTAATTATTTTCGTGGGAATGTGTCCTGTGTACTCTCTATGGGTGCAGTGTTGTCACTCCTGGCAGTTGGCATTGCAGGTTTAGATTTATTGCTTCCCATGAAGACCTGGGGATACACTTGCCTATATAGAATTCAGCAAGTGAAACCTGTAATATAGATTGCTTGCTCATGAGAGTCACCTCTAAATGTCCATCTATCTCGTGGATATGTAATTCACATTGAATCCTTGGGGCTCAGATTATCAGACCAAGACCAATAACATCCCTCCCCCAATTTTTTACACAACTGAGTACACATGTCTAAAACAACTTCAAAGGTAAATCGATTAACTTTTTTCGTAAATTTTTTGTTGGGGCTGTAAGCGAGCAAAAGTTTATAAAAGTATCGAAATCATGTTCAAAATTTGGGGGAAGACGCTAAAGTCACTAAGTGCTCTCGTTATGAAACGCTAGCAAAGTATTATAGGGATAATTTGCGCACCGTTTTAGCAAAAGCTAGTTTTTCAAGCATCTCAATGTTTATGACGTCATATGTCCTGAAATATAAGTCGTACAATGATGTAATTTCGTAAGTGCATCTAGTGGTATACATGGCCACTGTCTGCAAAATGTGTTGCAAACAGAGTTAGTAGAGAAGAAGCAAGAAATTAAAACGTCATGCCTGTTGCTGAAGTTTTTTTCTGCTTGAACATCCATTATTTCATGTGTATGTGTGTTCGGCGGGGGGGGGGGGGGGGGTCTCTGATACTGGTTGACAGTTTTACTTACTTTATTTTAGCAGGTATTTTCACTTTTTAGCAGTTGCCTGATGTCAGAGTTTCTGTTCTGTCACAGTTTCTATCCCGCCAGTCTTCTCCCGACAGACCTTCCCTTTCCATGGCTTTGGCCATAATTCGACTCCACATTGCCGTCGGCCTCACTTGGCTCCTTCTCCCTGGCGGAGACCAGTTGAGTAAACACAGCGGCCATCGTTGTTCTTCCATCCGTAGGATGTGTCTCAGCGCTCGAGCATCGCTCTTGTCTGTGACTGGTACCACAGTAACCACCACAAATTTTAACATATTCATTCCTCAGTCGCTCCAAGAGGGTCGTTCTCACGCTCCGCCGTAACCCTCCCATTTCGACAGTCTCAATTTACCCTCCTTTGCCACTCGTTCAGTGTCCAACAATCTGAGCCATACATCAGAATGCTTTCAGCCATAGCATGCAACACTACTTTTTCTGTTCTCCTGGGTAAGTGCCGACTCCAGAAGATACCATTAATGATCTAACAACCACCCTCGCTTGACTTATCCTGTTGGATATGTCCAAGTCGCACTGTCCAGTCTTATCGATTAATGAACACTTCCGAATTTCTTACCCGGCCAAACTCAAAATGCAAATCCTCACCTTGCCCGCTACCAAGAAGATATTCTGTTTTATCCATACTGACTTTTAATCAAATGGTTCAAATGGCTCTGAGCACTATGGGACTTAACAGCTGAGGTCATCAGTCCCCTAGAACTTAGATTTACTTAAAGCTAACTTCCCAACGGACATCACACACATCCATGTCCGAGGCAGGATTCGAACCTGCGACCGTAGCAGTAGCGCGGTTCCAAACTGAAGCGCCTAGAACAAAAGATGTCATTAACACAGCTTTTCCCAATAGTAAAAACCCACTGTTCCTCAGACACAACCTGCGCAACTTTTCCCAATTCGTTCTTTATTTTACTGCTGAACAGTCTAGTTACCGAAGGTTTTACGCTTGTTCCCCTGTAATTACTTAGATCTCCCCTGCCTTAAGCGGTTACTAGTACTCTATTTTCAGCGACACACAAACCAGAAGCTTGTTTCCATAAGCATGGAATGAGGAAGCAGTTGTAGAGGACTGGCCGCGCTCACCAACCACCAGCCGCCGAACTCAAATCCGCCAACGGCATACCTGTCCTACAGCCACCACATCCCCTGAGGTGTTCTACACGTAACACGAAATTGATATCATTTGCAACTTGTCGAATGCTGTGTGCAACACAAGTACTACATTCCCCCATTCTTTCGAAGGTCACCTAAAGTGATTAATGAAATTGCTAAACCACTCAAGCCGACGATGAAGAGGAGTCCGCCGAAGTTTTCTGCCGGTGAGCAGAGCGCTATAGGGGCCACCTCATCGATCACAAGCAACCGGCCCCTAACGAGGTACCGCAGTGCACCATCCCGGCCCCGGTGTTCGCACTAATTTAAAGCGACTCGCTTAATTATCTACGAATATCCGCAGCGCCGCAAGCGTTACTTTCGCCACGACCCCGTCTTAATTAATTCGCGTCGGTGCGGACGGCGCCTCGCCTTCCTCCAGTCTCCAGTGGCGCAGGCAAATCTGTCGAGCATCTGAGGTCACCGCGTCGGCGGTACGGCGGAGAAATAAGTCCGGCGGCTGTTTGGTCTGCATCGGCGTCGGCGTCGCCGCCTCTGCGAGTGCCAGCAAGCGGTGCTGATAGCATCATTAGGCGGCACCGGCGATTCCCAGAAGGGCCGGCAGCCGGCCAGCTCCTGCGCCGCGATAATTGGATTCCCGCTTCCCGTTTTCAGGTTTCCCGGAATGAGGAGACGGCCGCGAGACGCTGCGACCCTCCGCAGCCTGACCCCTAGGCGTGGGCCTGGCAATGCATAGGTCCCCCAGTGGAAACTGTCGGCCCATCTCACGCACAGTGATCCCCTTTGGATCCATGATAAGTAGGATACTTACGGTACCGAGAAAGTCGTCAGTCGTACCGTCTGCGGGCTTCAGCGACACCTACATCCACACTTCGATACCGCCCTTCAGTGTGGGGTGGAGGATACTTCAGCTACTATGGCATTTTCCTCTTTCCTTGTTCCATTCGCGAGAGCTGGGTGGGACGACTTCCGGTATGAGCTCTAATTTCCGCGACGTCCTCACTGCGTGAGGCGTATGTGGGAGGAAGTAATATGTTGCCCTTCTCTTTCGAATGTACGCTCTCAGCAACTGCAGCGTCTGCCACAGGACTTTGTTATCTCTGAAACATCTGCTAAAATAGAAGTAACATCTGGAGTTATTGGCCCTCCGCTGTTTCTGAACTATATAAACGATTTAGGAGAGAGCGTGAGCAGTCCTCACAGATTCTTTGCAGGTGATACTGTCGTGAGGGCCGCGGTGGCCGAGCTGTTCTACTTGTTTCAGTCCGGAAACGCGCGACTGCTACGGTCGCAGGTTCGAATCCTGCCTCGGGCATGGATGTGTGTGATGTCCTTAGGTTAATTAGGTTTATGTAGTTCTAAGTCCCATAGTGCTCAGAGCCATTTTAACCATTTGATACTGTCCTTTAAGGTCTTGTAAAATAATGAGATGATCAAAACGAACTGTAAAACGATTTAGACAAGATATCTCTATTTCAATTGACTCTAAACAATGAAAAGTGTGAAGACATCCACATGAATATCCAAAGGTGTCCTTTAAATTTGGGTTACAGGATAAAACACACAAATCTAAGGGCCGTAAGTTCAACTACGTACTTAACTAGGGTAGAACGTCAAACGGGACGAGTGGGAGCAGGAGAGGCACCACATTTCCGCGACGTCATCATTCCGTGAGCCGTAAGAGTTTTCATCGGAGGTGAGGGTATCATCTGGAGTGCCCCAGGGAAGTGTGGTAGGTCCACTGTTGTTTTCTATCTACATAAATGATCTTTTGGATAGGGTGGATAGCAATGTGCGGCTGTTTGCTGATAATGCTGTGGTGTGCGGGACGGTGTCGTCGTTGAGTGACTATAGGAGGGTACAAGATGACTTGGACAGGATTTCTGATTTGTGTAAAGAATGGTAGCTAACTCTAAATATAGATAAATGTAAATTAATGCAGATGAATGGGAAAAAGAATCGTGTAATGTTTCAATACCCCATTAGTAGTGTAGCGCTTGACACAGTCACGTCGATTAAATATTTGGGCGAAACATTGCAGAGCGATATGAAGTGGGACAAGTATGTAATGGCAGTTGTGGGGAAGGCGGATAGTCATCTTCGTTTCATTAGTAGAATTTTGGGAAGATGTGGTTACTCAGTAAAGGAGACCGCTTATAAAACACTAATATGACATATTCTTGAGTACTGCTCTAACGTTTGGGATCCCTATCAGGTCGGAATGAGGGAGGACATAGAAGCAATTCAGAGGCGGGCTGCTAGATTTGTTACTAGTAGGTTTGATCATCACGCGAGTGTTACGGAAATGCTTCAGGAACTCGGGTGGGAGTCTCTGGAGGAAAGGAGGCGTTCTTTTCGTGAATCGCTACTGAGGAAATTTACAGAACCAGCATTTGAGGCTGACTGCAGTACAATTTTACTGCCGCCAACTTATATTTCGCAGAAAGACCACAAAGATAAGATAAGAGAGTTTAGGGCTTGTACAGAGGCATATAGGCAGTCATTTTTCCCTCGTTCTGTTTGGGAGTGGAACAGGGAGAGAAGATGCTAGTTGTGGTACGAGGTATCCTCCGTCACGCACCGTATGGTGGATTGCGGAGTATGGACGTAGATGTAGATGTAGGAGATTTTAATTTCCCTGTCTATCCTTTTACAAATAAATTCATAAAACTTTGATAGCATGGCCAGGAGGGATTCAGGATTCACAATCATGGCAGTGGAAGTTCAAAAACATAAGAAAATATTTTCTTTACATGTGACATTTCATCATTTTTTCATTTACTATTGGCTATGTTTGTTGCTAAAGGTGCACTTTTCTTTATAAGTAAGAGATTCTTCGATGAATTTTGCACAAAATACAAACCATACTTACAGGTGTACGAAACTCTAGAATTTATTTAATTTATCAAAAAATGAATGAGCTGTTACATTTTAAAATTCATGTTTAGAAAAAAATCAGATTTTATATTTTCTTTAAGGAAGTTTGGTATATTCATCCATTTATTAGCTTCACGATGTACGGAGAATGATGTTGTCCGTCAACAATATATTCAGTTAATGAAAGGCCGCACTAGTTGCTGATATATACTTCGTTCAAGTCCACGACCGGTTGTGGAGCAGCGTCAGATGATTCATTTCAATGATTCAGTGTTTCCAGATCCACTTCATTATGGTCTGCACCTGAAGACCGTAAGCGATCGTTAACTTAAATAAAGTATTTGCCAGGAACTGGAGCTACCTTTCGTTAATATTAGTCCCTAATCAGTCAGCGCGAGACATGTAGCTATCTACAGGTGCCTTAGAGCAAGAAGGCGGGAGATACACCCATAGTCAGCAACTGTTTTGTTACCCGGAGCAGAACGTGGCACCTCACTTTCAATTTGACGAAGAGCGAGCGATCGCCATTAGCAGATAGGGGCCTGTCGCCCAGGCCCCATTCCAAAACAGAGCTTGCCGAGGGTCTGAACAGTGTGTTGGTTCGACAAGCTGGGGACGTCTATTGTGGGCTCTCCGTCCTCGAAAGCTGATGAAGAGGGCGCCGGCTCGACTATGCAACTCCCACCTCGGTCACATTCCCAAACTGCCGCTGAGCATCGCATGCAACATACTGAAAAAACAATTTGTCGATGACATGGCAACGTCACGGTTGTAAGACGTGACATTATTATTTGTAACCCACTTGCTGGTGTTTTGAAACGTATTTGGTACTTCCGTGAGAAAAGGTTATTTAAATGTTGTAATTTATTCAATATTCTCGTACATCAACCCCTACTCTCCATCTCCTTAGCTTTCTAGTGCAACGAATTGCAAAATTAATCGAATCTCTTATTCTAAAAGGGCACATCTCACGATTGGTAACCTATTCAGCACGAACTAAAAACATTCCATAGTGTAGTTTAACAGTTTAATGGAGAATTTCTTTTTTGCTGTTTGAAACAATTCCAGAATGTGTAAGGCTAATACTGCCTAGTTTGAAAACATCTGTAGTTGCTATGGATAATTTTATCACCTGGATTTATCCCTTGTAGCAGTAAATGAGGAAGCAAATATCTTTTAAGGCACTTAATGTGAAAGTAAAAATTTGTGTTTAATGAATGCATTAAATGTAATGTAAAGTAAATGTGTCTGTCTGGAGAATATTGTTATACAGAAAAAATACCGTACATGATCATGTTATGAAGTACATTTAAATTATAACCAAATAACTGATTGCATCCAGATGCTTTTGAACCTAAACCACCGAATATGTTTATTGTCATCTTTATAGCTCTAAATGTCCAAAAAACTGCACTAAGTTAAAAAATGAATGTAAAGCATGTTAGGAATGATGACTGACCATTAATTCACAGAGATATATTAAGTTTATATTAAAAATGACACAAAACAAAAAATGACCGGATCTAATCGGTTTTCAGTTATTTTCATCCACTCCTGTTTTAAGCCACCTCTTCAGCTGATAATAAAAACTTAATACTGTCTGCCTGTATTAAACTTCAGCAGTCACTCCATATCACTCATCGTGTTCTTGAAAACGGGAATACTCCCATCATACGCTTCTGTTTCACGAAGCCTAATGTTATTTCCGACTTTCGCTAATGTAAACGAACGAGCATCGAGTCTTTCGATACAGAACTTAGCAACTACTTGCCTCCCCTTTTGTGTTCAACACTCATAGTACGAAAACTAATGGGGAAGGGGAGGGGGGGGGGGAATTTTGTTCTCCTCGGAGCTTCGGCACACGTATACGTCCATCGTGATGCTGTACGCAGAATCGAGACTCCCCTGGAAAGACATGAAGTGCCGCTCCAGTGTGCGCTGGTTCGTTAGGTGCATCATAGTCAGCACGCTTTTCTCTGCTGTCGCATCAGGGTTGCCCGCAAAGGTATTTCCCGTGCTGACAGTGGTTTTCCAGCTATCATCGTACTGTGCCTTGGCCAGTTGCAAAAAGCCCATTTCCCGAATCAATGTGCTTGACTTGGTTCAATCATGCACGGCTGAGCGAAATATATGCCTGTTCTGTCGGGTCCTCTTTAATAAAAGAGACAGAAAAACTTTTCTCCCATACGTGATTTTTTTCTACATGTAGGTCAAGAAGAACCCAACCTCGACGATGACCAGGAAAACGGTGGCTCTGCTTAGGAGATCAGATCTAGCAGAGATAGTGAAGATGCGACTGTATCCCAGAGCACCAGCAACATTGCGCCTGCATGAACTGCCCAAAATCCACATTTATGGGGTGCATATGCAGCCAATACTCGACGCCGTTCGTGCACGCAATTACGGATTTGCCAAATATTGAGCGATACTTCTAAAACACCTTGTCGGACACTGTCGTCATCATGCAAAGAACTCGGCCGATTTCGTGACAGTACTTAAGGACGCGTACGATTAGACGCTACATCGCTACTCAAGTACCTCTGCAAGAGTCTTTGACACTGCTGCCTCAGCATTTAGAGCCAGAAATAGTCAAACGTATTGAACATGCGCTGACGATCACCTACTTCAAGGGCAATGGAGAGTTTTATGAGCAGATAGAGTGGCCATGGGATCCCCTCGCTAACCTCTGCACAGAGCACTTTGAGGAAGTTGCCCCACAAACCGCTCGTCAGAAACTCAAGCACTTCTTCTGCTAAGTCGATGATAATTTCTGTATGGAGCACTGAAAGAATTACTGCGTCTCCTTAACACCACACATCAAAACAATGCTTTCACTGTGGAAACAGAAAAGAGCTGTTGTCTCCCTTTCTTGAACATACAAGGAGGCAAATGGTACATTACGGCATTCAGCATATATAGCAAATAGACCCACATAGACCTGTGCCTAGGGTGCAACGAGATGCCACCATCCAACCCAACGTCAGACTGTGCTGACCGGCATAGGGCGCGCGTCATCTGCGATAAAGAAAACCTTCCAGTCGAACTGCAACACCTGAAGAAGTGTTCCACAATAATGGGTACGGCAGAGATTAGCAGCGCTTTCAAGAAGAGAAAATATGCAACAAACCAGAAAGAAAAGGAAGGCGATAAGAGACATACTTTCCTTTCCTGCTTGGGACCGCTCTCAGCCAAAATTGCGAGGCTATTTGAAAACCCACACAGTGTAAGCCATGTTCCGACCACCGCTGAAGACAGTGGCTCTGTGGAATACCTAGTTAAACTGAGACCACGGCTGCGGTTACCCTTGACGCTGCATCACAGACAGGAGCGTCTGCGAACCTGGGTGCACGAATGGCAAAACGTCATTTTTTCGGATGAATCCAGGTTCTGTTTACAGCATCATGATGGTCACATCCGTGTTTGGCGACATCGCGGTGAACGCACATTGGAAGCGTGTATTCGTCATCGCCACACTGGCGTATCACCCGGCGTGATGGTGTGGGGTGCCATTGGTTACACTTGTCGGTCACCTCTTGTTCGCATTGACGGCACTTTGAACAGTGGACGTTACATTTCAGATGTGTTACGACCCGTGGCTCTACCCTTCATTCGATCCCTGCGAAACCCTACATTTCAGCAGGATAATGCACGACCGCATGTTGCAGGTCCTGTACGGGCCTTTCTGGATACAGCACATTCTCCAGATCTCTCAGCAATTGAAAACGTCTGGTCAATGGTGGCCGAGGAACTTGCTCGTCACAATACGCTAGTCATTACTCTTGATGAACTGTGGTATCGTGTTGAAGCTGCATGGGCAGCTGTACCTGTACACGCCATCCAAGCTCTGCTTGACTCAAGGCCGTTATTACGGCCGGAGGTGATTTTTCTGGGTGCTGATTTCTCAGGGTCTATGCACTTAACTTGCGTGAAAATGTAATCACATGTCAGTTCTAGTATAATATATTTGTCCAATGAATACCCGTTTATCATCTGCATTTTTTTCTTGGTGTAGGAATTTTAATGGCCAGTAGTGTATATGCACCAAACCAAAGATGGCACACGGCGCAAATATCTATGCACATCACTGCTGCCACACGTAGAAGGAAGAAGAACCACGACGTAACCCCGACAAGGGTGGGAAACCAAGCACAGATAGACAGCGTAGTTCACCAAACGCATAGTTGCTTTCTTTTGTCTGTCCATGTCCTCCTTTCCCCTATCTCCTTTCATTTCCTCCTCCCGCCTTCTTTTCCCACAGCGTGTAGAGCCATCAGTCGACAATAACCAGAGCAACCAGGAACACATCTGAAGATGACCGAAGCTGCTATGGACGAAATGTCAGAGATCATAACAAGTACCACAAGAAGTACCACAATCACACCACCCGAGAGAGTCACCAGCAACTGCGACAACCAGACGTGAAAGCCTTAAGTTAGTACGTATTTTGCTTAGGTGCTGACTCACAGCACTGTCGGTTATTACGCCGCTCTTCGTAAGTTATAGTGATGCGGAAAGCGTGCAGTGGACATCTGCAGCACGCGGCGCCGCTAGACGCGTCCACCGGCCCAGCTGTGACAGAGGGCGGGTCCCCACCTGCGGAAGTGTCTGCGGCGCCGGCGCCGGCAGCGGCCTTGGCTCGCGACGGTCTATTTGCGTCGCGACGCCCATCGGCGTCAGTCGCGGACCGGCGCAGCCTCCGCTGACCGCCCGATACCGCAGGCTGCCAGGACGCGGCAGCGCGCCGTTCGAGAGGCCCACAGCGCTAAAATTAAACCGCCATAACATAACGCTCGCATCGCCATAAAAATAGTCGTGCCCGGAAGGACGAGGCGGCGGGGGATAATGTTTGTCAGGCAGGCGAAGGTCGCGAGAACAAGAGCCGGTACTGTTAGGAGCATTATTTACTGCTCCACGCAGCCAGACGCTCTTTCTGCAGGACGTTTGGAACGGCGTGTTTGCGAGCGCTATCCTCCAGACTTCGCGGCACTAGGCTGTAAAACTGCCAAATGAAATAATATTTCTGGGGCAGTTACACAATGTATTTTCCGTAGAACGCGCTCCACAGCTTCGATAAATTTCGGAAATGACGTCACGTAACAGCGTAATAAGCATGCTTTCAACAGAAGGTGACAGTTTTACATGACGTCATTCTAAAATTACAAAATACGAGAAAAAGTACTAAATGAACGTGGTTCATTTCAGTAAATTCGTTTGGTCGTGGAGCCGTGTTGTTACAGTCTTCAGCACGTATCCTGATGGCTATTTGTAACAGAAATCTAAACGTCGATATTTTATCAACTGCCTCACAGTTGGGCTCCAATGAAGGGGGAGCAGACTAACGTTTAACGTCCCGTCGACATCTAGGTTGTTAGAGACGGAGTACAAGTTCGGATTAGGGAAGGATGGGGAAGGAAATCGACCGTGCCCTTTCAAAGGAACCACCCCAGCATTTGCCTGAAGTCATTTGGGGAAATAATGGAAAATCTAAATTAGGACGGCCGGACCGGTGTTTGAACCGTCCAGTGTGCTAACCACTGCGTCACCTCGATTGGTTACAGTGAAGAATCATGAACACTGTAACCTCCCAACAGTAAAATATTTATATCATACACATTTAGTGTAACCTCCCAACAGTTTATTATTCCGTAACCTACCAATCATAAAAATGTGACTAATCTCTCAGTAAAACTGTAGCTCACATATAAACTTTCCATAATTAACCGACTGTGAACCTAAACCGGTAAATCTGGACGTCAGAAATGCTGCGTCATGGCCCTGAAAGATCATTCTGAATAAATTCAAAATTCTTACCTCAATGAAGTCGCCGGATAATGCGTATATATCTGTTCCCATAAGAAATTTTTCTGGCACAGCCCAGTGCAATGCTGGCCGCTAGATTTGTCATGTATAAAAAGAAACAACTGATTTTTCTTTACGATAATTGGGATGACCATGGATTGCAGAAATTAGTACATTCTTTAAATTCAAATGAATGATTGTCATAAAAGTTAATTTTATAAAAAAGATTATTATTAAAAGATTTTTAAAAACATTTACATGGGGCTTGATATAACAATAATACAAATTTAGTTGTGACAAACGACATATTCGCGCGGCTGCTTTTACCTTATACTACATCGCTCAGGCACCGCCATCGCTCCCCACGACCGGCCCCGCGAGCTCCATACACCAGACTGCTAGCTGCTACTTACTCCTACTGCTACTGACACTGCTCTTACTGCAGCCAACACTGCTCTCTGGTCTGAGATTCTCTTATAGCTTACATATCGCAGGCAGCGCGTGAGCAATCCATCGAAATTACATCTGCCCGAGTGCGCTAGCAATAAATTCCTTAGTCATGGACCTCTTACAACACGGAAAGCTCTGTATGACTTTACAAATCAAGTCACAGCAGGGGAAAACAAGAAAACTTTATCCTGCTGATATAGTTTGTTATCTTCCCGAAACAATTCATGTAATCTGCTCGGCTTCTCCGCTTACCTAAATGTTAAGGTATTTAAGATAATCCTCTTGCAGGAACTAGGTCTCAACTTCGCAGCAGATATCACGATTGTCGCATTCTAATGCCACTTCACAGGAGTGAAACTAACTTCAGAAGTGAATAAAGGAACAAGAATGTCACAAGCAGTGGTGCTGTTCCCATTCTTGTTCTTTACGTACATCAATGATCTTCCAGTGATTTAAAACGACGGTCAAAATTGGAAACGTTTACTGACGACACATACATGATAGTCACGGTCCTAAATTGAAGTTTCGAGATACAGCTCAGATGATAGCTCCGTGGGTCTACAACTAGGTTACAGGAATCAGTTTAAAGACGTTCATTAAACAGTTTGAAACAATCAAGAATGATCTTCTGGTTCCAGAGGTGGAAGTTAATGGTCGCGGAGTAAAATAACTGTAAAATCTTTAGGGCTCAACTGGATAGTAAATTAAGATGAAGTCAGCTAACGAATTAACTACCACGGTTGTCTACATTCATGAATTAAATATTCCTTTTAGGTAGATAAAAAGTTAGTGTTTATTGTAAGTTGCATGAGAAGTGTTGTAAATATTTTGTTGTTAGTGCGACTGTCGATACTTTATATGAAAATTCATCCTACTGAATAAAACATGTAGCGAGCATTAGAACATGTAGAGTAGCTAGACATTAAACCGAGGAAACCAAGTTCTTCTTTTCGATACAGTGATTGTTTATCGTAAATACAGAGTCTAACAGGCGAAGTACTTGCATGTGTAATATCCAGACAAATTTGCGATTTGATTGAAGAGTTCATAGCAAACAGGATTCAGTATCTCGTTCTTCGCAGGGAGGCGTTATCAGAAGCGAAGATACGCATGGAGTCCGGCGTGTAACAAGGAGGTTGATAGGGCAGCTGCTGTTCACAGACTTGCAGATGATGAACGGGTAGTGCGAAGACTGATGACTTATTCTTCAATTCCGAGGATTATGCTGAATATCTGTTCCGTCTTCAAGGGTTATTGTTGAGAAAATCTCATTTTGGAACTCCCAAGGCATCTTCTTCCTCTTAGCCTGAAAATTCACAGTTTTTTCACCAGTCTTTCTTCCGAGATTCTGCTCACACACTCTTCCCACCTTTCTCTCTATTTCTCTTTTCTGGCGTTTACTTCTTCATCGTTCCGTTATTCTCTTATTTCTTAGTTCCCAATCCGATCACGATGTGGGTAACATCTTACTGTTGTTGGAAATTTCTGTTCAGCTGCATTCATTGTGAGAACCAGTTTCACTCCCGTGGAACTGAGACGTCACAGACATAAATTTATAAAACCTTATTTTTGTTTCCTTTCTAACTCCGATATTTAAGGTTATATTAATAGTGACACATTTATACCGAAACTGATGAAATTTGTTGTCTGTATTTCTACTGTATTATGCTAACAACTTATTTACTTTCTTAAATAAAACGGTTAACATGTTCAGTTATTCTTTTATTGATAAAATGATAACTGACTCCTTGAAACGCCGTTAATTTCACATCATTAACTGAGATTTATATGTTGTATGCTTTTCCCAGTAGGTGCACGTTATGTATGGTACACTGTAATTTCTTTGCATAATCGAATACAAAAAACAAATGGTCGGCGAATAGGCAGGGGTTTATGGTTCCATTCTGCGATACTTGTAACCCCGGATTTACTTCTTGTTTCCATCTTCCTAAGATGACTCTAAAGATAAATAAATGTGATGGATAGTGCGTAAATAGAGGGACTCATCCATTGTTTGACCACGTGATCGGCAATGTCACCGGGATCAGTCATAACCTTTAGGTATCAGGAGAGTTTCTCTCCAGTGTCAATTAAAGTGAGATGATCACATAAATACGGTCGTTAAAATGACGCTGATTCACTGGGGGAGGGGGGGGGGGAAGATAGGGGTGGACGACGACCCTATGGGAGTATAATTCACAAACAAAAGAGGCCACTTCCATGTGAAAAACCATGTTTGAGCAATTCTCTGTTTCTCTTCGTCGTAATGGAGCACTTACAATTGTCACACCGAGTCCCTCACAAAATTCCAAGAACACTCTCTCCAGAACGAGTTAAGGGGCATTCTGCTTCACTCATTCCACTTCGTCCAACACGTACCATATGTAATGATCCAGTTGCTAAAATTAGAGAAATATGAGTTCATACAAGAGGGTGCGACAGTCTTTCTCCGCATGTACTTTCCGCGATTAAAATGGGAAAGTCGAAAAACATATGGGCACGTTACGTACACTCCGACAACACCGTATGGTGGTTTCTCGAGTACACATATACGCTATTTGATCATAAGTGTGCGGAAACCGACATCCGCGAGGAGGGGCGGAGAGGGGGAGGAGGTAAGATTCCTCAAGTTCCGAAACCAGAGTAGGTAGTGACGTTCGACGCTGAGGTCTGGAGCGAAGCTGATGCTCTGACTAACCACAAAGGTTCTCCACTGGATTCAGGTCAGGATTCAGGAATGTTATTGTTCATAAAACATTGCCTTATGACAGGGGGGTTGTCGTGCTGAAACAATAATCTTCTTCGAACTGCAGCAGTACACAATGCATTACAATGTGTTCTTTTCCTTCCACATTTACCGTTTTATTAAGGGGAACACAACCTAACTATGAAAAACACCCACACACCGTAACAGCTCCTGCTACCTCACTGACTGATGGATGAAAGTGACATTATGGTTTAACGTCCCGTCGACTTCGAGGTCATTAGAGACGGAGCACAAGCTCGGCTTGTTTCAAAGATAGGGAAGGAAATCGACCGTGCTTTTTCAGAGGAAACATAACGGCATTGGCCTGGAGCGATTTAAGGAAACGTTAGAAAACCTAAATCTGGATGGCCGCATGCTGATTTGAACCGTCGTCCTCCCGAATGCGATTCCGGTGTGCTGAACATTGCGTCATGCCGCTAGTCGCCACTGTTGGCGCTACACATAATGGCAGGTAACTTTCTCCAAGGAATTTCCAAACCCAAACACCTTCCACCGGACTGCCACAGGATGTAGTGCGGTTTATCAGTTCATATTACTCGTTTCCGGTAATCCATTGTCCAGTGGCTTTGCTCTTTAAACGACTTCAATCGTCGCTTAGCACCGACGACAGAAATGTGTGGCTTACGGTGCCCTGCTCAACCACTGTACCCCATTCTTTTAAACGCCCTACAGACAATCTTTGTGCTAGTTGGATCGCCGGTATCACTTTGGAACTCATGAGTGATCCTTTCCGTTGTCCGTCAGTGCATGATAACTTGGTTCAATTTCTCAATCACATTATAAACAGTCCAATTTGACAGCTTTGGAAAGACTAACATGTTCCTCAAGGATCTGTTACTCAGGTGATATCCAACGACTAGTCCACATTCGAAAGCAGTGATATCTCCCGACCAACCTCTTCCACTGTTACTGCTTCTCTGCTGCCAATTCAATACTCGCCATCTCCTTTTATACTGCCGATTCCGTCTCTAGTGGCATCTGGTGGTCAGTTTCGCATTACGTAGTGCTTTCTGAATACTTCTGATCAGATAGTCTAGATAACGGCACTGAGCTCTTATTCCACAATCGTGATCAAGAAACGAATATACTAAAACACTAAAAACCCGCCTCTATTTTTCGCAATCGAGGTGGGTTTTTAGTTTGTTAATATATTAACCAACGATTGCTGACGCGATGTTGAAGGTTCTTAAACGAATATGCAACTGTTAACTTACACGTTTTTCGACAACTTTTTCAATTTCACAGTTATTAATCTGTTCTAGAGTTCCACAAGTTACATTTTCACTTCGAATATTATAAATTTTCTTGAGACCGAGAAGCTTATTTTCGAAAGCATCGCTCTTGCGAAACTCAGCTTGCCGTTTCCTCACATGATATACTGCGAACTAAGGCTCAAGGGCAACAGCTAGTTTCGATATTTCTAGATTTCTGGAAAGAATTCGACACGGTGTCTCACTGCAGACTGTTAACGAAGGCACCGGAATATGGAAATTGCTCCCAGATATGTGAGTGGCTCGGAGACTTCTTAAATAACAGAACCCAGTAGGTTGTCCTCGACGCCGTCTTCATCAGAGACAAGGGCATAGTCAGCACTGCTCCGGGAAGTGTGATAGACTTGGTGTAACTTTCAGTATACATAAATGATCTGGCGGATAGGGTGGGCAGCAATCCGTGGTCGTTTGCTGATGATGCTGTTGTGTGCGGAAGGGTGTCGAAGTTGAGTGACTGTAGGAGGAAACTAGATAATGTAGACAAAATTTCTAATTTGTTAAATGAAAGGCAGCTAGCTGTAAATGTAGGAAAGTTAAGCTAATGCTGGCGAGTATGAAAAACAAACTCATAATGTCCTGATACATCATTAGTAGTGCTCTGCTTGACACAGTCACGCTGTTTAAATATTTAGGCGTAACGTCGCAAAGTGATGTGAAATGGAACGAGCACGCGAGAATTGTGGTAGGCAAGGCGAATGATCGACTTTGGTTTATTGGAAGAATTTTCAGACAATGTGATTCACCTGTAAAGGAGACCACATACAGGGTTTTGTTTCCGTAAGAGCGTGCAAAAATTTAACAGGACATGGAGGATGCTCCACTGAACAGTTTGAGGTAGAGGATCTGGGGTCGGGTAAGCCAGCTTAAGGGGGTAATACGAATAAAAACAATTGCTATGTACTTTTTTATTTACGTTAGTTACAGTTAACTGCAAATACCATCAATGACGCAATGAACGTGCCATTCGTACTGTAGCGTTCAAATATGCTGAAACTGACGGCCATCAACATCAACACAAGCGTGACATCGTCGAACAAGATTCTGACGCAGCGTGACAAATATCCCTCGTGTGTTTCTAATCACATCACAGGCAGCTACAATTCTGGCAACCAATTCCATCCCCGTATCCACTGGGGTCTTAAACATAAGTAACTTTAATTATCTCCATAGGAAGTAGACAAAGATATTCAGGTCAAGTGATATCTTAGGCCCTGGAATAGGACCTCCGCTTCCAATCCAGCGACCAGAAAATACAGCATAGATGATTGAGGACATCCACACTGAAGTGAGGCGGTGCACAATTATGTTGTATCCACATCCTCTCACGAACAGTCAAGGGTACGTTCTCCAACAACTTAGGTAGAACTCTTCTCACAAATACGAAGTACAGGTGGCCGTTCAGACGGCCAGGTAGAAGATAGGGCCCAATGCCGGCCCAGATATTCACAGTAAAACATACTCGTTGGTGTGACTCTATTAAAGCGTGAAGATTTTCCTCATCCCACACGTGGCTATTCCTGCTGTTCGAAATACCGTCATGATCAAATGAAACCTCGTCAGTAAACAGCGCGATTTGGAGGAAATCTGGTCGATTAATTCATTAATGGAGCAACCGATGTAACAATGCGACTCTTGGTGCGAAGTCAGTCACAAGCATTGCATGGAATCGTGGGTGATATAGGTGTAATTGTTCGTGGAGCACTCGCCACACGCTAGTATGTGCAGCGCCCATTTCACGTACAGTGCGATGAGTACTTGTAGTGGAGTCGCTGCAATATGTTCCAGAATCTCCTCTTCAAAATTGGGTGTGCGAATGGTCCTCATGTTGCCTCTTCCTTTCAATCAACCCGTCGCCCGCATTCGTGGATCGAGAGAAATAAACACTCGTCGTGAGGGGATTATGCCTGTTATGAAACCATTCCCTGTATAGCCTTTCAGCAGCGAGAGCATTGCAACGTACTTTCCTGTACAAAAGGTGCATGTCAGTGAATTCTGCAAAACTGTACCGGTACGGTTCCATCGTACTGCACTGTACGTCTCTGAATAGCACTGAGTAGTGAATGGGTCTGTCGTTGATTCATAGCGCGTTCTGTCATGGGACAGCGTAAACGCGATAGAACTGAGCCACCTTGAAGACACGTAAAGTAAACAAAACCTGCATCATGACTTCCAAGTAATCATACTCGTCCTCCTTGTTTCCTTGCAGGAAATAATGTAGATATAAGTAAACAGTACAGTACATGTAAACTAGTACCCATTTTACTTGTAAATAAGCTGGAAAATATTAATCTAGACAAAGCGGTAGACAAGTTTACTGCCATATCTCCTTAAGCTGGCTTCTCCGACCTCAGGTTCTCTACCTCAGATCGTTCAGTGGAGCAATCTCTATGTCCTATTACATTTTAGCACGCTCTTACGGGAACACCCTGTATAGGACGCCAGTGCGATCTATTCTTGTGTGCTGTTCGAGTGTTTATGATCCGCACCAAGTCGGATTAAAGGAAGACATCGAAGCAATTCAGAGGCAGGCTGCTAGATTCGTTACCGATAGGTTCGAACAACACGCAAGTGCTACAGAGATGCTTCGGAAAATAAAATGGGAGTTCCTGAAGAGAGTGCGACGTTCTTTTCGAGGAATACAACCGGAACAAGTTATGGAATCGCCATCTGAAGCTGACTGCTGCCACCAGAACACATTTCGCCTAAGGACCACGAAGATAAGATACGAGAAATTCGTACGGAGCATAGAAACAGTCGTTTCTCCCTCACTCTATTTGCGAGTGGGACGGGAAATGACTAGGAGAGGTACAGGGTACTCTCCGTCACGCACCGTAAGGTGGTTTGCAGAGCTCATACGTAGATGTAGATGTTTTTGTGTCGAACTGGCGAAAGAAATCCTACCGTTATTCTGAAGCGGAACTCGCTACAGCGGTGGGTGTGGTGCCACGCGAACCCGGCACTCCTCTGTTTGTTTTGTAGGTGGGGGGGTACGAATCAGTTGCTGACACATGTTGTTACTGTCATGGCTAACAAATGTGGAGGGGAATTTGAACCCTAATTCGCATAAGAAAAGTGCATGACGTAAGTGAGCGCAGGCTGTGATTTGGTGAAGAGTTCATCAGCAGTGACAAATAATTGCACCGCACACAGTCGAGCAACGTTTTTCCCCTCATCACTCACGGTTGACGTAAATGACAAGGTTTGCACTCGCCATATATTGAAGCCTACGTTAGTTGCGTCTGCCGAAGTGTTCCACGCCGCTAGTTGGTGCAGACAGAACCGACTACCAGAATATTTTAATCCTTGATAATCATGGTATTTAATGTTAGCAAACTATCAGCTGTAAGATATCAGGGGAGGACAGTAAGAAGGATCTACAAGGGAAGACAATCATCACCAGCTCACGTGTAGTAAACAAAGTTCAATCAGCTGTTGGAAAAGTTAAGATTTTTGCGTCCCTTAGACGTTAACATTATTAGAGAGGAGTATGCACTTCGATTAGAGAACACTAACAAGGGGAGGCCGCCAATTGTGAAATTCAGATCCGATTCATACTGCGCATAATAAAAGCTCATGGCCAGAGGTGAGAGGTGTAATGTGGCAAAGCACCAAAATGCACTTCTCAGCCGTTGTCGAGAAAATCGACAGTTAAAAGAAACCGTTGCGGTGAAATAGTGTCTACGATTAATAATGTTCCACAGCGTCGTGGCGCAGCGGTAAGCGCTCGGGTTAGTAATCCGAAGGTCGCTGGATCGAATCTCGCGCTATGCAACTTCTTTTTTTTTTAGTATTTGTTTTTTGTAATTCAAATGTATATATATATATATATATATATATATATATATATATATATATATATAGACATATTTGTCTGCTTGTGTCTGTATATGTGTGGATGGATATGTGTGTGTGTGCGCGAGTGTATACCCGTCCTTTTTTCCCCCTAAGGTAAGTCTTTCCGCTCCCGGGATTGGAATGACTCCTTACCCTCTCCCTTAAAACCCACTTCGTCTTTCCCTCTCCTTCCCTCTTTCCTGACGAAGCAACCGTTTGTTGCGAAAGCTAGAATTTTGTGTGTATGTTTGTGTTTGTTTGTGTGTCTATCGACCTGCCAGCGCTTTCGTTCGGTAAGTCACATCATCTTTGTTTTTAGATATATTTTTCCCACGTGGAATGTTTCCCTCTATTATTTTGATATATATATATATATATATATATATATATATATATATATAACTCCCGGCAATCAGTTGCAACAATTATGCATATAATAAGTTGTTGAAAGTCGTTTGTAATGGAAAAACTGGCGACTTCGAACATCATTATGGTTTCCGCAAACAAAGTTGTATTTCACAAATGTTATTAATTGTCTTCATAATGTTAACCAAGTATAGTTAACGGAAGACATAGAAACGATATTCCGAAACGAATACGTATAGCGTAAGTCAAACGTTCGAATTAGAATAGAGACCCCACGAAAACAAATTTGCTGTGGCAGGTATGAAATGTAAACTCCGTTACTCGCTCGTTACACTTGAGGGACAGATGTTGAATAGGCCGAAACGAGCCGCCGCATAACAGCGTAGTTGCCTGCTAACTTCGAAAGAAGGTAGATGCGGTCCCTAGCGCAACTTATAACATCGTCGAAAATCACTGCGGACGTAAGAGCTTTGGTACACCCTGTTAAACAAACGGAAAAATGGAGGCGGTACAATTGGAGAGCGATTCGCCTTCACCAACATCCATAAGCAATTTATTAATAGTATATATATATTTGAATTACAAAAAACTAACAATAAAAAAATGCATGGCGCGAGATTCGATACGGTGACCTTCGGATTACTAACCCGAGCGCTTACCGCTGCGCCACGACGCTGTAGAAAATTATAAATCGTAGAGAGTATTTCACCGCAACAGTTTCTTTTAACTGTCGATTTTCTCGACAACGGCTAAGAAGTGCACCTTGGTGCTTTGCTACATTACACCTCTCGCCATGAGCTTTTATTATGCGCAGTATGAATCGAATCTGAATTTCACAATTGGCGGCCTCCCCTTGTAAGAGGAAAAGCGGTTAAAGCCTCGTAAGAAATAGCTCTGAGCACTATGCGACTTGACTTCTGAGATCATCAGTCGCCTAGAACTTAGAACTAATTAAACCTAACTAACCTAAGGACATCACACACAGCCATGCCCGAGGCGGGATTCGAACATGCGACCGTAGCGGTCGCTCGGCTCCAGACTGTAGCGCCTAGAACCGCACAGCCACTCCAGCCGGCGCCTCGTAAGAGGAAACATCCCGATATATCGACGAATGTAGAAAGGAAAATTCTGGAAAACATCTGGATAGCCGGACACATATTTTAACGCCGTTCCGCAAGACTAGGAATCCAATATTTTTCGGCTGCGTGTTCTCGTTCGCTATATCCTGTCTGCATTGGACGCAACAGGGAGCAGCTAATGATTTTCATTAGTTTGGAGCACTGAACGAGGCATTAAGTGGGAAGTGGTTCCAAGACAACGAGGACGTGAAAAAATTTGTGGGAAGTTGGTTCAAACATCAAGATAAAGAGTTCTTTGCAGCCGGTATAAGAAACTTGTAGCCCGTTGGAACAAGTGCATAAATGTTCAAGGGGATTATGTTGAAAAGTTGAAAAAGTATTGTTTTGTAAAAATAAACGATTTTTTCTCCATACCAATTTGTCTCTTTAGTTATTGAATGACCCTCGTATTCAAAGATCACACTCAATCTCCATTTTACCATTTGTTAAACTTAGTTTTCGTTACAAATACTGGATTGAAATATTAAATAAATCTTACTTCTGATCAGTTGGTAGATGTACCTCAACGTAAAAAACTTTATTTACCCCAGCGTTTAGGTAATTTAGCTAACTACTTCTGTGAGACAAAAAAGTGTAATGTTTTCTTACGTAAAAACTCCGTCATTGTTGGATCTTCTGTACAAATAACATGTGTGTATGTGAAGTCTCACATTACGCTTATCTGTGGTTGCGACATTCAGTGATCACCTGAATATGGACTGAGAAACAAAAAGCCGGTTCGTGAACAAATAAATATAACTTTGCAGAGCTTTAGGTAGTGTTTTCCCATGTAATACTTTTTATTTATAAAAAGAAAAAAATCTTCTGTATATGATCTACTGCCTTAGCTTTCAAAGAATTCAGTCACAGACACTATTAATGGAAAATCTCTATGTCCCGATTCCGATTCTTGAATAATTGTTCCGCAAGATCTAGGTCCGTATCCGAAATAATTTTATTTTTTGTTGGAAAGGAAGATATTGCAGGTTTACCTCTTTCTTTACTAAGTGTCAAGTTTGTGACATATAGTGTCTCTTTCTAGGTATGAGAAACAGTTCAACTATTTTGAGTAATGGATATTTCAAAAGCAGTGATAACAATGATTAATAGCCGAAAAGTGAGATCACTGTTACGTTTAGCCGGCAGCGAGACGATTGGTGGAATCTATCAATCACTTGGTTGACACAGCCAATACCATTAATACTGCTTATGTAAGGACAAAAGTGTTTCTTCCTTTCGATTAACTCTTGACGTCAGCAAAGCTTCATTCTCCTAGTTGCTGCAAATCACACTTACAACAGAAACTGGACACATCAAAATCCGAGACACAGCGCCGTAAATACCGCTTGTGTTTTTCTTGATTTACTATGAAAATAGTGTATGAAGTCCAACATGGATGAAGTGTGAGTACACATACTTGAATAAGTGTACAAGCTCGCAACTTCATGGCCAATATATCGAAAATGCTACAATCTTGAGTGACTCCGTTACCAAACTCGGTTTTTGAAGCCCTTTATACGTTGAAAGCTCGTTTTTATTTATTTAGTTAAGGTGATTAAGTAAGCGTCTTAAGCACTCCCTTGCATCAGATGATTGTCGGTTTCTTTATAGAGCATTCTTCATCATCTATAGTTTTTGAACCTCCAGAATCTTGATCAGTAGTGCAAACACTTTCAATGATAATAAAATTGACCGACGAGCCAGAACATTATAGCCACCTGCTTAATAACATTACAGCAGCACTTCTGTGTGTCATAGATTCGACAACTCCTTGGTAGGTTTTCGGAGTTTTGTGGCAATTACCGTAAATTATGAGCAGGTTGTTTGTGTGCACGGAGCAGGCGCCCGATAGCGTCACAGATTTGTTCGATTGGGTACAGGAAGAATAAACTGTTAGCCGTGAGTTACCTACCATATTCCTCCAATCATTGTACCACGATTCTGGTCACGTGACACTGTCACCGCGCTAGAAGACATCAAGCGTGAAGCGATGTAGCTGGTCTTCAATAATTTTCACGTAGTGCAGCTGTCAGGGCGCCTTCGATTACCGCCACAAGTTCTACGGAAGCCGAAATGAATGCCCACGCAACACAATACTGCCAGCGGCCCGTGTCCTTGACGCGTCTGCACGTTTCGGACAGTCGTTCGCTTGGATGACAGTGGTTCCGGATGCGACCATTGAGCTCCTGTAACCAGAAACGTGATTCATCCAACCAGGTTATACGTTTCTATAAATCCACAGTAGGACGTTTGTGATGCTGTGCGCACTGCAATCGTAACTGACGATATCACTGGGTCAACACGGGAATACATCTGTTTCGGAGGCCTTTTCACCGATGTGCGCTGATTGGTGTGCTCTGAAACTTTAGTGCTTGTATCGCCATCGTACTCTGTCGTCGGATATCCCACAGGCACCCACCTTTTCTACTATGCAGAGCGGGCAAGCTTCCGACTTCCACGTTCATTTTCACCATACGCTCAAGACAGTTCAGGCAGTAGCCGGCTATCTTCGCCGTTTGCGATGTGCTAGTCCCAGGCTCCGCAACATAAAAATCTAGCCCATGCCATATTTCGCTCACATCAATGGATTTCCCGATTTTCGGTGGTATCGTCGCTAGAATGATTCCCCATGCATCTCTGCTCCACTTATATACTTTCCTCTGCGCGTAATGCGCATGCAACACTACCAGACAGCATTATGCGAGAGGTGTTCCATATGTAGTGCTACATATGTTTTTCTCGGCCAATTTCGGTGGAAAAAATGCAGAATTTTTGTGGGACATAGTGGAATATTCCCCCTTAAGCCCCTATAGTTTCATGAAATTCCTACAGGTGACGTTGCTACCTGCAGCTTTCAAAATGACGTCTGTAAAGGAGATGCATTCCAAGCAGAGAGCTGTCTGAGTTTCATTTTGCGGAAAAACAGCGCTTGTAGAATGTCTACTGAGATCTAGCAGTGAACAAAAGCACGGTGAGTCGTTGGGCGAGGCGTCTGTAATCATCGCAGAAGATCTCTCCAATCTCCCGTGTGTCGGCAAGCTGCTCGCAGTTGTGGCTCCTGCATTGCTGAAAATTGCGAACACACTCATTTGGGATGATCGGCGGATTACAATGAAACACCTCGCTGTGCAACTGGACGTCTCTGATAGTAGTGGTGGCACATTAATCCACCAGATGGGGTACTGAAACATGTGTGTTCGCTGGGTTCCTCACCGCCTAACAGAAGTCATAAAGAGCAACGTATACGACTAACATCTGTTTGACCCAATGAGGGATGCTTTCCGCGGGAAACAGTACGTCCATGATGCGGAGTTTATTGATCCAGCTCCGACGTCGACCAGTGGACTAGTACCTCCCAAGTAAGGTGGTGTAAGGCCGTCGTATCGAACGGAGTTTATATTGTAATTCTGTCAGAGACAGAAAAGGATTTGGAATAGCAGTTGAACGGAACGAACAGTGTCTTGTAAGGAGAATATAAGATGAACATCAACAAAAGCAAAACGAGGATAATGGAATGTAGTCGAATTAAGTCGGGTGACGCTGAGGGAATTAGATTAGGACATGAGAAAAAGTAATAAACGAGTTTTGCTATTTGGGGAGCAAAATAACTGATGATTGTCGAAGTAGAGAGGATATGAATGTAGACTGGCAATGGCTGGGAAACTGTTTCTGAAGAAGAGAAATTTGTTAACATCGAGTATAGATTTAAGTGTCAGGAAGTCGTTTCTGAAAGTATTTGTATGGAGTGTAGTCATGTATGGAAGTGAAACATGGACGATAAATAGTTGGGACAAGAAGAGAATTGAAGCTTTCTAAATGTGGTGCTACAGAAGGATGCTGAAGATTCGATGGGTAGATCACATAACTAATGAAAAGGTATTGAATAGAATTGGGGAGAAGAGAAACTTGTGGCACAACTTGACTAGAAGAAGGGTTCGGTTGGTAGGACATGTTCTGAGGCATCAAGGGATCACCAATTTAGTATTTGAGGGCAGCGTGGAGGGTACAAATCGTAGAGAGAGACCAAGAGATGAATACACTAAGCAGATTCAGAAGGATGTAGGTTGCAGTAGGTACTGGGAGATGAAGAAACTTGCACAGGATAGAGTAACATGGAGAGCTGCATCAAACCAGTGGCTGGACTGAAGACCACAACAACAACAAAGAGTTATGAATAATATGGTGTATTGCAATTCTGAATAAAACCCTTTCAGAAAAAAAGTGCTGAATTACTTACTGAACGCCACTCGTTTCTCGCGGTGGGAAATGGATATAATGTTTTGGCTCATCATTGTATTTCGTTGTAAATTCTGATTCTCTGTCAGCAGAAGTCGAGCAAGGGACAGGGAAGAGAGATGGTGAGATTACATGATGCCCCGCCATTCGTGTTTCTGTGTATAACAGTTGAGTGATAAAGGCAATTGGCACGTATTAGAAAATAAAGGGACCAAACTCCCCATCCGGCCATTCAGATTAAGTTTTTCTATAGGTCCCCTGCACCATCTATAGCGAATGGCAGGATGCTTTCATTCTTAAGATCGCTGTTCATTTTTTGTTAATCGTTGTCCAATCAAGGTGTGTAGTAAAGCTCCATCACTAGCCTGCCGTCGACTAGTCGTTAAAACTTTATTTTCTTCCTCCTTTTCCTGGGATGAAATCGCAGTTCGTTCCAGTAAATAAAGCATATGTAAAAGGACTCCAGATTTAACATTCAAGCTCTACTGATCACTGTTTACACGTACACGAAAGTAATGCGTTACCTCCTAATATAATGTCAGACCTCCTTTTTCCCGACGCAGTGCAGCAACTCGAGAGGCATGGACTTAAAGAATGGTTGAAGCCTCTGCAGCCATAATGAAAGTGCTGCCTCTGTAGCCGCCCATAACTGCCAAATTGTTGGCGGTGCAGGATTTTCTGCACAAACTGACCTCTCGTTTATGTCCCATGAATATTCGATGGAATTCATATTTGGGGATGTGAGCTGGCAAATCATTCGCTCGAACTCTCCAGAATGTTATTCGACCCAACCGCGAACAATTGTGGGCCGGTGATATGCCGCACTGTCATCCATAAAAATTCCATCTTTGAATGGCTGCACATGGTCTCCAAATAGCCGAATGTAACCATTTCCAGTCGATGACTGGTTCAATTTTACCAGAGGATTCAGTCCATTCCATGTAAGCACAGCCCACATCACTGAGGGTTTCCCACCAGCTTGCACAGTGCCTTGTTGACAACTTGGGTCCATGACTTCGTGGATTCTGTGCCACACTCGAACCCTACCATCAGCTCTTACCAACAGTAATGGGCACTCATCTGACCAGTCTACGGTTTTCTAAACGTCTAGAGTGCAACCGATATGGCCACGAGCCCAGGAGAGACCTCTGCAGGCGATATCTCGGTCTTAGCAGAGGCAGTCACGTCGGTCGTCTGCTGCCACAGCCTATTACCGCCAAATTCCCCCACACTGTCCTAACGGATATATCCGTCGTACATCCCACATTGATTTTTGCGGTTACTTCATGCAGTGTTGCTTGCCTGCTTAGCACCGACAACTCAAGGCAAACGCCATTGCTCTCGATCGTTAATTGAAGGCCGTCAGCCACTATATTTTTCATGGTGAGTGGTAATGCCTGAAATACGGTATTCTCGGAAAACTCTTGCCCTCTGGGTCTCGGAATACTGAATTCCCTAACTATTTCCAAGATGGAATGGCCCACACGTCTAGCTCCAACTACCATTCCGCGCTGAAAATCTGGTAATCCCTGTCATGCGGCCATAATCACGTCGGAAACCTTTTCACATTAACTGTCTGAGAACCAATGACAGATCTATCAATGCAGTGCCCTTTTGTAGTTTGTGTACGCCATAGTACCGCCAACTGTATATGTGCCTGTCGCTATCCGTTGACTTAAGTCACCTCAGGGTATGCAGCCAACAATCTGGGAACAGAAGTAGCTTGCTGTGGAAATAATTTTTTTAGCACTTGATTGTACACCCACTTGTTTGTACATCGCTGGCGTCTGTTCAACATTGGTGACAGTGTAACACGTAAGAAAGTGCACTAAGAAGTAATTCCCGCAAAAGAAGCGGAATGAAACACCTGGAATTTCTGGAGGATAGTATTGCGTTAATAAACTGCACACTGATTGTGACGTTCACAGAACATATTAAACGATTTCACGTTGCCTTACAGGTATGTCTGCTACAGTTTCTTGGAGGACTGTATTCGTACGGAAACAAGGAAATAAATATTAGGTCAACAACTCTGATTCCGCCGTTTTCCAATAGATGACAGTAGCGGCAAGTGGGACTCAGGTGGTTGGTCATAGGTGTAATACAATAAGCTTAGGCATGTATAAACAAAATTCCATAAAAATATTAGTCGATTTGTGCTTGCATCATAAAGCTGTTCTCGATTAAGTACGTCAACTACCGTACCAATTTCTTGCCATTTATGGGAAGTTTTAATTTTATGCTTTAACATGAAGAAATCTGCGGCTGTGGCTCTCAAAATGCTGGGTAAGACCAATGGTGAGGGAACTATTAGTGGAAGAACGTGCAGAGAATGTTTTCAACACTTGAAGAACGGTGATTTTGATGTCGAAGACCGGCATGGCGGGAGAAGACAACGTTTTCGTAGCTACTGAAACAGACGAAGATCGTACAGGACATCAGTCCGCAGCACGTGGTCGTGCGGTAGCGTTCTCGCTTCCCATTCCCGGGTTCCCGGGTTCGATTCCCGGCGGGGTTAGGGATTTTCTCTGCCTCGTGATGACTGGGTGTTGTGTGATGTCCCTAGGTTAGTTAGGTTCAAGTAGTTCTAAGTTCTAGGTGACTGATGACCATAGATGTTAAGTCCCTTAGTGCTCAGAGCCATTTGAACCATTTTTTACAGGACATCATTATCGAAAGCGATTGATGTGTTCGAGCCCAGCACTGAAACTCAAACGGCCACTATACAGCGATAGATACGTAAAGGTAATTTTTCAGCATGTCTGTGCTCGACCCCATGTCGCAAAACCAGTCAAAATATACATGGAAATGTTGAAATGAGAAGTCCTATCCCTCCCGCCGTATTCTCTGACCACCACCTTTTTCGATCAGCAGCATACAGTCTGGCTGACCAGCACTTCCGATCATATGAACAAGTGTAAAATTGAATGGATTCATGGATCCCCACAAAAGACGCCCAGTTCTTCCGCCATGGGATTCGTATGTCATCCGAATGATGGGAGAATGTAGTGGCCAGCGATGGGCAATACTATGAATCATAATATTTTTGTTAGTTTTTCACAATAAAGCGCCGAACTTCGAGTAAAAACAGCTGAAGCAAATTTGTAGACCTACTACATTTCATTCCCTCGCTCTTTTGATGCGTCAGAAGCCTGTGGAACTTTAGGGAGGATGACATATCTGAGGACAAAACAGCCCCTTTCTCGTCCTCTAGCACCATAAACAAAGTCAGTGCAGCAAACTTCGTCATGCATTTAAGTCTCTTTTTCCTTTAGATAATTATTTTGAGGTATTTTGTTAGTACTCGAGATAAGAACTGCTTAACTCCAGGTAGACCGTTTGTGATTTGGCACAATTTTTATATCGCGTCAGATGCCATTTAAAAATAAATAAAGACGCTATTTCTCCGACCAATCTGTCTCCTCTGAATAGTGCGTTTAACTTCTTCATTCTCAATTACTCAATTACTTACGAACAGAATCATTATGTGATCACGGAAGGTACAATGAAAGGGAAATATATTTGTAATGACAAAAAATCTCTCCTTCATTCATTACATTCCAAATTTTCCAGTGGTAAATAATTACTCGTATCCGATGTTACAATGAATTCTCTATCTCATAACCTTCTACCAACAATGTACCTTTACACTGTTGTCAATTCTACTTTACACTGCAAGATTTCACAGTATCGTGACGTCGTGTAAAATAATTATCAAGCAAATTTCCGCCGTTACAAAACTGAGTGATCATTATTTCTGTTCCCCGCTGCAACTAAAAGGTTTCTAACAGTGTGAATGCCTCTTTTATTTCACGCAAAACAAAGCACTGCACGCTTGAAGACGGTGGATTGCGAATGTGTGATATTGTGCCGCGCGTGGATAAATATATTCATAATTTGCACCAGGAGTGAAGATGCGCGCGGCGCCTCAAATTGTCTACGTATCTCACAAGCAATTTGGCACGCGTCGTAAGAACATTCCACAGGTACAATTTATATTCCCCGAAACTCAGGCGACGAGTAAGACCGTCTTATCTGACGACGTTCATTACTGCAAAAACAGCTGCAGCTTCCTTTGAGGTGAAAAATGGTCTAAAGGGATAAGTTTATGCTAATGCGTCTGTGCGTAACACTTATTATTATCCTCAAGTAAAGAGGGAAAGCGCCAGAAGGGTTTACTTACACATCGCGCAACTGGTATGGAAACCTGTTGCAAGCAGAGCTAGAGAAAATTTGCCGTTATTTTATATCTTTACACTCCAGTCTTTCGTCCTCTCGAGGAAGGTCAGTAAACGAAAAACCGAATTAATCCGTAATGAAACCCAACAGTTGTTCTTTTATCGACTCTGTTTGTTTGTTTGATAGTGATAGTGGCGGATTATACTTATCAAATTGTTCAAAACTTTTTATGTCTTCATTTCCCGCATTCTGTCTTTAATGCCTGCACAGGAATCGAGGTGAACTGCTAGAGGTGCGTAATTTGATACTGTGCAGCATGTGTTCCCTTTATTACATCATGAGAAGCAACTAAGTTTCTAAAAAATGGACGTCATGTCTTGTTGCGAGATGTCACAGTATTTCGCGCTACTCTGCAATTGCAAATTTTTTGAAATAACATATTTATAGTTAAGTTCATATTTATAGTACATATTTATAGTAAGTACATGGGCCTTACATTTATACCATTTTTATTAATACGATATTGCAGTGCCTCTGTTATTCTGATTAAGACGTGAAGTTCCAAAGGAACAGGCACTGTTGCGATTACAGTCGGTATAAAATACATTAAATGAATTCGCAATTGCTATTAAGGACAGCAATCATCTGTAGAATGGAATGATAAGCGGCAAATCCGTCTTAGAGTCTCGGTCCGGCACAAATTTTCATTGCCGTCATTCCATTCTACAGATGATGGTTGTCCTTAATCGCAATTGCGAATTCATTTAATGTACTGTTATTAACTTGAGTTTACCCTCCAGTTTCATTTCTATTTCGAATCGGCATCAGCTGAAACTGTAGGACATCATAGCACTGTAGACATGTAACAGCTGATCATTAAATTCGTTGCAGCCACCAGCTGATGAAGAAAATATTTGGAACCGCTAACAATAAAAATAATAAAATCTTTTAAAAACGCATCAGTAATTTAGTGGCCGGTAGCAATTATGAATTTTACTATACAGCCAAAGAACCCACAAAACAACGCCTACTGATAAGTGTACCTTTAAAATCATAATTACAAAGCAGGAACTAGTCAACAAGTCATCAATCATCTATTCCGTGCAACTGAAACTGTAGTAACAATCTTTCCTTGCATTGTTAGAATTATCTAGATTTAAAACTTCGTTCATTACGTGCAGGTTGACAAATTCGCACAGAACCTTGGATAACAATGTTCACCAAACTCTTCCCTACGCTTAATTATTACAAATGCGACCGTGTCATGTTCTGCTTAAGCGCTTCCCACCTCTGTGGCACGGTAGCAATTCATCGGAGTGGCAGTTCGCAAGACTGAACACGAGGAAGGAATTGAATGAACGATGCTCTCCCCGTATTCGGGCGTCTATTGTATGCAAAGCCTTTCTCAGACAATTCTCTTTCGAAGCTAATATGTTTTCGTTCTACGAAGGCACTTTGTCAGTTGTGACGGTCCACGCCTCTGCAGTAACAGATGCGGCAAGTTAAAACCGTGTCGTAGTAATTTTTACGCATTATTTGGCTTCCTCGTCGTATTGTAATCGCTGCTGAAGCGGCAGCAAGAACCTGAAGAAGACAAGACACCCAACCTTGAAGTGTCCGCGCATTGTTTTCTGGCTGAAATTACGACGCCATTTGCTGTACAGTTGTGGAATGTGTACAGTGTTGGAGTATGATGACTTTTTTTCGGGACTGAACAACTCCCCTGGCAGAACCAATACGAACTTCGCAAACTCTGATTTGTTAGAAAACAACTTTCTCTTTCCATTCACGAGACTCATAAAGTTGTTGCTAGTGGGCGACACTGATAAAATGTTTCGTGAATTCCGTTAGGCTTTCCGCTCATTTCCTTCCTGCTAACTAGCGAACAATAAATAAATAAATAATGCCCTGGGGGGGGGGGGGTCTGTTCCCCAACCGGGCTCCTCCCACAGATGACGGATAGGGAGGGGAAGGCTCAGCAGATATTCAGGGTAGGCAAGAAATAAAATACCGCCCGTGGACAAACACAGAAATCAAAATCCCCAGAATGGGCGGCCTTTGATCAGCGTCTGCTCTCCAGGCTGGTGGCGGTAGAGAAAAACCTCGAGGGCTAACAAATATGGCAATAAACCAGTAGCTCTAACAATAAGGGCCACCTCAAACATAATATGATCAATCATGAAACAGTGAGATGTGAAAAGAATTACCGTATGTGGACAATCCGCAGCACCAAAGTGCGCAAGAAGACAATCGGATTCTAGGGAGTCTGCAGTATTACACAGAGATGAGATAGAGCGTCTTAGAACCTCAAGCAAGATGAAGTATAGAAAACCAGGTTATAAAGTTACTCTTATAAAAAAGAGTAAAATAAATCGGCAATGATAAAAGATGTTAAATAAAATTTAAACTAAATTACCTAGTTGGCTTCAACGACGTGTCATATTTAACCGAACATGCCCGGGTCAGCCTAAATAATACTCCTAAATTACAATCCGTGCTCGTATCCAATAAAAATTACAATCTGGGCTTGCACCCAATAAACAGGAATATTTTATCGTGCACAGTCAGAGACCACTGCCAATGTATGTGGCTTAATTTCAAATTCCACCAAATAAAATCTGAACCAGAACGCCCACACCGCTTTAGCTAATACAAAAAGTGACCTTGCCCCTATGCTGAGTACATTACAGGAACAACTCGTAACATCCATAAATTATCACTAGATCATAAAAGCAACAGAAAGAAATTAGCGTGAAGTAAAGGCAAATTTATCGATATAACTACCCATAAACGCCTCTAGACAACACTGTGGCTAACTGAAAACCAGAAGATACAATATAAGAACCCCACGGCTTAGAAGATAAATCCAAATAGCTTTACGTACAATTTACGGCTCAACTGAAGAACGGGATACAACCCGTCGGCTTTGACCAATGACGTCATAGGTTACTCACAGGTATTAATGTGTTTACTTTCGAGCCATAGATAATAAATCGGTTGTCTGCTGTGGATAAGCGCCATCACTGTAAACTGAAAAAAATGAATGTGGTTTTAAGAGAAAGCGCTAGACATTGCGTAAGATCTTTTTCGTTTGCATTGATTGTCTGCTCGTCGTACTCACGATTTAGTCGTATAGGGATGTTGCAAGGATCGACTATGGCGCTCAATTAGACGAGGAACACGGTTTGAGACATCTAAGCTGATCTTGAGGGATATAATAAAAATTACATACTGTTAGTGTTTGAGGTATCCTGTGTGGTTGTGCGAGCATGAATGTCGTGTGAGTGAGCGTACCGTTTTAGACTGGTATTCGTTTAGTAGGGAAGTTTGTGGGGAATGTATAAAGTACATGATGGGGCCTTCTTGGAGAGGGGTGGGGGGTGGGGGGGTGGTGTTATAGACGAAATCGATGAGTCTCCATTTTGGTAAAAGCAAGTACAACAGGGGGGAACCTGTGGTAAGATTATGGATTTGGAGGGCTGTAATTTCAGGTCAAGAATGTGACGATGTAGTTTTTAAAGTAATTCCTAATCAAAAAAGAAAGTTTTGGTGAAATTAATTGAAGATCGTGTAGCAGAGGGTTCTGTAGTTATTTCCAATGGTTTTTCTTCGTATAGGGATTTGGGGAAATGGGGGGTTTCAGCATCTTATTGTCAGTCATAATATTGAATTCAGATCTTCATCGACTGGGGCTTGTACCAATAGTATGTCAGCCATGACATCTGCAGTAGGGAGGGGGAAACGACGGCTTTCGACACTACAGAGTCATTTAGATTAATATTTATGGAGGCGTAGTGTACCCGATACCCCACAGTGCTCAGAGCCATTTTTTGTACCCAATACATATTGCCCGTTTAAGTGTTTCCTTAAAAGTATTGGGCAAATGTGTAGTCCAAAATTTGTTAGTTAATTTCAGATTGGGATGGGGGTAGGGTAACTGATAATTAAGGAGAAGGGTGGTTTTTGTCGAGATGGTTAAAATATTGATTTGGATTTTTTGGGGTTGATACGTCATTCTTCATTTTCTTCTGTGGATTTTTTTTATTTATCTTCATTTCGTTGATGTGAAATTCTGGGTTTATGTATTTGTAGGTATGTGTGTATGTGTCTTTTTTCGTGATGTTATGTTTCTTGTGTATGTGTATATGTTATTTTTGTTGATGTCTTTCAAGGCAAGGTTTGGTTTTTTGTGGAGGAGCTTGTGTATCGTAAGTTTTTTATTTTTATGTTGTGCTGAATTTGCCTATTTTGATGTATTTCTTTGTCGTATTACACTGTACTGCGTTAAGTATGGGTTCGTCAGCTGCAGTACGAAATATAAATTTTGCAGCTGTTGCTCTTTTTCCCTTTCCCAGTATTAGTATCACTACGATTTTTTTCGAGTCTATATTAGCACTACTGAAGGCGAAAAGACCGACATACGTAACATTCGTATCCCGAATTCAGCTGACGTAGACAGGTCAACTGAAGTACGGGATACTGGTGCTAGCTAGACAAAAAAAAGCGACATATACAATACTGATGTGATTTACCTATATAGGTCAACTAAAGAACAGGATAAAAATGTTATGTATGCCGCTATTTTTCGCCTTCACTAGCATTAGTATCTTTCAGTCGACCTATATAGGTCAATTGAAGTACAGGATGTACAAGTTATACAGGTCGTTACTTCCCATTTGCTAGTAGTAGAATCAAATGTTCAAATGTTTGTGAATTTCTAAGGGACCATACTGCTTAGGTCATCGGTCTCTAGACTTACACACTACTTAAACTAACTTATGCTAAGAACAGCACACACACCCATGCCCGAGGACTCGAACCTTAAGCGAGAGGGATGGCGCAGTAGTAGAAACCTATTGTTCACTTGATCTACATAGCTCAACTGAAGAATGGGATACAAATTTTACTGCTGTTGACTTTCTTGTCGTTTCTAGCAAGACTATGATAACTTTCAGTCGCTACTATTAATATCGAAGGCAAAAAGATTGTATACCATACTTCAGGTGACCTATGTAGGTCAAATACAAAATTTGTGTGTCGTCCTCTTCCACCTTCGATTAATTTAAATGAGGTACAGGTTGCCATTGTTACATACATCGATTTCTTCGTTTTCATTAGCAGTAGTATCCTATTCTTCAGTAGTATTCTTCTGAAGTATGGGACACAAATATTATGTTTGTAGATCTTTTGGCCTTCGCTAGTAATAGTATCTACGTAAGAGCAGAATGATAGTAGTAGCGAAGGCGAAAGGAACAACACCTGTAAAATTTGTATCCCGCTGACCTATTTAGATCGACTGAAGTTAGAGATACAACTCATATGTATGTCAACTGAGGTATTCTATGCTACCACTGGTTCTATACTTTTTTTATTTCCTTATTTTTTACAGAAGTACTGGGACTCAAGCAAGCGATATCCTTAACATTATGGTCGAAATATTGCTGGACGTGATATATGTCTACTATCTGTTTCCTCGCCCGCATTCGTTTGTTTATGAACAATCATCTCTGCTGTTAAATCTGCGTAGTGAATCATCTCTGGCAAATTCTGACGTCATTGGTCAAAGCCGACGGGTTGTATCCCGTTCTTCGGTAGTCCCCAATTTACACATTTAGATGCTCAGGAAACGTCCATATAGCTCAGCCAGTCCACGCCGACTGTAATTTCTGTAGATACGACACAGCAGGCACAGCACCCCTTTCACCAGATTCAAGCGTCGTATTTCTCATGCATGTAACTGACAGACTGGAAATGTAGACTTTCGCCCGAAGTCCCACAGAATACCGGCAGTTGCTTGTAGCGCTCACGACCCACATAGTCTCCAGGTAAGGCTGTTCGTCGGCCATCCTCCTACTAACGGTGAGCGACCACTGGGACCAAACTTAATCAGGTCGGCGTTCAGTCGACGCGGCATGCGATGCGCGTCCGCCCCTGGCGGGATGCTAAGCCAGCCTTTGCTTAGCTACAGCCAAATGGGCTACTCTGGGGTTTCCATTACACACTGAAAGCGCGCACGGCTGAATTTCACTTTTTAAAAAGGGAAACAAAACAGTTTGTAATAACTACAGCCGGGTATAAAATCTATGAAAAATTAATAAATCAAAGAATGAAAGCAATGACGGATATCTTGCTGCTTCAGAAACAATGTAGCTATTGGCCAGGCCGGTCATACGTTGATAATGTATACGTAATGAACGAAAGTCCTCAGCTTGTGGTCTTGAGGTAGCGTTCACGCTTACCGCGCACGGGGTCCCGGGTTTGATTCCAGAGGGGTCAGGGATTTTTCCTGCCTCGAGATGACTGGGTATTGTGCTGTCGTCTTCATCATCATCATTCATCCCAATTACGAGCCGGCCGATGTGGCCAGCGGTTCTAGGCACTTCAGTCTGGAACCGCGCGACCGCAACGGTCGCAGGTTCGAATCCTGCCTCGGGCATGGATTTGTATGATGTCCTTAGCTTAGTTAGGTTTACGTAGTTCTAAGTCTAGGGGACTGATGACTTCCGATGTTAAATCCCATAGTGCTCAGAGCCATCTGAACCATTAGAACCATCCCTATTACGGTCGGAGGAAGGCAATGGCAAACCACCTCCGCTAGCACCTTGCCTAGTACGCCGGTGCGCGTCTCCCGCATCGTCCCCCACGCAGTATGGGACCTCATCACCATTAATGAAAAAAAATTATTCAGAAACATAGAGAATTCAACACTGAAACTCATTTACCGTTTATGGTCTATCGAGAAGCCTTAGGCCGGCCGCTGTGGCCGAGCGGTTCTAGGCGCTTCAGCCCGGAACCGCGCTGCTGCTACGGTCGTAGGTTCGAATCCTGCCTTGGGCATGGATGTGTGTGCTGTCCTTAGGTTAGTTAGGTTTAAGTAGTTCTGAGTGTAGGGGACTGATGACAGATGTTAAGTCCCCTAGTGCTTAGAGCTATTTGAACATTTTTTTAGAAGCTGTAGACAGTGAGAGAAGAAGGGATCTGCGGTGCATTCTGAATAACAGAGGCCACTCCAGGCAATTATTTAATGTTCTTAAAAGTCTGTATTATCGTACAAAGACAGTAACAGAGACCAATGAAAAACTGAGCATACAAATAAATGTCAACAAGGCCTAGGGCAGGTCTCCAGTCTGTTGTCGACACTATTTAATATTTATACTGACGGAGAGAATGAGCAGTACTGTTTTAAAATAGGACTTGAGAAAAGCCTAAGCGAGCCGGTCCGAAGTCGTTTGATGAAAGTCTTGCTATGTGCCCACGATGTATCGCTCGCGTAGCGAGCGTACGGTCTCGAAGCTGAAAAGAGGAAAAGCGCGAACCCGTGGAGACAGTGGTGGACGGGTAAGGGAATGTAATGGTTTAGCACCGAGCAGATTGCAGTACTTCGTCGGAGCTGAGTTTATGGCAGGCTCGAAGTGGAAGCTGAACAATGTCGTGGCGTGTTAAGAAGCTGTTGTGTACGAGAAACGGCGCTCGGAGTGGAGGAAGTTCCTCGTTATAGCGAGTCCAGTTGGACGTTGTAACCGCACAGGGCGGGAGCACTTGGTGGCCCACTGTAAGTGGAATACGATCAACGTTCAGCGCCTTTAATTGGTGTGACACTGGGAGGCGCTGCGCGTTGATGGAAAGTTACTCGTATTCTATGTGCCTGAGCAGATTTCAGCTTTGCTTTGGCGTGATATGGCAGAGCATCTGGAACTTTGTGAAACTTTATCATGGCCCATGCTTTAACTGCTTAGTGAGTTTTATAGCCTTACGTTAATTTGGTGTGTCAATACACTGGTTGCTTTTCAAATGGCTCAATGGTCCAAATGGCTCTGAGCACTATGCGACTTAACTTCCAAGGTCATCAGTCCCCTAGAACTTAGAACTACTTTAACCTAACTAACCTAAGGACATCACACACATCCATGCCCGAGGCAGGATTCGAACCTGCGACCGTAGCGGTCGCTCGGCTCCAGACTGTAGCGCCTAGAACCGCACGGCCACTCCGGCCGGTGGTTGCTTTTCAAAAAATATCTTTTATTTTCATATGTGCGTAAAGTTTTCAAAAAGCTTTTGCGTCATTTCCATCTTACTGAGTTATCTTAAGCGAACGGAGTTATAGAAAATACGTTCTTGCTTAATAACCGTAAATTTGCAATCATTCGCGCTTTAGTTTATCACAGCAAACGTTCACCAATTGTTTCCTATTGGACGGTTTTTGCTAGTGTGTGTGTGCTGGCTTTTAAAGTAAAGTAACTGCTAAGTAATTGTGCAGCGCCGTTAACTGACTGCCGGCCGGGGTGGCCGAGCGGTTCTAGGCGCTATAGTCTGTAACCGCGCGCCCGCTACGGTCGCAGGTTCGAATCCTGCCTCGGTCATGGATGTGTGTGATGTCCTTAGGTTAGTTAGCTTTTAGTAGTTCTAAGTTCTAGGGGACTGATGTCCTCAGATGTTAAGTCCAATAGTGCTCAGAGTCATTTGAATCTTTTTTGTTAACTGGCGCCGTGTATATTTGATTTAAAATTGAATTTCTGAAGTTTTCTTATTTATGAAAATATTTTATTAGCTGTAGTTAATGCCATTTTGTTGTACATTCCCGAGCTGGAGGAGGATTGTGGGCTTGTAAAGTCATTATGATTGTGCTATTTGTACATTCGTTTCTTGTTTTAGAAGTTTCCTGTACCACCTGTAACCAGAGTGTTCATTGGACTACAGGTGGCCGCTGTCGGTACAATGTTTGGCCTGGAGCTGTGTTGTGGCCGTTTCTAACAACCTTTGTAATTGACAATGTTTACTGGTCACAGCTATTTATCTGATGTAAAATATTGTAATAAAGTGTTGTGAATTTAAAACTGGTGCCTCTGGGATATGTTTGTATGCACTCCCGCGTTTGAACGTAATTTTATTCTTTCTCTCGCGTTCGTGACTGTTCTTGAATTGTATTTAATTTGTTTGAAATTTAATCCTAAGTTAAAATAGATTTTTGCACCAAGATCTGAATTTCATCTTCCGTTTCCCAAAGATTATTTTGTCGTCTGCAAATAAAAGAGTGCCTATGAACTGATCCTCTCTAAAGCACTCTCTTATTTGCTGACGACCAAATAATCTTTCGGAAACAGAAGATGAACTTCAGGTCTTGGTACAGAGACTTGCCAAAATTTCCAATAACCATAATCTGAAGATCTCCACAAGCAAGACCAAAGGGATATGTCTTTCAGGGGGAAATATTGTATAAGAATTCAGATCGGCACTGATGGGAAAATAATAGAGCAAATAAGTCATTTTAAGTATCTAGGCTGTGATATATGATACAAACAGTGAAGTTATGGAAAAGTTGTGTAAATACGGAATAATGTGTGGAACAATAAGAATATCAAAGAATAAACTTCAATGAAGTTTTATAGAACGACGGCAGCCCCTAGTTTGATATGTCTTAGCGAAGCATGGACAACGGGAAAAAACAAGCAATGTAAAATATAAGCAGTAGACCAGTAGAGGGATTTTCCATACAGAGCAGAATGTGGAATGAATATATTCGTCAGGAACTAAATATTTTGCCCTGTATCATGACATAACTGGCTACATGAAAAAAGTAGGAAAATAATATAGATAGTGTGGAGGAAAATCAACTACTCGGACTGGCAAGATCCCATGTACCCTGGGATAGAAGGATATCAGCCGACTGAGGTAAAATGGGAGGTCGGGACTAGTCAAAGGTACAACCCTTGAAGGGAAGAAGAAGAAGACGTAATTATTGAAATAATATTTAATTTGATTTTAACTCATAAAAACCAATCGGGCCGTTCACTGCTCCATACTTTCCTCCAGCAATAAGAATCATTTTGTATATGCATCACTGGGTTTTTAGTGTTCACGCGATCATGCGTTCTGGATGCACTGGTTGATCTCAAGCAATGCAGGTGTGTGGAAGAAGACCAGTTCTATACGAAAACACATTTGTGCATTCTCAGTCTCTAGATTTTCATCTGCAGGAACAACTGAGAAATGTTAATTCAGTGGGTATTGCAATGCAAGAAATGTTTCTCAGTAACTCACAGAAACTGGCGAGAGCTTTCGACAGTAATTGTGTAATTCGAAAGGGCACAACTTTTCTTGATTAGATGATTCATGTATGTTTAGAAGAAAAGTGTGGTCGTGTATAACGATTCCCATGAGCTGATGACAGTAACTATTAGCAGTTGGGAACTACACCGCATTGCAGCGTTATTTTACTGTTTTCGTAAAAGTAGTTCGAAAAGAAGCATTATCGGACATTCATGTTTCTAATAATTTTCCTTTCCTTGATGTGAGACAGCAGTTTCTCCAATAATTTCTGCTACGAATAAGTCTGCATCTATATTCTCCAAACCAATTTGATACGCATAGCCAGCCGTGGTGGCCGAGCGGCTCTAGGCGCTACAGTCTGGAACAGCGCGATCGCTACGGTCGCAGGTTCGAATCCTGCTTCGGGCATGGATGTGTGTGATGTCCATAGGTTAGTTAGGTTTAAGTAGTTCTAAGTTATAGGGGACCGATGATCAAAGCTGTTAAGTCCCATAGTGCTCAGAGCCATTTGAACCATTTTTTTGATATGCATAGCAGAGAATACTTCCCAGCGCACTACATACTAGGGTTTCTTGACACTCTAATCGCATATGGAGCATGTTGCCGTATCATACTGCGTTGTTCTAGTGGATATTTATTGTTTGATGTACTTACAACGAGTATGAGTAATAATCGTTGTAAATCGGTGGTCTACTGAATTAGCTAAATAGCCTTGTGTCCGATTAGGCCAAATCTCGGGCAAGTCCCACAGGTTTATGTGGTGTCACCGCCAGACACCACACTTGCTAGGTGGTAGCTTAAATCGGCCGCGGTCCATTTAGTACATGTCGGACCCGCGTGTCGCCACTGTGTAATCGCAGACCTAGCGCCACCACCAAGGCAGGTCTCGTGATACGAGAGAGCACTCGCCCCAGTTGTACGAGAACCTAGCTACCGACCAGATGTACGAAGCCTTTCTCTCTCATTAGCCGAGAGACAGAATAGCCATCAGCTAAGTTAATGGCTACGAACTAGCAAGGCGCCATTAGCCATACAGTGATTGTACTTAAAGTCTCCTGTGTATCGTCAAGATCGATGTACCACAATGATATTAAAGATAAGTATTAATCCTGCTCCGTACTTTTCTTCCTAACATTAATTACGTATCCTGTTCCAGTACATCACGCCCGTCTGCGTTAGTCTAGCGTGCATTTTCAGCCATCTCAACTTCACGGTGTCGGCCCAGCTACCGACACAACAGTTTAAATGTGAAATAACGTACCGACGTAACTATTAGGACTACAACTTTGCTTCCGCCGTTTTTCAACAGATGGCAGTAGTTCGAAGTGGTGATGAAGGTGGTAGGTCATAAGTTCAAATGATTCAAATGGCTCTGAGCACTATGGGACTTAACTTCTGAGGTCATCAGTCCCTTAGAACTTAGAAATACTTAAACCTAACTAACCTAAGGACATCACACACATACATGCCCGATGCAGGATTCGAAAATGGTTCAAATGGCCCTGAGCACTATGGGACTTAACTTCTGAGGTCATCAGTCCCCTAGAACTTAGAACTACTTAAACCTAACTAACCTAAGGACATCACACACACATCAAAGCCCGAGGCAGGATTCGAACCTGCGACCGTAGCGGTCGCGCAGTTCTAGACTGTAGCTCCTAGAACCGCTCGGCCACCACGGCCGGCGCAGGATTCGAACCTGCGACCGTAGCGGTCGTTTGGTTCCATACTGTAGCGCCTAGAACCGCTCAGTCACACCGGCCGGCCAGGTCGTAAGTGTCATACAGTAAATTTAGTTATTTGTAAACATAACTTCTTCAAAATATTACTCGATTTGTGATTGTATAATCAAGTTCTTCTCTACAGTATTTGTCAGCTTACGACCCCAATCTTCGTCATTTGCAAGATGTTTTAATTTTCTGATTTAACATGAAGAAATAGGCTGCCGAAGCTCATAATATGTTTAAGACCTATGTGGAGCACCTATTAGTGGAAGAACGTGCAGATAGTAGCTTCAACGCTTCAGGAAGGGTTATTGTGACTTCGAAAGCGGGCTTGGCGGTGGAAGAGAGCAGATTTTCGAAGCCACTGAAACCGACAGAAACAATCTCAGGAGATCGCTATCCAAAGCAATCAATGTGTTTGAGCCGAACACTGAAAGACAAACGGCCAAGGTGCAGTGATAGACAATAACAGGTGGGTTTGCAGCATGACTAATGCTCGACCCCCTGTTGTAAAACACGTCAATTTATACTTGGAAACACTGAAGTGGGAAGCCATACTCCACCGCCGTGTTCTCTAGACATTTTTGCCTCTGACTCAATGGTACACGGCCTGGCTGACCATCACCTCCGGTCATTTGAACAAGTCCAACAGTGGGTCGGTTCATGGATCTCCTCAAACATGCCCAGTTGTTCCGCTGCGGGATTCGTACGCTGCACGAAATGTGGGAACAAGAAATGACCAGCGATGGCCAGTACTCTGTATCGTAATTAAGTTTTTGGCAATTTAACCTCGAACTTCGAGAAAAAACGGCGTGAGCAAAGCTGTACACATAGTACATGTTTCAGGAGTGAAGCTATGATGTTTGTTGCTTATTTTTTCATTAGGAGCTAATTTTTCGTTGACGATCAGGTACTCAGGCAAGTAATAATGTAATATTTTTATTAATGGTGCTCGGGAGCACTTTTTAATATCAAACAAAAGTGCTAATGCATGTGAAAGTTCACAGTGAAACTGTTTAGCAGTAACAGCCGGGAAATGTAAGCGTGGGCACGAAATCTCAACATTGAAATTTCTTTCACTACCATTTCCTTGTAAACGTAATGCAGCCACGTAAAAATTTCAGTTTGACTTAGCTACACTGTATTGTTCTTTTTCACTTGCCAACATAGCACAGGACGCTATTGTGATTCCTTTTACTACAAAGATAAACGCAACAATTAAGTGTTCTACAGAGAATTCACATTTACTGCTGTGCGGAAGAGAAGTTACAGGTACACTGTAGTCGTAATGCTAGTCTCGGGGTTAGGGAGAGGTGAAATACTGATTTACGGCTCAACAGTATCCTGACGCAGTAAATAAGCTACCAGCTGCGCTTCGACGGCTCGCTTAAGCTTTTGCCTCTTAAACAGCGTCCACTTCAATTTGAAAACGCAATGGCGAGATTTAAGACCTATCTGATACGGCCAGTTCCTTTGTTAGTAAACACGCGAACTCGTCCGAATCGAATCTGGCGCGGCGTGCCGTTTACGGCTGAGACAGGCGGCGGCGGTGATTGCCTTTAGATTGACGAGGGCATACTCTCCGGCGCGCACGCGCGCAGCTGCCGTCGCAAATCACCTGTCCTGCTCTGCAGGCCTCTGCGAGATTGATGTTAGCAGGCTGAGGCCGCTCTCATTCCGTGCGTCGCCTCTCTCCATTAGCGCAGTCCTCTCCCACCAACTGTGAGACAAGTTTTCGTAGGGGGCCGAATATTGGCCCATATTTCGAATAGAACTAAGGTGCATTTATATACAGGGTGTTACAAAAAGATACGGCCAAACTTTCAGGACACATTCCTCACACACAAATAAAGAAAAGATGTAATGTGCACATGTGTCCGGAAACGCTTAATTTCCATGTTAGAGCTCATTTCGTCAGTATGTACTGTACTTCCTCGATTCACCGCCAGTTGGCCTAATTGAAGGAAGGTAGTGTTGACTTCGGTGCTTGTGTTGACATGCGACGAATTGCTCTACAGTACTAGCATCAGGCACATCAGTACGTAGCATCAACAGGTTAGTGTTCATCACGAACGTGGTTTTGCAGTCAGTGCAATGTTTACAAATGCATAGTTGGCAGATGCCCATTTGATGTATGGATTAGCACAGGGCAATAGCCGTGGCGCGGTACGTTTATATCGAGACAGATTTCCAGAACGAAGGTGTCCCGACAGGAAGACGTTCGAAGCAATTGATCCACGTCTTAGGGAGCACGGAACGTTCCAGCCTATGAGTCGCGACTGGGGAAGACCTAGAACGACGAGGACACCTGCAATGGACGAGGCAATTCTTCGTGCAGTTGACGATAACCCTAATGTCAGCGTCAGAGAAGTTGCTGCTGTACAAGGTAACGTTGACCACGTCACTGTATGGAGAGTGCTACGGGACAACCAGTTGTTTCCGTACCATGTACAGCGTGTGCAGGCACTATCAGCAACTGATTGGCCTCCACGTGTACACTTTTGCGAATGGTTCATCCAACAATGTGTCAATCCTCATTTCAGTGCAAATGTTCTCTTTACGGATGAGGCTTCATTCCAACGTGATCAAATTGTAAATTTTCGCGATCAACATGTGTGGGCTGACGAGAATCCGCACGCAATTGGGCAATCACGTCATCAACACAGATTTTCTGTGAACGTTTGGGCAGGCATTGTTCGTGATGTCTTCATTGGGCCCCATGTTCTTCCACCTACGCTCAATGGAGCACGTTATCTGATTTCATACGGGATACTCTACCTGTGCTGCTAGAACATGTGCCTTTACAAGTACGACACAAAATGTGGTTCATGCACGATGGAGCTCCTGCACACTTCTCAACAACAGATTCGGTGACCGATGGATTGGTAGAGGCGGACCAATCCCATGGCCTCCACGCTCTCCTGACCTCAACCCTCTTGACTTTCATTTATGGGGGCATTTGTAAGCTCTTGTCTACGCAACCCCGGTACCAAATGTAGAGACTCTTCGTGTTCGTATTGTGGACTGCTGTGATACAATACGTCATTCTTCAGGGCTGCATGAGCGCATCAGGGATTCCATGCGACGGAGGGTGGATGCATGTATCCTCGCTAACGGAGGACATTGTGAACATTTCCTGTAACAAAGTGTTTGAAGTCACGCTGGTAAGTTCTGTTGCTGTGTGTTTCCATTCCTTGATTAATGTGATTTGAAGAGAAGTAATAAAATGATCTCTAACATGGAAAGTAAGCGTTTCCGGACACATGTCCACATAACATATTTTCTTTCTTTGTATGTGAGGAATGTTTTCTGAAACTTTGGCCGTACCTTTTGTAACACCCTGTATAACGCTTTTCTCCGGAAATACAGACAGAAAAAACTGCAACCTCAAGAAACACTGTTTAGTAATGAAATTCCGGGACTGCATTAGTTTAGGTAACCTATTTAAATGATAACCACTGCTTGATCATAAAATAACGTACGTGTGGGATGAGATGTTGCAAATGTCAAATGTTGGTGCTTAATAACCGGTGTAGCTACCAGAATGTTGACTGCAAGCATTGTGTTGTACAGGTGCCGGATGTCAGTTTGTCGAATGGGGTTAAAGCTGTGGCACTTGGGCAGTCAGTACGGGAACGGTTTACGTCGTTTGTGGGTGAAGCTGGAGTTGTCATTCGATGATGTCACATATGTGCTCCATTGGAGACACACCTGGTGATCGAACAAGGCAAAGCAACATATCGACGCTCTGTAGATCATTTTGGGTTACAACAGTGGTATTTGGGCGAGCGTTATCGTGTTGGACAACACCCCGTGGAACGTTGTTCGTGACTGGCAGCTCAATAGGTGGAATCATCAGACTAAAGTACAAATTTGCATTCAGGATGCTTGGGATAACGCCGGTAGTTCTAGTGTCATACGAAATCGCATCCCAGATCATAATTCTAGGTGCAGGTCCTGTGTGCCTAGTACATAGACAAGTTGGTTGCAGGCCTCCTCCTAACCAACACACGGCCATCATTGGTAGCGAGGTAGGAACAGCTTTAATCAGAAAACACAACAGACCTTCACACTGCCCTCCAACGAGCTCTCGCTTGACACCACAGAAGTCGCAAATGGCAATGATTTTGGGTTAGTCGAGTGCACACTACAAGGAGCCTAGCTCAGAGCTGTCTTTGAAGTAATCGATTTGTAACAGTTCGTTGTGCTACTGTGGTACCAACTGCTGCTCATAATTCTGCTGCAGATGCAGTACGATGCGCCAGAACCATACTTAAACAAGATGATCTCCCCTCTCTGTAGTTCCAAGTGGACATCCGAAGCTCTGTCCTTTTGCGACTCTTATATTCTCGTGACCGCCCGCTGCCAGCAGTCGTGTACAATGGCTACATTCCTGCTACATCTTTCTGAATATCGAAGAAATAATAGCCAGCTTATCGTAGCCCTATTGAATGACCTCATTCTGACTCATTGAGTTATTGATAATGGTGTCTTTGTGTCCTTAAGGACATTCTTGACTATCAATAATTCACTACGTTCTATCTCTTAAGATAACTGACGCTCACGACCATTACAGCGTGCATTTAATGCCAACCAGATCAGCATCCTCATAGTGGCACTACCAGCACCACTTTTATGCGACTGGGACGAAATTTTAACAATCTTCTTTCAGCTGTTGAAATACGCCTACAAACTTTCGCTTATGATGCACGAATCGTTTTTGGTGTTACGATTTTTTTCCGTCAGTGTGTATAGGAACAATATTACGATAAATCAGTATTTCAGTCGCCTACAGGCACTGAAATGAATCAATGGTGCAGGCTGAAAATTTGTGCCTTCCCGGCATTCGAACCCAGATGCCCTATTTCTCAAGAACAGTTGCTTAACGGCTCGGCAATCAAGATACACTCCCAGTGAACCCAAATTCTTAACCTGTCATGCGCAAGTAGCGTCTCACCCATTAGTCCCACTGCTTGTAGCATTACCTAAGACCCGCGGGATGGTAGTAGCTAGATCTGTCCTCGCTATACCCAAACCAACAGGGGTGATACAGAGGACAAAAACAAACATATTTCGTAAAGCAAACATGAGTCAGAAACCATATTGCGCCGGATGGTGTGGCTGAGCGGTTCTAGGCGCTTCAGTCTGGAACCGCGCGACCGCTACGACCGCAGGTTCGAATCCTGCCTCGGGCATGGATGTATGTAATATCCTTAGGTTAGTTAGGTTTAAGTTGTTCTAAGTTGTAGGTGACTGATGACCTCAGCAGTTAAGTCCCGTAGTGCTTAGAACCATTTGAGCCATTTTTTTGAAACCATATTGCCGGAGTACTGAGCAAGCATAGGTAATACGCTCTCAGTAACAGGGATAGCAACACGGGACTCCTTGCTACATTGATACCGACTCTGTGATTAGGTTAATGGTGCTCATTTTCGACGTTTACTGTACTGTAATTGTGATCATAAAAGTAAAGCAAAGCAGGACATTTAACACCGTTTTATTCTCAATCACACACAATAACCTTCTGCATACTCGTTTGTCCAACAATTCGCGTTTCGGACATTTGGCTGAGTTACACAACGTATTTGTTTTTGTCTCCGCCGCCATCCCTGTTACTTTGGATACTGAATTTTTAACATTCTGCCTGTACAGAGATATGTGGTGTTTGTTCCTTCGGACATGTCTATAAATATATATGAAATGGACAAAAATACTGAAACACCAATGACAGGAATTTCTTGGTGTAGGAAATCCATTGGCATTTGGAACAGCTTCCATTCGTCTCGGAACGGACAAATATGGTTTTCAAGGAAATTGTGTAAAGTTCTTCCTACAGAATAGAGGCAAGTTAAGGCGACCATGACAGATGTGGATAGCGATCACGCCTCATTATCTCCAAAACAGGTCACTGAGGCTCAATAATATTGACATATGGTGACTATGGTGGCCAGAGGAGATGTGATAATTCGTTCTCGTGCTCACAAGGGAACCTATCGCACCCCCTTCAGATTTAGTTATAAGTTGGCACAGTGGATAGGCCTCGAAAAACTGAAGACAAATCATTCGAGAAAACAGGAAGAAGTTGTGTGGAACTATGAAAAAAATAAGCAAAATATACAAACTGAGTAGTCCACGCGAAAGATAGGCAACATATAGGATAAATTAAGCGTAGGAGCGCCGTGGTCCCGTGGTTAGCGTGAGCAGCTGCGAAACGAGAGGTCCTTCGTTCAAGCCTTCCCTCGCGTGAAAAGTTTAATTATTTATTTTCAGACAATTTTAGTGTGGGATTAGACGTGATTACCAATCCTCCAGGTTGTACACCTCTTGTGCAACCGTTAGATGTGTTTGGTTTTCGGCAAGTGAAATACTTTGTGAAAATATTCTATGATTTTGCGAAGCTGCACAGGTACACAGAGCAGTATTGTTTACGTGATCATGTGTCAATTATCAAAGTTCAGGAACTCACACATAATCAACTTCGCTCTCCAACATTCCAGGGCATGTTCAGATTTACTTGGACATCTGCAGGATTTGACAGTGTACACACGGGAAAACTTTGAAAACGTTAAAAACATATGTTTTGACAGAGCACAGGTAAAACTGTGCAACTGTGAAACTGTTGCATTCATTTGTTGCAGTTTATGCGGCAAACTCTTATGTTTTCATCACTTTTTTGGGAGTGATTATCACATCCACAAGAAAATCTAAATCGGACAAGGTAGAAGAATCTTTTTACCCATTCGACAAGTGTACAAGTTAGGCGGGTCGACAACATATTCCTGTTATGTGACGCACATGCCGTCACCAGTGTCGTATAGAATATATCAGAAGTGTTTTCCTGTGGAGGAATCGTTTGACCTATGACCTTGCGATCAAATGTTTTCGGTTCCCATTGGAGAGGCACGTCCTTTTGTCTACTAATCGCACAGTTTTGCGGTGCCGTCGCAAAACACAGACACAAAACTTATTACAGTGAACAGAGACGTCAATGAACGAACGGACAGATCGTAACTTTTCGAAAATAAAGAATGTAAACTTTCCACTCGAGGGAAGACTTCAACCAAGGACCTCTCATTCCGTAGCTGCTCACGCTAATCACGGAACGACGGCGCTCCAGTGCTTACCCTACCCTTGATGTTGCCTGTCTTGCGCATGGACTACTCTGTATATTTTGCTTATTTTTTTCGTTGTTCCACACAACTTCTCCCTGTTTTCTCGATTGATCTGTGTTCAGTTTTTCAAGGCCTATCCACTGTGCCAACTTATAACTCAATCTGAGGGGGGTGCGATGGGGAGGTTCCCTTGTCAGAAACCAGTACTGGACGATGCGAGCTGTGTGAGCAGGGGCCCTGTCGCCTCAGAATACAGCGTCACCGTTGGAGAACAAGCATTGCACCACGGAATGGACCTAATCATTCAAAATGGTCGCATAATCTTCGGCAGTAATGGGACCTTACACAGTAACTATGGGGCACTTGGTTGCCCAAATCATCACCGGATCCCCGCCATGTTTCACTCTTGGTATGTAAACCCGGCCAGAATTTGGAAACCTTGTGGAACAAGACACGTCCGACCATATGAGTTTCTTCCAGTGGTGAATAATCCAGATTTTATGGCTTCGGCCGGGCATTCACTGATGAGTGGTTCTGGAATTCCAGTTCGCCCTGTAGTTTCTGTCTTAAGGAGCTCCCTTTGTGCCGTTTTGCCGGCCGGATGGCCGAGCGGTTCTAGGCGCTACAGTCTGGAACCGCGCGACCGCTACGGTCGCAGGTTCGAATCCTGCTTCGGGCATGGATGTGTGTGATGTCCTTAGGTTAGTTAGGTTTAAGTAGTTCTGAGTTCTAGGGGACTTATGACCTCAGCAGTTGAGTCCCATAGTGCTCAGAGCCATTTGAGCCATTTTGTGCCGTTTTACTGCTGACACGGCTCGCGAGTGCGACCTTCAGCCCTGCAGCGGCTTTTGCAACGGCCGTCCTCTTATTTTTCGTCACAATCCTAACCAATGACCGCCTGTCACGATCACTAAACACACACTCCGTCCGCGTTGTGACGTAGCGGATGATAGTTTTCTGATTTCATTGTATGCAGTAAAAATCTTCGATGCTGTGCCTCTTGAAATACCGAACACTTCGCCTCCCTTCTTTACGGAAGCACCCCGCGTACGTGCACCAACAATCTGCCTACGTTCGAATTCACTTAGCTCCGATCCAATGAATTCACAGCTACACAGAACAGTATTCTGACCACGACTGGCACTTGTTGCCTATTGAAGACATTGTATTAAACAACAAAATATATCTGTCGTGTATTGAAAAAGCGTACACCTTACTAGACGGGATAAACGCCAGAGGAAAGAAAGAAGAAGAAGACTAACTGAAGAGCGACCATTAAACGAATATCTGTTGCTAATGTTTTTAAGTGTAATGAGTTATAATTCTTGCAATGATGTTAGGTCGGTACAAGAAGAAAATGATTAACTGCCAGGTGAATTGATTTTATTTTTTGTCAGTATATGTTGAAATATGACATTTTGTACGAAGTCAATTCCCGTATCTGCGATGTAGCGTTGATCTGCTTGTATTTCGAGATTTCTGCGCAACAGTCTTGCCTGTCTCGGCTTACAATGGCATTTTCAAGTGCATCTGTGTGTGTTGTGAGTAGGGAATCTTATTTACGTCTTACTTATATCAATAAAGTATTTTTTATAAATTACACTTTTATTTAAGTCTAGTTGGAGTTGTCAAAAATATGGCCCCCAGGGACCAACTTCGATCTGTACATTCTGAAATTATATTTCTGTAATCGCGTAGTTTTTGTAATATGAAATTTTTCGTGACAGTTGTTTGGCAGCTAGTCGACAGCTGGGATCCTTACATGCTATGTAAGTAGGCTGTTTAGGTTTTTATGTTGGTAACGCCACGAAGCGCTCTGTATGAAAATCACTGACTGTGGCTGGTTGGCATTGTTGGAATGTTCGCTATTGTAGTGTTGGGCAGTTGGATGTGAACAGCGCGTAGCGTTGTGCAGTTGGAGGTGAGCCGCCAGCAGTGGTGGATGTGGGGAGAGAGATAGCAGAATTTTGAGAGCGGACGATCTGGACGTGTGTCCGTCAGAAAAAGGAAATTTGTAAGACTGGATGTCATGAACTGATATATATATATATATATATATATATATATATATATATATATATATGGTGACTTTTGAACATTATTAAGGTAAATACATTGTTCTCCATCAAAATCTTTCATTTGCTTTCTCCATCAAAATCTTTCATTTGCTAACTATGCCTATCTGTAGTTAGTGGCTTCAGTAGTTAGAATCTTTTATTTAGCTGCCAGTATTGGCGCTCGCTGTATTGCAGTAGTTCGAGTAACGAAGATTTTTGTGAGATAAGTGAGTCATGAAAGGTATAGGTTATTGCTACTCAGGGCCATTCTTTTATAGGGATTATTGAAAGCCAGACTGCGTTGCGCTAAAAATATTGTGTGCCAGTTTAGTGATGATCTGAATAAGCAAAGAGAGAAATTTCTGAGTACGTTCAGTTTTGCTCAGCTGTTTGAAAATCAAATAACGTAGAGGTTTTCCAGCACCGACATTTATAAATTTTTTTCTAAGGGGATGTTTCAGCTGTATGTTTACAGATTTTTCAGCTTTTGTCGCCCACGACTTACTCAATGAACAAACTGACCTGAAACACAAGCCCCACTAAGAAAATTTCATTGAAATTTTGCGACCGATTATCAAGTGATATTACGGCTTTAAGCCATGTCAACGTAATGTAAGCTGCAACAGGAGAAGAATTAGTGGCAGCATCAAAGGAGTCCGAAGACTGATGACTAAGAAAACAAAAACTATGCATCAAACACACCAACCCTGACTCCCAACATTATGTTGACATGGCTTCAAGCCGTAATATCACTTGATAATGGCCTAAGGCAATAGTGTCTAATAAAAACTTATAACAGTCACTGGCGTAAAGATGATGTCCTTCAAAAAGTTTTTTATGACTGTGAATCCCAACAACAAGTGTTAATAAAAGTGTAATTTATAATAATTATGTAATTGATCATAAGTAAGTTATAAATAATATTCACTATTCACAGCACCCACAGTTGCACTTGATGCAAATAAAGTTTATAATGCTCCTACTGGAATCGACCCCTTGTAGAACTGATTTTAGTATAAGACCTATTATCTTCGTTGTTCGAACTAAGAGAAAACTTATATTTAATGTAACTTTAAGTAATGCAGTTTAATTTAAGTAGCTTAGTCCTTTACCCGTTTTAAAGTTAAGCAACAATACAGGTTTGTGAAACAGAAAAAAACTATGTGGTTTTGAGCAGTCCTGCTGACGAACTATGGTAAGTCTTCTTATTCCAGACTTAACCGTGTGTGCCTTAGGTACACGTTCAAAAACTTAAATAAACCAGACGTAAATAAATACTATTAAGAATTAGGAAGTAGAAACGGAGCGTCAGACCAGAAGATATTGCATTCAACTGAAATGATTTGAGAAAATTACGGAATAAAAAGATTTAAATGCCGAGCGGGGATCTAAACCATGTATTTTCGGAATGTGAACCTAGCATTTTAGCCGCAGTGAAATCCCTCTCTCTTTTTCATCTTTGCGCGCCCATCATGCACCTTAATCTGCAGGGAATGAGAGAAAAGCCCTCTTCCTCCAGTAAACTGACAACACTCATATTTCGATATGATGAGAAACGCATACCGATAGCATTAATGAAGTATTCATGAAAGAAATACCTTCGAAAACTGTACCGCGCGCTTGTAGGGTTATACTACTCCAAACGGACTCTAACATTTCGATGTAGTTCTACCTGGAACTGTCGCTCCACAGCTCTATAGAGGTGACAACCTTTATGGTTTCAATAGGCAAGTCGTTATTTCGGTGCGTTAGGTGGAAATGTCACGCAAAGAAATGTCGGCGCTCGATTACACAGGAATATGAACGGCAGACGAATCTCTTGACCTAGCAGACTTCATCATTATTAACAACGCCGCTTCATATCGCAGAATGTGCCTTATTGTCTGCAAAAGGTACTAACATCGATATTATTTGTTTTGCACCAAACATTCATATCCATTCCGTACATCTGAAACAATTTCACGTACATATTCTTAGTTGCATACTGTATCACGTCTCTATATTTGGCTAATTTGCATCACATTAAACTCACAACTTTTGTCTTACCCTCAGTGTTAATCTTTTTCCGTGACTGATCCTGGTTACTACAATAACATCACTGAAACCCTTTGGCATAAATAGGATCCACTTGCTAGCTTGTGCCTGTCGTCATTCATCTTCTTATGCAGTTTGTTGAACATAACGAGTTTAAAAAGTATTCCTTTATATGCAACGAACAAATGAGTCACAGAGGGAAGCTTATTCGTACAGCACATGATTAAAACTTAAGTTAATGTCAGACGAATATTTTTAATCTATGTTCTATGGATGAGTCTGCATATGACTCTTGAATCTGTTTACCCATCCTCCTAAATGCTGGAGAATTTCGTGCAGTAACATACCTTGATGTTCAAGGATGATTACAATAGGCCCAAAACGACGGCAATGTACAAATTGACAGCAAACTTTGATGCTGAATCGGAATAATATTAATAATAACATTTATTTACAAAATTTGTTTTGAGCAGTTTCAGTGCTATGAGAAACGGCCAAAAAACTGAAATCACACAAAAAAGAACACCGCTAGATTAGAATTTTATCTCGAGCTTTATGATTCAAATATTCTACGTTTTTGCAGTAAGCGATTTCCTTCACAAATTCTAAGTGTCTATATTCACATTTTTCTTACACGAGGTTTATAGCTTTTACGCAGTATTTTTAGTACTTTTCTACGTATGCGTCTATGGTCTGATTACGCATTTTTTCACGACGTGAGAATGGGCTGCGTTCTTTCGTTGCGTACGTTTCTTACAGGGTCACACGACGAGGTCAGAGTTGATCCGATGATAAGAACGGTGTTATACAGTCATTCGTGGTAAATAAAGGCTGATAAGGCGAGACTGTAGCACTCTAATTTAAACTATACATGAAAGGTATCGCGAACGAGAAGTATTTCCGTCGGGCGAATATCAGTTATTTTATGGTTGTTTTTGCAAGTTGCGAGATTTACACTAGTAAATTTCGATTGTACGTATGGGTTATTCTGATATCATTAATGAATGCACCATTTTACATTAACGAACACTGCTTTCTAGTTCGACAAATCCTGTGAACGTGTCTTGATTTTAATTTGATGGTGTTAGTTAGTCTTATCCTTACGATCTGTATGGTTTTGCTTTTTGCCCAGAGAGGGCACACCATATTTTAATGAACTATTTTCATTCTTTTATGTTTTAATTATTTTGATACATTATTTTACTATTGCACATTTCGCATTTGTATGGAAGTGTAAACGGATTGCCTTCTATCAATTTCTAATGGTTTGTAATGCAAAAGTACGTTACATACTATCCTATTATTGATCTGGCAATACTTATGGCTCCATACGTGTGAGTTGTTTTTTATGGTTTAACCATTACTTGTAGTTTTACTGTTCAGCACGTTTAAAAAATAAAATTTTTTACGGCTTCACTGTTGTTTGACTATTCACTGATGCGTCGATAAAGGGTACCATACCTCCTTGGCCTCACATTTTCTTCTTGTTCAGCCATGTAAGCATTTCTGCAATTCAGGTTAGACTCTTGTATGCTCTGCAACAACCAATATTGTTTACCACGTGACATTTTCGACCAGTGTCACCTGTTTTTACGTGGTATGTAACTGTGGGTTGGGTTGTGTGAGGGAGGAGTCCAGACAGCGAGGTCATCGGTCTCATCGGATTAGGGTAGGACGGGGAAGGAAGACGGCCGTGCCCTTTCAAAGGAACCATCCCGGCATTTGCCTGGAGCGATTAAGGGAAATCACGGAAAACCTGAATCAGGATGGCCGGACGGGGGGATTGAACCGTCGTCCTCCCGAATGCGAGTCCAGTGTGCTAACCACTGCGCCACCTCGCTCGGTATGTAACTGTGTAACGTTTACGTTTGCAACTCCGATACTTCATTAGCGAGCTAACATTTGTTCCTCATTCTCGTGTTCTCTACTTTTTAGCATTGATGTTGATTGTGTAATAGTTGAAATCTAGATCTGGTGTGATGTAATGACGGATTTCGGGATCGATTCTTGCTCTTTTCTCGTGTCTTTACTTTCTTATGTCCTGATTCCATTATCAACTGCGTATCTCGTGCCTTTGCCCTAACGCAAAACTGATCGGCATCTAACAGATCACCAATTTCCTTTTTCGGTTTGCCTGCATGTTATTCTCGTCCGCAACTTGGATGCATGAGCCGTTAAGAGGATTGTTTGATACTACTCGCACTTGTGTGCCATTGCTCTTTGCGGTGTAGCGTGGACGATAATTTTCCGGAACTCCGATGGTATGTCTCCGGACTTTTACACTATAACAACTAATTTTCTCGCATTAGTTTACGCTGTTAGGGACTAGTATTGTGGGGAGAAGGATAAGAGGCCTGAACCATCCTAATTTAGTTAATCCCGACCAAAGTACCTAAATGATAGGTCGGTCTGCATCATTGTCCAGGTCGTCATTGCCCAGGTCAGAAACAGCACACCATCCCTCATAACTGTGTGTGAGTGTGTGTGTGTGTGTGTGGAGGAAGGGAGGGAGGGAAGTAGTGAGAGACGGGGGGGGGGGGGGTTAGGGGGAAGAAGCTAATCAAGGGAGTGTCCTAAAGACAGTAGATTCTTATTAAGTCTTATTATGCTCCGGTATGAGAGAGAAGAAAAGAGAATCTTTAACAGACTTGATCTTGCTGAGAGGATATAAAAAGTCTTCACGGATTTTATTCAGAGAAACGGCGAAGCCCAATTTAACGATATGTGCAGAGAACGTTGAGTGCTTTAGCATTAAGCTGACTGTCTTGTCGAAACTTGCAGACAGCCGTGCGCGCTTGGCAAAGTTTTTTGCATGAGAAGGAGCAATAAACTGAATCTGCGGCCATGCTGCATCCCTCGCTGAAAGCCAGGATATTTGCTTGTCGTGTTGGCGCTTAATTTATTACTACTCTCGCGCATCAGTCGCGCAGAAAATTAGCGCCTGCGAAACCGTCAGCGTACCTCTGCTTCGACACAACAAACAAAATTACCTTACGCGGTTCAGGCGAAAACAAGTAAAGTGCATCAGTTTTATGGCTGCCTGTGCAATCTATGTCAGAAGTCTTTATTGCCTCAACCGACCTGAAAAGCCGCACGAGAACAGAATCAAATATATCATCATTTTTTCCCCACAGAATTTGGCCCAGGTTAGAGTATAACGAAAGATAACATCTTCCAAACGACTGTAAACTGAGGTCCTATTACGATTCTTGCCCCTCACAAACGCATTCTGCGACTGAAAAGTTTAAGCTGCTCACCGTATCTTAGGTCTTGAGGTTGACGTGTTCCTTACTACTTTGATTTTAGTCGTCGCTTTTCCCAATTTAAAACGGAGTTCATCTCATCAGAGGGCAAATTTATTACCAGGAATTTTCTACTAATTTACTGAATAAATACTGTGTTTATAACGAAACAACGTAGATTACTTGTTTTCTATTCAGTTTAGAACTAGATAAAGGCGCGTATAATTAAAGATTATTACATCACAGAGACTGTATTCCGTTTCTATTAAAGCATAAGCCATACTATTATCATTATTCAATATAAGAAATGAAAGCATGCAATCTGAATACTAAATTAGGTAACAGTTTTTCATATTCTTTGTTTAGACTTTTGCTCTTCATTTTTAACATTGTATGTCCACTTAAATTCTACGTCTTTGTAACACGCCATATTTAAAATATTTTCTGTTTCTGAGTCCCAGTTTCTCCGCGGCCCGTGTTACACATTTACGCAACACACAGCTCCAGAATTATCTTTTGGGAAGACTTTTCCGTAGTCCCATTGCATTGCATTGCAATCAGCTGTATCAGAAGAACTATTTTGTTGAAAAAACTTTCTGTGCCCGTGTCTATCCTCTTTGGTGTTCAGCAAGCAGCTTCTCTCATTTGTAGCCAAGTTCATGTAGATCCTTATATATCATGAAGACTAAGTCGTTATTTTGTATCTTGACTTCTGTATGTCATAATGCTGTGAATCTCCAGTGTACGGCCTCTAGATGTTTACATCATGAAATAATGAGTTACAGAATTTTACATACCCTATCAGTCGAAAAAAGGTTCGAGACTGGATTAATAAAAACAGGGGAAAGTTAGGGTGATGGTTTTAATGTTTTCGATGTTCTGTCCCCGCCTCCCTCCCCCAAACCCGCCCCCTCCCCCCATCCCCACATGAGTACGACGCACACAACGTTCACACGAACACGCGAAAGTGCCAGAAAAATTCTTCTTTGCACTGTTGGCTTGAATGTTGTTTATGTCATCATGTGAGTTTCTGCATTTTGTTGTTTCGTGTTAGGTTTGTATTGGTAAACCAGGTATCATAATCCATGATGAATTTCATAATGTTTTTTTCCAGAAAAAACTGTCTGCGTTTCGCATTTCAATCAAGTCGCGACAGGCGTCCACACATCGGTGTTTTTGTTCAGGAGTCAAGATGTGGGGTACAAACTCTACATCATAGCGTTCTAGAGAATGTCCTGAACACATTTAGAGATTTTGTTTCGTTGCGATTTATCACACATCAACGTTACACTATTTTACGCTGTCTGCTCTCAACTGGCTGTCCGAAAGCACTTCTGTCGTTTGCAGTTATTAGTCAAACTACCACAGTAGTTCAGCGCTGGCGTCACTTACATGCCAGGAATAAATTCAGTGTCATAATTTTTTTAGCGGACGATGTGTAACGATAACACATATCTCTTAAGAATATAAATAACGTATCCACATCTATAGAACGTATTTTAGGATAAGTAGTACATCTGACAAAAAGCCATATCTTCTGCGTATCTAATTCTGGAACTCCACTTAAGCTACCGTCTTTCTCGTCCTCATAGACTCTCATAAAGTATCCCGAATGTAGCTGCTCCAGAACCTTCCGCGTCACTTCTTACGAGATACGAGACATCATCACAGATTATTCAGTTATTATTGTCTAGGAATCTAAAACATATGCGTCAGAAGTAAGTGGGTATACATTTCTTGTACACGATTGGCCACATACCTGCCTCCCATATATAGTGTCTCCAGACATTTGTAACAAACTTCTAAGTAGATGGGCTGCTGGGTGATTCGCAGGGTAAATCAAAGCAAAATGCAATGAAATATGTCGGACATAATGCCGCCAATAACCTGTTAAAGCATGTACAGTGGCATTATTGTAACACAGTCTCGAAGTGTCTATAGGGGCTGCAATGCGTGCCCATGAACACAACGTAGACCGGTGGAACAGCTCGCTGGTACATGGGATACTCGTACAGCTGTAATAGAGATACGCACGTGTCTACCAGACTACGCCACAGTTTTCATGTATCCGCAGAACCAAACATTTGCTGTTTTAACGTAGATCCACTGCCTTGGAATCGTATTGCGCAAAATCCGGTACTTATACATACTGAAGTTTACCGGGGTACGATATTGCATGAATCAAATGTTACGGCGAACAGCTACATTTTTCAGTAATGCCGGCAGAGAAGGTTAAGTCTGCGGTGCGTTCTATCGTCAGAATAGGCTGCGCTGACCATTCGGGCTGCCATGTACAGGTGTGTCACTGTTGGCGAGTATGAATCGCCGTTGATCAGTACCCACAACCGTACCATGGGAGACCACATGCCCACATTGTTCTGAAAGCTTTTTCAAAAACGGTCTCGTCGGTGCACAGAGACGGAACAAATTGACTTTCTCAATTTGTGAAGCTGTTTCTCTTTGATAAATGATCCAGTTTTTTCTGAAATTGTCATCATTTGTTTATCTGCACACGTATATCACATCTACCGATTTCCGTGCCATTCTAATACTTTCTTCGATTTTGTCTTAGCGTTTATGTGGTGAGAGTTGGCAGTTTGGGGAAGGAAGAGCTCAAGAAACTATGTGTATAATTAAACTGTAGAATCAGTGTCTGGTCACATATTAGTGTATCAAAAATGAGGACCAAGGAGTACACCAGCGACACGTTGGCCCGCTTTAGATTAATCGCCTACGTGTGGCTGCTGTGCTGGTTGGATATGACGATAGCTTCAAAGCCAAAACCGGCCTTCAGTTTTAATAAACATATATGTGACGATGGCATTAATTTCTTCATAATCCGTTAGAAAGGCCATCACCAATCCACTCTACAGGTCCAGGGGGGATCATTTCACTATACAGACAGTAAGGCAAAAACTGTGAAGCACCCAGAAGGAGACGAGGGCCGAAATGAAACTCCACGCGATGACTGGGTATGCGATGTTATTTCAGTGATTACAAAATTAGATGAAATTTACAACGAACTTGATACTCTGAGTCGACTTATCAGTACGATGCTACGACCGCAGTCCGGGTCGTCCCCGGGCGCGTCTTTGCACGCAATCGGGGCTTAGTTCGAAGAGGGACTCGTCACTGAAAACAGTTGTACGAAGACGTGTCTGGAGAGACAGCAATGGGATACCAACCCGACTGTCAGCCACCTAACGGCCCGACAGCCACGATTAGTGATGGTGTGATGTTTTTTCATAGGAGGACCCCTTTGGTTGTCATCTGCGGCACCATTACAGCATAGCGGTACGTCGGCGATATTCTGCGCTCCCGTTTTATTGCTCTTCATGGCAAGCCAGCATGAGCTTACATTTCAGCAAGAGAATGCCCGCCCGCACATGGCGAGAGTTTCTACTGCTTGTCTTCGTGCTTAACAAACCGTACCTCGGCCACTAGCGTCGGCAGATCTCTCCCTAACTGAGAACGTTTGGAACATTATGGCGAGGACCCTCCAAGCAGATCCAACACGACAGTTGGACAGAATTTGGCACGACATCCCACAGGACAACATCCAATAAAACCTCCTGGCAGACTAAAACTGTGTGCCGGACCGAGACTCGAACTCGGGACCTTTGCCTTTCGCGGGCAAGTACTCTACAAACTGAGCTACACAAGCACGACTCACGCCCCCTCCTAAGGTAGGAGACGAGGTACTGGCAGAAGTAAAGCTGTTAGGTCGGGGCGTGAGACGTGCTTGGGTAGCTCAGTTGGTAGAGCACTTGCCTGTGAAAGGCAAAGGTTCCGAGTTAGAGTCTCGGTCCGGCACATAGTTTTAATCTGCCAGGAAGTTTCATATCAGCGCACACTCCGCTGCAGAGTGAAAATCTCATTCTGGAAACATCCAATAACTCTGTAAATTAATTCTAAGTCGAATATCTGCTTGCACGAGGGCCAGAGGTGACCCAACACGTTTTTGGGTGACATAATTTGTGAACCTGTTTCGCTTGAAAAATCCCTCCACTCTTTCTGAAATTGTAACATTTGTTTATCCGCACATGTATATCACATGTACCGATTTCCGTCCCAGTCGCGTAATTCCTTCGTTGAGCGTCTTTTTTGTCTTAGAGTGTAATTTGCCTGTAGTTCTAGGATTCAATGTCCTAGGATACAATGCTTTTCATTATTGCTAGTGGCCTAGTTCCTGCGATTGTGCTAATTTTTCAGCAACTAAGCGCACACCTGGCTATCGACCGCCAGTTGACCAGCATTTTCTACGATCCAGCCAAGAGCCAGCCGCAGAATTGCCCTGTTGTGTTCCCGCTGAATTTTTATTAAGATCCGACAGTTTCATTCACTTACTGCGTGTTCGCGGCCGCATAAAGGCGGCGATCGAGCTCCCGAGTCACGCAGCTGTCGCTGCACGGTTCCGAGCGTGCGGCGCGGTGGCCGAGTACAGGTTTCATTGAGAGCGTAGGCCGGCGTTACGCAACGCCGGCTCCGTAGTACGGCCGCTGCCAGCGCCAAGGACGCTCCCGTCCAGGTCCGAGTCTCTAATGTCGGACCGCACTGCGGTGGCCCTCTCTCTCTCTCTCTCTCTCTCTCTCTCTACGTCATTCACTGACATGTCTATCGGTGTTGTAACACGCAGAGCAACAGAAATGGGCACACCGCGATCTTCAACTTCTTCCGTCCTTGGCACACACAAGAATGGGACAGCTGCTACACTCTTACAACCGCACGAGGTAGCGCAGTGGTAGGTCACTGGACTTGGGAAGACGGCGGTTTAAATCCCCGTCCGGTCTTCCAGATATATGTGCGCTATGATTGTTCTAAATCGCCTAGGATGTATGCCAGGATGGATTGTATGGGCAGGCGAGGCCAATTTGCTTGCCCAACCTCCACCACTTACCGTAATGACCTCGTCGCTGACGGGATGTTAAACCCTCACCTTCCTCGTCTTCTCTCCTGTTCAAATTTCATTTTGTTCTTCGCCCATCCATTTTCTAAATTTTTGGAAGTGCTCGCGATTATTCGAGCTCCTACGTAAAATGTCTAACGTTGATACAGTTTGGTTAATCCGCCCCGTTAGTTGAAAAATGATATGGAACCATTGGGATAGTAAGCCGAGAATGATTTGTAACTCCACTACAACACGAGGATTGAGTTTTTTCCTGCGTATCCAGCTAACTGTCAGGCAGTTATAACACGAACTTTCACGCTCTTACCGCAATGAGAATGGCCAAGGGTAAAAACAAATTAGTCAGGTTGCAGCCACAGTTATAAGGCCTCCACTGCGTTTTCCTTTTTTTTTTTTTTTCTTTCACTGTCTGTTCTGATAAATTTTCGCTCTTATTTCTCGCACTTTACCTGATCAATTACCTGCTTTATGCATTTCTTTTAGTAGACAAATAGCGACCTGCCTCCACTCCGCATGTGCAGCATTAAGTACCTATAGCTGGAAGACTTGTCTGGCATAGCTGATTGCTCATAGCACCTGTCACAAGAGGTCATTCGAAACGTCAATGAACGGTGGTTCAGATAACAATAAATGTATTACATTTTCATCATTTTATAGCGATAAATTATATATACAAACCTTCCTACTGAATCAGTCTGTCTATTAGTGAAGTAGGAATCAAAATCCGTAAAGTAGTTGCTGATATTATACTTCATATAAAGACTGATTTTTCTTCTTCTTCTTCTTCTTCTCCTTCATCGTCTTCTTCCTGTAGAAGATTAGTCGGCAGCACGTTTCCAACACTATTTTTAGCTATCTTCTGGCAGTCTCTTCGGAGTTTGTTGTCAATTTCAGTGTGGTAGCCATATCACTAACGTAAAATTTTACATTCTCGTGACAAACCTGACAAGACTCGTTACCATTTTGCAAACGGCAAAACTGCTCTAAGGAAAAAGAACATAACAGATGAATAAAGATAATGTAGTATTTTTGTAAAACTCGCGAAGAAAACAGTATCTGTGGCACCAAGAACGTTGTTGCATTCCTGAGATTTAATACTGCATTGATGAGCAATAATGAAGAGGCAGAAAAAGCTGTTATATTCTTACGTAGCGAACCTACTTCACCTACTAGTTCAAAATATTTTATGCAGTTTTATCAAACAAAGACATGATTGGAGACCGTGGATCAACAACTTATTTCAAGCAATTTTGTCAGAACCAAATGATCCTTGTCTGGTGGAAGTGCGCAAGTGATAAAATCCTCGACTCACAGAGTCTTCACTGTTACTCAAAAGACTGGAACTCTTACGAGGCAGTATTAATGGAGAGAAGACCCAAAGAAAAGCAGCAGCTTTCCTGATGGGTACGTTTAGCAAGCACATGAGCATTACAAAATGCTCAACTCCAATGGCAAACGTTACAAACAATGTGTTGTGCCTAGAGTTGCGCTCTACGAAAACTACGTTTCGGTAGTTCTGGTACAGTTCATAAATGACGTAGTAAATGATTGGATTACCAGTAGTATTGGTAAAACTGATATGGAAAGAAACATAAATGAATGTGTAAGGGAGGAACTCAGAGCTGACGACTTCTCTTTGTTTTTTGTTCGTTTGGTTGTCTATTTTGGACATAATTAGAAGCGCAGATCATTCACTGTTAGCACGTTGTGTATTTCATATCGTTACACAGCATATCTGGCATTTTATAAGTAATAAAAATTAGCTGATCGTGCAACTTCTGTGCTTGTATGTAATCAGAGCAATTAATTTTGATGCAAGTACAAAGTTTACAAATACAAACTTTAAAAAATGTCTATTAATTTCTGTTGTTTTTTTGTACTGAGTAGAACATTCTTCTTCGTGATCAAAGATAAGAGTTTGCTGTTGTTACTGATACATGCGAAGATTGTTTATGAATAACAGAAACATGTTTTATATAATCTCGACGAAGTATTGAAGCGCCGTTTGGTATATGTTTGTTTTGCGATTTTTTTTTAGAAAATTGCGTTTTATAGCACTATACGATAAATCAGTGTTTTTTTTTTAATTTTTACCAGAATTCTTCTGTTTCACGTCACAAATCATCAATTTTCGGAAGAAAACCGAAATTACTCACTGCCAGTTTCATTTTTGCTACAAATACCGTTTATTTTGTAACAACAGACGGCAGGTCCGCCCCCAGTTGCTGAGTGGTCATCGCGACAGAATGTCAGTCCTAAGGGCCCGGGTTCAATTCTCGGCTGGGTCGGAGATTTTCTCCACTCAGGGACGGGGTGTTGTGTTGTCCTAATCATCATCATTTCATCCCCATCGAAACGCAAGTCGTCGAAGTGGCGTCAAATCGAAGGACTTGCACCCGGCGAACGTTATACCATACTGGGGACCTTAGTCACACGACATTTACATCAGACGGGAGGATAAATATGTAGAACAAAAATGTTCGGTAGGTTATGCGGCCCTTTGTATACATCCTCATTCAGTTGCTAGACGGTTCACCGCTTCGGTTTCTAGGGGCATCTACAGTAGTAAGGCGCCGAACGCATACGTAAACAAAGCGATCGATACGAGATAAGTATGAAAAACACCTAATGTAAAAGAAACGCAGATACGATGTTAAGTGACCAAGGCTACAAGGGAAACTACTTTAGCCTACGCTTACTTATGATTATCTGCGGAAGCTTACGGCAGTTTCACAACTACGGATGTGCATCACTGATAGGATTACCGATAGCGTAGTTAGAAGAAAAGTCGGCAAACGCATTACTTCCTACAAAATACATTTCTCGCAATGACCATCACGGGGAAATGAACGAAACAAGAGCTCAGATGCGAGCGTAGCGATACTATATCTTCCTCTTCACTTGATCGCTATACTCGAATGAAACAGGTTGGGGGAGGGGAGGGGGGGTGAGGATGATGGTTTGCTAAGTACCCTCCACCACATTTCAGAGAGCTTACGTAACTGCGCAGCTGGGACAGGAATCTGCGAATAGCAACTTCACTGCCCGTGCTGACCAAGATGGCTTAACGAGAATACTTCTGTTTCCCAGTTACGCTGCACACAAAATATTCAAACGTTTGTCTACGTACGACATACAGTTGTCCTGTAGAAATTGTCCTTTTATAATCGCTGTAGTTAGTTTCTGTTTTCAAGAGAGAAATGCCACGATTATAGCTAATGGTAACTAACAAACTGCCGATAATTAATCTTCACGCCACCCTCTGCTTCTTACCTGCCCTCTCAAAAACACGCAGAAACGGAACACGAGCAATGAAATTTGGAGTGGAGAGAAAATTATTGTTTGCAGATCAAAATTCTTTTGATTTTAAGTGTTACAAAGCACTAAACAAAAGCTCTATGCCTTTTTAATGGTTGTAGTGGTCACAGGGGAGATACAATCTGGAACAAAGTGCTATACGACACACAGATCTCGACCAAGACAATTCCCTCTAGAACAGTTCAATATGTGTACTCATTTGACTGAAGATTTGCTTCCGTAGAATCCACGACTGAAGATTTACTTCCAGAGAATCTGCAGAATCAGACGTTAAGTTTCTTCAGACTTGTTTCTGTGACAGAATCATCCAAATAAAACCGTTTTTTTAAGTTGTTATTCACTGAAAATATCACAGAAAATTTCTATAGAAATCTCTGGTTAGTGACAACGTTGTTTGCGAAGTTTTCGGGGTTACTTGCTTCTTCAGGATGATCCGAATATGGTCCCAATAAGGAAGCCAAAATCAGTAATTTCTGTTGAAATTTTGTGTACTTTTTACTGTGAATAAACAATTTCAAAAAAATAATTCGATTTACCTTTATACTAGTCTTCACTAAACCAAAAACATCGTTGCTTCCAAAAGTGTTTTATCTCATTTACAGTTGATGTGGTGCTACGTTACTCAACGCTTAAGCCAACACAAAATAGAATTAGAAGTGTAAACTGCAGTTGATAAATTTGAAAATGTAAAATGTAGTTGAAAACGTACTTGCAATCGTTTGCACTGTTGAGTTTTATAAGCAGGTTTTACAAAGATTATTACCATTTTTAAGCATTTCTTACTTTCCTAAAATTATTTTATAATTGCAACACATGTCAGCGTTTGGCATTATTAGGAAAAAAAGTAATATAGAACTATTTAACCTTAATATGCATTGATTTTCTTATCGTAGTATTTAATAATGAAATGTAGCAGAAGTCAGAACAGCAAGAAACTTAACATCAGAATTGGGGATCACGAAGTAGATGACGTAAAGCAATTCTTCTACCGAGGCAGTAAAATAACCCATGATGGACGGGGAAGATGGACATAAAAAGCGGACTAGCACTGGTGAAGAGTGCTTTCCTGGCCAAGAGAAGTCTACTAGTATCAAACATAGAACTTAACTTGAGGAAGAAATTTCTGAGAATGTATGTTTCGAGCAATGCGTTGTATGGTAGTGAAACATGGACTGTGAGAAAACTGAAACAGAAGAGAATCGGCGCATTTGAGATGTGAAGCTACTGAAGAATGTTGAAAATAAGGCGGGCTGATAAGGTAAGAAATGTGAAGGTTCTCCGTAGATCAGATGAGGAAAGAGATGTGTGGAAAACACCGACAGGAAGCAGGGACAGGATTACAGAACATCTATTAAGAGATCAGATAATAGCTCCCAGGGTACTAAAGGGAGCTGTAGAGGGCAAAAACTGTAGAGGAAGACAGAGGTTGGGATATATCCGGCAAATAATTGAGCATGTAGGTTGCAAATGCTGCTATGAGATGAAAAGGTTGGCACATCACAGGAATTCGTGGCGGGTCGCATCAGACGAGTCAGGAGACTGATAACTCAAAAATATTCAGTCGGCGTCGCTGGCCGTCAGTTCTAGGCGCTTCAGTCCGGAACCGCGAGACTGCTACGGTCGCAGGTTCGAATCCTGCCTCGTGCATGGATGTGTGTGATGTCCTTAGGTTAGTTAGGTTTAAGTAGTTTTACGTTCTAGGGAACCGATGACCTCAGATGTTAAGTCCCATAATGCTCAGACCCATTTGACCCATTTTCAAAAATATTTAACTTCGCATGTGAACATCCCGAGCAGAAAGAGAAGTATAACACGTTCGAGAGAGCGTTTCCTTCTTTAGCTTATCTGTTGCTAAAATGAAGAAGTAGATAATCAATTACTTCTTTCTAAATAGCTGTTCACTTGTGGTGTATTCTTCTTTGCCCACTGGTTGTCTCCAGACTTTTACTGTCCACTGTTACTAAATGCATCTAGTACATTAGCAACACGGTCGTATTGCTGACAAATGAGGAGAATTTGCTTTCTTCAGGTATAGCCTCTGGTTAATATCGATTTACTTTAGTTAACTGATTTAATACATTTACTTAAATTTTTTAGTGTAACGTGGTTATGGTCAGTATATTCAGTTTCTGCTAATGATTTCTAGAACTTTTAACACTTTGTACAGTTCAGCGATTGACAATCATACTTTTAAGCGTCAGCTGTGAAACCCGACATATCCATTGTCTCCCTTCTCTTCCCAGTGTTTATCCCGACGTGGGAGGTTCGATGTTCCCTTCATTCGGCAAATTTATTTTACTTTACCTTTGCGCGTGGATGCCTTTGCTGTCGCCGCGGTCATCAGTCATGTGCGTCATCTCTCTGCAAGTCCTTTAAGTTTTCTTGGCGTATTTGAGCTGCTTTGCGTATTAAGAGATGCAGACCTGCGGACCAGTAAAACATTTGTCTGAGCGTGGAAATCCACCTAACACAACACTCACTGTGGTCGGTGTTTCAGACCAGCAGCCGTAAATATGCTTGTATTTAGAGCTGGCGCACCTTCCAGTATCGCAAGCAGAGAGCTGCGCGTCCCGGTATAAGTATTAGAAGATCGACGAAACAAAATCTACTGTATTCCGATTAGAGTCACAGGACATTGGTTGAATTAATGCGATTTTTGGGCTTAGCACATTCATGTTTTGATCTTATATACACTGTCTGCTCAGAAGTATCTGGTACCCATTGTAATGTGGAACTGACCAATAGAGATCATGAGAGGTGCCCTTGCGAGTATAAAAGCAGGCATGGAGTACTGTGTCGTCAACAGAGAGTCATTAACAGCTGAGTGAATTGGCCAGAAGAGATCAGTGACTTTGAATGTGGACTAGTCACTGGATGTCACCTGAGTAACAAATCCACCAAGATCATTTCTACCCTGTTAAAGGTGCCCCAAACAGACTGCTGACGTGATTGTGAAGTGGAAGCATGACGGAACAACCACGGGTATACAAAGACCAGGTATACTTCATATACTGACAAACAGGGACCGCCGAGCACCGCGAAAGGTTAGAAGGTGGCAGATTAAATGAAGGTCAGATCCGCACCTTATATGAGAGCATTATACATCGCAATGAGAAGGTGAATATGACACATAACGTAATTTAGCGGTTATGAGCAAATTTGCCTATCAGTATGTAATGCAAAAAGGGATGCCAGTCAACCTACGGTAATTAACACACCGTCTTTGATCGGAAGGTGAAACAAGCAGCACGAGTCATGAGTCATTTGAGTTTGAAAGAAGGGCAGAAGTGAGGGAGTGCTGCTGGGGTCACCACAGAAACCACTTAAGGGGGTGGCAGGCAGAAAGTCAATGACCCGATCAGGCAAGAGAAACGCATGTAGTGGCACATCTGCACAGGGACAGAGAAATAGCTTTAGAAAGCTGCGTTTCGGAATTCCAGAGGGAAATGAACAAAACCAGTGACGCATTTCGATTACGTGTCCAGCGAGTGTGACACATGTGAACGTGAATGTACTTAGGCGCCTAGAATTGGCACAAAACGTCCGATTGGCGGAAACGCACTAGGAAGGAGAAAAATACTGAAGTTTCTACGCTATTCGCTAGAAGGGATATTTCGACTGGTAGAGAGAGTTTCCACAAAATAAGAGAAACGCTCCTATTGGTCGAAAAAGACCGTGATGTGAAGAACAAATGAACCCAGGTGGCGGAGGCAATTCGGCCATGAGTAACACAAGAGAGAAATTTTTGGGCGACTCTTCTCTGAACTGGCATCAAATGCAGAACGGAGAGCTTAACGCTCTGTACGATGCAGAAAAGAAAATTGTGTGAACACTGCATTCATAGCGACTGAAATCCAGCTACAAATTAGCAGTAGCACCGTTTAGCTCCAACTGTGGAGAAACGAACCAGCCAATTAGTTAATTGTTCTTGCGAGAACTGAGAGGGCACTATAATATGCATGCTGCCCCCAACCATGCGCGTGTATAACGCCACCTACAAAGACTAGGGATGAGTACATGTTTTCTCGCTTAACGAGAAACATAGGGAAAGTTTCTGCTGGGAAGTTCAGCAAAGGCCTGAGTAGTTTTATAGGAATTTCAGCGGGAGAGAGCAGCATAGCACATGGCAGCTCGTCGCAGCTTAAGGTAAATACCGCGTGCAGAGGCGTAAACTTTGTTGGTTCACCAGCTTGGTCCACTGTAAACTCGAGCGGCCTTGGGTAATATTTCGCTCAATTTGTCACGTAACTAAGCATCCACCGTAGACTTGATTGTCATCCTAAATAGTACCGAACTTTAAACCGGAATCGGACGATTTTCGTAGTACTGACCAACATCATAACATATGTGTAGGAAAAATTTTGCAAAGAAACTTCTAATTAAACTTTAATATTTTTGTGTTTAGGATTAATATTCTTTCTGAGAGTTAATATTTAATATTGTTGTGTTTAGGATTATTTCACTTTTTGATGTTGTCGTCAAATTGAAAACTGTATAAAAGCGTGTATTTTTATGCTAAAAATTGCGACATTAAACATGTCATTTCATCTTACACAGTTGTTTTCAATCATAGAATAACTAGCCACGTTACAAGGTGGCTGTAAAAGGTCCCATGAATCAGTCTTGTGTTCGAAAGTGCTAACAACAATCCAGCTACCACAGTGACTGTGCATAGGGAGCTAAAAAAAGTGTACAACGTCGAGCAGCTCCTTGTAAATCATACATCTCTATAGTCAATGATAAGAGACGCTTCAGATGGTGGAAAAATCTACTGTGCTGGAACAGTGAAAATGAGCAGTTTGGAGGCCTGAATCCCAATATACCCTGTGACAACTGAATGAAAGTGTTTGCGTTTGAAGAGTGCCTGGTGAACGTTACCTGCCACCATGCCAAAAATAAAGTAAAGAAGACGTGGTGTTGCCGTATAGGGCTGTTTCTCGACGTTAGGGTGTGGTAACATTATTCCACTTTAGAACACACTATATGCTGTATGACATGAACACATTTTACAGTATAGTATAATGCGTACAACAGAGGAACAGTTCGGAGCCGATGATTCTATCGGCAGGACAGTGCACACTGACAGAAAGCAGCATCTGTCAGCCAATGGTTTGTGGATGATAATTCCCACGAGCCCCGACCTGAACTCAGTACGACACCTTTGTGATGAATTACAACGTCGATTTCGCTCCCAGATTCCGAAGTCTCTGCCGTCTCTGTTTTCAGCTCTTGAGGAATAATGGGCTGCCATTCCTCCACAGACGTACAGGCGTCTTACTGAAAGTGTCCCCAGCAGAAGTCATACAGTCGTAAGGCGTGGACACGTCTCATATTACTGTCCACTAACGTGTCTCTGGACGCTTCTGATCAGATCGTGTATTTGGTCCAATTACTATCTTCCTCTCGTTAGCGTGACTAGAGACTGGACGCAGCCCATCTCTTCCGCTACTTGGCGGCCGCTGGCGTGGTGCGGCAGCAACAACAGTCGCAGCAGTCCAGGGCAGCGTCCACTACTGGCTGCGCCTCTTTAAAAGCCGTCAGCAATTGGCTACCGCCTATCAAAGTGCTTAAAATTAATTTCCAACTTCGTTACTGGCAGTCACGGGGTTACGGGCAATTTGGCGCAATTTACGAGAGGGCGCTGATAATGAAGTCAATTATGTCGGAATCCAGAAAGCAATTGGCGTGTCGCCGTTCGGCGCCGCGCCGCTCGTCGCTGCCGCAGCCACACGCTATCTACGAGTGGCCACTGGCCGCGAGTCCGTCTCGCTTTATCGGCGGCGGCGAACCAAGAGGCCGCGGAGCCGAATGTCGATACGACGCGACATTGCCTTCCACGATAGTAAGTTTGCGGCGTTTGTAAAATTATGCGTCTCAGTAATGTTACCACAAGAAATAAATGTTTTCCAGGCCAGGCACTGTATATGACCGTTGTCAGAGTTAAGCATGTATGAAGAGACTGTCACAGACAGTAAGTTTTATATCTTCTATGTCCGTCTCAGTTCATAACGTATTTCTGCAACCATGCATCAAGCACACAGCGTACGAAAAGATTACTACAGCAGTCGTCAGAATGTGTGATGACAAGGCAACTAACACACGACAATAGTCTTGGAAACATGTCTTTTTAAAAATACGTAGCTCTCACTAGGAAGACTTCTCTTATATAGGAAGACAGAAAGGAGGTGGGTCAGAGGGGATGAGAGAAAGAAGAAGCCTTGAGTGTGAGAGAGAGAGAGAGAGAGAGAGAGAGAGAGAGAGAGAGAGAGAGAGAGAGAGGCCGGTGTGACCGAGCGGTTGTAGGTGCTTCAGTCTGGAACCGCGCGACCGCTACGGTCGCAGGTTCGAATCCTGCCTAGGTCATGGATGTATGTGATATCCTTAGGTTAGTTAGGTTTAAGTAGTTATAAGGGACTGGTGACCTCAGATGTTAAGTTCTATAGTGCTCAGAGCCATTTGAACCATCAGAGAGGGAGAGAGAGAGAGGGAGAGAGAGAGAGAGACAGAGCGAGAGAGAGGGAGAGAGAGAGAGAGGAAAAGGCGCTACAGAAATTTGTGGTAAGGTTCTATGGGACCAAACTGCTGAGGTCATCGGTCTCTAGGCTTACACACTAATTAAACTAACTTACACTAAGGACAACACACACACACACACACACACACACACACATACACACACACACACACACACACACACACACACACACACACACACCCATGCCCAGGGGAGGACTCAAACCTCCGACGTGGGGAGCCGTCGGACCGTGACACGGCGCCCTAGACCGCGTGGCTACCCCGCTCGGTCAAGGCGCTACAGACAAATAAAGAAAAGGTAGACGGAGATAAAGGACAGAATAACAGCTGACCAGCACGTGTCGTGAGGAAAATAGTGACACCAATGGATACCGTAGTGTTTACTGTTAGGTTAAAGCTACACTACTGAATACGATATTGCAGTGCCTGCATTATCCTGAATAACGATGCAAAGATCTTTCGGACATCCACGCATGTCTAAAGGAACAAGCACTGCGGCAATTACGGCCATCAGCTGTAGAATGGAACGACGTCAATGAAAATTTGTGCCGAAACGGGTGATCGAACCCGGATTCTCCGCTTTTCCAGATCGATTGCGTAACTGTTGCAGAGAAGCTGAGCATCTGGGTTTGAGCACCGGTCCGGCACAAATTTTCAGCTCCCACCATTGACTTAAATGCCTTAGTGCAGCCGACGTCGGAAAAGTTTTTCTGAAAATTGATGTTATTATCCACGAAAACATTCAGATCAGTCTTAAAGCTTCAGTTTTCCAGTACAGTATGGCCTTAATATTTTCATAGCGTTACTTCATTGGTGTCATTCTTTGTTGGAAGAGCGTCCCAGAGAGGAAGAATACCTCTGAACAAGTCTTATCGACGGATTGTAAACTGTTTTCAGAATTAATGACGGTGTAGCGGATTCTATCTTATTATGAAAATTGAAAGGCGATGATGGTCCTAGGCTAGCCTGAGTCTGGAATCCACTCTTACTTTCTCAGGAACAATAAACAGAGGAAATTGGGACCGCTCAATGAAATTTTTAAATGTAATGGCAGAATCAAGAGATGAGAATTATTTAGTCTTTGGTTAATTTTTATTGTACAGACAGCTGTCGCGAGCCTTTCTCCTCACTATTTCACTCACCACATTATGGGTTTCAAGATATGTTACAAGTGTTCCTTGAACTTGCCGCGTCCGGCCATCCAGATTTAGGTTTTCCGTGATTTCCCTAAATCGCTCCAGGCAAATGCCGGGATGGTTCCTTTCAAAGGGCACGGCCGACTTCCTTCCCCGTCCTTCCCTAATCCGATGAGACCGATGACCTCGCTGTCTGGTCTCCTTCCCCAAACCAACCAACCAACCAACCTTGAACTTGCCTTTCTTATCACTGGTATTTTCCCAAGACGCTTTCACACTTCTGGTCTCATATAAGTGAACGATATTTCAGATAGGCTATACCAAATTGCCGGAAACCAGTAAGTAGACAGGTTATTAAAAGAAAATTACTCCATATTTTGAAAGGTGGTAGTATGGGCCAAGCTAATAAAATATTTTCCAGTAAACACGGCCCCTAAAAGCCCTAAAATGAGTACTTTAAGACGTATGAGCACTTGTTCATCTTCGCTGCTGTTATATTCTACTGCGAACCTCTCGTAATAGCAACGAGGCATCAATTAAAGAGATGTGTTCGCAGTGGAAGTGATGTGTATCACAGCAGCGAAGATGAACAACTGCTCATACGTCTTAAAGTAGTGATTTTAGATGCCCGTGTTTACTGGAAAATATTGTCTTGGTTCAAATGGTTCTGAGCACTATGGAACTTATCATCTGAGGTCATCAGTCCCCTCGAACTTAGAACTACTTAAACCTAACTAACCTAAGCACATCACACACAACCATGCCTGAGGCAGGATTCGAACCTGCGTCCGTAGGGTCGCGCAGTTCCAGACTGATGCCCCTAGAACTGATCGGCCACACCAGCCGGCCAAAATATTGTCTTCTTTTCGCCCATACTACCACCTCACACCCTGTACACCCCCGATTTCATCTAACTGCTAGTGCGACAACAGTATACAGCCCGTTATTTGATTCAGCTTTCTGAAGTATTAGTTTTAGAGCTTGTGGCCGTGATGGTCTAGCGGGTAGTGCAATGATTTTCAGTCCTGAAGGCGCCGGATTCAATCACGGAAAGGGGCGGTCGTGTTTCTCTTTCCAGTCCGCCCCCACCCCCTCCCCCCCTCTGGAAGGCCACAGGCCCACTCGGCCTGCTCTTAGTTAAGTCCGCGATGTTTCCTGGGGGCAAAAGGCAACCGGGGTGCTGGGCTCGCCAAACGCCCCCTATTAGTGTCGCAGCAAAGGAAGGCCTTACTCTGCCTGCTCGTGAAGTAAGTCTACTACGCCGGTCACGGTCTTATACTTCACTTTTCTGTATGAATTCTAGGGTGGCTGTTGGACTGAGACAAATCCTTTGAAATTTCCGCTTCAGTCTTGCTAATTGATTAACAGGTAACTCTGTGTTGTGTCTAGACAAGACAGCCTAGACACAATGAGAGGAAGCCGAAAGGCACGCGCTAAGCTAAAGCTGGAGGGCGTTAGGTCTGAAACAGGATACGTAATGAATGCAATAAAGAAAAGTACGCAGCTTCTGGAATACTTAACTTTAATCCATCCTTTTGGTACATCTGGAGATTGTGGCGATACAAGTGAGACTCTTTAGATACATGCAATGTTACTAATGGCGCCTTGCTAGGTCGTAGCCATTGACTTAGCTGAAGGCTATTCTAACTATTGGCTCGGCTAATGAGCAATGCTTCGTCCATCAGTGTAGTCGCTAGCAAAGTCGTCCGTACAACTGGGGCGAGTGCTAGTCCGTATCTCGAGACCTGCCTTGTGGTGGCGCTCGGTCTGCGATCACACAGTGGCGACACGCGGGTCCGACATGTACTAATGGACCGCGGCCGATTTAAAACTACCACCTAGCAAGTGTGGTGTCTGGCGGTGACACCACACTCTGATTTTCAGTTTTTTTACTTCAGCTCCTTAACGTATACTGACTCGTAAAAATGCAGCCCACAGGCAGCATATCTTTCATGAAAATGACGTGCGCAAATGAAGATTCACATGTTGTTTGCGGAAGATACAGAAAATACACTGTGTGGCGTCGCAACTCACTCCGGTTCTCTTGTTGTCTATCAGGAGGCGATGTTGTAATGTTAGCAAAGGCACACGCGTCGGTCGTCTGTTGCCATAGACCATTAACGCCAAATTTCGCCGCACTGCCCTAAGGAATACGTTCGTAGCACGTACCACACTGATTTCTGCAGTGTTGGTTGTCTATTAGCACTGAGAGCTCTACGCAAGCGCCGCTGCTCTTGGTCGCTAATTGAAGGCCGTCTGCCACTGCACTGTATATGTGAGAGGTAATACCTGAAATTTGGTATTTTGGCACACTCGTGACACAGTGGATCTCCGAATATTGAATTCCCAAACTATTTCTGAAACAGAATGTCCCATCCGTCTATCTCTATCATTCCGCGTGCAAAGTCAGTTTATTCCCATCGTAAGGCTATACTCAAGTCGGAAACCTTTCCACACGAATCGCCTAAGTACAAATGGACAGACCTGCCATTGCACTCCCCTTTTATACCTTGTGTATGCGATATCAGCGTCAATTGTATATGTGCATGTCGCTGTTGCATAAGTTTGTCAGCTCACTGTATCACTTCTTGTACCTCTGGTAATTTTGTTGATATGAAAAATCCCGACCTGCATCTTGGTCGAAGTCCAAGTTAAACTGTAAGCCCCCAGTAACAGACTGGATAAGAAAGCCGGAGGAAAGCAATGGCATGCCACCTCCAACAGCTCCCTGGTGTTCAAACCAGTCTTCGATTGATGACAGTATTCCTCTTTTTAAAATGCATTTTAGTGCTTGACCGCAGTTTCAGTGATACAGAAAGTTTTTTTTTTTTATTTTATTTCTATGGATGCCACAGAAGAACAATATAGGACTGATGTAAATAATATTATGGTACCTGTTGACTGATGGTTGATCGAAGCTCATAGTGAATAAAGGACTATTTCATCAGCAGTACTTGATGATACCAAAATATGACTTTCCTTATCTTTTTGATATATCTGTTTGTGAGGTTCACCCAAAATTTGGAGTTCATTTTCGGCTTTTCCACTTTGTGTGACTCTTATCTTTTTCTTTAAGGATCTATAGTGGGCTTCTCAATGGTTTAGTGATAAGCGTTTGTGGTTGTTGGCGAGAAGGGGCCGGTTAAATTCCCGAGAGGCACCATCGATTTTTCTGTGGTGAAATGTCTGGAACGGTATCCACTTAGATTAGGGGATACAAATAGTGGGTTCAAATGGTTCAAATGGCTCTGAGCACTATGGGACTCAACTGCTAAGGTCATTAGTCCCCTAGAACTTAGAACTAGTTAAACCTAACTAACCTAAGGACATCACAAACATCCATGCCCGAGGCAGGATTCGAACCTGCGACCGTAGCGGTCTTGCGATTCCAGACTGCAGCGCCTTTAACCGCACGGCCACTTCGGCCGGCACAAATAGTGGGAGCAATGATGTCAGTGTCCTGTTTTTCGATAACTAATGACAAGAATAACAACCAATAATTAATGACAAGGATAGCAATGCTGAGCCACTATGTAATTTTATCCAACCCAAGACTAAATAAACAGAAATGATTTAAAAAAAAAAAAAACACAAGAAGTGAAAAGCTGCTTGGCAGTGAAATTGACAGGCAAGCAGCTACATTGGCTTGAACCAAGCTGTGCGCCATACGACCTTGCTCTTCTTATTATAGCCCACAAAAAAGAAAGAAACCTGGATCGGGAAAGCAAAGCGTGTGCCAGGTATTGAGGACAGCACTTTCGCTTCGATCAGTGAACTTAGCGTAAACGGGAAATAAAAAATAATTACAACATATCATGTCGGTATTTCTGTCCTTCGTAAAGAAGGAATACAAATACTCTTACAGAAAGAGCATCTGCTCATTACTAGAATTACGAAACAATTCGACAACGAAAATTAAGGAACAGATATACGCAGCACTATGAAAATTAACTGTTAAATTTTTATAGAACTCTATTGGCCGTGTCGGCAGAACTAACATCATCTCTTCTGATGTACGACGCAGAAAGCATTCCGTCACTAACGAACATATTGTCTGCGTGATCACAGCTTTTCTCACTACAAACTCCATCCTTATAGTCTTCTATTAATACGGATAAAGTTTTTCGGTATTCAAGTTTGATTTATAAGTTCGCCGTCGTCCTCAGCAATTGAAACTACTGATAATACATTCATGTTAGTATTTAATTCGATTCAGTTCAATCGGATTGCAAACGAGAGGACTTCATGTAGTTGTGACACCTTGAAAATCTCCCACGACGCTATAATAAATAATAGTAATAATAATAATAATAATAATAATAATAATGCACATGTCACTGTTATGTGTAACTTCTTTTGATATCTAAAGCTTTCATTTTCTGAAACATGTGATCAACAGTTGATGTATCTCAGATTCTAGGAGTCATGTCTGATCCCATAAATCGTATTCCTGTGTAATCACTCGCTCACCGAAACGTGATCGGTAGAATTGGTAGCGCGGATTTCTTTCGTTAGGCATCATGTCTTGAAACTTCTATTGTGTGAACACAACCCCAAATGTTAAGTGTAAGTGATTTATTGTTCTGTATGTCATGTTTCGATTGTTTCTGAACACCCTCTTTTTAATTTTATTTTTTTTTAAGAGAGAGCAGAAACTTCTTGAGTCTGAATCATGCACCACCGAAGCTACTGAGATGTTAGGAGAGTTCTTCATGCGTAGAGTATAACGTGTGCGACTGACGGTAGACTGAGGATAATCCTTTGAAATTTCGACGTCGATCTTATGAGTTGAGGATATTGTAATAGGTGGATGCGATACTCACACCTGGCTGCTGTGAGTTAATTTACTTTATACCATTTTAATTTCCAGGAGACAGCACTTTCAAAATGTTCTGAAAACTTCCCAAGTTTCATTGGTGGCGCTGTCATTCAGTCTCTTGGCAGTGTTCACGAATTAATCTACTATATTACTGCATTTAATTTTTTATGGTAGTTTCAGTGAAACATAGTGATTTTTTTAGTTTACTCTTACTGATCTCACAGAACAATGATAGGAACTGGTAGTGAATAAAGGTTTATTTCATCAATAACTCTTCTTGGGTCTTGATTAGGACTTTCTCGAAATATCTAGGAGCTGTCAGACACCACTTGCAAAAATATACAAATATATGTGACAATTTTAATATCTGCATTATTGCTAAAGATGGACTCAAACAGTCCAGCAGCCGCAGTTCCATCAAAAATGGCAGGATTCACATCTACAACCACACCAAACAACTAAGCATTGATGCAAATGTACAGGACTATAAACGCAAATTTCTCAACAAACTGTCTGTACAACATGACATACGAAACCTACCACTCTTGCAGAGTAAAATAAAGAAATAGTTTTCGCTACAGTGACAACCAAAAATCTTTCACGCTAACAGCTTAATAATAAGAAGATTATGTTCTGTACAAAGGCGCATACTAAATCAATAAGACTCATCGCATATAAACAACAAAAGCAATATGGCTCCCTCTCATAGGTAAAATAACTGCACGCCCATAGTGCCATGACACAACAGCCATAACAAATGGTTCAAATGGCTGTGAGCACTATGGGACTCAACTGCTGTGGTCATAAGTCCCCTAGAACTTAGAACTACTTAAACCTAACTAACCTAAGGACATCACGCACATCCATGCCCGAGGCAGGATTCGAACCTGCGACCGTAGCAGTCGCACGGTTCCGGACTGCGCGCCTAGAACCGCGAGACCACCGCGGCCGGCACAACCATAGCATGCCGGACTTACCCGCGGACCTTGTTTGTGCAGTATTACTGATCATCCGACATACTCCGTGCACAGCCTGTAGGCTTCACTGTACACTATGCTGCATCACTCTACCAACCGAAATACATCTTTTGGCCATTAAAGCATCCTGTTATTGCACCTCTTGCAATCCGGAGGCCCCTGTCTGCGTCTCCACTGGAATAATCATCTTCTCGACAAGGAAAAACATCAATCACCGCACTGCCTTGTTTGCGTCCACACAGCGGCCATACCCCATGCTGACCGTTAGCTTGGTCTCGTAGACAGCTCCTCGGGGTACCAGCTTGGAGAAGGCTTCCTATTCTAGGCTCTCCACCAAACTTAATACACTCGTCCTCAGCTCCGGGGCAACAAGTGGACTGCCAGGACAGTCCCGCTTATGGCCCAGGCGGCATCAGGAAAACACTTTACTATTTGCAAGACAAACTTTGAGTGGCCAATCCTTGTCATGGCCGGAATGAAATCCACTGGGCGCCACTGCTCGCCTTCCAAGGCCCGACCTCTCTGTCTGGCTCACTCTCTGGTTAGTCCAAGATTCCAGCTTGAGTGTCCGTTAGCTCCAGACACATTGCTTCAATTTCGTGCTGGCCCACCAAGGCTCAGAGCGGCGGCAGGAGTGCCGCAAACTCTGCCACCCACATCCCCTGCCCAAGCGCTAGAACGAGAGCAGTGCTAACGCGGCCGTACGCATGGATCAGGAATCCAGACGTGATGCGGACTACAAATTCACAACACGCAATGTACAAGATCGATTTCGGAAAACATTTTTCATTGTCAGATGTCTGTGGGAAACTAATCGGATCTGTAACGAATCATTAAATATGGCCATTATGTATAGTCACTAATCACGGTATCCTGCGATACCACTTCACCATGTAGGTGTATACAAAACTCAGACTGTGGAGTGCACCAACACTGAATTCTTTTATATGGTAAAATACACCAATGGGCCTTAACTGCGAATTGCCCAACGCGAGACTACATGCCACCTGCTCACGTTCCAGGCACATGACAGTGCAAGAAAAGTAAGTATGGGGAGTAGGGCAAGAAGTAGGAATCATTCTAGCGACAGTACACACTGATATAAACAGCTTTGACCAAAGGATGATACTTATGTCCAGGCGTTTTGGGATGTCGATTTCAGAAATGATGTTGTTGGTCAGCTGTTCGCGTGCTACTGTTGTAGCATCAGTAGAAAGTGGTTGAAGACGAATGAAGTCACGAGTGTAGAAGAAGATGATGGACATCCATGCCTCTTCATAAAATATTCTGACCTATCGACAAGCGCCGGCACGAAGATGAAGAACGTAAGAGCAGAGAGGACTGTGAGACGATGCCAGCCTCGGCCGTACAGTAGAAGAGGAACACTAGTAGACCCGGACCAGAAGAGATGTCATCCTAACTGTTATACGCAGACGAGTACCTTGTATTAATTGCTCGTATGGGCATTGTCTATAGCGAAGGACGTTGATTATTTGCACGTCGTCCATCGCTTGCGACAACTCGTTGCGAAACCAAAGTTAAGTATTGTCAATCTACTTCATTGTAATAGAAACCATTAATTTGATTTTCTTGAATTGTTGTATAGCTATCCGAGAAAGCAGCATCCTTTAGGCACCCTATAAGAGACAAGTGGGCCGGACCCCACACAAAACATGGCTGGTCTTTGAAGTAGGATGGACGGCAATCTGTAGCAGATCTGATGCTGCTGCATGCACACCATTCAGTGCAAATTGCTGTACATGGGCCTCAGCAGCCAACATGTCCACATTGCACCATCAACGATGTTAAATATGGATATCAAGACTAGACAATGGATCAGTGGAAACATGTCACCTGGCTGTATGAATCAAGTTTCTTCTTATACTAGGCCGTTAATCCTGTTGGCCATCCACGAGAGCAACTGCTCAAAACGTTTACTGCAGTGGCAGTAATTAAAGACACCATGACAGACCTGGATTACAGGTACATTATTGTGCACCACAACCATTCCTTGTCGAGACATGCCTCATGGAATCGCTGCTGCATTGCATTCCTAAAATGGACCAGCACGATATTAAACAGGTAGTTACAATGTTTTTGCTCATTTGCATATCCCAAAGTAAAGCTCATAATTTGGGTCACGTGGTAAATTCCCATCTACTGCTGCAAGTACCTAGCTAGCATGACTTCTCACATGCATACCACTGTAGTCATATGGGTCCAACGAGATGTACTGCCCCTGAGGTGTGCATCACAGAACATGACACTACAGCTGTTACGAGTTTCAGCGACCGTGTCTGGTGGGGAACGAGTTACTGTTTCAGACGAGTTTAGTAATTTGTAACTGTGTATTTAAAAACATTTAAGTTCTCGATAATGCATGACCAAATTGAAACCTTCAGTGGGTGCTTCTTCATGTACATGTTAATTCCTCGTGGACCTCGGACGGAGGCGAGCGTTCGCGACGTATGTCGGGGAAGGCAACTAGTGTGACGTCACCAGTTCGTTGCGGGGCCCGTATTTCTCGCCGGCCCGGGTCGCACTGCTGCCGGGAAGGCCCGACAGGCGCGCGCAGCGAAGCAGGCAGCTATGGGCGAGCGCGCCACCGGCGCATCCGCTGCGCAGAGCTGCCCATTGTTGTGGCCGATAGCCATCTGCGGAGGGCCGGAGCAGCCATCGTCCGCCGGCCGCCGGCCGTCGCCGCTCGTCCGGCAATTAGCGGCGTGGCGGGTTCCCACGGCGCGTGCCGTATCGCGCCTGCCGATCGCGGCTCCTAACTTCCTGCAGGGCCGCCGCATCTGCCGAAAAACACCTCCCGGTCAGAGGCGCACCGCCATTTGCATAATGCCCGCCGGCCGCACCGCACCAGGCAGCTCAGCACGGCGCAGCGCAGCGCTGAGCAGCCATTGTCTCGTACAGGCCTCCCCGGCGCCACCGACGCTTCTTCATTGATTTTGATTACACGCCCAGCCGAAGCGGCTACGGATATTGCTCCTCGGCGTGGGTCGAAACGCATTGTGACGCCCAAGGCGGCTCTCCATGTTTTGGATGGCGTACAGTCCGATGACGGATGGCCTTCAGGGCAACTTCTACGATCAATGTTCTCTTTACCGTATTCATATCAGCTGTTTAGCGTCTCTTTCCCTCTCCTACTCCCTAAACCTCTATCTCTCTCCCTCGCTCTCTCTCTCTCTCCCTCGCTCTTTCTCTCTCTCTCTCTCGCTTCACCTGACGCAAACAAACCGTACATAAAAAAACGAACATTTCTATATATTCAAAACTCCAGCGCCTTGAAACAGCCCAGTCCGGTAGCATAGCGTGATTCTTTGGCTACTAACAGACAAAAATGCTCTACCAAAATTTAGCCCCGTGTACATTTTCGGTAGAAAATGGGCGACAAGAAAAGTCGGTCGGACAATTTTGTTTCAGCAGAAGAGCCAACACCGTGTTACGAGTGGAGGCCGAAATGCACGCGTTTCAGTTCACGCAGGCTGGCGCGAGGAGGGAAGAACTATACTGACGTGAGGTCTGGAACATGACAAGGAATTAGAATTCAGAAAGCGGACGTAATTAGTTTGATACTTAACTTTAATCCATTAATGATGAACGTCGCTCTTGACGGTACATAATTCACAATGTTATCTCTTCAGAATACATTTTTGAAGGTATTTCTTATAGTAACTGAATATGGCGCCTTGCTAGGTCGTAGCAAATGACGTAGCTGAAGGCTATACTAAACTGTCATCTCGGCAAATGAGAGCGTATCTAGACAGTGAACCATCGCTAGCAAAGTCGGCTGTCCAACAGGGGCGAGTGCTAGGGAGTCTCTCTAGACTACACCTGCCGTGTGGCGGCGCTCGGTCTTCAATCACTGTTGTGTGCGACAGGTGCCTTCATTTAATACTGTGTTGTTTTCAGTCACTATTGCATGGCGCAGCTGCACAGTTAGTTAAACGTCTTGAAGTATAAAGGCAGACAGAAGCCACGAATGAAAGTTTGTACCAAGACCGAGGTTCGAACCCAGGTGTCCTCCTCACTTGGCAGATGCGCTGACCGCTACGCCAACCTGGCACACTGGCTTTTGAGATAGCACGCACTATCTCCTCATTCCAAATTCCCATTCGCGCCTCAGCCCACTTGATATACCCCCTAAACTGGAACAGCATTGGCCGGCCGGTGTGGCCGAGCGCTTCTAGGCGCTACAGTCTGGAGCTGCGCGACCGCTACGGTCACAGGTTCGAATCCTGCCTCGGGCATGGATGTGTGTCATGTCCTTAGGTTAGTTAGGTTTAAGTAGTTCTAAGTTGTAGGGGACTGATGACCTCAGAGGTTAAGTCCCATAGTGCTCAGAGCCATTTGAACCACAATTTAAAGATTTTACTTGTTACGTCGCCTACTAAACTTAGAAATGCACGCTCTTGCCTGGCAGTCTACACCTCGTAATAACGGAAGTAATGACTGCGCGTGCGTGTCAGCGGTCGCGGGCACTAGTGCTGATCCGAATGCCATTATCCGCAGATGAGCACAGATCCGGTCGGAACGCTGTCGAGCGCGCCTCCCCGTGTTTCAGTTAATGGCCCTAGCACTTTGTTGAAATACCATAAGATCTATTGAGTGGGTCACAGTCGTAAATGCTTTGCATATTTAAATACTATGTCACCTAGCACTATGCTGAAATACCATAAGATCTATTGAGTGGGTCACAGTCGTAAATGCTTTGCATATTTAAATACTATGTCACCTAGCACTTTGCTGAAATACGATAAGATCTATTGAGTGGGTCACAGTCGTAAATGCTTTGCATATTTAAATACCATGTCACCTAGCACTTTGCTGAAATACCGTAAGATCTATTGAGTGGGTCACAGTCGTAAATGCTTTGCATATTTAAATACTATGTCACTACATCACGAATCTTACCCTGTTCATGTCCGTGTGAGGGCGGCTCAGGTAGCATCTCGATTTCCCAAACTCCCATTGGATTTAGCTTAGCACAGCTGTGACGCTCTCCCGTTGGCTTCCAACGGGGACTCGTCACTGAATGTCACCTGAGGAGCATTTCAACCTTTGTAAAGCTGCCGAAGTCAATTGATAATGAATTTGAAATGTGAGGGAACAACCACGGCTGAAACAAGACCAGACAGATTTCATGTACTGAGGAACCGGGAGTGCCGAGCACAGTGAATAGTGGTTGTAAGAAATTACATAAAATGAGCGGAGAGAATAACTCGTGAGTTCCAAAGTCTTACCAGCAGCACTTCATGAACAACTGCTGTGCGCAAGGTACAGAATTAGATTGAAAGCAAACCGAAGAAAGTCGAAAGAAAGCTGCGATTGCTCTCAACAGAAAACTGTCTATAATAAGAAGTAGCAGAAATAACAATAGCGAGAACCTTAACATCAAAACTGGTTCAGGAATTCTGCTGCCTTTGAAGCAAAATATCCTATGACGAATGAAGTAAGAAGAGCCTAAAGCCGGGGTCTGAGACCGAGCGGTTCTGGGCGCTTTAGTCCGTAACCGCGCTGCTGCTTAGGTCGCAGGTTCGAATCCTCCCTCGGACATGGATGTGTGTGATGTCCTTAGGTTAGTTAGGTTTAAGTAGTTCTAAGTCTAGGGGACTGATGACCTCAGATGTTAAGTCCCATAGTGCTTAGAGCCATTTGAACCAGATTTGCTCAGGTCCTACTACACTGGCAGGTTCGCCTCGCGTGTCATCAAGTAGTGAATTCCGTAGGGGTGTCCAGATACTTTTGATCAAACAATGTGTACACTATTCGACGTCGGTGACGCAGATGGTCAACCATAACACCTGTAAGAAACCTTAAAACATGACAAGTGAGAAAAATTGATAACTCAGGAATACATATGTGTTGAATTCAATGACGTGTACTCTGTGAGGGAACACCTAACACGGAGTACAGTCATCAAAAAAAGACAGCTACACATCAAATTTATGTTCTAAAGTGTGTATGTAACCAAGAACATCCGTGCACCGAATTGATACAGATGTAGTAACGACTATGCAGAGAGTGAGTGCTCCAGAGAACATACCAAGTATGATGCAACTGAATATGGTGTGTCTGAGTACCATGGGGTGGGGGTGGGGGAAACACCATTCTCCTGACAGCGCTGCTCTCACAACAAGAATAAGTTCTTTCCGCGAAACGTTAGTGAGAAAGTACAGAGAACTGGCGTTGGTGATAGACTACTGGATGGTGTTGTCACTAACGTACATCTCGTGTGGGGGCCGCGAAGATCGGGGTTTGTATGGGAGTATACAGACAGTCGATTACCTAGGAAAGGGAATGACGACTAGTGGTACAACGTATACTCCACCATAGTTGATGCGTAGAATTGTAACGCGAATCCTACTGAGACATTTTTATGGTATGAATACAAAGGAGATGATAGTATCATGGTCTCCCACCCCCGTTTTCTGTGTTTCTTCTTGCTGTAGGTAAATTGTGCTCTGTTTCATTTTCACGTAATTCTTACTTAAATATTTCTAGTCAAGCACCAGTTATGCGTAGGTAGGATGTGCAAGCAAATGCTTAGATACAATAAATAATCTAAGTGAAAGAAAAATTCTGTGGTGTTGATCTTACCCACTTACTCCGATTTCGAATCCTGAATTAATCATGTGATTCTTGAGTTTCTCCCGGCGTATTTGATAGTCAAAATATCCACGGGTGTGCTGCCGGTCTATAGTGTCCAACGGGCACATTATTTCGGCGATCATACATGTCGCCATCATCAGGTGAACTGACGGACTGAGCTCCTGTGAACGTGCCGGCACGGAGATCCGTACGCTATGGCTGCTCAGAGGGAACTGGGTTCGGTCGCGGCGGCGGACGATTTAAATACCCTCCGCCCGCGGCGCGCTCCCTCCGCCGTCCGCGCCCCGCGCCACGGTCGCGCGGTGGAACAGATTGCGACGGCGTCTGAGATGACGTCGGAGTTATGGCTCTGTCCGCCGTGGTCGTCACAACTATACGTTTGCTCGATTTACTCTTGATTAACCCGATCGCTGGTTCCCAAGCCTTGCTAAGATTATAGCCACAGTCACGGTTTATGAGGTCGTCATTGGTGCGAATTTCGATGGCCTCTCTAACAACGCTGTCCCAGTATCTCGACGTCTGTACCAGAATCCTCGTGCAGTCATATTCCATGACGTGATTTTCCGACAAACAATGTTCAGCGACCGCCGACTTGCTCGGATACATCAGGCGAGTGTGCCTCTCTGGTGTTCACGGCATCGATCCTCGACGGTACGCATCGTCTGACCAATATACGACTTGCTGCTGAATTAATCAAGTTGCTTCACGCACGACATGGAGTGCTATTTATGTAGCTACTAATAAATTTGCGTACTTGTAATTAAATTATTAATATAATTAAACTAATAATTTTTCAGCTCGGTTTTTTTCTAAATGGTTAGGAAGGGCTTGGGCTGGTAGTGACCCTGAATTTATGAATTTTTATCATTATTTGTGTAAGAGAAGCAGCTAGAAACGCATGATAACGTATATGGCTCGATGAGAAACGTGGTAAACATAGTAATACGTTACAACGGTATCATGGCCTGTGGAGTAAGCAGAAGTAGAAGACGCAGAACCCCAAACATTGGTTGCGAAGCTTCATTTGAGCTGTACCAAATGAATTAGACTTCACGCATTTCCCCGACATACGAAAGACTTAACACGAATGCTCAAGGCGGTGTGCGGACCCGATTGGCAGCGCATTCCTTCTCGACAGCCGCCTGAGTCGCTACGTCGTGTGACGTCAAGGCGGGGCGTGGCAGCGCCGGCTCCGCGATCCATTGTGCGTGTGGCGTGGCGTTGCGTTGCGCTGCGCTGCGCGCTGTGCGGCGGGCGCCTTGAACCGCCAAACTTCGGCGCTCGGCGCGGCGCGGCGCGGCGTGGCCGGGCCCGCCTCCGGCCTTGATCCCCGCAGGGTCGCGCCGCATCCTGCTGCTGCTGCCGCCGCCGCCGACCAGGCAGCCGGGCGCCACCTCACACTGCCGCCCAGCTCCCTAATAGCTAGCAATCGATATTGCGACACCAGAAGGGCGGCACGTGCCGGTGATATTGCATCCGTGGCAAAATATGTAAACTCCCTAAAAGAAATGTAGGAAGTAACTGACACGGAAGGAATAAAAATCACGGACTTATTGCAGAGGAAGACCGCACTGCAGTTCCTTCTCTAAATCCTCACACAAACCAAAAAATGTCTCACATCGAAATAAGTGTCCAAGGAACAGAAAAGCTACTGAAATCACTCAACAGAGGAAAGGCCACTGGACCTGACGGCATAGCAATTCGATTCTACACGGAGTACGCGAAAGAACTTGCCCCCCTTCTAACAGCCGTGTACCGCAAGTCTCTAGAGGAACGGAAGGTTCCAAATGATTGGAAAGAGCACAGGTAGTCCCAGTCTTCAAGAAGGGTCGTCCAGCAGATGCGCAAAACTATAGACCTATATCCCTGACGTCGCTCTGTTGTAGAATTTTAGAACATGTTTTTTGATCACGTATCATGTCGTTTCTGGAAACCCAGAATCTACTATGTAGGAATCAACATGGATTCCGGAAACAGCGATCATGTGAGACCCAACTCGCTTTATTTGTTCATGAGTTCCAGAAAATATTAGATACAGGCTCCCAGGTAGATGCTATTTTCCTTGACTTCCGGAAGGCGTTCGATACAGTTCCGCACTGTCGCCTGATAAACAAAGTAAGAGCCTACGGAATATCAGACCAGCTGTGTGGCTGGATTAAAGAGTTTTTAGCAAACAGAACACAGCATGTTGTTATCAATGGGGAGACGTCTACAGACGTTAAAGTAACCTCTGGCGTGCCACAGGGGAGTGTTATGGGACCATTTCTTTTCACAATATATATAAATGACCTAGTAGATATTGTCGGAAGTCCCATGCGGCTTTTCGCGGATGATGCTGTAGTATACAGAGAAGTTGCAGCATTAGAAAATTGCAGCGAAATGCAGGAAAATCTGCAGCGGATAGGCACTTGGTGCAGGGAGTGGCAACTGACCCTTAACATAGACAAATGTAACGTATTGCGAATACATAGAAAGAAGGATCCTTTATTGTATGATTATATGATAGAGGAACAAACACTGGTAGCAGTTACTTGTGTAAAATATCTGGGAGTATGCGTTCGGAACGATTTGAAGTGGAATGATCATATAAAATTAATTGTTGGTAAGGCGGGTACCAGGTTGAGATTCATTGGGAGAGTCCTTAGAAAGTATAGTCCATCAACAAAGGAGGTGGCTTACGAAACACTCGTTCGGCCTATACTTCAGTATTGCTCATCAGTGTGCGATCCGTACCAGGTCGGGCTCACGGAGGAGATCCAAAGAAGAGCGGCGCGTTTCGTCACAGGGTTATTTGGTAAGCGTGATAGCGTTACGGGGATGTTTAGCAAACTCAAGTGGCAGACTCTGCAAGAGAGGCGCTCTGCATCGCGGTGTAGGTTGCTCGCCAGGTTTCGAGAGGGTGCGTTTCTGGACGAGGTATCGAATATATTGCTTCCCCCTAATTATACCTCCCGAGGAGATCACGAATGTAAAATTAGAGAGATTCGAGCGCGCACGGAGGCTTTCCGGTGGTCGTTCTTCCCGCGAACCATAAGCGACTGGGACCGGAAAGGGAGGTAATGACAGTGGCACGTAAAGTGCCCTCCACCACACACCGTTGGGTGGCTTGCGGAGTATAAATGTGGATGTAGATGTAGACAAAATATGAGGGCTGTAAAGAAAGTAGTGGCAACATGTTCCAGGTACTTCCAGGAGATCAAGAACGTGCAGAGTTGTAAAAGCACCGTAGGCTACCGTAAACTATCATAAAGCCCCTATTACACGATGCGCCTAATCTGTTCACCTATGCACCAGCATCCCAAGCGGGCAAGCCTGTAACTACGTACTGGTTAATGTAGACCTACGAGGGTCACTCCAAAAGAACTGCACACTATTTTTTTAAATCCATCTTTTATTCTACATGTTTCAAAGTTTTACAGTGTGTAGATACATCCCTTAGCAACAATATTTTCATGTCTCCACTTCATTTCCATCCCTCTCAACTGCCTTACGCCATCTTGGAACCAGCGCCTGTATACCCGCACGGTAAAATTCTGGACCAACCTGTTGGAGGCACTGTTTGGCAGCGTGCACAAGAGAGTCATAAATCTTCAAACCTTGTTCCACGAAGAGAGTCTTTCAGTTTCCCAAAGAGGAGATAGTCACATGGAGCCAGGTCAGGACTGTAAGGCGGATGTTTCAATGTTGTCCATCCGAGTTTTGTGATCGCTTCCATGGTTTTTTTGACTGACATGAGGCCGTGCATTGTCGTGCAACAGCAAAACATCCTGCTTTTGCCGATGTGGTCGAACAGCGCTCAGTCGAGCTTGAAGTTTCTTCAATGTCGTCACATAGGCATCAGAATTTATGGTGGTTCAGCTTGACATCATTTCCACAAGCAAGAGTCCTTCGGAATCGGAAAACACCGCAGCCATAACTTTTCCAGCAGAAGGTGTGGATTTGAATTCTTTTTCTTGGGTGAAATTGCATGATGCCACTCCATTGATTGCCTCTTCGTCTCTGGTGAAAAATGATGGGGCCATGTTTCATCACCTGTCGCAATTCTTCGTAGAAATTCATCTCCACCATTCTTGTACTGTTACAAAAGTTCGCTGCATACCTTTTTTCTTGTTTCTTTGTGAGCCACTGTCAACATCCTGGGAATCCACCTGGCACAAACCTTTTTTAACGCCAACACTTTCAGTATTCTGCAAACACTTGATTCCCCTATCCCAACGTAGCGTGACAATTCGTTCACTGTGACGCGTCTGTCAGCAGTCACCAATTCGTTTACTCTCTACACATTGTCTGGAGTGTGTGCAGTACGAGGCCTGCCGCTGCGAGGACAATCCTCAATATTGCAGTGTCCGCTTTCATCACGGAACCTGTTTGCCCACCGACTAACTGTAGTGCAATCGACAGTAGCATCTCCATACATCTTTTTCAACCTCTTGTGGATGATTCCCACTGTCTCGTTTTCACAGCAAAGGAATTCTGACAGCACGTTGCTTCTGGCGAACGTCAAGTGTGGCAGCCATCTTGAAGACATGCTGTGACGGCATCACTCACGGGAACAGGTTGAACTAAGTTTGAAAATAAGCGGGAAGGATGTATCTACACACTATAAAACTTTCACACATGTAGACTGAAAACAGTATTTTTACAAAAGTAGCGTGCATTTCTTTTGGAGTGACCCTCGTATTACACCATACACGCGGTATATACTTGGCGCACATGCACAGTGGACTGTAATAGCTAGCGAAACGCAAACTCTCTGATCTCTTGTAAAGTCGTTCGTTCTCTCGCGCGAAACACAAGGGGCGCCGTGTGACATATTGGAACGTCATTCGTTCAAAATATTTGTGTGACCTCAAGGTTCCTATTTAATAAGAAATTGTTTTTATCGTTATTTATTAAGTGACTTATTCTCTTATGTAGGTTACTACTGTTCTGAATTACAGACTCAAGGGTTAGTTTTCTATTACGGCACTTGGTGGCACAGGTATAAGTATATATATATTTACATTCATACACCAGTTTACACATGGAGGACCCACTTGTTTTTGGAGCTATTGCTGTGGCAATGGCAGTAAATCATCTTATTAGGGCACGACGACTAAAACGAAAAGCCAGACGTTGTTGATGGCTCTGGTTCAAATGGCTCAGAGCACTATGGGACTTAACATCTGAGGTCATCAGTCCGCTAGAACTTAGAACTACTTAAACCTAATCAACCTAAGGACACCACACACATCCATGCCCGAGGCAGGATTCGAACCTGCGACCGTAGCGGTCGCGCGGTTCCAGAATGAAGCGCCTAGAACCGCTCGGCCACACCGGCCGGCAGACGTTGTTGAGTTTGACCCTGGCTGAAAAGAAGGAACGAAAGTAGGGGATTATATTCACTTCTTATGAAATAACTCAGGCCCGAACAGCTGCAAGAATTTCGGAACTTCGTGAGGATGGACATGGCCTGTTTCGAGAATCTGCTGTTTGTAATAGAAGACGGATTTAGCACGTGTGACACAGTCATGAGAGAGGCTACCTCACACTCTCGAAAGTAAGTATTGAAACATATGTTTATACGTTTTGTGATCATACCAGCCTAGATCACTGATAAAATGCCGGTAAACGACCTGTTATGTTGCAGGCTGGTTGCAACTTTACGTTTCCTGGCGAATGGGGAATCTTTTAAGAGTCTGGCTTTTAGCTACAGAATAGCACAGCCCACCATTTCAAAAGTTGTTGTGGATGTACGCACGGCAATACTTAAAGGTGAACTTGTGTTATTTTTCGAAGTTTTGAATATGCGGTATATAATTGCTAGCAGAGCTTTTCAGTCCTCGTCTATCGCGAAGCTGCATGTACTTTGTCGCATATCACTGCCAGTTTCTGTTTCCTGGCACGCTGAAATAAAGAAGAGAAGCAATCAAAACAAACATGAACTTTCATAAGCTAAGGCATTACCATACAAATCGAAAATCACCGTGTGGCGTTATATGCACATTACTCAGAAAGAAACGATTGCTGACGTATCGTATTATGATACACGAAGTCAGACGTACACCTTTCCTCACTGTATGTCTGAATTAACACGCTTAGCGCCTTTTCGCTCCATTTCATTTCTAGTATACGAACTAATCGACGGAAATAATGCTTTCACAAAAAGCTACTGGCAAAAAAAGTTTTTCTCTGCATTTATGAAATCCTACTTACTGAAGAAAAACGCGGTAAAATTTCCAACACGAAAATCTGAAATGAGCTACTAGCCACCAAGCAGTAAGCAAATAACAAGCAGAAAACACGTTGGTAGCCCCTTTTGCGCATGCACGAGTTATCGCTGCCTAGTGCGCATTCCCGGATTGACAGCAGTTTAGAACTGTTCTTTATCCTGGTGCGCGGATAATGTGTCCGCTAACTTTCGTAGTTTCACCCGTTTAACCGCCGGGTGGGTGTCGCGTTAGACCAGTACCGTTCGCGGCGGATCGTCGTGTAATACCCGCTTAAGTGAGCGCAGACCGCGGTAGTTTTCCTAGAACCTTTAGTCAGTTATGAGTTTTGCGTATCTAACGGGCGTGACCTCATTTCGATCGCTTCGTTTGCGTTTACGGTCAGCGTCTTACTATATTCCCCTAGAAACTGGTTGAATCGACTAGAAAATGAGTGAGGACAAATGAAGGGCTGCCCATCCTACGTATCAGTTTTGTTCTACTTGGTTATCCTCCTGTCGATTACATAAAAAGTAAACAGTATTTATAATAGGAGTCAAGTTTTGATTTAGGTTTTATTTGAAAACTGTTGATTTGTAACGTGAAACAGAGGGATTTAGAAGTAAAAAAACTGCAGATTTATCAAATAGCGCTAGAAAACGCTTTTTTCCTCAAACAAGGGTAAAATTAAAAAAAGAAAAAAAATGCAAATGAAACAGCGCCTCAGCACTTCGTCGAGCTTATATAAAACATGTTTCTGTTATTTGCAAACAACTTTTGCACTTATCAATAGTAACAGGAAACTCTTGCCTTTGATCATAATGAAGAATGTTCTGTTGAGTTCAAAGTAACAATATTTATATAGATTTTTTTAATGTTTGTATTTGTAAACTGTATTTTCATCAATAGCAATTGCTTAAAGGAGCGGAAGTTACGTGATCAACTAATTTTTATTACTTGTAAAACACAATTTACATTTTGTAAGGGTATGAAATACACAATGGACTAGCACTGAAGCATGTGCGGTTCTAACTATATGCGAAACAAAGAACCAAAGAGAAGTCTTCGGCTCCCAGTTTCTCTCTCACACATTCGTTTACTTGTCTTTCCCTACCAATTTTACCAAAGCTACCGGTAATACTACTGTTTACTACGTCATTTATGTACTGTTGGTTGATTCGGGGGAGGGGACCAAACAGCGAGGTCATCGTTCCCACGGTCATGGACTGTGCGGCTGGTCCCGGCGGAGGTTCGAGTCCTCCCTCGGGCGTGGGTGTGTGTGTTTGTTCTTAGGCTAATTTAGGTTAAGTAGTGTATAAGTTTAGGGACTGATGAGCTTATCAGTTAAGTCCCATAAGATTTCACACACATTTTCATCGTGCCCATCGGATTAGGGAATGGCGGGGAATGAAGTCGGCCGTGCGGTTTGAAAGGAACCATCCCGGCATTTGTCTGAAGCGATTTTGGGAAATGGCGAAAAACCTAAACCAGGATGGCCAGACGTTGGCACGCTTCAGTAAAATCTTCCCGCTTTACAAGCTGCGTCGCTTCGAATAAAACGCTCTGAGCTTGAGATAGCTCTCTCCACCAGCGTCATCAGGAGTTAAAATCACTGACTGCCGGGGCTGGCACGGTGTTGTCATACGGATGCAATGGCAGCCTGTCGGTTCCGCGGTGTGACGGAGCCGCTAGGAGCGGCCCTACTAGCTTTCCGCGCTTGTGTCACTCCAGTCCTCTCTGAAAGCTTCCAGACATTGGCAGTGTATCTGTATAAGCAGAATACCGTGCCTGTTCCGGTAGCCAGTGATTTTAAGTGCTGATGACGCCGGTGGGCACAGCTATCGAAAGCTCGAGTGTTTTATTCGAAGTAACGCGGTTTGTAAACTAAGAAGATTTTATTGGAGAAGTAGATATGAACGACGTAACGACATTTGAAATAAAAAATTCTGCGAAAAATTTATCTGTGAGGGAGGGAGAGAGCTGAAGAGTGTGATACAACCATGAAATACAACTGAAATTTCCTGAGGATTAAAACTTTGTGCCAGACTGAGGTTCGACCTCGGGACCTTTGTCTCGAGTCTCAGTGTGGCACACTGTTTTAATCTGCTGGGAAGCTACATATGAGCACACACTCCGCTGCAGAGCGAAAATTTCATTATAAAATGCAACTGGTTATCCATGGGTAAGACAGTAATATTTATTAAGTCTCAAAGTATACTCTGTTTAGGGCATAAAAGAATGGTAGATGACACAAAGCCCAAACAGATAATAAAAGGTAGAAAGGCAGATTGTATTAGGCCAGAAGAAAGATCCGATCAAGAGCTATATGGCTGGATATTGTGTTGGCCGACCTAACCAAGGTGGAGATCCGAGGGTAAAAGAGAAAAGCAGAAAACAGATATGCATGGAGATAGATTTATGAGACCATGGCCCTCCAAGCGCTGTAGTGCCGAAGAAGAAGATGAAAAAGCAGAAGAAGGTGGCGTCCAATATTCAAAATGGCATATAGTGTGGTACATACTCATAAGTGCAAATGATTAGCGTTTCAGAGAAGACGCACTAAGTAGCCACGAATAACGACAGCTACTTTCTGTGTATAAGGAGGAGTGATTTTCTCATTCATAAAATAACTTTTGAATGTTTGTTGTTTAAGAGAAAATCGCATCATTCCTTGTGTAAACAGAGAAACGTCGACCAGCACGTATCGGAATCCCTATCGAGACCGTAGATTCTGGTTCAGAGATATTGCTGCCCCCAATATTTTCATACGAATCTAGGTTCTGAAGAGCCTTATTCATGGCCAAGAAGGACATCAGCGGTACATCACAACTAGAGCCTGAGATAACAGACAGACAGATGAACTTTAACTTACCTGTGAGAAGCTAAATAGGTTATTTGGGCATGTACAGTGTGAGGAATTTAGTACACAGCACTGTCACGCCTGACAGGGAAGCAACGACAGCATCGAAAACTGGGCATCGAGTGGAGCAGCATAGTGCGCCCACGTCATGTACCTTGAGTTGAGAAATGAGCTTGTTTGCAGCAAGATAAGTTTCCATTCTGACAGTGAAAAGACGTTTGGAACACCTTCTTTTCAGAAGAGTGCCGCTACAGCATCATGATGGACGTATCCCTGTGCGGTGGCTCCGAGAAAAACGAACGTTGCTAGACTGCGTCCGTCATCATTTGGCCGCGCGGGATTAGCCGAGCGGTCTACGGCGCTTGCAATCATGGACTGTGCGGCTGGTTCCGGCGGTGGTTCGAGTCCTCCCTCGGGCATGGGTATGTGTGTTTGTCCTTAGGATAATTTAAGTTAAGTAGTGTGTAAGCTTAGGGACTGATGACCTTAGCAGTTAAGTCCCATAAGATTTCACACACATTTTAACATTTTTGTCAGCATTTGTGCCCAGCGCCTGGCGTCATGGTACGGGGTGTCATTGGCTACATAACACGATCACCTATTATCTGGATAGCTGGTAATTTGGAGAGCACTCATTACGTTTCCGATGTGTTAAGACTGGTGGCCGGCTCTAATCTCGACGCCTCCAACCTTCCCTGACGTTAACTTTCGAGAAGGTAATGCAAGATCGCTTGCTGCCAACCTTCATGGATAAGGAGGGTGCTCATTCTCCAGATACCTCACCCATCTAATAATAGCCTGCAGACAGAGTAACACACCACCACTCGCCGGCGACTACGATTGATGAACTCTTGCACAGAGTATCTGTTATCCAACCTCTGCTATACTTGATGCCCAGCTGTGATGGAACCTTTGTTGCTGTCAGGCGTGGCAGTGCTCTGTACTAAATTCCTCGTACTATACATGCCCAAATAACCCATTTACCTTCGCACACGTAAGTGAAATTTCGTTGTATTCTATCCCTCGTGTTATTATTACGAGCACAATGGTTAGCTGATCTCCTGCCATTTAGTTACGCTCCAAAGCACCGTGCTGTAGTGGTTTTGCCCAATGTGAATGTGAAGTGTCCACACAAATTAATGTGGTTACCTGTTAAAAGCCTGAATAATCACCTTTTGTAGGGCTAACCGTTGGGGTACGTGCAAGAGCACAGTCAGTGAGGTTCTTGAATGTGTCGACAGGTATATGGAGCCATGCTTACTCCAGTGCCATGGCCAGGAAGCTACGCTAGTTTTATGGGTAGGGGCTCCATGGCGTGAATAGCCCGATCAAGGTGGTCTCACTGGCTCCCGATTTGGTTCATGGCTGGGCAGTTTAGTGGCCTGGGAGGAAGGGGTGAGGGTTCCATAAATTCATCCTGGTGCTCTTCGAACCAAGCACGTACTACCCTGCTGGTAGAAGCTCCTGTGCCGAGGAAAAACAAACGGCATGTAGGAGTGGACAGATGGATGCACACTTTTTTCGATCCAGTGTGCCTTCCAGAATGACGAGAGCACTCAAGAAATGCTACGCTTTTCCCGGACCATAACGCTCCCCCCTGATTTCAAGGTGTGTGCTTTCAGACGTTTCATTCCATACAAGCCAACGACCATCTGTCCGATGACGTATATAACGTGATTCATACTTGATACTTGCCTGCAAAGTCCAGTCTTCGTCGTCGATGTATAGCAGTCATCATGGGTGCGTGGACTTCCTCTTGTTACTACGTACAGCTTTGGTCGCCCAAAGCAGCATACTGTTGCAAACAATTTTGCAGACACTTGCCTAGTGTGAATATAAAGTGTCCTTCAAATTAATGTGGTCACCTATCAACAGCCCGAAGAACCACCGCCTGCCACGGAGGCCCATACGCAGCACCGTTCCCTGAACAGCCGTTTAGGAGACACTTCTGGTAGCCCTTTGGTTCATCTGGGCGGTCAGTTGCTCAACAGTCTATTCGCCCGTACACATTTCCGCAGCCGTCGTTTACACCTATGACCCGTGGTGCTTCATAGTTGCCTCAGAGACGGATTTGGATTGCACCATTTCGCCATGCGAGGTATACATTAACCACGGCAGCACACGTGCAGCTTACAAACTTAGCCGTTCGGAAATGCTTTCACCCTTGGCCTGAAAGCCAATAAACTTCCTCTTTTCGACGTCAGATAAATCTCTCCGTTTCCGCATTACAACAATGACTGCACTGTTGTCCGCGTCCCACCGTCGCGAATTATAGACCCTGCACGACTATCGCTGCCGCCTGTCATCTGTCAGTCATTAACGCACGTTGACGTCGAACAATGACAGTGGTCACGTTAAAGTGACTAGAGCGTGTGAACGCATTCCACCAGCAAACATCAATATAATGGTGAAGATCCAGCAAGCCGCAAGGGCTGCAATAGCTTTCATAAGATTGGGAACTACGGTAGAAGTCAAAAATGGGTCAAATGGCTCTGAGCACTATGGGACTTAACTTCTGAGATCATCAGTCCCCTAGCACTTAGAACTACTTAAACCTAACTAACCTAAGGACATCACACACATCCATGCCCGAGGCAGAATTCGAACCTGCGACCGTAGCGATCGCGAGGTTCCAGACTGTAGCGCCTAGAACCGCTCGGCCACTCCGGCCGGCGGGTAGAAGTCAGGTTACGTTAACTCATACCATTTTCTTGTGCCTTTTTACTTTCGTATTACACATGCAGGATATTGATTGAGAAGATGCGGAGATCTGAATCCGTCGCCGTGCTAGGCATGTGTAAATTTAAGATAGTTTTAAGCAGGTTTTTCCCACTCACAATGAAGTTTTCAAGGGACCTATAACATTATTTCTTTTGTGATTCTAAGACGTTGTTCGGAAAGAACGTTATATACTCCGTTTTGACACTTATTGGTCGCCACCAAGACGGAGTCGTATATCGAGTCTACTTATAAATTACGCAGATACTTACTGCATTTAAATATCACAAATTCATTCATTCATATATTTTCCTTGTATTACCCATGTCTATCTCGTGTACCTCCGTCCTTGTTAGACTTCTCAAGTACTTTAATAGCATCGTGTGCTTCTAGAGTTCATTTTGCACTTAATTCAGTACTACGTTGCATATGCGTTCCCCAGTAGAATTTGTTTTGTATGTGATTTTCAACAAGAAAGTTAAACTGGCTGCGATGCAGTTGTTCCGACATTTCCAGTTGACGATATTGCGTAACTGCTATTTATTGGTTTCGCCACACATGCTAAATTTTCGAGGATTATAAGCAAAGTGGCTAACAGACGACAAAGACATTTGTCCTCCCACATATCGGACCTATACGGTGTGATTAATACACATGGAGGACGTGAAGTATGTAATTAACTGTTTCATTTATTGTCTAAGTATTCGCTTGTTTTAATTATCAATGAATTTTCCATTTTAGTTGCACTTTATATGAGTTTACCGCCACCTATTATAAGTAAGATGGTCAGATGCGTCATCACTAGATCACGTTCACAGTCTGCGGATAGATTTGTGGGCATAAAATGTGTTCATCAGTTTGGCGGAACTTTCGTAGGTAGCCTACTCGAGATAAAAGCGCAGCTTGCAACTGTGTTTAGTTGAGATATACGAACGAGGCTCAGTGTGGCATTCTTGCCGAAGGAGCGAACAGCGACCGCCAGAACAGCTGTGTAGAATAGTGTGCGGCCGAGTAGTTACGCAGAGACTGCAAAAAACGCAGAGCGTCTTAAGTGGTGTAGCATTCCGACACAGTTCGTAGGTTTTTGCGACCAGAGTGAAATTCCATAACATTTCTCTGGTTTGGAGCTGCGTCATGCGGTACAATAATGTACCAACGATTCGGCTACTGTTGCAAAATGGCCTTCGTCAGGACATGCTCTGATTAAGCCAACAGTGGCCAAAATGTTAGAACTTAGATTTACAACAGGAGGCGTTGCAGAACCCAGACGAATTTAATAAAAAATCTCAGCAGAGAATAAAATAAATATTGTCATTTTTTATCAGTTTTATGAAACATAGTTTGGAGTTCATATCTCCCTCCATTACATGCACGTAAGTTTACTGACAGCTGAGGAGTGATGAACGAAGCAGTGCTCTTATGTAGCATTTTTAATCACTTCATGTACATCTACATCAACATCTACATGAATACTCTGCAAATCATACTTAACTGCCTGGCACAGGAATCATCGAACCACCTTCACAATAATACTCTATTATTCCATTCTCGTACAGCACGCGGAAAAAACGGTCACCTATATCCTTCCGTGATAGCTCTGATTTTTCTTATTTTATTAAGATGATCGTTTCTCGCTATGTAGGTCGGCGTCAAAATACACTACTGGTCATTAAAATTGCTACACGACGACGATGACGTGCTACAGACGCGAAATTTAACCGACAGCAAGAAGATGCTGTGATATGCAAATGATTAGCTTTTCAGAGCATTCGCTCAAGGTTGGCGCCGGTGGCGACACCTACAACGTGCTGACATGAGGAAAGTTTCCAACCGATTTCTCATACATAAACAGCAGTTGACCGGCGTTGCCTGGTGAAACGTTGTTGTGATGCCTCGTGTAAGGAGGAGAAATGCGTACCATCACATTTCCGACTTTGATTAAGGTCGGATTGTAGCCTATCGCGATTGCGGTTTATCGTATCGCGACATTGCTGCTCGCGTTGGTCGAGATCCAATTACTGTTAGCAGAATATGGAATCGATGGGTTCAGGAGGGTAATACGGAACGCCGTGCTGGATCCCAACGGCCTCGTATCACTAGCAGTGAAGATGACAGGCATCTTATCCGCATGGCTGAAACGGATCGTGCAGCCGCGTCTCGGTCCCTGAGTCAACAGATGGGGACGTTTGCAAGACAACCATCTGCACGAACAGTTCGACGACGTTTGCAGCAGCATGGACTATCAGCTCGGAGACCACTGCTGCGGTTACCGTTGACGCCGCATCACAGACAGGAGCGCCTGCGATGGTGTACTCAACGGCGAACCTGGGTGCAAGAAAGGCAAAATGTCATGTTTTCGGATGAATACAGGTTCTGTTTACAACATCATGATGGTCGCATCCTTGTTTGGCGACATCGCGGTGAACGCACATTGGAAGCGTGAATTCGTCATCGCCAAACTGGCGTATCACCCGGCGTGATGGTATGGGGTGCCATTGGTGACACGTCTCGGTCAGATCTTGTTCGCATTGGCGGCACTCTGAACAGTGGACATCACGTTTCAGATGTGTTACGACCCGTGGCTCTACCCTTCATTCGATCCCTGCGAAACCCTACATTTCAGCAGGATAATGCACGACCGCATGTTGCAGATCCTGTACGGGCCTTCCTGAATACCGAAAATGTTCGACTGCTGCCCTGGTCAGCACATTCTCCAGATCTCTCACCAATTGAAAACGTCTGGTCAATGATGGCGGAGGAACTGGATCGTCACAATACGGCAGTCACTAACCTTGATGAACTGTGGTATCGTGTTGAAGCTGCATGGGCAGCTGTACCTGTACACGCCATCCAAGCTCTGTTTGACTCAATGCCCAGGCGTATCAAGGCCGTTATTACAGCCAGAGGTGGTTGTTCTGGGTACTGATTTCTCAGGATCTATGCACCCAAACTGCGTGAAAATGTAATCACATGTCAGTTCTAGTATAACACACTTGTCCAATGAATATCCGTTTATCATCTGCATTTCTTCTTGGTGTAGCAATTTTAATGGCCGGAAGTGTCTTTTCGGAAGAGAAAATTGATGATCGAAATTTCGCGAGAATATTCTGCCGCAACTAAAAACGCCTTTGTTTTAATGATGTTCACCCCAAATCCTGTATCATGTCAGTGACACTCCCCCTATTTCGTGATAATACAAGACCTGCTAACCTTCTTTGAACTTTCTCGGTGTACTCCGTCAATCTTATGTGGTAAGGAGCCGACAAAGGGCAGCAATATTCTAAAAGAGGACGGACAAGAGTAGTGTAGCCAGTCTGTTTAGTAGATCAGTTAAATTTTCTAAGTGTCCTGACAATAAATAGCAGTATTCGGTTAGCCTTCCCCACAACATTTTCTTGTGTTCCTACTAATTTAAGTTGTTCGTAATTGTAATTCCTACGTATTTGAATTTACGGACTTCCAAACAGTTGATCAATTTATGAAAATGAGGCCAATGTAAAACATTAAGTAAATTCAAGGAAATTCATGTGAACAGACAGAAATTCCTTGTACGCTATGATTAGGTTACTCATTGCGAAGGATAGTGACCTTATTTATCCATTTATTTCTTAAGTAACTAAATCTTCGACTTGACGTCTCCATCCACAGCGATCTTCAGCTCTTCTTAATACAATGTGAAGAGACAGTGCGATAATCCTTTTCACTTGATCCAACCATCTTCCTGCTACTTCTCCACATGGTCTACTGTCTTCATTTTTGCCTTGATCTTTTTCCAAATTATCTCCTTCTTCTCTCATAATGTGCCCAAATAACTAGAATTATGACTGACACGGGAACGTAAATTTCTTGTGATGCTAAGTTCTTCTAAAACGGAAACACTGCTTCTTCTTTCTGTCCATGATACGTGTAACATCTTCCGCCAATAACACATCTCGAGACATCTGTATAGCCCATGTCATTGGCTTCATGGTCCATTTCTCCCTGGCGTACAATAACACAGGGCGTACCAACGATTCCAGCAAGCGCCCCTTCGTCATTTTGGATACCGACTAGATCAAAAATGAGAAATACAGTGAAGTGTAAATACAGATTGTGAGAAAGGGAGGTCACTTACGAAATTGACGGAATCTGTATATTATATTAAAAGTAGGAGATATTGTATCCGTGTGTGGTTTTCAGGAACAAGAATTGGTGAACTACAGGCGAATTTCTATTCTGCGCGTCAAAAAGAGAGCTCATAAAAAGTTAAAACACATGTTTCACGTGCAGATTACTCACATCACGTTTGTTCTCATACTGTAGGGTGATGTTAGGGCTTCAGGAAGAGCATCCTCCTCGGGCGCTGATAACCTCGCTGTTGTGCGCCCTAAAACACTCATCATCATCTTCAACAGCATCCTCCTGTCAAATGGGTACCAGATGCCTGATAACCAGAGCTCGTCACACAAAGGCCAAGAAAAGGAATACCAACCTGTCAGAAGAATTAACAGTGAAGGGAATGAGATGGGAGCAGATGAGAGCTTATTTTATACATATTGAACGTTCATTACTAACCTATCTAGTCAGTATTTCCTACAAAGGAAGACTACACCAAAAAAGTTTTTTCTATTTCATTTTTTTATACAGGGTGTTACAAAAAGGTACGGCAAAACCTTCAGGAAACATTCCTCACACACAAAGAAAGAAAATATGTTATGTGGACATGTGTCCCGAAGCGCTTACTTTCCATTTTAGAGTTCATTTTATTACTTCTCTTCAAATGACATTATTCATGGAATGGAAACACACAGCAACAGAACGTACCAGCGTGACTTGCCCAAACGTTCACAGAAAATCTGTGTTTGATGACGTGATTGCACAATTGCGTGCGGATTCTCGTCAGCCCACTCATGTTGATCCTGAAAATTTACAATTTGATCACGTTGGAATGAAGCCTCATCCGTAAAGAGAACATTTGCACTGAAATGAGGATTGACACATTGTTGGATGAACAATTCGCAGAAGTGTACCCGTGGAGGCCAATCAGATGCTGATAGTGCCTGCACACGCTGTACATGGTACGGAAACAACTGGTTCTCCCATAGCACTCTCCGTACAGTGACGTGGTCAACGTTACCTTGTACAGCAGCAACTTCTCTTACTCTGACATTAGGGTTATCGTCAACTGCACGAAGAATTGCCTCGTCCACTGCAGGTGTCCTCGTTGTTCTAGGTCTTCCCCAGTCGCTGGAATGTTCTGTGCTCCCTAAGACGCCGATCAATTGCTTCGAACATCTTCCTGTCGGGACACCTTCGTTCTGGAAATCTGTCTCGATACAAACGTACCGCACCACGGCTATTGCTCCGTGCTAATCCATACATCAAATGGGCATCTGCCAACTCCGCATTTGTAAACATTGCACTGACTGCAGAACCACGTTCGTGATTAACACTAACCTGTTGATGCTACGTACTGATGTGCTAGATGCTAGTACTGTAGCGCAATGAGTCGCATGTCAACACAAGCACCGATGTCAACATTACCTTCCTTCAATTTGGTCAACTGGCGGTGAATCGAGGAAGTACAGTACATACTGACGAAACTAAAATGAGCTCTAACATGGAAATTAAGCGTTTCCGTACACATGTCCACATAACATCTTTTCTTTATTTGTGTGTGAGGAATGTTTCCTGAAAGTTTGGCCGTACCTTTTTGTAACACCCTGTATATCAGTGAGATGATAACAGAGCAGCACATGTTAAAAAAGATTATTGTCGTTCACAGAACAGCATCGAAACAAAGAGGGAGTTGCATGCCTGAATATTGATAAAAATATGTTAGTAATTCGTTGAAAGAGATGCCCTACTCATTCAGAACTACAACACGCTCACAGGGAAAGTTTATTAGAAAGTACCTCATGTTTTCTTGTCTCTTTAGTTTTGTAGATTAGGACGGACGAGATTTGTACTCTGAAAATTATATAATTTACCATATTAACTTCATTTTACTATTAATAAAATTGTGATGTCAAAATGCTGTTATGTCCGACATTAAGTAGGCATAGACTACAGTGAACAGAGGAGATTCATCGACTAAATTCACTGCGACATATTCTCTTTAAATCCGTAGAAGGGAAGCTACAAAAGTTAAGGAGTTTCTGCGGACAGAAAAGAAATACATTTCCGTGCCTTGTCTGTGTACGTCTGATGGACGTGGATAGTCAGAAAGGCGTTCTCTTTACAAGTGGGGCATTAGTTAATCCCAGTGGTATTTGAACTCCGAACTCTATTTGCTGCAAGGCACAGAGCCAACTGTTTTGCCGATTGAATCATCACACAGCTGTGACTGGCAAAGAGCTGCAGCCAAGAGTAAAATTAGCGCACGGTGCATCTCGCGCAGCTACCGAAAATCACTTACGGAAATGGAGAGGTCCGCACTTTGTCAACCAAGCCTGAAGAAAGTGAAACTGGACAAATTTCGTGATATTTTCATTTTCATTTCAGAGTCTCGATCAGTCGTGAATGGAGAGTTTCAGGAAAAGCGCACAGTATTCCCCAGATGTGACTCATTAGAGCCGTGAAGGTTAAAAAATGCGCAACCAACAGCACTGAGGCAGAGATCATTTGGTGTTATTTGACTTAGTTCTACAATAAGGTGGGACTACAGCAGAAACAAACACTCGTCTAACTGCCACGGAACTACATGTAGGAAGTTCGCTGCTGAAAAGTTTCTGTGCTAAGCATTTCTACAGAAATTTTCCATACTTGTTGTACTAAACAATGTGGTTAGCGCACTGAAATAACATCAAGACACGTAAGCGAGGCATTTAGTACCTTGTCTGGCCTCGTAGATTACGGATTTCCTTGGTTTTTCCCCAAATTTGTTAACGGTTAGACCAATTGAGGAGGACATGCCAATTTCCTTCCCCATCTTTTTGGAAAGCTGTCAAAGGACCTCGTTATCGCTGTAACGCTAAACCCAAAGCTTCCTTCCTCGACCCATGCGCATTACGGTAAATGTAACACATTCTGTTACGAACACATCAGGAGCGCGACATACAGTTTCAACCGTGTCAGCTAAAAGTGAAGTTCAAAATTTCACACGGGAACGTTTGATAGTGGGACGAAGAACACATATGCCTGCAATAATAATTTTAGCAGAACTGGAAGTGTTCTGCAGTGTAGGAAACAAATCAAAGTGGAATGCGCAAAACAAATTTTTAAAATAGCTTACGACAGGCCTACAATACTTCCAACTGACATCTAGGACGAAATTCTTGAAATTTTGTTGTCAGACTGCTGTATTGTAAGAAAGGGAAACATGGTCCCTGAGGGTTTTGGAGAAAAAACTGGGAGTATTAAAAATGTCTATAGAACAATGCTTATAGCAAAACATAACAGCCTGTGAGCTTCGCCCTCCGTGCGATGTAGCACTGGAATCAACTGAATTTTCTAACCGAGTTGGTGATCTCATCACATATGATGTTGCTTTCCGGACTTTTAGTCGATAAATACGTAAGTACGTCTTTCTTGCTTAAGGGCCAATGACTTCAAATCACGTGACGCCACGGTATCTTACTGAGCGGTTGGGAGAATATTATTCTAATTGCGGGATGATAATTTTGCACGCCCTCTCATTATAGCTCACTTAGAGGTCCAGATCGACTTACCAACTGTTAAGAGAAATACTGACCTGTGATTAACGCTAAATAAAAATAAATTTAACCTTTTTCAACTGGAAGAATTACACAGAATCTTTCTTGATGACTGACCCTTGTATTAATCGCCGGATTTTCTAATTAGAAAAAATCCCATTTGAATCATTGTACTTTTGATTAACAGAGGTCTGAGGAAGATTAGTATCGTAGATAGCATTTGGTAGGCTTCAAAATGTGTTTCCTCATTCTTTCTGTCATTACTACTGGTCCAGCTTCACGCTTTTCTCCACCCATTACTATCTCGTAGTAATCTGTTTCCAGCCTTCAGCTGGCTCCCGCTACTGTCTCCCCCATTCTGAGTCAGCCATTTATGCCATATATTTTGGTACACGGAAATTCACTTAACAACTATTCGTTTCGTAAAGAAAGAACGCCTTTTTATTGCTGCAAGTTATTTTATTTGTTCCACACTCGCTTCGCCTTTTACTTTAAGGTATCTTAAGTGCAATATACAATGGTTCAAATGGCTCGGAGCACTATGGGACTTAACTGCTGAGGTCATCAGTCCCCTAGAACTTAGAACTACTTAAACCTAACTAACCTAAGGACATCACACACATCCACGCCCGAGGCAGGATTCGAAACTGCGATCGCAGCGGTCTCGCGGTTCCAGACTGTAGCGCCTAGAACCGCTCGGCCACTGCGGCTGGCGCAATATACAATGACAAACTTTCATTATGATACGTGATACTTGTAGATTAGCAAACAGTTCACGTCTTATTTTTTATGTAAATAAGTGATTACGTACTGTTATTCGAGATTTTAGCTATTATCTGCGTTTCCCCTAATCTGGTCTTGTGTTGGAGGTCGCACTGTAACTTTACTTACTAATTATGAGCACATTTTCACGTTACTAACTTTTTTCTTCATAATATTCACTTACTTAGCGCTAATTTCTGTGAAGTAATATTATTGTTGTGTAATTAGCTGTAGATATTTTACCAAAAACTGTGGTTTAAAGTCGTAACTACTGAGAGCTCATTTTACGCCTCTTCCTATTTGATTTACTGAAGTACACATTGCCAACCTACTGAAATTATTGCTAAAGGCTAACGTCTATTCTATTTCTGTTCCCCTTATCTGTCTATCCCCCTCCCCTCCTCTCTCTCTCTCTCTCATTCTCACTCTCTCTCTCATTCTCTCTCTCTCTCTCTCTCTCTCTCTCTCTTTTTCTCTCTCTATGTGTGTGTGTGTGTGTGTGTGTGTGTGTGTGTGTGTGTGTGTGTGTGTGAACAAAGTTGAATGTGAATGTCATGCTGTTAATGTGTGGATGAAGGTTTTGGTGATCAGTTAATTTGAATTTTGGGTTAAAAGTTTTGTGGTGGGATTCGTGGAAGAGTGAGGACCAAGGGGTTGTGTAGTATAATTACGATAGTAGTCATCTGTTGGAGTCGTATTCTAGTATTTCATCTGTTAATGTAAATATTGAGTTGTTTCTTACGTTTACTTGATCATTCAACAGGGTTTTCTTTTCTGCTTTGGTTTTTCGTATGTGGTAATTTTCTTGCAGTGTTAGAGGGTATTTAATTATTGTAATTATTTTGAGGTCTTCTTCTCTAGATGATGGCTTGGGACGGACCTGTCACTTACGAGAACTTACATGGTACTTCTCGTTGAACTGAATCATGAAATTTGGCAAGAAGTAAGATTTCACAGCACACGTAAATGAAATATAAATCCAAAGATTGTTAAGAAGCTGTCATAACTCATAAATTTTTTTTTGCCATTTGTTGTTTGTTTGTCTGTCGATCCCTCTGTTAACACCCGCTATTCTCAGGAACGGGTACGTGTAAGATTCGATGAAAGGTAGATCGTCTACGCTCTACGCACAGACGTGATTAAAGTCGTGAGATACCTCCTAATATCGTGTCGGAACTCATTTTACCTGGCTTAGTGCAGCAAAGCGACATAGAATGGACTCATCAAGTCACTGGAAGCCCCCAGCAGATATACTGAGCCACGCTGCCTCTATATCCGTCCGTAAATGCGAAAGCGTTACCGGTGCAGGATTTTGTGCACGAACTGACCTCTCGATTAGGTCCCATAAATGTTTGGTGGAATACACGTCGGGCGATCTGGGTGGCCAACCATTCGCTTGAATTGTTAAGAATGTTGTTCAAAACAGTCGCGAGCAGTTGTGCCTCCGTGACGTAGCGCATTGTCATCCATAAAAATTCAAAAGTTGTTTGGGAACATGACGTCCAAGGATAGCTGAAAAAGGTCTCCAAGTAGCCGAAAATATATAGGACCCAGAGCACTCCACGTAAACACGTCCTATACCATTATGGAGCCACTGCAAGGTTGCACAGTGCCTTGTTGACAATTTGGCTCCGTGGCTTCGTGGGGTTTGATGTGACGCTCGCACCTTCCCATGAGCTCTTACCAACTGAAATTATGACTCTTCTGACTACGCCACGGTTTTCCTGTCATCTAGGGTCCAACCGATATGATTACGATGTCGTGCTGTTAACAATTGCGCTCGTGTCGGTCGTCTGTTGCCATTGTCCTTTAGTGCCATAGTTCGCCGCACTCTCTTAACGGGTACGTTCGTCGTACGTCTCTCACTGATTCATGCGGTTTTTTAACGCTGTGTTTCTTGTCTATTAGCGTTCTAGTAACGGATACATTCGTTGCGCACCCCTCATTGATTTTTGTGATTATGTCACGCAATGTTGCTTGCTGTTAGCACTGATAACTACCAAACGCAGCTGCTGCTCTCGCTCGTTAAGTCAAGGCCGTCGGCCACTATGTTGTCTTTGGTGAGAGGTAATGCCTGAAATTTGGTATTCTCGGCACATTCTTGACACTGTACGTCTCGGAATGTTGAATTCTTCAATGGTTTCCGAAATGAAGTGTCCCATGTGTTTAGTTCCAACCACCATTCCGTGTTGAAAGTCTATTAATTCCCTACGTGCAGTCGTAATCACGTCGAAAACCTTTTTAAGTGTGTGTTTGAAATCTTACGGGACTTAACTGCTAAGGTCATCAGTCGCTAAGCTTACACACTACTTAACCTAAATTATCCTAAGGACAAACACACATACCCATGCCCGAGGGAGGACTCAAACCTCCGCCGAGACCAGCCGAAGAGTCTACAACTGCAGCGCCCTAGACGGCTCGGCTAATCCCGCGCGGCGAAAACCTTTTTACGTGGACCACCTGAGTACAAATAACAGCTCCACCACTGCACTGTCCTTTTATACGTTGCGTATACGATTTTGCCAGCATTTATACATGCGCATATCGCTATCCCATGAGGTTTTCACCTCAGTGTATAAGAGTCTATGTTAAATGCTATGAACCTGCATTTGTCCATCCCCCAGCTTCGAATGGCAAAAACTGCAAAACGTTACAGCGGACAGAACTCGAAAAGGCGGGCTGCCATGTGCAGTAACTAACTACCGCCTCCAATACACTGACTACGTAACGCCTGTACGGAAATTCGTACTGTAGGCGTGAACGTATTAGTGTGAGTAATGACGCCTCGCAGCGAGAGTTAGCTGGCGCCGTTCAGCACCAGCGCAACACCGTCTGCAGGGCAGCCACAGCGCGGCGCTGGCGACCCCTCAGGCTCTGCCGCCAGAGAGCGCGTTCGGCCGTTCGCTGTCCGCGCCCATTCGCTCGCGCCGCGTTCCGGCAACCCGAATTATGCTCGCAGAATTTATGAAAGCCGTTAATCACCTGAAATAAAGCACCCTGCCGTCGCTCCTAACGCTGATAAATGGCGCCGCCTGTCCGCGAACCTTACTTCTGAAACCGCCCGTGAATTATTTCCTGCGTTCCGATTGGTTTTCGGTTATATTTTCTCACTAGTAAATTCAAAAAGTCGGAGCCACGGAGTCCTACTTATCTCAGAGATGACGGCGGCTCTTTGCGGGAGTCGAAAAGCTGTGTGGCATGGTTAAGAATGGAAGCCACAACATATAAGTTATCTAGTATCTCGCTAGGTTATTATCTATTGTTAAAAGTGGCACATCGTCTACACTTGCTATTTCTTCGGATATTTATTGTGGTGGTACTACTGTTCTTTGTGCTGTACTGTACTGGCCTGATCCATGTACCTCCCTGTGCTTCCCTTATCTTATTCCACATGCATAAGGTGCAGCACTGCAATAAACTGCACTACTCGCCACTAAATTACTACACCACGAAGATGACGTGCTACAGACGCGAAATTTAGCCGACAGGAATAAGATGCTGTGATATGCAAATGATTTGCTTTTCAGGACATTCCACACAAGGTTGGCGCTGGTGGTGACACCTACAACGTGCTGACATGACGAAAGTTTCCAACCGATTTCTCATACACAAACAGCAGTTGACCGGCGTTGCCTGGTGAAACGTTGTTGTGATGTCTCGTGTAAGGAGGAGAAATGCGTGCCATCACATTTCCGACTTTGATAAAGGTCGGATTGTAGCCTATCGCGATTGCGGTTTATCGTATCGATACATTGCTGCTCGCGTTGGTCGAGATCCAAAGACTGTTAGCAGAATATGGAATCGGTGGGTTCAGGAGGGTAATACGGAACGCCGTGCTAGATCCCAACGGCCTCGGATCACTAGCAGTCGAGATGACCGGCATCTCATCCGCATGGCTGTAACGGATCGTGCAGCCACGTCTCGATCCCTGAGTCAACAGATGGGGACGTCTGCAAACAACAACCATCTGCACGAACAGTTCGACGACGTTTGCAGCAGTATGGACTATCAGCTCGGAGACCATGGCTGCGGTTATCCTTGACGCTGCATCACAGACTGGAGCGCCTGCGATGGTGTACACAACGACGAACCTGGGTGCACAAATGGCAAAACGTCATTTTTTCGGATGAATCCAGGTTCTGTTTACAACATCATGATGGTCGCATCCGTGTTAGGCGACATCGCGGTGAACGCACATTGGAAGCGTATATTCGTCATCGCCATACTGGCATATCACCTGGTATGGTGGTATGGGATGCCATTGGTTACACGTCTCGGTCACCTCTTGTTCGCATTGGCGGCACTTTGAACAGTGAACGTTACATTTCGGATGTGTTACGACCTGTGGTTCTACCCTTCATTTGATCCCTGCGCCGACCGAAGTGGCCGTGCGGTTAAAGGCGCTGCAGTCTGGAACCGCAAGACCGCTACGGTCGCAGGTTCGAATCCTGCCTCGGGCATGGATGTTTGTGATGTCCTTAAGTTAGTTAGGTTTAACTAGTTCTAAGTTCTAGGGGACTAATGACCTGAGCAGTTGGGTCCCATAGTGCTCAGAGCCATTTGATCCCTGCGAAACCCTACATTTCAGCAGGATAATGCACGACCGCATGTTGCAGGTCCTGTACGGGCCTTCCTGAATACCGAAAATCTTCGACTGCTGCCCTGGTCAGCACATTCTCCAGATCTCTCACCAACTGAAAACGTCTCATCAATGGTGGCCGAGCAACTGGCACGTCACAATACGCCAGTCACTACTCTTGATGAACTGTGGTATAGTGTTGAAGCACGGGTAGCTGTACCTGTACATGCCATCCAAGCTCTGTTTGACTCAATGCCCAAGCGTATCAAGGCCGTTAATAGGGCCAGAGGTGGTTGTTCTGGATACTGATTTCTCAGGATCTATGCACGCAAATTGCGTGAAAATGTTATCACATGTCAGTTCTTGTATAATATATTCGTCCAATGAATACCCGTTTATCACCTGCATTCCTTCTTGGTGTAGCAATTTTAATGGCCAGTAGTGTAACATATGCAGGGTCCGGAGATACAATATGACCAAAAGTGTAGGGCTGAAAGACAGCATCAAATGAAGGAACTTGAGCATAGGGGGTAGGGTTCGCAGTTGCATATTTATGGCACTACACGCTTCAACATCAACTGCACCTCTGTGACAGATGTTACGTTTGCTACGACAAACTGATGTTAATTAAGTAGTGGTAAGTCTGTATACAAAAACACACTCGTGTTTCGTTTACTTTGACCTATTTAGGACGTGTTGTAACATCAAACACGGACATATCATTGTTTTCATTTCCAAAGAAAACTAAGTACGACACACGTGTCTGTGATGCCTAAAGTTTTTCTTGTTCTCATAGTGAGGGTTAGTTACTCCAAACATATTGTTTACGTACACATTTGTATAAATTAATTTTCATTTTGAGTAAAGATGGCCACATGTCAAAATTCAATTACGTTCATGAATATGTAATACGATCCCGAAATCGATTGCAGACTGAACAGGAAAATAAAGAACAGTGCTGCAAGGGAAATTATTTGTACAGTGGAATCACTAACCGCTTAAAACCTTCTGCTATTTGCTCTTTCCACAATAGAGCATCTAAGTTGAAACCTTACAAACATCATTCATTCATTCATTAAAGCGTGATATGATGGCACAAGGGAATAAAAATTAATAATTAACTGCGATGCGGTAGAAAGCAATATTCGTGAGTGTAGTATGCGCACACTTTCCTGTGGCGCTCCCAGAGAGATTGCATGGAAGCGAGAGAGGAAGTTACATCCTATGATGAGCGATATACACTCCTGGAAATGGAAAAAAGAACACATTGACACCGGTGTGTCAGACCCACCATACTTGCTCCGGACACTGCGAGAGGGCTGTACAAGCAATGATCACACGCACAGCACAGCGGACACACCAGGAACCGCGGTGTTGGCCGTCGAATGGCGCTAGCTGCGCAGCATTTGTGCACCGCCGCCGTCAGTGTCAGCCAGTTTGCCGTGGCATACGGAGCTCCATCGCAGTCTTTAACACTGGTAGCATGCCGCGACAGCGTGGACGTGAACCGTATGTGCAGTTGACGGACTTTGAGCGAGGGCGTAAAGTGGGCATGCGGGAGGCCGGGTGGACGTACCGCCGAATTGCTCAACACGTGGGGCGTGAGGTCTCCACAGTACATCGATGTTGTTGCCAGTGGTCGGCGGAAGGTGCACGTGCCCGTCGACCTGGGACCGGACCGCAGCGACGCACGGATGCACGCCAAGACCGTAGGATCCTACGCAGTGCCGTAGGGGACCGCACCGCCACTTCCCAGCAAATTAGGGACACTGTTGCTCCTGGGGTATCGGCGAGGACCATTCGCAACCGTCTCCATGAAGCTGGGCTACGGTCCCGCACACCGTTAGGCCGTCTTCCACTCACGCCCCAACATCGTGCAGCCCGCCTCCAGTGGTGTCGCGACAGGCGTGAATGGAGGGACGAATGGAGACGTGTCGTCTTCAGCGATGAGAGTCGCTTCTACCTTGGTGCCAATGATGGTCGTATGCGTGTTTGGCGCCGTGCAGGTGAGCGCCACAATCAGGACTGCATACGACCGAGGCACACAGGGCCAACATCCGGCATCATGGTGTGGGGAGCGATCTCCTACACTGGCCGTACACCACTGGTGATCGTCGAGGGGACACTGAATAGTGCACGGTACATCCAAACCGTCATCGAACCCATCGTTCTACCATTCCTAGACCGGCAAGGGAACTTTCTGTTCCAACAGGACAATGCACGTCCGCATGTATCCCGTGCCACCCAACGTGCTCTAGAAGGTGTAAGTCAACTACCCTGGCCAGCAAGATCTCCGAATCTGTCCCCCATTGAGCATGTTTGGGACTGGATGAAGCGTCGTCTCACGCGGTCTGCACGTCCAGCACGAACGCTGGTCCAACTGAGGCGCCAGGTGGAAATGGCATGGCAAGCCGTTCCACAGGACTACATCCAGCATCTCTACGATCGTCTCCATGGGAGAATAGCAGCCTGCATTGCTGCGAAAGGTGGATATACACAGTACTAGTGCCGACATTGTGCATGCTCTGTTGCCGGTGTCTATGTTCCTGTGGTTCTGTCAGTGTGATCATGTGATGTATCTGACCCCAGGAATGTGTCAATAAAGTTTCCCCTTCCTGGGATAATGAATTCATGGTGTTCTTATTTCAATTTCCAGGAGTGTATATGAGAACAGCGACTTTCTGTAACTTAGTTTGAAAGTGCAACGTGCCGCATGCTTATCTGCGAGACGGGGGACAAACTTCATTTCATTAGTGCACCAGGCTAATGTATCCCTTTACAGACACGCTTTCTCCACATGTCTAACGGGACCATAATGGCAACTACGTTCCTCAGAAACCTTAAGACAGTAAATGATGTTTAGTAGAAGGAACTCTTTTCTAGTGAGTACTTATCAGTGTTGCAGTTTTCGTGGCTTCATGGTTCGATGGGTAGCAATAGCAATCTAAACACTTACCTGCAACAAAAAGAAATCTGTGTCACAATATGAACTAGGCGACACACACACACACACACACACACACACACACACACACACACACACGAGGATGCGAGCATAACCATGCATAAGTACAGATAAAACATGTGACGGAATGTAGTACAAAGCGAATCTGAGGTGGATGTAATTAAACAATAATGTCTGTTATTATTTCCAAATAATCATGAAGTCTGGCAGCCCATTGTTATCGTCTTTCTTTCAGCAATCGGTTGGCTGAATGTGAAGATTCACTGAACCTGAAAGCGAAAAATTTGACATAAAGTCGTCAAGTGATAGAACTCTACCTTCTGAAAACAAGCAACAAATACAACGAATTGTGCCATTTCTTACGATGAAAGACTAACGGAGATCTGTATCTAATGTACCATCGTCTCCAAGTCCATGCCATACGCAATACGAGATGTAATTGAGTGCGTATGGTAAAAAGAAGCTAATGATAAACTAAATCTGGGTATCTCGACTCGCAGTTGAACTCATTTCCTCCCGGACATGATTTCTGTGTCAAAACTGTTTTCTACTTTGCTCTGCACAAATTGTAACAGTTTTGGACTTTTGTGGGAAACGTCTGGGGACATATATTACAGTAGCAGGAAATTATGTAATGATGCGGTTCGCATTAATAGTGTTCTTCACATACCATGGTGCTAATAATTTTTCACGTCGCACCTCACACAGTGGTTTGTCCTCTTTCGCAAAACTTAACATTCTACTCAGCTTTCACAACATTTAATTAGGTGTGTAACAGAACAATAGTTCGTAGGGGTTCAGTGGTGTCGCCTCAGTTTGTGATACAGCAAGCTAAAATCACACGGGAGCACTAACGACTTCGGGTCTGGTACACTTAGGAACATGAGTACGTCTTTTAGACTGTTTTCGACTGTCGACTAGGCGAATTTTGGGTTTGATTCCGGTCTCTGACTCACAAACCTAGGATACAATGCTTAACACAGGAATACACTCGGAACAAAGTTTACGTTATGTACAGCGAAATGCAAAATTATCATACTGAAAATATATATTGTGTTCATCTGGTGTCTACCGAAAAGTCAAAATGTCAATCCAAACACAATAAGCGAAAAACTCATAAAAGTGTCTCGCAACAAAATATTTGTAGTTAGATTTTCTACGTACTCCAGTCTCGTAGGATTAGATGAAACATGCTTGGTGGAAACAATAACAGAAATTCAGTTGCAGAAGATGGAAAATATTTATTCGTACGTACATGATAGGTTCAGCCTAGTTCTGTGGCTTCACTCTTAAATTGTTCTGCATTTTTCCATTTGTTGGTTTTTATAATAAATGCTTAGGCTTAATTTCGAGTGGTGGAGGTTATCACATAGACTATGACACTTGTCTTTAGTTTTTACCTTATAGTTTTCCCTTTATTTTTGTATTGTTATTATTTTCTTGTTTAAGTGAATTCATAATGCAATTGTAAATGAAATTGTAAACATTACACGCATTACACAGGTTATATTGTAAGTGAAGTATGTTGTGGGACATTGGGAAACTGCCTAAGAAAGGAGAATGCTTACGGAACTCTCTTTATATTCATAGTGTATTACCAGTCAAAACAGGTCGCCAAATCAGAATATATGGTGCGTATACAAAGTATGACATCTCCTATGCTCACAGTTTCGTTTTACTGGAGAGAGAGTTTAATATGATTGTGAAACTGCTAAACTGGCAAACGGTGATACAGTTGCAAATAATACCTCGAGAAAACCTACATAACATTCCAGGAACGGAATTTTAGGTTGGAATCCTAGCAACTCAGCACAGATAAAATGGGTCTGCTGGGTATTGAAACTGGAACACAGGAAGGTCGCAAAATAATTAAATTTTACACATGTGCATACACAGAGCATTAAGAAGAATACGTGATTAAATTTCTGAATGATTTGGGTTTAAATAGGAGGCGAAATTTGGTAGTCAGAACTGCCACTTGTGGCGGAAACACTGGCTCTAACCCGGATGGGCACCGTTTAGAACTGAGCTTGGGTGACAGATATGGGCGTGTCATTCCACGATACCAGTCGTAGTGGCTGGCAAGTGTCAGCGTGCAGTGTCTCGGCAACGCACGACCAAACCTTCTGAAATGGGTGAAAGAACTGGAGAACGTGCTGGTCAGAACAACAGTCGAAGGCTCTGTGTGGTGATGTATGTCAAAGTAGTGCCGGTAAAATGCGGTCTTGCGTTATTGTGTTGAAAGAGAACGTCACGGAAACCTAGAACATTGGAACATCCACAGGTATTAACATGTAACAAGTATAACCAGAGATTATCCCACGCTATCAAATGGCATCCCACTCCATCACGCTATGCGATCTGGCAACGTTCGTTCTCATCTTATAATCCGCACAAGGTTACAGGGATCTGATTCAGTATGCAGAAGCATGACTCGCCGAAAAGACCAAGTGGCACGATCGCTTTGTCCAATGTTGTTGTTGGGCGCAGCAGTGTTTATGTGCCACTCTCTTTTGCCGCGTCGAAGGAAGCCGCGCCCCGGGTCGCCGCACTGACAATCCTTAACCCAGTCGCATGACAGCCGTGGGATATCGACCAACGCTAGCAACAGTATTGCGGAATGACGATTCGCAATATCGACAGGTCACTATCCTACCACAATCGAACTCCGACACCCACTGTGACACCCTTTTCCTTCTGGTTCGAGGCATGCCAATTTGGCATTTTCTGCTTATCTTCCTCATGGTGTTGCATTTTTAATGTCCAGCAATGTACTGATTCGAATTCGTCAAGAGCCGGCCGCAGTGGCCGAGCGGTTCTAGGCGCTACAGACTGGAACCGCGCGACTGATAACGGTCGCAGTTACGAATCCTGCCGCGGGCATGGATGTGTGTGATGTCCTTAGGTTAGTTAGGTTTAAGTAGTTCTACGTTCTTGGGGACTGATGACCACAGCAGTTAAGTCCCATAGTGCTCAGAGCCATTTGAACCATTTGAATTCGTCAAGATGAACGTAAAGAAGCTTCCCAGGCTACATCAAGCTTGTACCTAAGGTCCGGTTCTGAAGGGGTCGAGGTTATCAGTTTCTTAAACTCTACGCTCCCCTCCCGCCTCGAAAATAACCTGTCGTCAGGCTCACTTTTAGCGTAAAATACATGGCTACTATTTTAATAATAATAACAATAAAGGTTTGCAAAACTTAAGGACGAAAATAATGCTCGCGTGATGTGTCACTGCCATACATAGAAGTACATGATATAATATAGATTTTCGTTTTCTGAGTCATCAGTCTTCTGAGTGGTTTGATGCGACCTTCCACGAATGTCTCTCCTGTGCCAACAGTACAGTAAAGAAATACGCAATGACAGGAACAAAAAAGTCAGTTTTATTCCAAGACAGTAATTACACTACATTATGGTCTCCTGAACATTACAAAGGAGGGACATAGTTCTTAACTAGGTCTGATACCACGGCTATCAGTGCATGATCTACAATGTGCTCCCACGCTGGCCACCAGGTTGGTAAGGACTTCTTGTCGTTGGTCAATCCATTTCCACTCCAGGGCGGTTGAAAACTGCAGGACGGTTGTTGTTGCATGTGGAAACATCCAAATTCGCCACGCAAGAAGAAGTTCAAGAACCAACCATCCGCAGGAAAACTGATGCTTACGGTCTTTTGGGACGCACAAGATCCAGTACTGGAACATTATGGGGAAAGGGGCAGAACGATAAACACTGTACGTTACAGTGAGAGGCTAAAGCATGCGATTCGAAGCAAAAGCCGAGGATTGCTGTCAAAAGGCGTTGTGTTGTTGCACGACGATGCCCGTCCGCGCAGTGCTGCCCACACTGCTGAAATGTTCCAGAAACTAAAATTTGAATTACTGGATCAAAGTCCATATAGTCCCGATCTATCACTTGTTTGGTGCACTCAAACAGGCATTAAGGGGCCGCCCATTTGCCTCGGACGAAGCAGTGAAAGAAGCAGTACATTCCCGGCTCGCAGCTCAACCGAGAACCTTCTTTTATGAGGGCATCAGGAAGCTTGTACAACGATGGACCAAGTGCGTTGAAACGCAAGGAGACTATGTCCAAACGAGATGTTCTTGTAAGTTTCCAAATCGATTACAATAAAATTTTATAACTACATTGTGGATAATAATAGACTTACCCTCGTATGTAGTCATGTACCCCACATCCCCTCCCCCCCCCCCCTCCCAGCCGGCCAGTGGGGCCGAGCGGTTCTAGGTTCGAATCCTGCCTCGGGCATGGATGTGTGTGATGTCCTTATATTAAATAGGTTTAAGTAGTTCTAAGTTCTAGGGGACTGATGACCTCAGATGTTAAGTACCATAGTGCTCAGAGCCATTTGAACAATTTTTGAACCCACCCCCTCCCCTTGGATCCACTCGGTGAACTGAATGGGAGCGACAAACAGCATCCTCTACCAGGCACGGTGTTGCGTTCCGCAGAGTACACATGTAGATGTAGTATGACAGACGCAGTCCCATCGCGTGAGTACTGACGGAAATGATCTCCTGGCGAGTGGGAGCGACGATTGGCAGCGCGGTGGCGACTGCTGAGTGCCGGGGTGTTTCTTTGTGCGGACCCAAGGCTGGTCGGCAGATCTGCGGGCAGCGGAGCCCACATAAATCACGGGCGCGCACCAGACTCGCGGACGTGGCCGGCCTCCGGCGTGCGGGGGCGGACGCCGCCCGCTAATTGGCCTCCACTCTTTCTCTTTCTTTTATCTATCTCTCGCTCTCTCTCCCCCCTCGTTTCCTGCGTCCACATGATCTGCAGTGCACGCCAGGCTCCATTCATTCTTACAGCACCTCACTGCACGAAAGCCCTTTCATTACAGTCCTTCTTCGGCCGCCGACGTCATCGGCGGTAATAGAAAGAGTAACTTCGGTAGGCCTGGCCAGCTCTCTGCAGCAAGTTTAACAATGCGATACTGCCAGCCGCAACTTAGCTGGGCAATTACTGCGGCTGCGTTGATTACATTTGGAAGTCTCAATAGCTGTTACTGCGATAGTCACGATTGCTTGCGGAACACGCTGTATGAATCTGAGAAGCTATCTGTCACCTCAGAACAATAGATAACAGAACTAAATATTCTTGTAAATGTTCAGTTCGATAGAAGACACTTTTTGAAGGCCACTTTTGTAATCCTTTAACATCAATGATCCGTTGAGTGTGTCATTACATGGCTCAGGCTATTAATTTCTGCACCCGTATTCGGCACAAACAGCGAAGGTCAGACAAGCCACTTTCTTAGTTGTAAATAACCCAATCAAATTTTAATTCATAATTTGGGAATTGTTTTGAATATGTTATGATTGGTACACGATACAGTTATTTCGTAATTTAAGACACTCAGATTGGTTTAGACAGGGGCGATCCAACCAGCGGCCCAAAGCAAGTATCGGAGCGGCCAAAGAAGTGAGCATCTGCCACACGATCGTTAAAAAAAAAATAGTTTTTCATAAAACTCCGTTTATGTAAAGTTATGAAAAATTTGTGCTGGCATTACGGCGGCATGAGTTGCGGCGAGTTGAATTCCCGCGCCGCCTTGTCGGGAGTTTCTGTGTCACAGTGCCTGGAGCGGTGCGAATGTGGTGCCATCTGCTGGCAGCCGGTCCTTGCCGGTCTCAACGCAACCCCTCTGGTGCCCGTATGATAGGGTCGATGAGTCGGCTCGCCTCTCTGCAGCACGCCGCTCGCCACACAGCCATGTTACCATCTCAGTCGGTGTCGGTGTCATTGCAGCTGCCAGTGAATTTACGTTTTTACAAGTGGTTAAGAAACATTTCCTGCTGGTAGTGGAACCTGTTGGACGCTGCTGAAAGACTTAGCCGTGTATTTTAGCGGGATCTGGGTGTGATTATTGTACTGGTGTCATTTAATGCAAGCTAATTTGGTCTTTTGGCAAACAGACACAGAGGGTGGCCTGCCTATGGTATAGAGCTTTTGTGGCGGTCTTGTTCGTGAATGGAGTGTTGAATTTTTCGTGATTGAAGTTGGTGCATTCTCAAAATCGTTTATCTGTGTACTACCTGGGGCATTCAATTCATTCAGTTATACGTTCAACTGACCTAAGTCATTGGAATCAACTATTTTAAACTGCGTATCAATTATTGTGACAAGTATTGTATTAACTACCTCTCTTCCAGGTGATCTTTGGATTTTAAAGTGTTTCCTGTTTTTAAAATTCTAACAAATAATTGTTCAAAAGAATGTCACACCTTCTTCCTCCTAGCCCTTCCACTCACTAGTTCTATTACAAAATTGAATATTTTCAATGTGAAACTCTCGCCACATGATGCTACTTTCTCATTGGCCCATCCCATCCCCCTTTTTTCTTTTCTTTTTTTTTTGCCAGTGTAGCAGACCAACAGTCGTTAATACTCCACATGGACTCATTTCGGGTCTCGTTCATCTCCCTGTCATTCTAAATGAATAATTCTATAAGGGGAACGAACGAAAAGTTTCCGTTCGGAGGCCACGCTAACTCCTTGTCCACATGTCGGTGATTACATACCTGCATCACAGTCGCTCTAGGTTGCCTATGCGCTGCAGCAATGTCCTCAAACAGAAACTTTTCCATCACCCGTTACATAAGCACCACTCGCTCCTGCCTACAACACAGTACGCGGAGCGACTCATGATCGTTGGACATGTGATCAGCTTGTCGTCAGTCCATCCAGGATGAAGTCTGACGATGCAACTACTTCTTTGTACAAGTAGTTTCTTATATATAAGATACTATCAGCCTCGACTGCGGTAATGAAACTACCCTTAACCTAGGTTTCAGCCCATGTAATTGAGCCTTCTTCAGAAGATATACCTGAATCTGTAATATGAAGGGCTTATTTCAATAGTGGTACAAGTCAATTACCTCCACTTTTCTGTTTATAATGCTTCCGACATTAATGATCCAAACAAACAGAAAGAAAGATTCAACTCTAGTAAGAAGTCGTATGCTTGAATATTTCTGGGATCTCAACAGCAGATTTTTCAGCGATCATTTAACTTTAGGACTCTGTACCTCAAAGTGAACAAAAATGGACATGTACCACTATTGAAACAAGCCCTTCATATGTCTAAAAGGGCATGGTCTGGAAATAAACTAAAACAGCCTGAATATTCCCAGACAATTCCCTTTTAGACATGTTATAGATTCAGGTATATCTTCTGAAGAAGGCTCAATTACTTGGGCTGAAACCTAGGTAAAGGTTGGTTTCATTACCGCAATCGAGGCTGATAGTTTCTTATATATTAGATCACCACGATTGCTGACCGTGCTGCAATGTTGAAAATACAAGTAGTTCCTTATTTGATCTCACAAGGGCTGAGTGACCCCTTACCAGACCCCCTTACCTCAGGATAACTCTCGGAAACGGGGAATCGATTCCAGGTCCTTCAGCACCGAAGCCACCGGAGCTAACGATCTGGCTGCGGGGGGAGGGTCGAATAATTCTACGTAATGATAAAACACCACAGCATGTACACCCGACCACTCTAGGCAGTTATAACCGGTGCAAACCGTGAATCATGAATGCGTAAGAAACCTCGTTCCACCGACGCTAGTCAAGGGATTCCGAAGTCTCAGATCAAGTTTTCTTTGGTCCAGAGGAACCGGAAGTTATTAAAGTTTAGTAACAATTCTTAAACAAGTCTGTGAAAATGACGTCCCAACCAGTTGGTATGCGTCAACACTTAAGCGTTAATAACGGTGTAAGAAACTATCAAGGAAGAAGATGGCCAGATTTTCTCCAAATACTTACTGATGGGTCCCAAACACGGGAGGGAGTTCGTAGCACATCTTACAGATCTGTGTTGCAATTTTCATTACGGCAGTTTGGTAGCATTTACATTGCATAACTATCCGTAATTAAGGAAGCAATTATGTCTGGAACGTAAAAAATGGAGCTCAACAATTATTTTGACCGACTGCAGAAGTGCTTTGGAACAATTAGAGAGCTCGAGCGACAATTTGATAACAGTTGTATATATGACCTTACCGAATTTAAAATCCAAGAGAGAAAAGAAAACCGTTCATCTAATGTGGTTAAAAGTGCCCTCACTCAGATATTCGGTACATCAAAGAAGTAGCAGGCCTTGCAAAATTCAGCGTCAAAGGAGAGAATCCGCTACTTACACAGATTCAATATCCCGACATTCAGCACGTTTCAAGAAAAGTGGCGTGTCAGAAAAAGGAACGGTAGTGTCAAATTTTACAGCAGGGAAACGGGTTTACGTTCACTTCGGTCAAGTTTACTTGAATAATGTTGTGACCGCATGTTTCCCTAAGCACCTCTGAAGGATCGGGTTGACAGACTCTCCCACATTGCGCGAACATCCAGAAGACGAAGATTCAGACGACGTCGTATTGGGATGCTGTAAATATGTTTCACGGTAAAATAAACTGTGCGATGTCTGGTTACCTGCAAAACTAGAACATAAATCTCGAATAAAACCTTCCAATTTTTATTTATTACATACCTAAGTAATAACAGATGGTGTACAGAAAAGGCAACTATTTAAGTTCAGATTTTCACAAATTCCACCGCAGGCTTCAAGGGTCTTACAAATTCTACTGACAGCAAGTGTAGCTCTTCCGAGATAGTCTCGGAGTTCTATTATGACTGCAGCAGTATTTATAATCTGAACGATCAATTCGACACTCGTGTTTACTTTTTCTTTGTCGACTTCTCCTTCCAGCCAACGCCGTAAGCAATAATCTAAAGAGGCAAGGTCCGGGGACATTGGCGGCCAAGAAGCTTGACATTTTCTGACGATCTATCTTCCGTGGAAAGTTAGGTTTTGATGTTTTTTTACCTAACGACTAGACTGTCCAGGGGCCCATGCCTGTGGAATGTATTCATCGTTGTAACCGAAGTAAGACGATTAAGTAACGCAAAAGGTCTAGTAAGTTAATTTTGTATCAAACCAAATCAGACATTTACAGGGAAGCGTTCTTGAAATTTTGTCTCATGAAAGGTGAGGGTGTTTGAGTCAGAACATCGTTAACAGTTACGAGTGTTTTTGGCACCGTCACGAGTGAAAGTTACTTCATCAGTAAGAAGTATTAATAAGATAATATGGCGATTTTCAATTGGCTAACGACAAAATTCCGATCATCTACCTCAATTACCTTCTCCAAGGTAGAATCCTCTGTAATTGATTAGGATACATTTTGTGCACGCGTGATGTCCACCACATTCTTGTGTTAGGGCCACAATATGAGAGGCAATCCAGCGAGGGCTTGTTGAAGGACTATACTGTACCAGATGAAAAATTTCATCTTTATCAACATTCTATTTATTTGCACGTTCAGATGAAAAATGACTACTGGGCAATTCACCAGTGAGTATACTCCTGAATCCGGTACCCAGCGTTTCGGAACCCTCTACTGTATTCAAATGTTTCAAATGACTCTGAGCACTATGGCACTTAACTTCTAAGGTCGTCAGTCGCCTAGAACTTAGACCTACTTAAACCTAACTAACCTAAGGACGTCACACACATCCTTGCCCGAGGAAGGATTCGAACCTGCGACCGTAGCGGTCGCGCCGTTCCAGATTGTAGCGCCTAGAACCGCTCGGTCACCACGGCCGGCTCTACCGTATTCTTTATAAGCAACAGCAGCAGAATTTCCATTACAAAACTCGTATAAAAATACCACATCGGTGTATTCAGTATCTGTAAACACGTTTGACACCCTGAAACGATACAGGAGAATAGACAGAAAAATCAAGAACACAATCACAGTTGAAAAATTCAAATATTTAAACTCAAACACAGCTTCACAACATGAATAATTGAAGGACTTGAACGAAACAAAAATGGTAATCGATAACTATACCCGTAGCAACTGGAGTAAATGCACATGATACGAAAACTTCTCTTTGTAACCAGCAAAAGTTGCACATTGTTGTATGGAATGTTTTATTCGATTTAGTCTACCATACCACCTCCAAAAATATATAGTATTCCTCCATAAACACCCTCTACACATAAAATTAGTCTGAAAAGCTTATAAGAGTGTGGTAGGGTTGGTTGTGTCGAAAAATAGCTGTTAAGAAAAAAATGGATTGCTACATTCCCGCTTTAATTAGCAATGAAATTAGCCAATCGGGCCTTTGAGGGAGCCAGTTCAAGTGGCACGCCAGAGACGGTGTCGCCAAATGCGTTCTTCAGTTGGTTTCCTACAATCGAACAAGAGAATAATAGAAAAAGTGTACAAGAGACGGTAGTAAGGACCGAAATCCAGCCAAAGGCTGAGCAGTCTCGTGCGTTATCAACTACACTATGAGAACCCTGATACTAATAGTATCTCGCGGACCGCTTGAATTTGGCGCGCGCCACAACGTGATTAGCTAACTACAATCCTAATTAACACGGAAACGGTGCAATGTACCGAATTTTTTGTTTAACAATTATCTATCAGCAGAACTTTCCCTGAAACGGCCTTACAAGCTTCCCAGATTGTTTCTGACCGCACTGTACACCTAACATTAACTGCCTTTAATCTTAATAAGCAATTGCTGTGTTGTAATAGGGAGTGGTAGGGACGACTTTTGTTTATTAAACAGCGAGAAAAAATAAATTTACAATCAATTTCAAAGGTTAAAGGAACACTATATTGCAAAATACAAAAAAAATTAATTACAAAGTGAAAGCCTCTAAATCTCGCTAAGACTGAGAAAAAGGTAACAAACCTCATGGACACCTACATTGTGTTAAAATAACTGGAATAATAAAATTACAGAGGGCTGCCCACCAAAATAAGTAATACTAAAAAAAATAAAAATAAAAACAGGCTAAGCAAGAGCACCACATACGAACTTGCTCTAGCCGTTAGAAAACATACATGAAAGCTTGCTCTAAATAAAGGTGCACGCAGTCTTGCAGCTAGCACAGTTATCATCGACGCCCAATATTATCAGGCGAAGAAATATGAAGTCAAATCGAAAGCACAACGAAATGACTAAATGCTTTCAGAAAGCTTCTGAAAATAGGTTAAACCTTGTAATCAAAGCAAATTAATGGCAATTACACTGACAAGAAAATGCAAGGCTTCTACACAATTGTTGCAAAGTAAACCAGGAAGGTTTGTTTCAGCTATACGTGCCCAAATGATCTGGCAACAGACGTAGTAAAATACTCGGTTCAGGGAGTACAACGGCAAAACTGCACTGAATAACACGCCATATGCAGAAACGGGAATATTTCAGAAACCGTACTGAGCATGTACGCTACATTAATCGCTCTACCACTGACTAGAATCGTATCTACACATAAATAAATTTGCTCTCTACTACGAGCACAGTACTGATCACATCAGGGGCGTAATTAAGAAATTGTACCAAGAATGCAGGGAAGCACTGTATGATACACACACTACCCTGCCCCGAGTTGTGGCTTCCAAGAAATGATAGGACAGACAGCTCTACCGCGAAGAGAAACGGGCTTGCTACCATTTCATTACTCGGCCAGGACGCGCTTGTTATCGGCCGCCGAGTATAGAATGGCTAGCCAGACGTTCCGTCAGATCCATCCTGCTTGTTTCCTGGTCCCCCCTGCTGGGCGATCTTCTGCGGTACTCATCATACTGTCTTGCATTCTCTCTCTTAGCTCTCTCTTCGGCTCTGGCGGGCGCTGGTGTAGTGTCGCGCCCCCTGCGAGTGTTGTCGCGTTGCATCTGTGACACTGGCACGGTTCTAAGCGCGGGGACTTTGGACTAGTAGCGGACAGCAACGTCGAGTGATGCCAGAGTTGTAATAGCTATATTCTTGCCAGCAGTCTGTTCATATTATGAAGTCCCTCACCACGGCTTCCGTATGATGTTCAGGCTAATCTCAGGAACCACTGTAAGCATTCTGATAGGCTGTCAGAATGAGCACTATGGGACTTCTATCTGAGGTCATCAGTCCCCTAGACTTATAACTACTTAAACCTTACCAACCTAAGGACATCACACACATGAGAAAAGTTTGTATACATAATTTAATACCGCTAAATAATTGTGAGTGTGTGATACATGAGCTTTTATCTGTGCCATATTTAGCAGGTGTTTGGAGTGTCACCCTTTGACAATAATGGGAGCTACGAGGTGATCACATACAGAGGAGGCGATATCTATCGGGAAAAACAGTAACGTGAACAGACTCCTCAACGTCAGTGAGCAACAAAGCTTGATCAGAAAATCTGTGTCGGTCCTGATGGTATAGGGGTAAGGCGTGTTCTTGGACTCCGTAAGGTCCTGGGATCAGATAACTATTGGATCATGGATTTTTCAGCCTTTTTTCTACCATAGCGTTCACTCCTCAGTAATGTAGATACTGGACAGAAACGACAAGTAATCCAAAGTGCACATTAAACAGTAGGTCCCCTTTCCCCGAATAGCATAACTACGGTATATCACGGACGTACAAGTCGCCGAACCCCCCCCCCCCCCCCCACTTCGTTTTTTCCTCTCTTTCCCTCCTTTCCTTTCCCATCATCTGTCCAGGTTCCCCCCGTCTGCCCTTGGCTGTGGTATGTCATATTTGTGCCAACATTTTAGTGCAGTGTTTAGTGAGTGTTCAGTGTAGTGCGTCTTTCCTCTTGCGAACAGAAACCAGACTATCACCGTGTTTTTTAATTGTCTGTCTATTATTTTTCTTCTTCCTCTGTATTTTATTAGCATCATCTACTCTTTGTTTTATGTTTTAACTTCAACAAATTTCCACCATTTTACCATTTAGGTCACCGATTTTAATGCCAGCTTTTATTATATATTATCTTCATCTTTTTAAAACAAATTCTGTAGGCTCACGAGCGGCGTACTAAGCTGCTGCCAGCCGGCCCCCATTCGCGAGGAAACGAAACTCAATAAAGAAAAAAAAATAGGCGCCAAAGTGGGCTCCAATTGAAAGACTTGTACCAAGCCATTCATCCACAACCGATAGCTATACATGTTTACATACCTACTACCTATAGTCATATGACAAAGCAAAGTCCAAGACATGGTTTTCCTGTCTGTACGTGAAGTCTAAGCTCAGTAACTGTAGTAGCGATGTTGATACGGTTTTCACTAACAGAGGCAGTTTTGCGTACACAGGATGATCAAGAACAGTCTGAAAAGCTTTTAAGGCTGTTTCAAGGGCGACTGTTCACAGAAATAACTGTTGGTGTTGTGGTCTTCAGTCCTGAGACTGGTTTGATGCAGCTCTCCATGCCACTCTATCCTGTGCAAGCTTCTTCATCTCCCAGTACCTACTGCAGCCTACATCCTTCTGAATCTGCTTAGTCTATTCATCTCTTGGTCTCCCTCTACGGTTTTTACCCTCCACGCTGCCCTCCAATACTAAATTGGTGATCCCTCGATGTCTCAGAACATGTCCCACCAACCGATCCCTTCTTCTAGTCAAGTTGTGCCACAAGCTCCTCTTCTCCCCAATTCTATTCAATTCCTCCTCATTAGTTATGTGATGAACCCACCTAATCTCCAGCATTCTTCTCTAGCACCACATTTCGAAAGCTTCTATTCTCTTCTTGTCTAAACTATTTATCGTCCACGTTTCACTTCCATACATGGCTACACTCTATACAAATACTTTCAGAAACGACCTCCTCACATTTAAATCTATATACGACGTTAACAAATTTTTCTTCTTCAGAAACGCTTTCCTTGCCATTGCCAGTCTACATTTTATATCCTCTCTACTTCGACCATCATCAGTTATTTTGCTCCCCAAATAGCAAAACTCCTTTACTACTTTAAGTGTCTCATTTCCAAATCTAATTCCCTCAGCATCACCCGACTTAATTCGACTACATTCCATTATCCTCGTTTCTCTTTTGTTGATGGTCATCTTATACTCTCCTTTCAAGATACTCTCCATTCCGTTCAGCTGCTCTTCCAAGTCCTTTGCTATCTCTGACAGAATTACAATGTCATCGGCGAACCTCAAGGTTTTTATTTCTTCTCCATGGATTTTAATACCTTCTCCGAACTTTTCTTTTGTTTCCTTTATTTGTTCAATATACAGATTGAATAACATCGGGGATAGGCAACAACCCTGTCTCAATCCCTTCCCAACCACTGCTTCCCTATCATACCCCTCGACTCTTATAACTGCTATCTGCTTTCTGTACAAATTGTAAATAGCCTTTCGCTCCCTGTATTTTACCCCTGCCACCTTCAGAATTTGAAAGAGAGTATTCCAATCAACATTGTCAACAGCTTTCTCTAAGCCTACAAATGCTAGAAACGTAGGTTTGCCTTTCTTTAATCTTTCTTCTAAGATAAGTCGTAGGGTCAGTATTGCCACACGTGTTCCTACATTTCTACGGAATCCTAACTGATCTTCCCCGAGGTCGGCTTCTATCAGTTTTTCCATTCGTCTGTAAAGAATTCGCCTTAGTATTTTGCGGCTGTGACTTATTAAACTGATAGTTCGGTAATTTTCACATCTGTCAACACCTGCTTTCTTTGGGATTGGAATTATTATATTCTTCTTGAAGTCTGAGGGTATTTCACCTGTCTCATAAATCTTGCTCACCAGATGGTAGAGTTTTGTCAGGACTGGCTCTCCCAAGGCTGTCAGTAGTTCTAATGGAATGTTGTCTACTCCGGGGGCCTTGTTTCAACTCAGGTATTTCAGAGCTCTGTCAAACTCTTCACGCAGTATGATATCTCCCGTTTCATCTTCATCTACCTCCTCTTCCATTTCCATAATATTGTCCTCAAGTACATCGCCCTTGTATAGACCCTCTATATACTCCTTCCACCTTTCTGCTTTCCCTTCTTTGCTTAGAACTGGGTTTCCATCAAAGCTCTTGATATTCACGCAAGTGGTTCTCTTTTCTCCAAAGGTCTCTTTAATTTTCCTGTAGGCAGTAATTACCTTACCCCTAAGCCTTAGAAATAACTATTAAGAAAAAAAATCGATACATCGCATTGTTTCCGAGTTAATTAACAATGAAGTTAACCAGCCAGGCCGTTGCGCGCGCCAATTCAAGCGTCCCGCCAGGTACGATTAGTGGCCGTTGTTCCCACAGCGTCGATGATAGCACACGAGACTGCTATTCCTTACTACCGTACTATGTCCAACTTTTGTATCGCTCTCTTCTTCAGTTTTGGCGACAGTGTCTCTGGTAGGCCGCTTGAAACTGCGCACGCAACGTCCTGACTGGCTGACTTCAACTCTAATTAAGTCGGAAACATCGCAAAGTATCGAATTTTTCCGTAACATCCATAGCTCACCACAGCCTAGCCAGCGTGTTTCTGACCACCCTGCATAATTTATTACCGCTACACTAGAGAAGTCGTCTGACCGTAGATGATAATTAGCTCCCGCGCGATGGCCGGGGCGGGTGGCTAGTAATCCATAACGCAAATAATAAAACACTTACGCGGCGTGTTATTTTTGCATCTGACGATTTCGCCTTTGGTGAGAACGACGTGTTGAGTTCTGCCTGGTAGGAAATTTCTAACCTAATCACAGAGCTTGTCTCCGATAGTCTGTAAGCTCGCATTTTATCACCAGTGGTCTCTCGACGCGCCACAAAATGTCAGCCCGAGCAAAGACGTTAGGTACGGCGACAGCGCGTGCCAGATCTGCATCTCATCGGAATTCTGCTTTTGTCTCGCGCTGCCCGAGTCGCCGACGCCGCCATGCGTCACATCTTAATGAGTCGCCGAAATGTGCGAGCGCTTAGGCGGCCTCGCGTGCCGGCTCACCGACCAGAATGGAAATCTCGGCCTCATGAATGTGGATGGCCAATGATTACTCTCCTGTCTTGACGTGAGCTACGCGATTCAATGTTACAGACAACGTTTGCATTACTTGTTAGCTCAGCACCGGTGTCGTCGTCACGGCAAATAATGTTGCCACTATCAAGCTACACGAAGGTCATTTGAGAATATGTTTCCTTCGCTGTGTCTTTGCCTCTCAGCATCTCAGTCACCATTGAGGTCCTTTTCAACAACGGCTCGGTCAACCATTTCCCAGATTACATTCAATTTTAAGCTAATATATTTATGAGACCTCATGTACTGTGGGAATAATTATATCGATCTTACGCAATTATAGTACCGATTACAAGAAGCATCTAAGTTCTCCTCAGTGCTGAAAGTCAGTCTCGCTCTTAGCAGAAAAGACGGCATGCGTATGCCAGATATTTTGTTGCGAATACTACTTAGTTGGTGATCGTGGTCTCGAGATAACGTCTTGAGATACAGGTTCGATCCCAGCCACTGCTTAAATTTTCATCAAAAATCATAAGCATTGGCGGCTAGAGGCTTTCGATATAAAGAGTCACACAAATTATGCCATAGGAGTGGTCAGGAAGAAACAGCAGTGATCAGCGGCATGAGAATGTAGACGTCAATGAAAGCCACTACATTACCGGCACATGCTTTGAGGTGACAGAAGTCGGGGGATCCCCATAACATCGTGTCGGACCCCCTTTTGCCGGGCGTAGTGCAGTAAGTGGACGTGCCATGGACTCAGCCAGTCACTGGAGGTCTCTTTCAGAAATATTGAGCCGTGTTGCCGTCCATAATTGCGAAAGCGCTGCGGTCCATGAACTGACCTCTCCATTAGGTCGCATAAATGCTCGAGTGGATTCATGTCGGGCGATTTGGGCGGCCAAACCATTCGCTCGAACTGTCCAGATTATTCTTCAAACCAATTGCGAACTATTGTGGCCTGGGGAGGTGGTGCCATAAAAACTGCATAGCTATTTGTTAACAAGAATTCCATGAATGGCGCCAGCTGGTCTCCAAGTAGCCGAACAGAGCCATTTCCAGACAATGATCGGTTCAGTGGGACCAGAGGATGCATTCCATTTTCACAGTCCCTTGTTGACAACTTGTATCGCCGGCCGGAGTGGCCATGCGGTTCTAGGCGCTACAGTCTGGAGCCGAGCGACCGCTACGGTCGCAGGTTCAAATCCTGCCTCGGGCATGGATGTGTGTGATGTCTTTAGGTTAGTTAGGTTTAATTAGTTCTAAGTTATAGGCGACTGATGACCTCAGAAGTTAAGCCGCATAGTGCTCAGAGCCATTTGAACCATTTGAACAAGTTGTATCCATGGCTTCGTGAGGTCTGCTCCCCACTAAAATCCTACCATCAGCTCTTACCAACTGAAATCGTGACGCATCTGATCAGGTCACGGTTTTCCAGTCGTCTAGGGCCATAGCTAACACTTGGTTTAAGAATCATGAAAGAAGGTTGTATACATGGAAGAACCCTGGAGATACTAAAAGGTATCAGATAGATTATATAATGGTAAGACAGAGATTTAGGAACCAGGTTTCAAATTGTAAAACATTTCCAGGGGCAGATGTGGACTCTGACCACAATCTATTGGTTATGAACTGTAGATTAAAAATGAAGAAACTGCAAAAAGGTGGGAATTTAAGGAGATGGGACCTGGATAAACTGACTAAACCAGAGGTTGTACAGAGTTTCAAGGAGAGCATAAGCGAACAATTGACGGGAATGGGGGAAAGAAATACAGTAAAAGAAGAATGAGTAGGTTTGAGGGATGAAATAGTGAAGTCAGCAGAGGATCAAATAAGTAAAAAGACGAGGGCTAGTAGAAACCCTTGGGTAAAAGAAGAAATATTGGATTTAATTGACGAAAGGAGAAAATATAAAAATGCAGTAAATGAAGCAGGCAAAAAAGAATACAAACGTCTCAAAAATGAGATCGACAGGAAGTGTAAAATGGCTAAGCCGGGATGGCTAGAGGACAAATGTAAGGATGTAGGGGCTTATCTCACTAGGGGTAAGATAGATACTGCCTACAGGAAAATTAAAGAGAACTTTGGAGAAAGGAGAACCACTTGCATGAATATCAAGAGCTTTGATGGAAACCCAGTTCTAAGCAAAGAAGGGAAAACAGAAAGGTGGAAGGAGTATATAGAGTATCTCCACAAGGGCGATATACTTGAGGACAATATTATGGAAAGGGAAGAGGATGTAGATGAAGATGAAATGGGAGATATAATACTGCGTGAAGAGTTTGACAGAGCACTGAAAGACCTGAGTCGAAACAAGGCCCCCGGAGTACACAACATTCCATTAGAACTATTGACGGCCTTGGGAGAAACAGTCCTGACAAAGCCTACCATCTGGTGAGCAAGATGTATGAGACAGGCGAAATACCCTCAGACTTCAAGAAGAATATAATAATTCCAACCCCAAAGAAAGCAGGTGTTGACAGATGTGAAAATTACCGAACTATCAGTTTAATAAGTCACAGCCGCAAAATACTAACGCGAATTCTTTACAGACGAATGGAAAAACTGATAGAAGCCGACCTCGGGGAAGATCAGTTTGGATTCCGTAGAAATGTTGGAACACGTGAGGCAATACTGACCCTACGACTTATCTTAGAAGAAAGATTAAGGAAAGGCAAACCTACGTTTCTAGCATTTGTAGACTTAGGTAAAGCTTTTGACAATGTTGATTGGAATACTCTCTTTCAAATTCTGAAGGTGGCAGGGGTAAAATACAGGGAGCGAAAGGCTATTTACAATTTGTACAGAAAGCAGGTAGCAGTTATAAGAGTCGAGGGGTATGAAAGGGAAGCAGTGGTTGGGAAGGGATTGAGACAGGGTTGTTGCCTTTCCCCGATGTTATTCAATCTGTATATTGAACAAATAAAGGAAACAAATGAAAAGTTCGGAGTAGGTATTAAAATCGATGGAGAAGAAATAAAAACCTTGAGGTTCGCCGATGACATTGTAATTCTGTCAGAGATAGCAAAGGACTTGGAAGAGCAGCTGAACGGAATGGACAGTGTCTTGAAAGGAGAGTATAAGATGAACATCAACAAAAGCAAAACGAGGATAATGGAATGTAGTCGAATTAAGTCGGGTGATGCTGAGGGAATTAGATTTGGAAATGATACACTTAAAGTAGTAAAGGAGTTTTGCTATTTGGGGAGCAAAATAACTGATGATGGTCGAAGTAGAGAGAATATAAAATGTAGACTGGCAATGGCAAGGAAAGCGTTTCCGAAGAAGAAAAATTTGTTAACATCGTATATAGATTTAAATGTGAGGAGGTCGTTTCTGAAAGTATTTGTATGGAGTGTAGCCATGTATGGAAGTGAAACGTGGACGATAAATAGTTTAGACAAGAAGAGAATAGAAGCTTTCGAAATGTGGTGCTAGAGAAGAATGCTGGAGATTAGATGGGTTCATCACATAACTAATGAGGAGGTATTGAATAGAATTGGGGAGAAGAGGAGCTTGTGGCAGAACTTGACTAGAAGAAGGGATCGGTTGGTGGGACATGTTCTGAGACATCGAGGGATCACCAATTTAGTATTGGAGGGCAGCGTGGAGGGTAAAAACCGTAGAGGGAGACCAAGAGATGAATAGACTAAGCAGATTCAGAAGGATGTAGGCTGCAGTAGGTACTGGGAGATGAAGAAGCTTGCACAGGATAGAGTGGCATGGAGAGCTGCATTAAACCAGTCTCAGGACTGAAGACGACAACAACAACAGGGCCAAATCGATTTGGTCACGAGCCCAAGAGTGGCACTGCAGACGATGTCGTGCTGTTACCACTCGTGTTGGGCTCTGCTGCCACAGCCCGTTAGCAGCAGATTTCGTCATACTGTTCTAATGGATACGTTCACACATTTATTTATGCAGTTATTTCACGCAGTGTTACTTGTCGGTTAACGCTGACAACTTTACGCAAACGCCACTGCTCTCAGTCGTTAAGTGAATGCCGTCGACCACTGTGTTGTCTGTGGTCAGAGGTGAAGCCTGAAATTTGGTGTTCTCGGCACCCTCTTGACACAGTGTTCAATCCTTCTAGCTCCAACTACCACTCCGCTGTTAATTCCCGTCGTGCAGCCAGAATCAGGTTGAAAACCTTTTCACACGAACCACTTGAGTACAAATGACAGTTCCGTCAACGCACTGCCCTTTTTTACCTCGTGTACGAGATACTACCACAACCTGTGTATGTGAATATCGCTATCCCATGACATTTGTCACCTCAGTGTAACGTGCAAGGGTTACGTGACCCAATAACAACCGAATATGGACACAGAGTATTTTTAATCGCGAGTGATGTCACCGTCTAGAAATAATCAAACATTCGGCATCACGTAAAGGTTAATGGCGCTCTCCATACAGCTCACTGGGCTTATGACAGAGCTTCCGATTTATCTGTGAAGACATCTCCCACGGATGGGAACGGTACGTTTCTAAATAGTTTTACTCTGCCCGGAAGTTTTAAGTGAAGCAAACACCGTCGGTGAAAACCTTGATTGTATTATGTCACCTCAGTAGTTCTCACTTGTTTCCTAGGTGCTGAGGGTGGAAGTGACGTGGCAGAATCTTACCACTTGGAATTTAGAATCGATAGACCATCTGTGCCGAATGCGGCCTACCTGTACTATAGCTGTTCGTTTCGGAAGGTGCCCTTCCCTTCTTCACGAGTGTAAGCCCTACTGGCTAAGAGCACCGACAGTTGTTACATGTACGCCGAAAATAGTAAAAGAACTCCTGAGTGTATTGAAATTTTATGTTTTCAGTTAAAAGATTCAGTAAAAAAATATTCCTGTAACGAAGCTCCGAAAGAATTCTAAAGATCTGGAAACATGTAACAGACAAGATTGTATGACTATCATGGAAGGAATAGTATTTCTAATTGACGTCAAGTTGTCAAAAGAAACTGCTAGAAACCCATATACGAATTAGCATTCCAATTTTTAGTTATTAAGCTTTCTCCTCTAAAGACTGATAAAGGTAATTTATGTTAATGATGTCTAATTGTCAAGGTAATTAACACGTAGTTAATGAAACGGAGTGGACACGACAGAACCCAGTCCCGGACGTGACTGTATATAGTAAGTTGTTATTACTGGAGTGTCAGTGAAAGGGTCGTGTCCTTGAAGTTTTCCCAGCAATCCATCACGTCAGCCTGAACAAGGGCTGCGCTGTCGTGATCGCCGTACTTGGAAGGCGTACGGAGAGAATGTTGTGTGCGTGTGTGACGGTCCTGCACAACTGCCGGAGACACAGGCGAACCAGCCCGTTGTGAAAGGGAACCGGTACCCCGGCTCCACGCGACGAACAGCGCGTTAAGCCAGCAGCCCACCTCCAGAGAAGCCCCCACACAAATGTGTCTTTAACAAAAACTAGTTTTCCCTGCGCGTCTACTAAGAAGAAAACAGTCATCGATGAAATAACTGACACCACATCGGCTTAACAATTTGGTCTTTACGCAAGAAGCGATATTACTGTTTTATGTTGCATCATTTCTACAGAATGTGTACTTTAAGAACTAATGGGTACTGCTTTTTCTTGGGTGATCAAACCTCTGCAGCGAGAAAATAGTATTTATTGTGCAACTCAGTTGCAATGACGAGTACAGTTGTCGCTGTCGTCTGGTTAATAAATTTGCCCAGTTGCCCATTTGTGCTCCTCCTCCCGGTTCGTTTCTGAATAAACTATGATATGCATCTCAGAAAAGTTGTTGTTATGAAGTCTGTGCGATTATATTATTCCTTTGAGTCTTTAGTGCATTCGCGGTCATCTTCACTTATCTACTGAGGGCTGCTTTTCAGATAAAAATATCTCTACCGCTTTTGCTGCTGCAAATGTTTCGTTTTTTACATTTCAACTTATTTTTGTTATCTTCTGAGTTTACAGATAACAGCTATGACGCTGACAACACTTGTTTTTATTTTGCACCTCTTCCGATATCTTCGGTGCATATCTTCCTGAAGATCAAGTTGAATAAATACTACAGCCTGTGCTTCAAGAATAAAAGAAAGTGGATACGTTCGAAAAAGTGAGAGAAAATGGCGTCAGTCTTTCGATTGTATGGTACAGTCTTTCATCTCCAGCCAAGTAACTTTAAATGTATTACAGTAGCAGATATTACGTCTTGCGCATCGATGGTCCGTTTAGCGTTATCAAACATTGGTCTACGTATACAGTTGTTCCCCTTTGCTGTTCCTTAAAGCATTTTCGGGATGGGCAGAGTTCAATACATTTCTGGCCAACCAGATTTCGTAGATTTTGTAAAAGTTTCACAGGTTTCTCTATATTACCTCTGCGAATGCCAGCACGATTCATTTGAGGAGCGTGCTTGAGGCAGACACAACCCATCCCCCCAATCTAGCTTAATATTCTTCCTGCGTCAGCGCTTGTCTTCAGGATGCTAAACCCAAAGCCTACTTTTTTTCCACCGAACAACCAGATAACCACAGCTGGACACCATAGAAGACGTTCCTATAAAAGTAACTTACTCTTAAAATTGTGTTCCGTGGACTAAAAGATAAATGGACTAAAAGATAAATGGTTACTGTCCACACGTACGCAGTTACAGGGTTTTTACTTATTTTTGTAATCTTTCTCTCTCTCTCTCTATCTCTCTCTCTCTCTCTCTCTCTCTCTCTCTCTCTCTCTCTCGTTCTCTTCTTGAAAGACTGAATGGATTTTCGGTATGTCGTCAGCAAGGCATTCATTCAAACCATTTGAAGTAGTACTCGTCTGAACCGGGAAGTGTGAGGCTCTAACTAAGATTCTCATTTTCCAGAATGGATAAGGATGCCGCTTAAAACCGCAGCAATGTGACAGACCATTCCAGAGATTTTTTTCCAAGCCAGTAAGCATGCTGGATCGATGTAAAGCTTCACTGCTCTTAATTTATTCGCGATTTCCAATACACTAAGGATGATAGTGCCCAACCCGAAACCGAGTAATATTTTTCGTATCAGGGGCTGAAAGGAGCTTCGTGCCTGAAATCAATCGCCGGTGATGAGGATAAAATGATGACGAGGACAACACAAAACCCAGCCCCCGAGCGGAGAAAATCTCCAACCCAGCCGGGATTCGAACCCGGACCCGCTTGCATGGGAGGCGAGCACGTTACCACCCAGCTAAGCAGGCGGACATTGTGATAAAACATAGTCCTTACAATACCGACATGGCCCGATTCGATTCCAAAACTTAAAGAGCACCTTGGAGGACTTGGTTGGTTGGTTGGTTGGTTATTTCGGGGAAGGAGACCAGACAGCGAGGTCATCGGTCTCATCGGATTAGGGAAGGACGGGGAAGGAAGTCGGCCGTGCCCTTTGAAAGGAACCATCCCGGCATTTGCCTGGAGCGATTTAGTGAAATCACGGAAAACCTAAATCAGGATGGCCGGACGCGGGATTGAACCGTCGTCCTCCCGAATGCGAGTCCAGTGTCTAACCACTGCGCCACCTCGCTCGGTTTGGAGGACTTGACTGACAGCGATGAAGCGGTGCAAGCAGAGATGAGGTTGTGAAATTGCAATGAAATGAACACCCTTAGCTTCTTACAGGCGTTGACTTGCGTCAACGGGGACAGATGAAAATGAGTGTACCGACCGGGACTCGAACCCGGGATCTCCTGCTTACATGGCAAACGCTCTATCCATCTAAGCCTCCAAGGACACAGAGCATAGCGCGACTGCAGGGATTTACAGGGTGTTTCAAAAATGACCGGTATATTTGAAACGGCAATAAAAACTAAACGAGCAGCGATAGAAATACACCGTTTGTTGCAATATGCTTGGGACAACAGTACATTTTCAGGCAGACAAACTTTCGAAATTACAGTAGTTACAATTTTCAACAACAGATGGCGCTGCGGTCTGGGAAACTCTATAGTACGATATTTTCCACATATCCACCATGCGTAGCAATAATATGGCGTAGTCTCTGAATGAAATTACCCGAAACCTTTGACAACGTGTCTGGCGGAATGGCTTCACATGCAGATGAGATGTACTGCTTCAGCTGTTCAATTGTTTCTGGATTCTGGCGGTACACCTGGTCTTTCAAGTGTCCCCACAGAAAGAAGTCACAGGGGTTCATGTCTGGCGAATAGGGAGGCCAATCCACGCCGCCTCCTGTATGTTTCGGATAGCCCAAAGCAATCACACGATCATCGAAATATTCATTCAGGAAATTAAATACGTCGGCCGTGCGATGTGGCCGGGCACCATCTAGCATAAACCACGAGGTGTTCGCAGTGTCGTCTAAGGCAGTTTGTACCGCCACAAATTCACGAAGAATGTCCAGATAGCGTGATGCAGTAATCGTTTCGGATCTGAAAAATGGGCCAATGATTCCTTTGGAAGAAATGGTGGACCAGACCAGTACTTTTTGAGGATGCAGGGACGATGGGACTGCAACATGGGGCTTTTTGGTTCCCCATATGCGCCAGTTCTGTTTATTGACGAAGCCGTCCAGGTAAAAATAAGCTTCGTCAGTAAACCAAATGCTGCCCACATGCATATCGCCGTCATCAATCCTGTGCACTATATCGTTAGCGAATGTCTCTCGTGCAGCAATGGTAGCGGCGCTGAGGGGTTTGCCGCGTTTGAATTTTGTATGGATAGAGGTGTAAACTCTGGCGCATGAGACGATACGTGGACGTTGGCGTCATTTGGACCGCAGCTGCAACACGGCGAACGGAAACCCGAGGCCGCTGTTGGATCACCTGCTGCACTAGCTGCGCGTTGCCCTCTGTGGTTGCCGTACGCGGTCGCCCTACCTTTCCAGCACGTTCATCCGTCACGTTCCCAGTCCGTTGAAATTTTTCAAACAGATCCTTTATTGTATCGCTTTTCGGTCCTTGGTTACATTAAACCTCCGTTGAAAACTTCGTCTTGTTGCAACAACACTGTGTTCTAGGCGGTGGAATTCCAACACCAGAAAAATCCTCTGTTCTAAGGAATAAACCACGTTGTCTACAGCACACTTGCACGTTGTGAACAGCACACGCTTACAGCAGAAAGACGACGTACAGAATGGCGCACCCACAGACTGCGTTGTCTTCTATATCTTTCACATCACTTGCAGCGCCATCTGTTGTTGAAAATTGTAACTACTGTAATTTCGAAAGTTTGTCCGCCTGAAAATGTACTGTTGTCCCAAGCATATTGCAACAAACGGTGTATTTATATCGCTGCTCGTTTAGTTTTTATTGCCGTTTCAAATATACCGGTCATTTTTGAAACACCCTGTATCTCTGGCACACCTCCGGCGAAACCCACATTCTCAACGTGTTGTCCCGCACTACATTCGTAGTGCCCCCGCCCATTATACTCATTACTCGCGGCGCGTTGCCGATTCCCGTAAGAGTTCGAGCACTGTTTGTGCATTCGCACAGAAGAAGAAGATGGTCAAGTGGCCGATGAACCTTTATATATACTAAGATGGTATCTGCTCTTTCGGACATGTTTCGCGGGAGGCGTTCCAGAGATAAATCCCTGCAGTCGCGCTATCCTCTGTGTCCTCGGTTGGATAGACCGCCTGCCTTGAAAGCAGAAGATCCCGGGTTCGAGTCCCGGTCGGGGCACATTTTCATCTGTCCCCTCTGACGTATGTCAACGCCTGTAAGCAGCTAGGAGTGTTCATTTCATTGTAATTTCATTCTAACGAGCTGCATGGTCACCGATAGAATATATATGAGGTTGTGACTTTGCCAACAAATTCGAACATTCTGCATGACGGTATCATGGAAGTGGTCTCTCGTTAGGAGAAACATGTTCGTCGCCAGGGTGACCACGTTGATATGTAGAGGAGAGGGAGATTAGTGTTTAATGCCCCGTCGACTACGAGGTCATTAGAGACGGAGCACAAGCTCGGATTAGGAAAGGATAGGGGAGGAAATCAGCCGTGATCTTTCGAAGGAACTATCCCGGCATTTGTCTGAAGCGATTTAGTGAAATCACGAAAAACCTAAATCAGGATAGTCAGACGCGGGTTTGAACCGTCGTCATCCGCAATGCGAGGACAGTGTGCTAACCACTGCACCACCAATCTCCGAGACACGTAAACATGAGGAATAAAGACGGAGAATGTTGAAACTTCCTGGCAGATTAAAACTGTATGCCCGACCGAGACTCGAACTCGGGACCTTTGCCTTTCGCGGGCAGAAGTAAAGCTGTGAGTACCGGGCGTGAGTCGTGCTTCGGTAGCTCAGTTGGTACAGTCCGGCTTTTGCCGCCGTGCAGTGCGGACGTGTTGTTATTTCCGCCTGCGGAGCGCGCGCGCTCGCTGTTGTTTACATTTCAGCGGCCGTCACTTACGTGTCGCTTACGTGCACTAGAATCATGGCCAACCGTTTTCGAAAATCAACTTTACGTTTCAACTTCTGCAACGACTACGCACGACCAAAGGCCTTGGAAGTGGAACGCTTCCTCCGCGACGTTGCTAAGATCCCAGCTTCTGACATCTTGGGCATCCATTTGTCCATATTAAGCAGTACTGTGTACGTCAAAGTCGTCAATGACGCGGTATGTGAAAGAATACTTCGTGATACCAACCATGGACTACGCTTCTGCCACGCCGACGGCAATGTCGGAGCGGTCACTGTCGACCATGCCGGCTTAGGAATGCGCACCATACGAGTTTTCGAACTCCCGTTCGAGCTTCCAGCGGAAGACGTTATCGCGGCTTTCCGCCCCTATGGCACTGTACATGGCCACACTGCCGAACGCTGGGCGCAATTCCAAACGTACCCTGTTCTTAACGGTGTACGGCAGATCACCATCGACCTCCATCGCCACGTGCCATCTTACCTGCAAATTAGCGGGTGCCGCGCGGTTGTCATATACGACGGCCAACCCAAGACCTGTTCCGGGTGCGGCAAAGAAGGACACCTCAGATCTGAGTGTCTTCAGCGACGAATCACCCAATTGCCAGCCGCTACCGTGGCACCTCCGGCTCCGACTACGGTTTTACCGATCACCTACGCATCGGCGCTCTGTTCTCCTCCCACCGGCCGCCGCCCGTCGGACCATGCACCGGTGACCCTTCCAGCTGCTACGGATACCGCTGGGGCCGACGCGTCGCGTTCAAAGCCTGACGCTACTCCGGCGCCACTACCAACAGCGACGACTTCCGACACCCACCCGCCAGAACATATGGACGCCCCTTCATTTGACGTTCCCGCGACGGCCTTCCTCTCAGAGCGACGCGACTCCCTCCCGTCTTCCGACACGGAGGGACGAACCCGCAAACAACGTTCACCTAAGAGGCGCAAGAGGAGGCGCCGTACGGTCTCGGAACGAGACGGATCACCACCCCCCGCTGCTCCAGAGGCCGTCCGACCCGACGAGGCCTCGGAGAACCTACACGACGATACGAATGACGACAACAGGACGCCGACTGTGGATACGTCGATGCCTACTCTACTGGCTCGCTCAGGTGCTCCTGAACCAATGGACTCCACAGATGCGACTGCCGCCGAGACGTCCTCTGCCCCTACGACCGAAGTGGAACGTACGACCATCACAACGACAACGCCTTCAATGGTGTGGAGTGAGGACGTCGATGAGGAGCCGGACCACACGCTGGGGACAGAGTTACCCCAGACGAAAGCATCGTTACGCCGCTGATAACGCCGTCAGGTGGCGTACGGCACGACTCACCGTTGCCTCGCCCCTTTTCATCCTCCGCCGGTGGAGTTCCCCTCCACGGCGGGGTACGGCTCCAAACCTACCGAATAGCGACGATCAACACTAACACCATTAGCTCACCCGTGAAACTTCAATTGCTGCGAGAGATGATATGGGCGTCGGACATCGATATCGCACTACTACAGGAAGTACACCTCGCCACACTACCAGACGTCGCGGGATATAACACTTATCCTTCTCCTGGTGACCACCTGGGCCGCGGCGTAGCCATCTACGCCAGAGAAGGCATTCCAGTGGCCGATATCACATACCTTCCATCTGCCAGAGGCATGGCCGTCACCGTCATGGGGACGCGTATCATCAACATTTACGCTCCGTCAGGCTCCACCTGCAGACGCGACAGGGCCCTCTTCTATTCAGAAGAAATCGCTCCTTTGTTTCTTGGACGCTGCGACCATTACTTGCTTGGGGGTGATTTTAATTGTGTATTGCACCCTAAAGATCAAGTGCCCCACTACAACACCTGTCAAGAACTGCGTCTTGTCGTCCGAGATCTGTTGCTCCGCGACACTTGGGAAGTTCGGCACGGCGACGCGCCTGGACATACTTACCAGACGAGTCACTCCGCGAGCCGCCTTGATAGAATTTACGTCTCTCGGGAACTCACACCTGCAGTCCAAGGTGCAGAACTTTGGCCCCTGGCCTTTTCGGACCACTGTGCCTACATCTGCAACATTCTCTTCCCCAAGCAAGCGGTCTGGCGTAGTCGTGCACCGTGGAAGCTAAACACCTCCCATCTTCATGATCCCGAATGTCTTCAACGTGTTACCGAGACATGGGCCACCTGTGAACGTCGCTTACCTAAATACTGCACGACCTTGACCTGGTGGCTAGAATGTGCCAAACCTGCCATTCGACGTACTTTGATTCAGTATGGAAAGGAAGTAGCTGCGTGGCGCCGGCACACTACCGACTATTTCTACGCCGTTCTCCGCGACCTGGACGCCCAACCGCCCACCCCCGACACCCAGAGGGAACGCAGCAGGATTAAGGCGCAAATTGTAACTTTGACACGCCGTAGACTGCAGGGGGCTATGGTGCGAACCCGATGTCAAGATTCGGCGGAACAAGAACATCCGACCATGCATCATATCGCCTCCGATAGGAAACGTCGACGACGACAACTCATCACCGAGATCACCACCTGTCGCGGCCAGCACGTCACTTGCCAGGCCGAAATCGTCAGTGCCTTTGTCGACCACTACCACACAATGTACCAGGAGGAGACTACCAACAACCACGCTGAGGAGTCTGTGTTACCACACGTAACTCGCACTCTCACCAGCGACGAAGCGGACGAGCTGATGGAGCCCATTACGTGTGACGAAACCCACGATGCAATCAAAAAGGGTGCTCTGAATAAGTCACCTGGTGTCGACGGATGCCGATAGAATTTTATCGCGCTTTCTTCACACTAATGGCATCACGGTGGACAACGATGTTTAATGAACTGCTGACGATAGGGAACGCCGTACCGCCGTCCTTCGTCACGGGAATTATTGTACCCATCCACAAACCGACACCAGGTGTGACGACAGCACATTACCGTCCCCTGACTCTGCTTAACGCAGACTGTAAAATTTTTACACGCCTACTGGCAACGCGATGCCGCAAGATCCTGCCTAGCATTCTATCCCCGGAACAGACAACTCCGGGCGGCTCAGTTAATATACAAACGGCCACAGGAGAATGTCGCGATTTAATTGCACTGGCAGCGGCGTGCAGACTCCGCGCCGCAGTGGTTGCCATTGATTTTGACAGCGCATTCGACAAATTGCGGCATCCTTTTCTGTTCTCAGTGATGAACCGCATGAGTTTTCCACCAGCCTTTATCGACGTGATCCGGCGCCTGTACGGCACCGCCGAATCTCTGATTCAGGTTAACGGCCGTGTGGCGGGACCAGTGGCGATCCGGCGTTCCGTACGGCAAGGCTGCCCACTTTCGACCCTACTGTCTGCCATAAGCCTGGAGCCACTCATCGGGAGTCTGACGAGCCACCTTTCTGGTCTCACTTTGCGACAGCACAGTTTTCGATGTCGTGCGTATGCGGACGACCTCCTCCTCTTGATCCGCTCACGGAGTGAAACACACACGGTACTTGATTTGATATCAACGTACGGCACTGCAGCGGGCAGTAACATGAATGTGGCTAAATCCGCGGCGATGCCCATTGGACGCGGCCTCTCACACGAAGACTTAGCACCTCTCCCGTGTGTACAACAACTACGATATCTTGGTATCATTTTCACCTCCATCGTGCGCCGCTCCGCTGCCATCAATTTTCGGCGTGCACTCCAAACTATCCGCACGACGGTGCGACAAAATCTTCTCCGACGACTCGATTCTTTACAACGTGTCCAATACCTCAATCAACATGTGGCGGCCAGAATGGTCCGCATCGCACAGGTCCTCCCACTGCCATCAACTATTGGACGCAGCCTCCAGGCTGCCCGGGATACTTCCTTACGGCCGGTACGATCTTTAAGGTCCGCTGCGACACGCTCACCCTTCCCCCGCGAGCAGGAGGCCTCGGCCTTGTCAATGTGCGACTCCGAGCGGCGTCCTTGTACATGTCCACCATGCACAAGCAGTGGCACGGGGGCACCTCCCTTACGCGCAGCTTGCTGGAAATTCTTGTGCCTGCGACCATAACACCACCAGTACCAGTCGGACACATCAAGCACCATTTGACGCACATTTCTGATTTCATCGTCGACTTCAGTTATGCTCACACACACTTACCGACCACGCGTTCTCCTCGACCTAAAGATTTTTATACCCCTCTCCTTCGTTCCATATCCAGCAACAATATCGAACTGAGACATCCGTCCACGCGGTGGCCAACGGTTTGGCGTCACATCCACCAGCCTTTTCTTCCCTCCAACGTCCGGGCAACATGGTACCAAGTCGCAAATGAAAAATTCGCCACAAACCATCGCCTTCACGCCATCGGACTACAGGACTCTCCACTTTGTTCCATTTGCCACCTCGTGGATGACGATGTCCATCAACTGACTTGTACTGCCACCAGTGACGTCTGGAAACTTGCCCGACAGTTCGTTGCCTGTTACCTCCGCGTTCCGCCGGACTCGATTGACCCATGGACTTTTATCCATCCTGAGAATACTTATTTCCCCGCCTCCAAAAATCATGCGATTGTCTGGGTCAAGGGATGGACGATCACCTACATGTATAATGGTGGCGACAAATCACGCCTTGATTTCTGGCAGTACTTACAAACCGCCCACAGTGAAGTCGAACAGCGACCGCGCTACCGCGCCTTCTTCGCCAATTACCTACACGCGATCTTTACTTCACCCCCGCTCAGTTGGATGGTGCCACACGCCGACAGCACTCCCACCCCCCCTGCTGACAACTGAGACTCCCCGCGCTACTTTCTACATTGTAACCCACAGTGGAATAGGCGCATGGACACGCGCCTCCTTTCTTTAATGCACTACCCCAGCCAACACTGGTCTTTCCCTCACTCCACTGTATATTGCTTCACACCTCTTAGATTACATCAGACCTATTATTCTTTTTTTCCCTACACCATGTTCATCAAAAAAAAAAATTCCTCGCCTTGTACGAGTATATTGTCTTGTGTTATTTTCGCCGGAAGGATGGCATTTCTGTTGTATTTAAGTTTGTACCAATAAAGATCTTTTTTTTCCATTTACCCTTTTCCTGGTGAAAAAAAAAAATAAATAAATTAAAAAAAAAATCAAAAAGCTACTTTGAGGGAGTGATTCAGGGACGGGAGGGGGGAGACATCGCGGCCAGGCCTCGGGTTTCGACCCCTGCCCGCCTTGTCTCCACCTACCCATATCTGAACACTCTTAAAAAAAAAAAAAAAAAAAAAAAAAAAAAAAAAAAGTTGGTAGAGCACTTGCCCTAAGAAAAAATAAAAAAAAAAAAAAAAGTTGGTAGAGCACTTGCCCGCGAAAGGCAAAGGTCCCGAGTTCGAGTCTCGGTCGGGCACACGGTTTTAATCTGCCAGGAAGTTTCATATCAGCGCACACTCCGCTGCAGAGTGAAAATCTCATTACGGAGAATGTTAATAATGTCTGTTTTATTTGGAAAGCTTAGAGTTTTCACACAAAAATTTGGAGGAATTACTTCTCGACGCAATCTCCTTACGTCAGCTATGTTTTTACTGTATGATTTATGCATTCTTGTCTCAAGCGAACAATTCTAAAGTGGCCCAAACGGAAGTCCCATGGCGCCAGGTTTGTGCTACAGAACTGCAAAGACATCCAATCCAGTTTGGAAATACGTTACATGGTTAGCTTTTTGTAGGTCGACAAATTCTATAAGCGTATCTTGATTTTCTTTTCATCAGTCTCGCTTCCATTATTGACTACAGCGTCACAACAGCATCACTGGTACCATTGACCTCCCCAACAGTCAAACTGATCCTCATGTAACAGGTCCTCAATTTTCTTTTAGACTTGAAGAGTGTTGTAGGACCATTCCTTTTACAAAATACATACGTATATACATATAAAACCTATAGACAATCTCGGAAGTACCACGAGACTTTCACGGATAATGCTGTTGTGTACACAGAAGTCGTGACACTAGAAAACTGCAGCAAAATGCAGGAAGACCTGCGGGGCCGACGTTTGTTGCAGTGAGTCACAACTGACCTTCAGTATAAACAAATGTAACGCTTTGCAAATACATAAACAGCAAAACCCTTTACTATATTATTACACAATTGCACAACAGTCACTGGAAACCGTTACTTCAATAAAACATCTAGGAATATGTGTATGAAGCGATTTGAAGGGGAACGACTGCACAATATTAATTGCAGGCAAGGCAGATTCCGGACAGACATTCGTTGGAAGTATCCCGGGGAAATGCAGTCCATCAGCAAAGGAAATAGTTTTCAATACCCTCTTCGACCAGTACTTGAGTATTGCTCGTCCGTATGGCATCCGTGCCAGATAGGACTGATAAAGGAATTAGAGAAGATCCAAAGAACAGCAGCACGTTTTGTTACAGTTTCACTAAGTAAGCACGAAAGTCGACTTCAGTGGCAGAAGCTGCGAGACAATCGTTCTGCATCACGGCGTGCTCTGCTGTTAACATTCCGAGAGCGTACCAACGTATTGTTTAATTAAAGTGAATCAAAGTCACGTAGGAGGCCAGCTACCACTCTAGAAAATATGCGTAGATCTGTAGTTCAGCTGGGTACGTCACGTAAGAAGTCATACAGCAGGTGAAGAATGACATTATTGGTCACAAAATATGCGTTTCGGCATTATTTACATCTTCAGAAATCCATGTGCAAAAGTAGCACAAGGGCAAGAGCGTTACCAGTTGTGTAAGTAGCGTGAAACGGAAGACCACTTCCTCGTCTGTGTATCTCGCGGAAAGACCATCAAGGCAAAATAAGAGATATTCGAGACCACTCGGAGGCTTGCCAGCAGTCGTTCTTTCGGCACACCGTAGGCGACTGGAACAAAAGTGACACTGGTGTACAGATTCACACATCGTAAGGTGACTTGCAGAATGTAAATGGAGACGCAGTTGTAGAATATGTGTATTGTGCTTGAGCCGTGGCGCTCGTTACTGGCGCGCCAGTCTCTTGGATGACCATTATCGATCCTTCGATGTTTCGTATCTTTGCTTTCCTTGTTGTTTTCCGCATTCTCGGGGCGAGTCGCAGATGACGTTTGCTCGGGCGACCTACTGAGACGCCGCGAGGTATGAGGTGGGAAGCAACCACGTATATGTGGTGTTGGTTGTACTCGGTCTGCCGGTTCAGGATGTAGGATATGTGTTGGCTGCCTGCCTGTCTGCTCTCCTGATTTTGATCGCCGTGCCTTGCGACCGCCTAGCTTGGGTTGCTGCATGATGTATCCTACACGAGCCATACCGAACGTCCAGCAGAAGTTAAGCAGCTTTGTGTTTCTTTTAAGGGAAAGGAGCAAATGTATAAGACCTTTTGTAACCAATTTTGGTGGCCTCTTAAGTGTGCCCTTAGCGTTTACACTGTCTTTGGGGAGAGCTAATTCTTTGAAATTTAAATAGTTGGGGTTCCCCGTCCTTAAAATCTTTTGGGGGTTTTATTTGCATTTTCTCTTTGGGGTTCCTTCCTTGTGCTTGGTTAAATGTTTACTTGTATAGCGGGAAGTGACTCCTGGTTAAAACTCGGAGAAGGTGTTTGATGTTACTGCCGCCTCCGGCGTTCGTCTCTTCAATGAAGTGTTGTCATCCCTTTGAGCGACCTGGTTCACTCCTCGTTAATTAATGCTGGTTTATGTGTACTTAATTTTGAATTGGCCATTTGAATTAATATTTTGGAGCGCAGTATAGCACTATGGCAACCTCATTGTATACCACCTTGTGCCCCGGCCTAGTACCTTAATTTTCAGTGGCACGAGTTAGCTCCACTACTGGTTTTACTGATGTGCTCCCTTGAAAATCTTGTCTTGTATAAGTTTGCCCCATGTGTCTGGGAACACAGAGATGAGCTTTAGTGTGATTTCAGTGCTAGTCAGTTAATGGAATCTTCAATTTGGCTTGCCTTCCACTGAAGAGTTTGAGAGGAGCGTATTATGTTTGATTTGTTATTCATTTAATTACTGTAAGTTTGTTTATTTAATGGGGAGCAACACATTTAAAGACTGTTGGTATTAACTCCCCTAGTTGCTGGGTGTTGCTAATTCGTTCCAAATGGCCTACTACTTATTCAGTGGCAAGGCTGTTGATTAGTTGTTTACTGTGAGTAAAAATTCACGCTATTTATTTGTTGCAGAAATTGTTAAAGTGTCTGTGTCTGTGTTTGGGCTAAATTGATATAAACCTTACATTGCCTCCTTAAAATCTGTTGCCAGCGGAAACACTTAAGAGAACTAAGTTTTGCCACTGCTTTTGTTAACCTTTACTGGGAGCAATATTTCATGTAGTTAAATTTTGTCTTAAAATGTGTATTTCTCTGATGTAATAAGTGATAAAAGTATCAGTGCTTGTCAGAAATTTGAATGCATGGGATGTTACGCTGCCGGCCGGAGTGGCCGAGCGGTTCTAGGCGCTTCAGTCTGGAACCGCGCGACCGCTACGGTCGCAGGTTCGAATCCTGCCTCGGGCATGGATGTGTGTGATGTCCTTAGGTTAGTTAGGTTTAAGTAGCTGTAAGTTCTAGGGGACTGATGACCTCAGAAGTTTAAGTCCCATAGTGTTCAGAGCCATTTGAACCATTTTGGTGTTAAGCTGGGGAACTACCAGAAACAGAAGTAGCGGCTACAGTCTGGTAAGGTGATATTAACGATCAGGAGAGGCTTTCAATATAGCACCCTGCGGGCGAGTTTCGTCGATCCTTTCGTTGGCCGTGCAGCCTGCGTTTGGCATCGAGACAGCTCCGCCATGTGAGGAGGGCGCACAGCGCCGGCGGCGCGTGCGCTTTGGCGCTGGCCGCTGCGGCGCCAGGCGCGTCCGCGACCGCGACTGCGGCTGCGATGCTATCTGCCGCCGCCTTTGTCCTCACCGCCACTCCTTACTCGCCGGCTAGCGCCGCCGACCAGCCGAGGGTCATCGCTCGTGGCCAACTGCCGTCGCTGCTGCCGCCGTCTGCCGATAACAATATTTTGGTAGGCCTCGCGCTGCCGTGCGGTCCCCAGCGCCGCATCGAGGGGCATTACCTCCTGGGCGTCTGCAAGCTTCGCCCATCCTCCCCCCCCCCCCTCTCCACCCCCCACCCATTCCCTTGTATTGTTCGAATTCTGAGCACCACTTAGTTGTGCTCGATTGTGCTTGTGTGGCCTGGGTTTATGCTGCAGACAGAGAATCAGTGAGACTAATTACTCGTTCTCACAGCAGGCAGTGCCACATACGTGCAGCAGGTAGCGAGCACACTGCAACAGTTTAGAGACACGCCTTCCTTCGCCACACCACGCCACGCGGTACACCCCGGAGCCAACGAGATACACTCCTGGAAATGGAAAAAAGAACACATTGACACCGGTGTGTCAGACCCACCATACTTGCTCCGGACACTGCGAGAGGGCTGTACAAGCAATTATCACACGCACGGCACAGCGGACACACCAGGAACCGCGGTGTTGGCCGTCGAATGGCGCTAGCTGCGCAGCATTTGTGCACCGCCGCCGTCAGTGTCAGCCAGTTTGCCGTGGCATACGGAACTCCATCGCAGTCTTTAACACTGGTAGCATGCCGCGACAGCGTGGACGTGAACCGTATGTGCAGTTGACGGACTTTGAGCGAGGGCGTATAGTGGGCATGCGGGAGGCCGGGTGGACGTACCGCCGAATTGCTCAACACGTGGGGCGTGAGGTCTCCACAGTACATCGATGTTGTCGCCAGTGGTCGGCGGAAGGTGCACGTGCCCGTCGACTTGGGACCGGACCGCAGCGACGCATGGATGCACGCCATTTCCCAGCAAATTAGGGACACTGTTGCTCCTGGGGTATCGGCGAGGACCATTCGCAACCGTCTCCATGAAGCTGGGCTACGGTCCCGCACACCGTTAGGCCGTCTTCCGCTCACGCCCCAACATCGTGCAGCCCGCCTCCAGTGGTGTCGCGACAGGCGTGAATGGAGGGACGAATGGAGACGTGTCGTCTTCAGCGATGAGAGTCGCTTCTGCCTTGGTGCCAATGATGGTCGTATGCGTGTTTGGCGCCGTGCAGGTGAGCGCCACAATCAGGACTGCATACGACCGAGGCACACAGGGCCAACACCCGGCATCATGGTGTGGGGAGCGATCTCCTACACTGGCCGTACACCACTGGTGATCGTCGAGGGGACACTGAATAGTGCACGGTACATCCAAACCGTCATCGAACCCATCGTTCTACCATTCCTAGACCGGCAAGGGAACTTGCTGTTCCAACAGGACAATGCACGTCTGCATGTATCCCGTGCCACCCAACGTGCTCTAGAAGGTGTAAGTCAACTACCCTGGCCAGCAAGATCTCCGGATCTGTCCCCCATTGAGCATGTTTGGGACTGGATGAAGCGTCGTCTCACGCGGTCTGCACGTCCAGCACGAACGCTGGTCCAACTGAGGCGCCAGGTGGAAATGGCATAGCAAGCCGTTCCACAGGACTACATCCAGCATCTCTACGATCGTCTCCATGGGAGAATAGCAGCCTGCATTGCTGCGAAAGGTGGATATACACTGTACTAGTGCCGACATTGTGCATGCTCTGTTGCCTGTGTCTATGTGCCTGTGGTTCTGTCAGTGTGATCATGTGATGTATCTGACCCCAGGAATGTGTCAATAAAGTTTCCCCTTTCTGGGACAATGAATTCACGGTGTTCTTATTTCAATTTCCAGGAGTGTATATGGGCCTTGTGACATACATCACAGCATGTAATGCTACAGTTCTTCCGAGATGCGACGAGCTACAGCGGTAGAGAGTTTCTATTTGATCCCACGTCGATACTTCGTTGCTACACGTTTATGTATTCTCACGCTCTCAACACCATATGTGAAGGTTAATAATTTTTTGCGTACCTTTTCATTGACATAACCATTACCCACTGACCCTAACGTTTATCTTAAACGACAGGTTAAGGAAAGGAAAACCTACGTTTCTAGTACTTGTAGACTTAGAGAAAGCTTTTGACAATATTCACTAGAATACTCTCTTATAAATTCTGAAGGTGGCGAGGATAAAATAGAGGGAGCGAAAGGCTATTTATAATTTGTATAGAAAAATAGCTCAAATAGCTCTGAGCACTATGGGATTTAACTTCTGAGGTCATCAGTCCCCTAGAACTTAGAACTACTTAAACCTAACTAACCTAAGGACATCACACACATCCATGCCCGAGGCAGGATACGAACCTGCTACCGTAGCGGTCGCGCGGTTCCAGACTGTTGCGCCTAGAACCGCTCGGCTGCCCTGGCCGGCTACAATTTGTATAGAAACCAGATGGCAGTTACAAGAGTCGAGGGGCACGAAAGAGAAGCAGTGATTGAGAAGGGAGTTAGACAGGGTTGTAGTCAACCCCGATGTTATTAAATCTGTATTTGAGCAACCGGTAAATTAAACAAAAGAAGAATTTGGAATAGGAATTAAAATCCACAGAGAAAAAATCAAAACTAAGAGGTTTGGAAATTGTGTTAAGGTCTTATGGGACCAAACTACTGACGTCATCGGTCCCTAAGCTTACGCATACTTACTCTAACTTACGCTAAGGACAACGCACACGCCCATGCACGAGGGGGCGGGGGTGGGGAGATGAGGGGGAGCCGCACGGAACGTGACAAGACGCCACAGACCGAACGGCTACCCCGCACGTTCAAAATAGTTCAAATGGCTCTGAGCACTATGGGACTTAACTGCTGAGGTCATTAGTCCCCTAGAACTTAGAACTAGTTAAACCTAACTAACCTAAGGACATCACAAAGATCCATGCCCGAGGCAGGATTCGAACCTGCGACCGTAGCGGTCTTGCGGTTCCAGACTGCAGCGCCTTTAACCGCACGGACACTTCGGCCGGCTACCCCGCACGTCACTAAGAGGTTTGCCGACGTCACTGCAATTCTGTCAGAGACAGCAAAGGACGTGGAAGAGCATTTGAAGGGAACGGACAGTGTCTCGAAAGGAGGATATAAGAGGGATATCAACAAAGCAAAACGAGGATAGTGGAATGCAGTGGATTAAATCAGGCGGCTTTGAGGGAATTAGATTAGGAAAAGGGACACTTAAAGTAGTAGATGAGTTTTGCTATTTGGGAAGCAAAAAAACTGATGATGGTCGAAATAGAGAGGAAATAAAATGTAGACTGGCTATGGCAAGGGTCGGCCGGTGTGGCCGAGCGGTTCTAGACGCTTCAGTCCGGAACCGCGCGACCGCTACGGTCGCACGTTCTAATCCTGCCTCGGGTATGGCTGTGTGTGATGTCCTTAGGTTAGTTAGGTTTAAGTAGTTCTAAGTTCTAGGGGACTGATGACCTGAGATGTTAAGTCCCATAGTGCTCAGAGCCATTTGAACTATTTTTCTATACAAATTGTAAGTAGCCTTTCACCCTCTCTATTTTATCCTCGCCACCTTCAGAATTTAAAAGAGAGCATTCTAATGAGGTGGTACTGAATAAACTGGGGAACAGAGGAATTTGTGGCACAACTTGAATAGAAGAAGGGATCTGTTGGTAAGCCCCTTTCTGAGGCATCAAGGGATCACCAATTTGGTATTGGAGGGAACCGTGGAGGATAAAAATTGTAGACGGAGACCAAGAGATGAATACACTAAGCAGATTCAGAAGGATGTAGGTTGCAGTAGTTACTCGGAGATAAAGAGGCTTGCACAGGATAGAGTAGCATGTAGAGCTGCATCAAACCAGTCTCTGGACGGAAGACCACAGCAACAGCAGCAGCAACAACAACAACAACGATTTCCCGCCTGATCCCGGATGTAGCTAAGCGTTCTCGGTGTATGCCGGGCAAGGCAACTCGTTGAATTAACAAGTTCTTCGCGGGGCCTGTATTTCCCACGGGCCTCGTTGGATCCTGTGGTCTCCGCAACTGGATGAAGCTGCACGAAAATCGACACGAAGCCACTGTCAGATTCAGTCTAGACGGTAGTATCGCGTACAAAAAGTACAAGATGGTAGTGTAGTGGAGGAGCTGTTATACGTACTCAGCTGATTCACTTGAATACTCGTAGGTTTCCGACTTGATTACGACCCCACGTCAGGAATTAACAGACTTTCACCGCGGATTAGTGGTGGCAGCTAGACACATGGGACATTCCATTTTAGAAATCCTAGATCCTCTGGTTCAACAGAACAGATCATCATCCGGAAATGGCTATGTTCGGTGCTGGGGATTTGCAACCATTCATAGAACTATGTTCCCAATCTGAGTATATACTACAACGTCGTATGCTTCACTCTCGTAGTTATTACGAAGAAAAGATTAGAGTCACTACAGCTCGCAAGAGGCATTTAAGCAATCATTCTTCCAGCCTCTGTACGTGAATGGAACGGGAAGAGGCCCTTATACTGGTGCAATGAGAGGTTCCCTCTGTCATGCACATCACAGTGGTTTGCAGAGTATGCAGAGTATATCTGTAGATATGTATCTGTGTGTGTTAGTCTCTAAAGGGTATACATATAGAAACGTGTGTGTGTGTGTGTGTGTGTGTTAGTCTCTAAAGGGTATACATATAGAAACGTGTGTGTGTGTGTGTGTGTGTGTGTGTGTGTGTGTGTGTGTGTGTGTGAGTGAGTGAGTGAGAGAGAGAGAGAGAGAGAAGAGATCGTTACAGACTCTTGATCATAAAAAGTGCTTAAGTCCATAGACTCATTACACCCTTTAGAACTAGATATATGCCTCTGTATTATGAAAAAAGTTGCGCACTATATAAGGTGTGCTCTACAATCAGCCGTACAAGTTTTTTCCCTGTAACCAGTTAAAGGAGTGACAAGTCGGGCTAAAATTTTAGAGTGAAGAAATAACTCACTTACATTGCACACAGTTACTAACGTGCCACATTGAGAAGGCGGACAGAAAATTGTGGTCTTTTATTAACTACTACTATTATAATGTTTTGATAGGCTAGTACTAGATGTGTTTGAAATCCTATATAACCATTTAGCTGACTAACTCCGATCATTTTGGGTCTCATTTGCGAAAGTACACTTCTGTGAACACATTTCTATTTATTCAAATAGTTTTAAACATGGCTGTTTCTCAACAACCGAATACAGTTTTCAAACATAGGAATTATACAGCCAACCGGTTGCATATTACTGTTTGGTAAAATTGACCTAGGTTTCAACACGTATTAAGGGGGTCCTTCATCACAATCAAATCTTGAGAAATTTTAAAATTACATTGCCAGAAAGTAATGGTCAGAATTTATAGCAGCTGTGCTGAAGTCAAAAATAAAATAAAATACATCCCAGCCTTGTCACGTATGTGACGTACGTGACAAGTTGGAATGTATTCTATTTTGCTTTTGACGTGGGCCTAGCTGTTCTAAATCCTGACCATTGCTTTCTAGCAAATGTAATTTTACGATTTCTCACAATTTCATTCTGATGAAGACACCCTTAGTTGGTGTCGAAACCTAGCTCAATTTTACCAAACAGTTATACGCAAACAGTTGGATGTATAATTCCTATGTTTGATTATTCGAATATGACGGTTTTATTGCCTTTGTTGGCCATGTGCAGTATTTGCGTCTTGTACTGATAAAGATCTAAACATTTTACGCAAGCTGAAGATGGGTGAAAGTCTGAAACTAGCCCTGCATAAAATAAAGCTAAACAAAAAGAGATTGGATTCTGTATTTCTCCAAGCAGTTAGATCGGCAGCCAAGGAGCTCAGAGACCATTAACATAGATGAAATAATAAAAAACTTCGTAGTTGTATGTTCAGTGGCTCTGAGCACTATGTGACTTAACTTCTGAGGTCATCAGTCCTCTAGAACTTAGAACTACTTAAACCTAACTAACCTAAGGACATCACACACATCCATGCCCGAGGCAGGATTCGAACCTGCGACCGTAGCGGTCCCGCAGTTCCAGACTGTAGCGTCTAGAACCTCTCGGCCTCCACGGCCGGCTGTTGTATGTTCAAGTTCGCTTCGAGTTTTTCTTCATTTATGTAACGGGTATAGTCGTTTTTGACACCGTGTAACATTTGAATAGTGTCTTGTAGCTTTGTCTGCTGGGAAAGGATGGAAGATTAGGGTTAAATGTCCTGTTGACATCGAGGTCATTAGAGACTAGCACATGCTCAGAATGTTTGAAGGATGGGGAAGGAGGTGGGCCGTGTCCTTTCAAAGGAACCACTCCAACATTTGCCTGAAGCGGTTTAGCGTAGTCACGGTAAACAAAAATCTGGTTGTACGGATTTGAACCGTCGTCCTCCCGAATGTGGGTCCATTTTTTGTCTGCTGGGTACTTTGACTGACAGTGTGAAGGGTACCTAGGAAATGACAGCGGTACCGTGACACATTTGTCTACCAGTGTGGTAGCCATTTTTCTCTTAAAGGCATCACTGTGAGAGCGTGCAGAATCGGCACAGACAGCGCACTGACAGCCCCGTTCGGTGCCATCTGTTGTCCGACGACCGCGATACATCACTCACTACCACTGCAGGCGATCGGTGCGCTCGTATTACGGTCACGTGGCGATGAACTCTGCAAGTTGCGGGCGGTGCGGTCTATTTCGGCGGCGTGGCACGCAGAGACTCGGCGGCAGAGTGACGCGGCTTGGCAGACGCCGGAAGGGCGCCGGCAACGGCAGAGGCAGCCAGGGCCGCGCATCCTGGCCAAGGACGAGCCAAGGACCTCTGCCTGCGGACGGCCCGTACACCGCTCCGGCGCGCGCGCGCCCGCCCGTGTCAACACCTGGCCATCCGCGCACGCGCTGCTCTCGCCGAGGGGTCGTCCGCTTGTGCACGTGCACCGGGATTTTACTGTACTCCACTTCTGGTACAGTTAAAGAACACCCACAGCAGCACAACAGACCGTGAATCCGTTAATCGTTACTTAACGAAGTTAGCTTTCCGAGATTAACTTTTAACCCAATGGCCGGCCGTGGTGGCCGAGCGGTTCTAGGCGCTACAGTCTGGAACCGGGCGACCGCTACGGCATGGATGTGAGTGATGTCCTTAGGTTAGTTAGGTTTAAGTAGTTCTAAGTCTAGGGGACTGATGACCTCAGATGTTAAGTCCCATAGTGCTTAGAGCCATTTGATCCATTTTTGTTAAATGCGCCCACTGGTTTTCATCGGTTGTAGAACTTGAATCCGGTTCCATGATTTAAAGTAAACCGCGAACCTGTATCAGTCGACTACAGTATTATTGCACCTGGGAGTGAGTTAGCGCGTAATCGGGGTTAATGGTAGTTACTCTCACTCGCACTCGATTGTTTACATTAATTGCGCGCGCACCCCGCCGTAGCCACACACCTACATGTCCCGAACTTACCAGAAAATAATTTCCACGGGTGGAGCGGCGTCATTTTTTTCCATAAAGAGTGGGTTACAATTAACTATTAACGGATCAACGGACTCAAAGAAAGGTAACGGTAGTTAAAGAGTCTGTTATCGTTTTTCGCAATTAACTCAGACTTATACGGTCGGATTATAGCCGGGCACCGGTATCGAGTCCGTTATTACACTGCAGGCTGTGCGATGGGTCGAATATTTCTTCTTCTCTGTTAATTGATGGCGTGATATTTTATATACCATTGGATAGCTGAGAAATAGATCTATTTAGTGGCGTATAACACGTTCCATTTCTTTAGGTATTCCGCGAGATACAAGCAGTCGCTCCCAAGTTTCCTTAGGTTTATCAATCTTATCAAAGAAAAAATCCCCCAGAAATTGTGTAGAGTGCAAAGCAGGGAAGAAGTGACACACGGTATGAGTGAGAGAAATGTCTAGTGGCGTTGCTCATTCTTGTATTCTTTTCGAGCGTACCACACGAACAAAAACTTCGAAGACATTATTATCTTCACTCTTCATCACCTCAGTAAATAGTAAGGATAGATTTATAAAGAATGTCCATAAAAATTCGTAAATTTGAATGGTAAATACAGAGGGGTCCAAAAAATTTATTCACTGTTTAAAAGTCCGTAACTTGCAAACTAATTGACGGAGTTGTCTCATTTTTGGTGAAAGAGTAGCTTAAAGTCCTACTTAAAGATAATACTGTAGGTGTTCGAAATGGTCACCATTAACGTCCACACACAAACGATGCCGCCGAACTGCAGCACGAGCTACTGACTGCAACGTGTTCAGTTGGATATTTGCACATGAATGTACGATGGATTCTCGAAGTTCATCCAACCGCTACGGTCGCAGGTTCGAATCCTGCCTCGGGCATGGATGTGTGTGATGTCCATAGATTAGTTAGGTTTAAGTAGTTATAAGTTCTAGGCGGCTGGTGACCTCAGAAGTTAAGTCGCATAGTGCTCAGAGCCATTTGAACCAACTTACTGCAACCTACCTCCTTCTGAATCTGCTTAGTGTATTCATCTCTTGGTTTCCCTCTACGATTTTTACCCTCCACGCTGCCCTCCAATACTAAGTTCGTGATCCCTTGATGCCTCAGAGTATGTCCTACCAACCGATCCCTTCTTCTAGTCAATTTGTGCCACAACTCTCTCTTCACCCCAATTCTATTCAATACCTCCTCATTAGTTATGTGATCTACCCATCTAATCGTCAGCATTCTTCTGTAGCACTACATTTCGAAAGCTTCTATTCTCTTCTTGTCCAAACTATTTATCGTCCATATTTCACTTCCATACATGGCTACACTCCATACTAATACTTTCAGAAACGACTTCCTGACACTTAAATCTATACTCAATGTTAACAAATTTCTCTTCTTCAGAAACGCTTTCCTTGCCATTGCCAGTCTACATTTCATATCTTCTCAACTTCGACCATCATCAGTTTTTTGCTCCCCAAATAGCATAACTCCTTTACTACTTTAAGTGTCTCATTTCCTAATCTAATTCCCTCAGCATCACCCGACTTAATTCGACTACATTCCATTATCCTTGTTTTGCTTTTGTTGATGTTCATCTTATATCCTCCTTTCAACACACTGTCCATTTCGTTCAGCTGCTCTTCCAAGTCCTTTGCTGTCTCTGACAGAATTACAATGACATCGGCGAACCTCAAAGTTTTTATTTCTTCTTCATGGATTTTAATACCTACTCCGAATTTTTCTTTACGTAGGTTTGCCTTTCCTTAATCTTTCTTCTAAGATAAGTCGTAAGGTCAGTATTGCCTCACGCGTTCCAATATTTCTACGGAATCCAAACTGATCTTCACTCTGTATAAATACTTTAAATACCAATACAGCTGCTGAATTCTCTCGAGACGAATATGTCGGCTACGGGGAAGCATGAAAGTGAAGCAGAGACGAAAGAGGACTTATCCTAGCGACGATAAGCCGCAAAAGGGAAAATCCACCAACATAATCGACTTTTACGAATGGCAAATTGTTATGGCCCGGCGTCTAGGCGCCAACATGCCGGAAACAAAGAAGCCAGCCGGCTGTTGGCGTACTGCTGACATGAGCATCTATGGAAAGTACTCGAAGGACGGCGTCGAGGTGTTGGAGTTCCAGGCATTATCGAAAAACGTGGAGATCGGAAGCTTGCCCGTTTTGTAAATCATGACAGGCGCCGAGTCTGTTGACCCAACGACATCGCCAGTTACGATTTCGGAGGGCACTGGACCACGGATCAATGGCAACGTATCGCCTGGGCCGATGAATCACTTTTCACATTTCATGATGTGTCCGGACAGCGAACTTCTCCTCGAAACTAACACAACGCTACGGTCGTAGGCCAGCGGGGGCCATATTACACTATAGGGGATATTCACTTGGGCTTCCATGAGATGTGAGGTAGTAATGTAAGTCTCCATGACAGCTGCAGACTACTTAAACTTTATTGCGTTCCATCTGCATGCTTTTATCCTCCGTAGTCTACGGCAAGTTGCTGCAGAATAACTATCCGTGTCGCAAGGACAAATTGATAATGAACTCACGTTGGTGTCTTGGCTACCAAATTCGCCTGATCTGAATCTGATGGAACACATTTCGGACGCTACCAGGAGACAGCTCGGCGTCCGGAAACCAGCGGTCAGTAATTTAAGGGATCTACGTGAGCTGTGCCTGGACGGCTGGTAGCACGGATCTGCGCAAATCTACTGAGGACTTGTACAATCTGTGCCACGCTGAATCGCTGCTATTTTTCATTACAAATACGTACCAACATCCAGCTACGCAGATGGACATAATATTTTGGCATGTGAGTGAAGCTATGGGGAATGTAGTTAGTAATGAGACAATTAAGACTCTCAAGAGTTCCCGAGGTGATAATTAACTTACAAGTTAGAATTTTGGTGACAACGAATGTACAGTGAGAAGCTCATAACAATTAATCGAGACGACTGCATAAGATTTGTTAACATTTCGCAGCAGTTTTCTAGTAAACCATCCCAGCCCCCTACCCCCAAAACCCCTTTGTGTTGGTAGACACAGGGGTGCTATTTTAATTGTCCGTCTGTTGAGGATACTGGCCACTCGTTATAATCTCCAGGCATCGGGAACAGCGGTGCACTCTCTACGACTGGGTTCGCTGTCCGTGGCCTTCCGAGGTTTCAGAAGTCCCTGGTTGCCCGTGACCCTCCTTGACCAACTAGCTACGCGGCTGCACGACTCACTTTCCGTACACAGCTTCCGGTAGCCTGCTAAACGCATAAATAAGAAAGGTGTAATGTTCATTAAATACATGTACGTATCCATGTCCAAAACAACAGTGTCTGCTCTATTGTGTAGGATAAATACAAACATCGAAAGAAGTACACACCGTCTTTGGTAAGAAGTGAATGTCAGTAACCGTATCCATTTGCTAAATGCGTGGTATCCCGTATGACAGTTTCTGAGGGAAAGAAGAAACGATGATTATTGTTCACTTTCCCGTGGACGTCAAGGTTATTGGAGAATGAGATTTTCACTCTGCAGCGAAGTGTGCGCTGATATGAAACTTCCTGGCAGATTAAAACAGTGTGCCCGACCAAGACTCGAACTCGGGACCTTTGCATTTCGCGGGCAAGTGCTCTACCATCTGAGCTATCGAAGCACGACTCACGCCCGGTCTCACAGCATTACTTCTGCAAGTATCTCGTCTCTTACCTTCCAAACTTTACAGAAGCTCTCCTGCGATCCTTGCAGAACTAGCACTCCTGAAAGAAAGGATATTGCGGATACATGGCTTAGCCACAGCCTGGGGGGGTGTTTCCAGAATGAGATTTTCACTCTGCAGCGGAGTGTGCGCTGATATGGAAGGTAAGAGACGAGATACTGGCAGAAGTAAAGCTGTGAGACCGGGCGTGAGTCGTGCTTCGGTAGCTCAGATGGTAGAGCACTTGCCCGCGAAAGGCAAAGGTCCCGAGTTCGAGTCTCGGTCGAGCACACAGTTTTAATCTGCCAGGAAGTTCCATATCAGCGCACACTCCGCTGCAGAGTGAAAATCTCATTCTGGAAACATCCCCCAGGCTGTGGCTAAGCAATGTCTCCGCAATATCCTTTCTTTCAGGAGTGCTAGTTCTGCAAGGATAGCAGGAGAGCTTCTGTAAAGTTTGGAAGGCAAGAGACGAGATACTGGCAGAAGTAAAGCTGTGAGACTGGGCGTGAGACGTGCTTCGGTAGCTCAGATGGCAGAGCACTTGCCCGCGAAAGGCAATGGTCCCGAGTTCGAGTCTCGGTCGGGTACACAGTTTTAATCTGCCAGGAAGTTTCAAGGTTATTGGAGTTCACGCTCATCCTGAAGCTCCTGGGATGTGACATCTGTCGGCCGCGGTGGCCGTGCGGTTCTGGCGCTGCAGTCCGGAACCGCGGGACTGCTACGGTCGCAGGTTCGAATCCTGCCTCGGGCATGGGTGTGTGTGATGTCCTTAGGTTAGTTAGGTTTAAGTAGTTCTAAGTTCTAGGGGACTTATGACCTAAGATGTTGAGTCCCATAGTGCTCAGAGCAGTCAGTCGGCTTTCAGCCGTGTTACCGTGCGGACGGGCTCGGCGCGCCGGGCAGTGCACCGCAGGTGTTGTTGTTTACCCGCTAGCGCGCGGTCGCGTCGTTGTCTTGCCGTATAGTACCTGTACCGACCCGACATGGCGTTCTCATATCGAAAAGCTACAATCAAACTAACGTTCAACGCATCGTACACGAGACCGAAGGCCCATGAAATTGAACGGTTTCTACGAGACATCATGCACATCGAACCACAAGAACTGATAGGAATTCATCTGTCTATTGTAACCAGCACAGTGTACCTCAAACTGATTGACGAAGCGGCCTGCGACAGATTACTCCAACGATCTGCAAACGGCTTTCGCTTCTGTCACGCAGACGGTAACGTGAGCGTGGTAGGAGTTGACCATGCTGGTCTGGGGGTGCGTACCGTGCGCATCTTTGAACTACCGTTCGAAGTCCCTGCCAACCTAGTCGTTGATGCGCTGCGGCCATACGGCACAGTTCTGAGCCACACAGAGGAGAAATGGAACACATTCGAAACGTACCCTGTCCTTAACGGGGTACGACAAGTGCGCATAGAACTTAAGAAGCACGTTCCATCGTATGTTTTCGTTGGTGGCTGCCGCGCAATTGTTATATATGATGGACAACCGAGGACCTGCTCGGGCTGCGGCCAGGAGGGCCATGTTAGATCTGAGTGTCTGCAGCGCCGCCTCGTTCAGGTACCCCGCAATGAACTCCCCCAACGATCCACTATGACCTCTCTCCCGCTAACATATGTGGAGGCGGCACGACATGATGTGACGGATGATCAAAACCTGCTACTCCTCAAGCCGCTGCCAGCTCCGTTGGAGAGTCAGCGCCGTCGACGACGCCGCAGCCCAACGGTGCAGAGGTTCCTACAGCCTCCGCCCACCGCAGCGTCGTGGGCACCCAGCCACCGTCACTGTCGGGATCAGACACAGGGGTTCCTAGCGACCGAGACTGTGTCGAGCCCCGCCCTCCAGTGGATGTCGAATCTCGGACCCGAAAGCAAAAATCACCCAAGCGACACAAGAAGAGGCGATTGTCAGCTGACGAACAGGACAGGAATGTGAAGCCGGCGGAAGACATCGACTTCGTTGACTCGCCCACAATTGCAACGGACTCCAGTGGCATCATTCACCAGAAGGTGCCTGAAGACAAGGAACACTCTCCTAAATCTGGTGGCCCAGAAAACGAGGCGCCCTGCGTCGACTCCCAAAATGTGGGCTCCTGTGAAAGCGTCCAGCCCCCAATGACATCACAATCGTCTCTTGGTGATTGGGCAGACGATATGGAGGCAGATGATGCACAGCAAACATCGATATCTCCACCAGAGCCCATGGCTGACAATGAGCCCGGAGGGCTCTGCCTGTCAGGGACTTCTACGGCAAAGTAATGCACAGCATGCAGGTGGATGGCTGTGTGGTGTGTGGTGTGTGAAATCACTGTGGGATTGCATCGGCACACTGCCTCCGCCACTTGATATGTCTCAGTCATACCGTGTGGGAACAGTCAACGTAAATGGTGTCCACTCCACTGTCAAGACCCGCATGTTACACGACATGATCAGAGCGGCAGACTTGGACATTGCCCTTCTCCAGGAGGTCCGTCCCGAGCTGTGTTTAGACCTATATGGCTACACCACGTACAGCCTACCCGTAGGTGATGGCGCAGGAGGTACGGCCATCCTTCTCCGAGATGGCATAGACGCGACGGACGCGACTTACTTGCCGAACGGGCGAGGCATCGCACTCACACTTGGCGCAGTGCGCCTCATTAACGTCTACGCTCCCTCCGGTAATTCGCACCGCGGTGACAGGCATGTCTTCTATTCGGAGGAGTTGGCCCCACTTTTGCAAGGAAATATGGACCATTACATAGTGGGCGGCGATTTTAACAGTGTTCTGCCGCCCGAGGACCAGATACCGCATTACGTCGCATGCCCCGCTCTACAAGCATTGATACGTGACCTCGCGTTCCACGACACATGGCTCTTGCATCATGGCACCCAGAGTGGATATACGCGCTTTACCAGCCATTCTGCCAGTCGTCTGGACCGGATATACGTCTCGCGTGTCCTCCGCACAGCAACCCGTGATGCAGAACTCTGGCCGACGGCCTTCACGGACCATCTCGCGTACATCTGCACTGTCACCTTGCCCCGACAACTCACAAGACGCAGCAGGGGCCCGTGGACGCTGAACGTCTCCCTCCTTCGCGAGGAAGCGTGTCGGCGAGCAGTCACTGACACGTGGCGTCGATGTATCAGGCGCCTGCCTATGTATGCTTCCACGTTGCTGTGGTGGCTGGGATGTGTCAAACCTGCCCTCCGAAAGACCTTGATGGCCTACGGGCGTGACAGATCGAACTGGCTAAAGGCAACATCGGAATTTTACTATACAGCGTTACGTGAGCTGGCGACGCAACCGCCGTCTCCCGAACGTCAGATGTCCGTACAACGCATCAAAGCTCGTCTACTTCGCATCAGGACAGAGCAGCTAGACGGTGTCCGCATCCGTGCGCGAGTGCAAGACTGTATCCCCAACGAAACAGCGTCAGTGTATCACATTGTGCGCGAGAGGCGCCACCGCAAACGTCAGCTCATTTCGGCGGTAAACACGGAGGACGGCGGGCGCGCAGTGACACAAACGGACATCGCGCACACGTTCCTCAGACACTATGGGACCTTGTACATGGAAGATCCGCGAAATGTACGTGATTATGACGGGCTGTTGCACGATTTTCCCGCCCCTCGGGACGTGGCACCCGATGATAGTCTGCTGTTGCCCATTACACCCGACGAGCTGACGTCGGCCTTGGCACGCGAAGCACCGAACAAGTCGCCTGGACCGGATGGTTTACCCCTGGAATTGTACCGCACTTTTTACCACCTTATGGGTGACAAGTGGCTCCAAATGTTTCAAGACCTGATCCGCCCTGATTCCCCTGTCCCCACAGAATTCACAGAAGGCATCTTGATCCCAGTTCCGAAACCGAATGGTGGTTGTAGGTGGCAGGATTTTCGCCCACTCACACTCCTCAACAACGACTACAAGATCTTCGCCCGTATCCTCCGCGCGCGTCTCCACACCGCTATCGGGAAAGCCATCCACACCGGTCAGACATGTTTAGGTGGTGTCAGCAACATTCATACGGCGTTAGGAGCACACCGCGACGTAATTGCTTTGACGGCGGCCTGCAAAATACGAGGCGCCCTTGTCGCCGTAGATTTTGACCACGCATTCGACCGCGTCGATCACGGCTTCTTACGCGCAGTTTTGCATCACATGGGCCTCTGTCCGGAGTCTGCACAGGTGGTCCTTCGACTGGTCCACGGAGCGCGCTCCCGCATGATGGTCAACGGTTATCAGTCTGGTCACATTGTTGTTGGACGGTCAGTGCGACAAGGGTGCCCCCTGTCGGGCATATTATTTGCTGCAGCACTTGAACCAGCTTTACATGGTCTACGGCAGCGATTAACTGGTATCTCCTTGCGGGACGTGACCTTTTGTTGTGGTGCATTCGCCGATGTCGTGGTGTTCCTGGCCAGATCAGAGGATGAAATGCATATGGCACTACAGTGGCTACGCCAGTACGGGGCGGTCGCTGAGAGCGTCATCAACGTGAAGAAGACAAAATACATGGATGTCGGAGGGGGGATTTCCCACACAACGGCGGTGCCCTTTGACAAGGTGCCCGTACTCAAGTGTTTAGGAGTGCAATTCTATAGCAATGTCCGCCGCACGGCGGCGGCTACGTACCGCCGGCTCCTACACCAGACACGTGCTCTGCTGCAGGACAACAAACTGCGTCGCTTGGATATGCTCCTCAGAACACGTTATGTCAACACCTATCTTGTCTCAAAACTGAACTATTTTGCGCATATCCTTCCCTTGACAGCTACGATGGCCGACAGATTTCAAGCAGCATATGGACATTTCGTAAGCACCGGTCTGGTTTTTAAAGTCCGATACGCCACCCTGACACTGCCGCAGCGGGCGGGCGGTATCGGTTTAATTCACGTATATAACCGTGCGCGATCGCTTTATCTCAACACTATGCGTCGCACGTGGACCTCTGCCCACGCCACTCTGACGGGCACCCTGATAGCGGAAGTGGCACCACACTCTCTGCATCCCCCGGTTTCTGTAGGACACATTTCACCGGCACTCACCCACATCAGAGACTTCTTTATTGACTTCAGCTACTTACGTTCAGAACTTCCGACGACACGGAAGCCCAGCACAAAAGACTATTATCGCCTCTATCAGCAGCGGCAACCTGTAAATACGGTCACCCACAGACACCCTGAAGTTGCCTGGAACACGGTGTGGCGAGCGGTACACACGCCTTTTCTACCTACGACGGTGCGTTCATTGTGGTACGTAGTTGTAAATGGGAAGTTCGCTACTCGTCAGAGGTTACATTCCATACATCTGATGGACGACCCCTTGTGTCCGACATGCTCAGTCGCTGACTCGGATGCACACCGTCTGACGTGTGCCGCGACCAGCGAGTGCTGGCTACTGACGCAGCGCATGCTGGCATTACTCTTGCGGCGATTGCCGGAGTCTATCTACCCTGATGACGTATTGCGCCCCGACGTCGTATACTTTCCATCAACCAGAACGAACGCCGTTAACTGGCTAAAAGGCATGGCCGTTTACTACATATTTTGCGATGCTCCCAAAGGCACACTCGACTTTTGGTCCCTATTGATGACGACACATGCAGCTTTCAGCCGCCACCCGAAGTACAGAACTCGTTTCGCAAATTATTTAGGTTCATTATTTGCGGATCCTCCTGCTCACTGGGGCGTTCCGGGTATGAGACGCTGAAAATGAAGAAGAATCCTGGAGCATATTGATCCTCTACGGACGGAATAGGGGGGAACCCCTCCCAACAGACGAGAAGACGACTCGGACGCTCGGCTACGGCAGTTGTAGGATCTTTCTTTGTAATGAAACAAAAATAAATCTATAATACAAAAAAAAATGTTATAAAAATTAAAGAAATAAATAAATAAAACGAACAACATCGACAAACCCACTCCATCCTCTTCCTGATCCTTCGGTCCTCGAACACGTTGCTTGGGCGTGGCGGCGGGATGGCCAGGCTTCGGGTGTCGACCCCTGCCCTACCCGTCGTCCTGCTCCGGCAGCGGTTCATTTAAAAAAAAAAAAAAAAAAAAAAAAAAAAAAAAAAAAAAAAAAAAAAGCCATTTGAACCATTTAGTAACATCTACCAATTTCCTTTTTTTTTTTTATATGAACCATCCTGACATTTACTTCGACTGGTGTAATGCTAAACACTTGTTCCTTCCAAAAGACTATGCTTTCCTCTCAGATGCGGAGCAGTTTACGACTGTTCACCTCTCCAGAGTGGTAGACCTTCGGGGAAAAAGAGTTGCTACCTATGCCTCTTCCACGCGCATGTCACCGAAGTGTCATCTAATCGAAAGACTTGCACCCGGCGAACGGTCTACCCGACGGGAGGCTCTAGTCACAAAACATTTTATTTACCTATGCCTCTACGATGTATGAGATTCAGCAACTTTCATAAGCGTTTCGAGAGGCCATTCATTATTACAGAGAGCGCCACATCTGACGATTAGTTTTATGATCCTAGTTCCTAGCTATCCGCCTATAACACTGTATACTATTTACCTTGTTGATACAGTGTGCCGACTGAATGATATCACTCCATTCGTGGGCATCTGACTATACATGTTTGGTACTGCATCACGTGCCCTGTGAACGAGCCGTCCTCATTCCCACTGTAGACAGTTAGTCGCAATGTTGTGGATGACCAGTGTATACGACAATGGTGCCCCTCTTCCCTGTTTCTATTAGGTCCGCAGTGAATGGACGGCGAATCGCAAAATGAACTTCCGCTCCATTGAACTATATTTCCTGTTCCGCCCATGTGAACCGCCTGTTTCTGTTCCACGTAATTTTTTTTACACTTTTTCTTTATTTAGGTTCACCAGAGGCTAATGTGTGCAGTTGCCGATAAATAACACACTCTCTTCCTAAATTTCAACTCTGCTCCTTCTATATTTACTGCTTGTGGCAGCAATGAAAGCAGTGAGTTTCATTATCTCTTCAATGCTAATTTTCTGATCTCCCAGATACTCAACTCTTGCCATCAAAACTGGAACTTCCACAGGGGTAATACTTCTCTGCGTAGCCTACTGAAGGTCCCTTTGAGTTTCATTCCAGTGTGCCTCGCGTCCCACGTGTTCTAAACGCATTAAGATTGGAGGCAGCTACGCTTTTCCGTCCGCAACCAACAACAAGCTAAATGACGGCGGCACTCTTCTACTAACTACACTTCTCTGCCTAGTGGTCCTGTTGGTTGGGCATTTTGTTACTATCATTTCCATAATAAAGCTGTGGAAAATTCGTACTGAAGTACGGAAAAGTCCACCAATGTTTCGATTATACCTGTGGCGCTAATTCTGCATGAACCGGAAAACTCTTAATGTCAGCTATACTGAGGGACATGCGGTCTCTGGTAGTGCAGGTAATGTTTTTACTTGAAGTAAGCTGCTAAGATGGGTGAATTATAACGTACTCCAGCGATCTCTAAAGCCACAAGCGATAGATCTAAACATACTACCTTCTTTGGAATCCTTCCAGACAGCTCACGTATTTTTTTCATCTGTCTTTTCACCAGGTAGAGGCGATTCCCCATTTTTTCTCCTCCTGTGCCAAGAGTAACGCCGGCCGAAGTGGCCGTGCGGTTCTAGGCGCTGCAGTCTGGAACCACGAGACCGCTACGGTCGCAGGTTCGAATCCTGCCTCGGGCATGGATGTGTGTGATGTCCTTAGGTTAGTTAGGTTTAACTAGTTCTAAGTTCTAGGGGACTAATGACCTCAGAAGTTGAGTCACATAGTGCTCAGAGCCATTTGAACCATTTTTGAACCAAGAGTAACACGCACTCTCAGCGTTCCATTTTATCGCATATTATCGCAACTTTGTGTTCCTCGGCAATTACCACAGATTGACAATACCGCTACAGTTGTAAGGTTCTTTTATATAACACGCGACCGGTTTCGGGCTCTTATGCTCCCATCTTCAGGTGTCGTAACTGGCTGCTATGACCCCGAGCGCCGCGGTAGACGAGGACAAGACGTTGTGTACTACCAACGAGCGCATAGCATGGAGTCCTCCACAATTGTTGGCCTTACGGTTAATTTTAGTATCGCGGAAGTCTTCTCCTTAAGATTTAGTACAGGACTGTTGTGGACTACAAGTGCTGGTCATTTGTTCTTTATGATAATCCTGGACCACGCTCTCCCACGAACATTGTAGTTCTCATGCAACGTTTCTTTTGCCCTTCTTTTTCAATTGTACCAGAACATCAAAGAGACAGAATTAACAGTGAAGATGATGTGAAAACTCTTTTGAGGTGACTGTCACATATCTATATGGGATAATGCTTCATTTCTTGCCACTATTTCATTGTTATTTGTTAACTTTACTACACATTTGGTAGGAAAGCTTCGCGTTTTTACCGCTAGACCGGTGCACTCCCAGTGTCACTTCCTGTTTGTTGCCAGGAGGCGGTCATGAGTCTCAGTAGAACGGAATGAGGATCCCTCGGGAGCTGGGCAGTTTTTGCGGAAGTTGGACTGCTCCATGCTTTTGTTGGCAAAGCCGACGTCTGCCCTTGCTCAGGCCATAGGATGCCGTGCTGCCACTGCTGTCTCATCAAGGGCAGGTTGTCTGATCGACGTAGAAAAGTCAGTTACTTTTGATCAAACATTTTGCTGTATCCCATCCAATGAATTGCTACCGCCACAGTGATTGGCGCAAAGAGACAAATCGAGGAGACACTGTACTACAGGAGTACCAACCTTGTGATTGTTAGTCCGCATTTTGTATGCTAGAGTGGGAAGTTTCTGCAGTGTTCCCTTTTTCTCTATTTTTTTTCATAACTTCGGAAATTTCTGTTGCGTTCCAGTTTTTTTCATTTTTTTTCGTAACTTAAGCGGCATTCTAATTCGTAACATTGGCACGACCATTGTGTTCTCCCTCCATGGTGACTTTTTTTTTCTCAGTGTGCAATTGAGAATTTTGAACGAATATTCTGGGCGATCGTCTCTCGACCACCGTCTGGTGCTGATCAACGCCCGCTAGCCGATTTTTCGGTCACAATTGCTGTAGTGCGATTCACACTCTGAGCTGCTTGCTACTTACTTATTTTGTCAATTAAGCAGCTTTTGTTTCTCAGTTGGTTATAGTTTGTGTGTTGTCCGCTTAACTATGAATCAGCAAGCTGCAGAGATGAGATCTTGTTCTGTTTTCTCCGTACACTCTTTAATATAATTTGGTACGTCCCCACAGCGTTAGCCGTATTTTGTAATTTCATTTGAACTTTTGAAGAAGTTCCCACGTTAATTTCATGTGGATTATCTTAATCATTAAAAGCGAATGCCGGCCGTTGTGGCCGAGCGGTTCTAGGCACTTCAGTCCGGAACCGCGCTGCTACTACGGTCGCTGGTTCGAATCCTGCCTCGGGCATGGATGAGTGTGATGTCTTTAGGTTAGTTAGGTTTAAATAGTTCTACGTCTAGGGGACTGATGACCTCAGATATTACGTCCCATAGTGCTTAGAGTCATTTGAACCATTTTTAAAAGGAAATAAATATCCATTACTCTCAGTCTTGACTTACATTTCAAGATCCTTTGCTGTCCCACAGCTTCTCCATGCTTACGTGGATCACAAATAAAAAGTATAATCTACCGTGTTCCTAAGCTGTAGAGCTCACTGTGACGCTGTTCTCGTTGTGCACAGTTGCCCAGCTCAACGATTACTTACATAAAAATTCAGACAAGGGAACGAGAGTTGCACTCGCTCTTCTCGTATTATTATAGATTTGTTTATTGACCAGAGAGAGTAGTTTCGATTTCCCTTTGGTCTATAGTTTGGCTTTGTATTGTTTCATGGTATTACAGCTAACGAACTTTAAATCAGAGATCACAGCTTTCACTGTGCGAAAACAGTATTAACACTCAGAAGATATAAAGTTTTAGGAGAAAATGTCGTAATCAGAAAAAATATCTCGGTGCAGGCTGCGACAAGAAAATTCCATATTACTTGCAAAACAGGACTAGTAGGTCCATATGCAGGCAGTAATTATTATAAGGGTACTGACAGGATATATTGTGAGCTTGCCGGCCCCTTATCAACAGTCGCTTGCAGGGAACTCAGTTATTGGCTGACTAATTGTCAATAAACATCTTCATATTGAGTTTACAGCTCCGTTTTTTTACGAACGAACTGAACAATGAGCGCTGTGTAGCCCGCACGAGTGGGTCCTTTGTCATGAAACCTCTTATCTCCTCCTTGACCTACATTCTTCGCAATATTGACATTATCTCAGCTATCTTGTTGGCCATGTGTATAGTTGCCGTCTTATCTCAGGAAGGATTTAAGAATTCTGCTAAACAGCCTGTGAGGAGACGTAACGTGAGTAGCTTCCCTTGGACGGAAGAAACTACTATCTATTTACATCCAAAAACTAGGAGGATTCCCGTGTGCTTCTACGCAAACTGCGCTATTAGGTGGTCTCTTTGTTATTAGAATTCATTTTATCTTGCAGGCCGTTACTTACCTAAAAGACAATGCGAAAGAGAGAGTTTATGGATCAAACAATGAGGAGTCGGAAGTGCAATGATGTTTTAAACCACGTGTGCTGCATAATGTAACACCATTATAGACACAGAAGCTCCAAAGAAACTGGTAAAGGCATGCGTATTCAAATACAGAGATATGTAAACAGGCAGAATAAGGCGCTGCGGTCCACAACGCCTATTTAAAACTACAAATGTGGCGCAGTTGTTAGATCGGTTATGTTGCTACAGTGGCAGGTTATCAAGATTTACGTGAATCTGAACGTGATGTTATACGCGGCAGACGAGCGCTGGGACACAGCATCTCCGAGATAGCGATTAAGTGGGGATTTTCCGGTACGACCATTTCAAGAATGTACCGTGAATATCCGGTATATCATCAAATTACCGACATCGCTGCGGCCGGAAATGGATCCTGCAAGAACGGGACCAACGACGACTGAAAAGAATCATTCAGCGTGACAGAAGTGCAACCCTTCCGTAGATTACTGCAGATTTCAATGCTGGTCCATCAGCAATTGTCATTGTGCAAACCATTCAACGAAACTCCATCGATATGGGCTTTCGAAGCCGAAGGCCCACTCATGTATCCTTAATGACTTCACGACACAAAGCTTCACTCCTGGCCTGGGCCCGTCAACACCGACATTGGGCTGTTGATGACTGGAAACATGTTGCCTGTTCGGACGAGTCTCGTTTCAAATTGTATCGAGCGGAAGGACGTGTACGGGTGTAGAGACAACCTCACGAATCCATGGGCCCTGCATGTCAGCATGGGACTGTTCAAGCTGGTGGATGCTCCTCTGTAATGCTGTGGGGCGTGTGCAGCTGGAGTGATACGGGATCCCTGATACGTCTAGATACGACTGTGGTACGTAAGCATCCTGTCTGATCAACTACATCCATTCATGTCCATTGATCATTCCGACGGACTTGGGCAATTGCAGCAGGACAATGTGACACCCCACACGTCCTGAATTCTACAGAGTGCCTCCAGGTACACTATTCTGAGTTTAAACACTTCCGCTGGCCACCAAACTCCCCAGACATGAACATTATTGAGAATATCTGGAATGCCTTGCAATGTGCTGTTCAGTAGATATTTCCACCCCCTCGTTCTCTTATGGATTTATGAACAGCCCTGCAATATTCATGGTGTCAGTTCTCTCCAGCACTACTTCAGACGTTATTCGAGTCCATGCCACATCCTGTTGCAGCACTCCTGCGTGCTCGCGGGGGCCCTACACGATATTAGACAGGTGCATCAGTTTCTTTGGCTCTTCAGTGTAAATGGGGGTCGTTTGTAATCTCCTCGTCGAGCACAGGAAGTCCCATTCGGCAATACGTGGGCGAATATTTAGGGTTCCATCATTTGCCTTACCTTGATTATAACCGGGGTTCCAGAATTATTTTTAGTTTTTTCTGGACGATATGTCCAGACAAAAAAATGTAACTCATTTTATTTGAACAAGTGTTTTTGTGCGTATGTGTGAGGTCGATGAATTCCCTGTCCCTAAAGTAATTTAATCGCAGATAATAGAAGATAAAAATGATTATCACCGATTTCAGCTGTTAGAGGCAATCTTTACATCTCCTCTGCTAGCTTACAGTGTTAACATGCCTTCACGGCGCAGAATGTACACAGTAAACATTCAACTGCCATTTGATGGCGGCCTTTTCCTGTTCAGTCTAGGCACGATTACTTATAACTTGTTCGACAGCATCATGAATTTTGTTTATCAGTATGGGGCCCTTATCAAGTAGGATGGATAGAGCAGACAGAGAAGATCCAAAGAAGAGCGAAGTGTTTCATCACGAGATCGCTTCCTCGGTGCGAGAGCGTTACGGAGACGATCAGCTTCAGTGGCAGACGCTACAAGAGAGGCGTTGTGCCTCACAGAAAGGTTTACTGTTAATATTTCGAGAGAGCACCTTCAAAGATGAGTCGGGCAACATATTACTTCCTTCCACATACGTCCCCCGAAATGACTTAAATCAGAAAATCTGAGTAATTTAGAACTCATACTGAGCTTTTGTCAATGATAACTGAACCAGACTCTTTGAAATTTTGAATGTAGCAAGGATAAAATAAAGGGAGTGGAAGGGTATATGCAACTTGTACAGAAACCAGACTGTAGTTGGAAGACTCGCAGGCCACGAAAGGGAAGCAGTAATTGAGAAATGGGTAAGGCAGGGTTATAGCCTATCCCAATTTTTATTCAGTCGTTGCACCAATCAAGCTGTAAAGGAAACAAAAGGGAAACTTAGAAAAGAAATTAAAGCTGTGGGAGAATAAATAAAAAACTTCGAGGTTTGCCAATGAATTGTAATTCTCACAGAAAGGCAAAGGAAGATTTAGTTCAAGCGAATGGCAAATTTCTTGAAAACGTAAAAGGATGAGCAGTTGAACAGAATGGAAGAAGTCTTGAAAAGGGATTTTAAGATCAACATAAAACAAATTTTAAAAAGGGTGATGGAATGTAGCCGAATTAGATCAGGCAAAGCTGAGGGAATGAATTTAGGAAATGAGACACTAAAAGTAATGGATGAGTTTAGCTATATGGGCAGTAGAATAACTGATGATGGCCGAAACAGGGAGGGTACAAAATGCAGACTGGCGATGGCGAGAAAAACATTTCCGAGAAAGGGGAATTTGTTAACATCTAACGGAAATTGGAAATTTGTAGTAAGGTCTTATGGTACCAAAATGCTGAGGTCATCGGTCCCTAAGCTTACACCCTACTTAATCTAACTGAAACTAACTTACGCTAAGGACGACACACACACCCACGCCGGAGGGAGAACTCGAACCTCCGACGACAGGGGGGGTGGGGGTGGGGGTGGGGGTGGGGGTGGGGGTGGAGCGGGGCATCTAACGTAAATGTATGTCTTTGGAAGTCTTTTCCGAAGATATTTGTGTGGAGTGTTGCCTTGTACAGAAGGTAAACGTGGACGATAAGCATTTCAGACATGAAGAGAACACTGAGTTTGAAATGATGTGTGTAGAATAAAGCTGAAGATTACATGGTTAGATCGAATAACTAACGAGGAGGCACTGAATCGAATAGAGAAGAGCAGAAATTTATAGTACATCGTAAGCCATGAAGGAACCGTCTATATGGTTGTGGAGAAAAACTTGGGGGTACAGACTTGAGTACATTATGCAGATTCAGACGGATGTAGTAGTTACAGATGACGAGACTTGTTCAAGCTGCATACTGTTTTGATATGCCAGGAAAGATTATCTTTGTAAAATGTTGCGGTAATAGAATGACAAATGAATGCAGGCAGTAAGTCTGGGGTCGGGAGTGCTGAGATGGGTGGAAGGTGCTCGTCTGATTATCAATAAAAATATCTGTTGTATTTTGTAAGAGGAAGACGTTTTTCTTGGAGTGATGCGTCGACAGAGTAGTGTGAAGAAGAGAACACTAAACTATGAAGTACAGCTAGTCTTTGCTGGGTCTCTGTAAGCAAAGCTGGGCAGATGCGAAAGTTGCGTTAATCAATAAAAAATTAATAATTTAGCGTTAAGGGGTTTTCGTCATAGTGGAAATTGGGTGTTTTTATTAAAAAACATGTATCGTGTAAAATCAGAGGACGCAATATAAACATATGGAGTCAAGAGGAATATAGAACGTTCCCGAAAACTGTTGCATCAACATTGTTGCAAGAAAAATCTAAAATCTCGAGAGGACAGCCAATTCTGATATTGGAGATAAAGTAGAAGTCGCAAAAGATGATTTAACAGAAAGAAAAAGTGCAAAGAACAAGTTTTTCAAAACGGAAGATTTGTGGAGATTCAGCACAAAAGACAATAGGCAGTTAAGACTAACAGCGCGTTGAGAAGTGGACAACCTGAAACAGTTTCATCAAGAAAACGTGAGTGTACTGTGATTTCATTATGGTCGTGTGATGAACAGTTAACAGTTTGATTTACATTAAGGAGAGAATGTGGATTTCAACAATTCTAAGGACTATGTTACAAAGAGTGACTTATCAGTTATTTTGTGTGCTAAAGACCGATTTGTCATCAGTTTTGCTGAAGTTGACCTAATTCGTTATTTTTAGGTTAACTGTAACAAAACTGATCACAGATTGATCTTTAGTACAGAAAATAATTGATAGCAGTCACTTTTCGTAACAGCCGTTAGACTTGCCGTAATTTACAGTCTCTCCTCAGTGTAAATCAAATTGATAGGTGTTCATCAACTAATACGTGCCAGCGAAAGAACTGATGACGGCCTAAATAGAGAGGATATAAAATGCAGATTGGCAATGACAAGAAAAGCCTTTCGGAACAAGAGAAAATTGTTAACATCAAATGTAGACTTGAGTGTTACGAAGTATTTACTGGACGTATTTGCCTGTAGTATAGCCATATACGAAAATGAAAAATGGGCGATAAACAGTTTAGACAGGAAGAGAATAGAAGCTTCTGAAATGTGGTGCTACAGACGAACGCTGAAGATAGGTGGATAGATTACGTAACTAATGAAGGCTTGCGGAATAGAATTAGGGAGAAAAGAAATTTGTGGGACAACTTGCCTAAAAGAAAGGGTCGGTTGATAGGACACACTATGAGACACCAAAGTATCACGAACTTAGTAGTGGAGCGAAGTGTGTTGGAAAGGGGGGGAAGGGGAAGGGTAAAAATCGAAGAGGGAGACCGAGAGATGAATACAGAGAGCAGATGCAGAAGGATGTATGCTGCAGCAGTTATTCGGAGATGAAGAGGCTTGCACACAATAGAGCAGTATGGACAACTGCATAAAACCAGTCTTCGAACTGAGGACCATACAACAGCAACAACCTAATTCGTGTGAGAGCCAGTGCGTCCGATATTCAAAAGTGTACGCCAATAAAGGTGACGATTTGTCAGTTAAACCTATCACTACATACTCTTCTGCTGTTGAGTGTGCAATGTTAACTTGGCACATTCAAATCGCATATTCCCTCTAAAACGGTCCTATTGCTTAACTGAAAGACCTTCAACTGGACAGTGCAGATGAACGACAGCGACAATTTATTTCACATTTTTCGCAAATTAAATACTACTGAAAAGAGAGCTTAAGCCATCTTGATCTACTCCCGTGAGCCACCAAACATCTGCAATGCGATGACATCAGAAATCATCAGAATCAGCGGTGGCATCAGGTGAGACAAGTGAACTTTCGAGCGATTTATCCCAAGCGCTAAGCTTTGTTTGGCATCATATGAAAACAGAATCATAACATGCAGAAGTTTATAAAAATTTGAGAAACAATAAAGTCAAATTTATTAACTAAAAGAAATAATCAGAGTTTTACTACATTTTATTTTACTCAAACCTAAAAAAACTCTCTCGCAGCTAGAAACTATTATCTTAGCAGTTAAGAAAACTGTGGAAACATCAGTGGCCAGAAATAAATCAACCCACTAAACAACCACTTTGATAGATGAAATAGAACGTGATCGTGTTTGAAATATCGTATGAATACTTAAATAAGTAAACTAATTGGAATATGTTCATGAGTAATAAAAGAAAGTTTCGGTTATACCTAGCAAGAGTATCATTAAAGCTATGTGTATCAGAAATATGGAAGTCATTGTGTAAATTACTACCAGTAGTGTTTATTTATAGTTCGGTGACTTCGGTCCAGTAAAACTGTACACTTTCATATGCAACCTGATTGTCAACAGACAGGGATTATTAATAATTTCATTCAAAACGTCTCGCAGTGTATTGATCTGTCAGTACACATTCATAGTTCACTTTGGTTTACGTTAGCTGCGTAAGACGTATTAATTAAATATAAAGGGTCCGTAATTAAAGATCCAGTTTCAAAACGCTTAAGAAAGAGAACCACGGCTCAGAATGAAGTGAAATTTGAACAGCATATTACTGACGCAGGGAGAAACGTCATTAAAAAATTGACCAACAGAAGTGTCCGAGTATGCACACCAGTAGCAGTGGGGCACACGGCTTCCTCAGTGTTCGGGGTGTCCAACCCGAGACGCCCTACCTGACGGTATCCATGAAGGATTGCGCTCTGCTGGTATAGCCCTTTTACAAGAAGTATGACTGCGCGCCAGTAGCCCTGTAGAATTTCCGGACAATCAAGGGTATGAAAAAACGCATTGGTCCGATATCTGCTAAGGGTCTGGAGAAAATGATTATAAAATTCGAAAATACCGGTTCTTCTAAAGTGCAATGTGGGAGAGGGAGGAAATAAATCCGACGTATGTCGAATATGTGACCACAGCGTTGCAGCAGGGTTCGAGTCGTGACGTTGACAGGGAATTGCCTGAAAGTTGGACTTGCTTGCGAGAGCTGTGCATAAAAATCCTACGAAAGGTCTACATTGCCCTCCATACAAAATCACCCAGGTTCAGGAGTTGTTTCCTGCTGAACTGCCAACGCAAATCTCTGGAATTACTTGCTCGCACGGAAGTGGACAATGAATAGCCATGGTACATTCTGTGGGCAAACGAATCCCGTTTCCATATCCAAGAACATGTCAATACGCAGGATTGCGTAATGTAGGCCACAGAAAAGCCGCACACACATCAGCCGGTACCACTCCATTGTGTAACGGTGACTGTATGGTGCGTCTGACGGCCTCCTTTATTTTAGCGCCGTATGTTTTCGAGGAGATGAGTCCTGCAGATCATGCTACCTGTACGGTCACTGGTAAAATCTATCATAACTTTTTTCGCACCGATGTCATTCCAACCCTTTAACAACGTAGATATGTGGTAAGGATCATTTTTACTCAAGATGGCGCTTCTTCACAGACTGCAATAAGTGAAGCGGCCGCTTCAGAGGCATTTCGGAAACACTAGGATTATAAGCCGTCATTATCTTCCGGTCTGGCCGTCCACATCACCTGATGACCATGCGTGTGACTTCTGGCTGTGGGCTTATCTGAAAGATGTCTTGTTCCATGCATCAGTTACAAACATGTCTGAACTGAAGGCACGCACTGGGCCATGCGTTCTGGAAGTGATCCCCGACACACTCCAATCTGTTGTTTACCATGCTATCACTCGACTTCAGCCGGCGGCAGAAAACGGTGGATGGCGTATAGAGCGTATCTTGCACTAGTGTCAGGAAAATTACACAACTGGCCATTAAAATTGCTACACCAAGAGGAAATGCAGATGATAAACGGGCATTCATTGGACAAACATATTATACTAGAACTGACATGCGATTAAATTTTCACGCAATTTGGGTGCATAGATCCTGAGAAATCAGTTCCCAGAACAACCACCTCTAGCCGTAATAACGGCCTTGATACGCCTGGGCATTGAGTCAAACAGAGCTTCGATGGCGTGTACAGGTACAGCTGCCCATGCAGCTTCAACACGAACCAGTTGCTCGGCTGCCATTGACCAGACGTTTCAATTGGTGAGAGATCTGGAGAATGTGCTGGAGAGGGCAGCAGTCGGACATTTTCTGTATCCAGAAAGGCCCGTACAGGACCTGCAACATGCGGTCGTGCATTATCCTGCTGAAATGTAGGGTTTCGAAGGGATCAAATGAAGGGAACACATCTCAAATGTAACGTCCACTGTTCAAAGTGCCGTCAATGTGAACAAGAGGTGACCGAGACGTGTAACCAATGGCACCCCATACCATCACGACGGGTGATACGCCAGTATGGCGATGACGAATACACGCTTCCAATGTGCGTTCACAGCCATGTCGCCAAATACGGATGCGACCATCATGATACTGTAAAGAGAACCTGGATTCATACGAAAAAAATGACATTTAGCCATTCGTGCATCCAGGTTCGTCGTTGAGTACACCATCGCAGGCGTTCCTGTCTGTGATGCAGCATCAACGGTAACCGCAGCCATTGTCACCGAGCTGATAGTCCATGCTGCTGCAAACGTCGTCGAACTGTTCGTGCAGATGGTTGTTGTCTTGAAAACGTCCCCATCTGTTGACTCAGGGATCGAGACGTGGCTGCACGATACGTTACAGCCATGCGGATAAGATGCCCGTCATCTCGACTGCTAGCGATACGAGGCCGTTGGGATCCAGCACGCCGTTCCGTATTACCCTCCTGAACCCACCGATTCCATATTCTGCTAACAGTTATTGGATCTCGACCAATGCGAGCAGCAATGTCGCGATACGATAAACCGCAATCGCGATAGGCAACAATCCGACCTTTAACAATGTCGGAAACGTGATGGTACGCATTTCTCCTCCTTACACGAGGCATCACATCAACGTTTCACCATGCAACGCCGGTCAACTACTGTTTGTGTATGAGCAATCGGTTGGAAACTTTCCTCATGTCAGAACGTTGTAGGTGTCGCCATCGGCGCCAACCTTGAGTGAATGCTTTGAAAAGCTAATCATTTGCTTATCCCAGCATCTTCTTCCTGTGTTTAAATTTCGCGACTGTAGCACATCTTCATGGTGTAGCAATTTTAATGGCCAGTAGTGTATTTTCTACATGTGGTATCTCTTCTTTCGGACATATCTGAAAGGTCAGACACTGTTTCGATCCAGCAGCGGCTACGAATTAAGAAACAAACGAATTGCAGGCATTGGCTCCTAGTTCGTTGAAAATTTATGCCGGACCAGGATCCTAACTCGGGTCTCCTGCTTACAAAGGCAGTTGCGATGACCACTGTATCCAGTGGCTTAGTGGGCAGAGCAGCTGCATGGACTACTCTAGCTCGCTTCCCGTGAAACCTAAAATCTCAACATATCCATGCACTGCTAATGTAGTGGTCCTTGACCATCATCCTCACTACTCGCGTCGTAACTGAAGAGCTAATAGGCTATCTTCGCACTAGTTATATGTATTTAGTGTCTGTAGTGTCTGGACATTTAACAGCCGGTTTTTCCCATCCGGTGTGGTATGACCTTGCGTAACGGTGGGCTGGACTAACTGACAGAGCCATAGCAGTGGACTGCCGAGCAAGTGCAACCATGCACATGTTACACTATGGATGGTGTAATGTACAAATCAAACTGTAGCCGTCGTATTGCGTTTCATCTGTCATTTGTAGCAGAGTCCATTTACGGTAAGACGCTTGCAGTGCCATCTATTGGTAACATTTCCTATATTTTGTTCCATAACGTTTCCCCCCTGCGTCAATACCATGCTCTTCAATTTTGACGTCGTTTTGAGCAGTATTTCTCTTTACACAGCGTTCTGAAACCGTTATGAATTCCCTGAATATACACATCGATGCTTTCCAGAGAAAGGAGTTCATCTTTTAAATATCCGTACATATTCGGGCCATTCTAAAGTAAGTTTGTATCTGTTATCATTAACTGTGCACGGGTGACTTACATCACCCGTTCTAGATCAAGATAAGAGAGGGGGTAAGAGCGTTCAGATTCTCCATGAGCATCTACCTAGCAACGAATAGTTCTAGTGAGACTGAATGGGCCTAAAGGTGTGTCTTTTTGAGAGCAGTTCAACCTTAGCTTTTCCTGGCACTTACGTACAGTTAGTACCAAGTCGTCCCATTTTAATCATATTTTTACTACAAAGAGTGAAGTGGCATTGTGATTATCTTTTTCAGAGGCGGCAGATCATATTTTAGCATAAATTTGAAATGCATAACAACGTTAGTGTAGGGTGCATAACTATTCAAATATTGGTGGTGATAGCAAGTTGATAAGAAAAAACTAAAGTGCAAGAGAAAGAAAGAAATAGACTATATTAGATGGAATGAAAATAAATAAGGAAGAGACCAAAAGCATTATACATGGAGGGAAAGGCCAAAATCGAGATATACGGACAACAACTACAGCTGGCTGCAAAATTCAAGTACTTGCGAAACATTGCAATGGAGAACTTAAAATATACAACGCGAATAAGATCCAGAATAGCGATAGAGAAGGAAGCGTCCAGTACCAACAGGAACTTGCAACGTGAGACAGTGGTTAAAAATCAATGATAGGTGACATTCTTTATATGGAGCATAGCTTTATACAGGGCAAGCATGTGGATCTTGCAAGAAGTAGAGGAAAGAAATGTGGACGGCTGGTAATGGGCGTGTGGAGGGGACCAGAATGTGTGAGTTGGCAAGACAGAATGGGAAACGAGGAAGTGTTGCGGAGAAAAGCGACGGCATAAGAAAAAGAAGGAAAGTCGACTAGACCCCATGTTGAGAAGACAGTCCTTATTGCTCGATAGAATCGAAGGAGTGACAAATGGAGAGAGATCAAGAAATAGTTATCAGCTACAGGACATTAGCAGAGAAGAAAGCGGTAATTACTTGGAGAGGAAACCATAAGGCAGGGAGAGGAGGCGAATTACCATGCATGGGCCGGTTGCAACTCAGAGAAACTAGTGATTGTATGTGAAAGAAATGCTGTTGAGCGAATGACATATAAATTGTGCCATTTTTTTAAAAACAGTGCTGATGTTATCAGCTTGGTCCCAACACATTCCATTTTCCTTGCTGATTATCTCCTGCCTTCACAAGAAGCCTTCATTACTCACGCGATGAAGTGTTGCAGTGATGTTTCGTTTCAGAATTTATCGAAAGGCCAAACCACTGAGACGAAGCAGGAAGTCCAATAAAATTAGTGATAGAGACGCAATCGGGTGACAAAATTTGTAGGTACTTCATTCGCAAAAGGTGCGCTCCAGGACGTGGGCAGCGATCGGTGTTGGCCGCGATGTTAAGCTTTAATTGAAGATCGTTATCTGGGCGCCCGCATTTACATACCTGTTGCAACTCACTCCTCGGCGGATTGACTCTAGAGCGCGACACTGTTGATTGTGATACGTCTCAAGTAACAGCACTTAATTCTCTCCTTTGTATGAACATGTGGAGCACAGACGTTAACAGGGTTCACCTTAATCACCTCTGTTGTGTGGGCAGCCTTGATGCACCCAGAAAAGGCCAATGTCTCATCTTCTGGTTACGGGGTGAGTGAATCCCTCACCAGTACAACACGAGTGTCAGAATACCGCCATCTCTCTACGTGCATCAGGAAGAAAGCGAGTAAAGAGGCTATATGTCAGAGATATGAATGAAGATCAGACTTAAAATGTCTCGTTATCATTGAGCCAATTAGAGTGTAACGGTTTCCTGATAAATTTAAGAGGAAGGATGCAGACCTGCGACGCTGTGTTGTTAAATTTCGTAAAAATCTTAAAAGTGTCCTTTAATGCAAAGACAAGATGTTATTTCTAAATTTTTGCTGATTTGGTTAAACAAAATTGCAGTTTCCTTTTATTCGCTCAGAATAGGTCAGTGGATTCACCTCTTCTTCTGAAGTCTTCATCGAGGACAGTAGTGCAGCAGCCAGACATGAAGTACTTGAGTATTGATAATTGCATAAACGACGATGAATTACAATACAGCTGTTGATTTTAAATACCATTATTCAAAATTTTGTATATGGCTGCACGTTCAGAGACCATTAATAGTTACAATTGAAAGAAAACAGCCATCGCTCACAATTTTTAACGAATTAACCGGGTTTCAACACTGCTAGGTGTGTCCTCCTCAGAATTTAAATCAAAGAATGGTCTATAACATGGTCACAGAATTATGACTAAAAACGTATGATACAAAGTACGGAATCGTCGTCATTTATGAAATAATAAATACGTCAAAAGGGCATTTGTCACAAAGATATTTAAGATAAAGAAAACTGTGATAGTGAGCCACTAAGGGCTGTTGGTTACTTGAGTGGTGCAGGCTGCAAAACGTTTTGCAACCTGCATCACTCAAGCCATCACAGTTTTATCTTAAATATCGTTGTGACTAATGCCCTTTTGACATATTTATTATTTTATAAATAACATATAAGTACCGCCAGTCTTTCGCGATGATTCCGTACTTATACTCTGTATCATACGTTTTTAGTCATAATTCTGTGACCATGTTATAGACCATTCTTTGATTTAAATTCTGAGGAAGACACTCCTAGCAGTGTTGAAACCCGGTTAATTCGTTAAAAATAATGACCGAGGGCTGTTTTCTTTCAATTGTAACCATTATGCAAGTCTTCTTCTAAAGGTGGGTGTGGCACAATTTTGGAACCCAGCACGAGCATTTCTACCAGTTCGATGGCAGATGTGTGAAACTATGCAACAGTGCCAATAAAATTTTCACTCTGCATCGGAGTGTGCGCTGATGTGAAACAGGAAATGACGCGTTGGTCGAAGTAAAGCTAAAATAAAAAATGTAAATGTCTTTTGACTAGGACCTCCCGTCGGGTAGAGCGTTCGTCGGGTGCAAGTCTTTCGAGTTGACACCACTTCGGCGACTTGCACGTCGATGGGGATGAAATGATGATGATTAGGACAAAACAACACCCAGTTCGTGATCGGAGAAAATCTCCGACCCAGCCAGGAATCGAACCCGGACCCTTGACATTCTGTCACGCCGACCACTCAGCTACCGGAGGCGGACGAAGTAAAGCTGAGAGGAGGGGTAGTGAGTCTTGGATAGCTCTCGGTCATATGGATTAGAGGATGGATGGTGAAATATATTTATGGAGATGATGACTACTGCATTTACCTGCAAAATGCTTATGACGAGATACAACAATGGTCCAAGTATCGGAAAAGTTTCGGTAACTATCTCAGGGGAGTATTTAGCGAACCTCCGCGAAACTAAGATGTCGCACATAATTTTGAACACAACGCTGAGCATTTTTTTGTTATCTTTTCTCATTCCTATAAACATTTTGGCGGCTCGACTGCGCCGACACTCCCCATCCCTTATGTTTGCATGTACAGATTATCTTTCGAGGCTACACTGTTTATTCTGTCGTGGTGCCGGGAACGCCATGAACTGGCCTCATATGTATGTCCGCTGCCCATTACACCCCCTTGTGCTACTGCCGTGACGAGGGTGCATCGCTTGGTTTTACCCTCCTATTTGTTCCTGTTTTGTTGTCTTTATCTTTGTTCCGGCGTAACGACAAGCGCCGGCACGGAGATCGATACAGCAGATTGGGCTGTATGAAGACGTCAGCGTACTTACACGCTGATTAGGACGTCACCACGACAGGAGCGGTCTCTACACGAAGAGAATGAAAGCGACGAGCCGCCTGTCCTCGACCGCACTAGAAGAACCGTGACTTCTGATCCATTCAATTACTTGCATCGGTAATGTATATAGCAAAGAACATTGACAATTTTCATGTCGTCAATTGCTTGCGACACGTCATTGTAAATCTAAGTTAAGTACTGTCAGTTCAACTACTGCAACAAACTCCATTAACAGGATTTGCTTGTATGTTGTCTGGCTACCCGAGAAAGCAGCTTCCTAGGCACTCCATATTACGCGAGAGGGCAGGATCCCACAATATTCATACTCCTCGCCTATGGTGATGCGATTCCAAAGACTCTGGACAACGGGTGTCACCATGTTCATAAGGTTGTGTTTCCTTTATGTTGTTCTTGTAATAAAAAATTTTTTGGCACGCTCCTATCTTGTGGAAAAGAAGGACCGTTAAGACGACATCTAAAAAAAAACTTTAAAGAAAGCAAGAAGTTGGTAGAGCACTTGGCCGCGAAATGCAACGCTCACGATTTCGAGTCTCGTCCCGGGACACAGTTTTAACCTGCTAAGAAGTTTCAGTGCTTATCGTGATTGCTACACTCAAATGAAACTTTTTTCTCCAAATAAAAACGAATCGTTATTGCACGAACTCGTTTTTACCCCCGCCAGTTCAAAAAGTTCGAAATTGGGTTAGCAAATATAAGAGTGAAGCTAAAATGGTGGTTTCAATGCTCCAGGTGTTCTACAAAGTCACCTCACCCCGAGCACACTACAACGAACAGAACGTTCACATGACCATGTGAAAATGTCAGAAAAGTTCGTCTTTGGAATGTTCTTCAACTCCCGCGCCACATTGGCTTGAATATCGGTTATGTCGTAAAAGCATTGACTCTTCATGCGAATTTCTGAACTAGGTAGTTTTGTGGTAGGTGTTCTAGTTGCCCATGATGATTTTTTTCATAATACAAGTGTTCACGTTTTGCACTTCAGTCAAGTCACGACAGGTGTCCACGCGTCCTCGCTTTTGTTAACTAGTCAAGCTGCGAGGGATAAACCTTGCGCCCACTTTTCTCTTCTTGAAAACATTGTTGAGAGTATCTTCAATACATGTTACAGAGGTGCTGCTTCTTTTCGATTTGTGACTGTGTGCCGTTTCGAAAGACACCGTCGATTGTTCCCGCCTCCAGTGAATCCTTTCATGTGATGCGCTCGTCCGTCCTGCGTAAAGGTGGACGGAGCGAGTAGCGGGTCACGTGATGGACGCGAACGCCGCAGTGGCGGAGCTGGAAGCAGGCGCGCACGGGCGGTTGGCTGTCAGCTGCAGCGATCGGAACTAGCAACATCTACAGACATCGTTAGGAAGTGTGTTATTTACGAAATAAATAAACGAAGTAAAATTGTACCGTGTGGTTATAATTACAGTGCGGCTACTCACAGAGTTCCAGTCTAGTCTCTAATTATCGTATGACAGCGAAATTTGGTAGATATTCTAATGAGTTAATGCGGAACTGCTACACGCTGGAAAAAAATTAGTCCAAATTAGTGCTACAAAGTAATGCCTACGAATTTGTTATGAGAAAACTCTTAAAGCTTTTTAAATAAACCAAAGTTTGTTAAAATGCTACACATTTACTCTTCAAGCGTATATATTTATTTCTCAACTTAGTAATCCAAGTGAAGAAGACTTTCCTCCCAACAAAAGGTCATGTAATAGATACCGTCAATGTAGAACGTTTGGCTTTGTTGACAGACCCACAACCTCACCTCTGCTTGCACCGCTTCGTCACTATCACCTTGTAGTCCTCAAAGGTGTTGTTTAACTTTCGGAAACAGATGAAATTCGGATGGGGCCAAGTAGGGACTGAATGGAGAATGATCGATGACAGTGAACCCTAGGCGTCGGATTGTTGCAAATGACACAACTCTGGTGTTTGGTCTGAAATTGTCATGATGAAGGTGAAAGTACTTCACGTGTGGACATACTCTTCAAATGCTTGCTTTCAGTTTCCTGAGAGTCTCGCAGTTCCGTGCTGAATATATGGTGGTTACTTTAGGCACGAAGTTCAAATGCATCTCAGCTTTAAGGTCCCAGAATGCAGCATGCCTTTGCCAGCTGATCGCATGGTCCTGCTTTTTGGTGTCGGTGACCCTTTGCGGCGGATCTCCATTGATACTCTCTTGTTTTTGAGGTAAAAATTGTGAACAACCGAAGGTCGCACATTACTGCAGTTGATGCAATCATCACGGCGGACAGCTTTCATTATTCTATGGATTTAAATTGGAGGCACGTTTTAGGATGTTAGAAACTAGATTACAGCACGCTGTTTTTCGCACACCGACACCAAGTGTCATTTTACACGCCACAATTCGGAGCCCTCTAGCGGTAAAGGATTGCAGCTTGCGTCAGCGACGCGGAAAAATTCTGCTGAGTAGTATACATGACATGATGTAATACTTCAAACTGACACTGAGAACTTTAATATAAAGCGAATCGCTTTTGGTCGTAATAAGACTATTATTACAGTCGCAAAAAAAAGGTATTAACCTTGTAAGTAGGCTGTTTAGGTTTTTATGTTGATAACGCCACGTAGCGCTTTGTATGAAAATCACTGACTGTACTGTGTGCAGTATGTGGCTGATTTGCATTGTTGTAATATTCGATATTGTAGTGTTGGGCAGTTGGATGTGAACAGCGCGTAGCGTTGCACACTTGGTGGTGAGCTGTCAGCAGTGGCGGATGTGGGGAGAGAGATGGCAGAATTTTGAGAGCGGACGATCTGGACTTGTGTCCGCCAGAAAAAGGAAATTTGTAAGTCTCAAAATGGCTCAAATGGCTCTGAGCACTATGGGACTTAACATCGATGGTCATCAGTCCCCTAGAACTTAGAACTACTTAAACCTAACTAACCTAAGGACAGCACACAACACCCAGTCATCACGAGGCAGAGAAAATCCCTGACCCCGCCGGGAATCGAACCCGGGAACCCAGGCGTGGGAAGCGAGAACGCTACCGCACGACCACGAGCTGCGGACATTTGTAAGTCTGTATGTCATGAACTTTATATTACGACTTTTGAACATTATTAAGGTAAATACATTGTTTGTTCTCTATCAAAATCTTTCATCTGCTAACTATGCCTATCTGTAGTTAGTGCCTTCAGTAATTAGAATCTTTCATTTAGCTAGCAGTATTGACGCTCGCTGTATTGCAGTAGCTCGAGTAACGAAGATTTTTGTGATGTAAGTGATTCATGAAAGGTATAGGTTATTTCTAGTCAGGGCCATTCTTTTGTAGGGATTATTGAAAGTCAGAATGATTTGCGCTAAAAATATTGTGTGTCAGTTTAGTGATGATCAGAATAAGTAAAGAGAGAAATGTCTGAGCACGTTCAGTTTTGCTCAGCTGTTTGAAAATCAAATAACGTAAGAGGTTTATCAGCATAGTAATTCATAAATTTTTCTAAGGGGATGTTACTACCTGCATAACACATAAATTGTGACTGTGGAATAAAGCGGCCGTGAAACGAAGAAGACGGTCTTTTGGAAAAGTTTGTGCTTCGTCTCTAACGTGCTCAATGTTGACTGTACATTAAACACTTTTTCCGGTTATTATGTAGGCGGTATATCTGCATTCCTACCTTTCTCTGATACATACCAAAATTAGTTTCGCTTTGACATTAAATAATTACACACTCACTTACACCTTTTTTATGCGCATTGCTTTACATTTACTTACGTTGAAGGTTAGCTGATCTTCTCACTGTCTTCCTGCATTTCGTAACATTTTTACGAAGACGTTACCATCAGCTATACAAAACTGTAGTTACCGCTCATTCTCGGGGTGCTCAAGAATTGTGTACACAGTATTCTCTCTTTCATTGCTTAACCTCTTCATCTAGACACGTAAAGACAGTATGACTGTACACAGTCACAGTACCGAATCATAAGAGTGAAAGAAGGTTGTCCAGTGTCAGTAAGCTTGTAATTTTGTGATTTCATATAACAGTGTGTACTGTTTCACTGTTCGTGTCGTGTTTCGAGTCGTTACCGGACACGTATCTACTTTCGTAAATTTGAACTTAATCGATGAGTGCTGCTAGTAATAACGGTAGCCGTATAGGTTTAAATAAATCTTGTTACAACGGGATTTTACAACAGTTTAAATAGGTTTAAATTGTGGGTCATGCTTTATTTGAACTGTATTTTAAGCACCGAAATTTGCAAATTTGAGAGGTTATGATTCCGGTAACGTAGACGAAATAGGTTTCAAGTAAAAAAAAACACTGCGTTTTTTCGGTACTGAACATATAAGAGTAAATCGTAAAGAAACTTTTGTATCGCTTACGATGTCAGTGTCAGAGCAGAAAGCACAACAATTGAATGTTTCTCATGCTTTGAAATGAGTACATCGCGCTCAACAGAAAGACATTTTCATTTTTTATGAAAATCCTTTTAACATTTTAGTCCGCAATGATTTTAGTCAGCCAACTTGAGATTTAGAAATCTAATACACTACTGGCCATTAAAACTGCTACACCAAGAAGAAATGCAGATGATAAACGGGTATTCATTGGACAAATATATTATACTAGAACTGACATGTGATTACATTTTCACTCAAGTTGGGTGCGTAGATCCTGAGAAATCAGTACCCAGAACAACCACCTGTGGCAGTAATAACGGCCTTGATACGCCTGGGCATTGAGTCAAACAGAGCTTGGATGGCGTGTACAGGTACGGCTGCCCATGCAGCTTCAACACGATACCACAGTTCATCAAGAGTAGTGACTGGCGTATTGTGACGAGCCAATTGCTCGGCCACCACTGCTGGAGTGGTGAGAGATCCGTAAAATGTGCTGGCCAGGGCAGCAGTCGAGCATTTTCGGTATCCAGAAAGGCCCGTACAGGACCTGCAACATGTGGTAGTACATTAGGGTTTTGCAAGGATTGAATAAAGGGTAGAGCCACGGCTCGTAACACATCTGATACGTAACGTCCACTGTTCAAAGTGCCGTCAATGCGAACAAGAGGTGACCGAGACGTGTAACCAATGGCACCTCTTACCATCACGCCGGGTGATACGCTAGTATGGCGAAGACAAATACACGTTTTTAATGTGCGTTCACCGCGATGCCACCAAACACGGATGCTACCATCATGAGCTGTAAACAAAACCCGTATTCATCCGAAAAAATGACGTTTTGCCATTCTTGCACCCAGTTCCGTCGTTGAGTACACCATCGCATGCGCTCCTGTCTGTGATGCAGCGTCAAGGGTAACCGCAGCCATGGTCTCCGAGCTGATAGTCCATGCTGCTGCAAAACGTCGTCGAACTGTTCGTGCAGATGGTTGTTGTCTTTCAAACGTCCCCATCTGTTGACTCAGGGATCGAGACGTGGCTGCACGATCGGTTACAGCCATGGGGATAAGATGCCTGTGTTCCCGGCTGCTAGTGATACGACGCCGTTGGGATCCAGCACGGCGTTCCGTATTACCCTCCTGAACCCACCGATTCCATATCCTGCTAACAGTCATTGGATCTCGGCCAACGCGAGCAACACTGTCGCGATACGATAAACCGCAATCGCGATAGGCTACAATCCGACCTTTATCAAAGTCGGAAACGTGATGGTACGCATTTCTCCTCCTTACACGAGGCATCACAACAACGTTTCACCAAGCAACGCCTGTCAACTGCTGTTTGTGTATGAGAAATCGGCTGGAAACTTTCCTCATGTCAGCAAGTTGTAGGTGTCGCCACCGGCGCCAACCTTGTGTGAACGCTCTGAAAAGCTAATCATTTGGATATCACAGCATCTTCTTCCTGTCGGTTAAATTTCGCGTCTGTAGCACGTCATCTTCGTGGTGTAGCATTTTTAAAGGCCAGTAGTGTAATTTTGTTTGATCATTGTCTACAGTCTTGACAAATTTTCCGACTAAAAATATTGCTATAGGCGGTAAAAATATCTAATTTGTTTGCTACAGCTCAATTTAGAATTCTTAGTCATATCAAGGAACCTATAAACATGCGGTAACACAAATATCGTTAAACATGAAACGTATGAGGGAATTTCAAAAAGGAAGCTACACATTATTACGGCAGCCCAGGTAATTTTTATTGAGTGCTGCACTACCTTTTAAAGCGACTCAGATATACGACATTTCTTTTCGACACTCATCAAGTCTCAGAAAACTGCGTTCGAAATATTCTACCAATTGTTCAATTCCTGGACTACCGAAATCCGGTCTTTGGTCATAGAGGTATTGAAGAACTGTTGTAACGCCCTCATCGTTGGAAAATCTCTTTCCCCCCTAGATGTTGCTCCAACTTGCCGAAAAGAAGGAAATCGCACGTGCAAGATTTGACTTCACTCGTGTCTCTGCAGTCTCTTTGAAAATGTTGGCGCTATTTCACTACTCTGAACGCGACACTACATTTGGTCCCTACACCGCCAGAATTTAGCGGTGAATGTGCGTGCAGTTTAAACGTTTTCCCACAAGACTCGTACTCTCCCGCGTACTTCAACTTTGGAGCACGTTTCCAGTTGCTCAGCCTTTTTATGCCCAAACGCTGACGAACCTTTTATCTGTACAACAATAGAACGGTCTCTGATGGAGTCCTGGATGATATATTTTCTTCTGACTATACGCCACCCTTGCATGAATTTTAGTGTGGGACGACACCTGTAACTTAATTCCTGAAGTTTCCATGCATATAGAAAGTACCATATATAAAGGCATTAAAATTCAGAGTTATTAATTTAATATAAGGTGCAGCCTAGTAATCATATTCAGATAACTTCTATGTGCCATGTTGCAACACATGTAGCTTGAAAATCGATCCACCAACCAACATGTGATATGTATCAAACAGCAACAGAATGCTTATCATTCATCACAGCACAACATAACCACGTATTGAACGTCAAATCAGTGAGACTCCGTGTCATTTCATGCACCAACATCGAACTTATTATCGTATTATTTCGACACGCAGACTGAAGCACAAAAAAGTGTTTTCTTCTTTTTACGTTATGGTGTGTTTAAAGGTTTTTTGATAATGATTAATAAGTAGAAAATAGGCTATAGCAAATAAATATGAGAATTTTAGACCCGTTGACTGACCATGTTTTAATTTGAAAAATTAGCAATTTGTCGACGCACTATGGCCGAGTAGCTATAGCGTGAAGCATAGATTCCATAAAAAAAAATATCATTCTGTCTATGCCAAGTTTAATTCACATTATAGACTCTCTGATACAGGTGGGGATAACTAATTTCATTTGCAAAACAATAATTTCATACAAAACTGCCGTATTTGTACGTAAAACCTGTATCTTATGCATTACTGTATACGTTCAATGTGAAGAGAGAAATAGCTGTAAATTTTAGAAAGTTATTTATAACATTTCCAATGAATTTTGTGGATCTTTGCGTGAAGAATATATTGGTAAGTTGGTTTCAACACTGACTCTGCTAGCGTATAAATAATTAGATTGTTTACTAACAAATGTAATCACTATTCTCTCTCGCTCGGCGGGAAGAGTAGAGGTAATGGTGTATCATTTGAAGTCGTTTGTAAATAGTAGACATGTTGTGTGTTTAGTTTGGGTTTGTAGCTTATGACAGCAGATGGAAGTCACTTTAGCGTCCAGTTGTCCGACGCGTTACGAACGAACATCACTAATCAATCAAATTTCTACACTCCATGGAAAGTTTGATTTCCTCCTATAGAAGAGCCGGAGACGACAATCATACTCCGAAAACAAGGAAGCTAACATACACTAAAGAGCCAAAGAAACTGGTACACTTGCCTAATTTCGTGCAGGGCCCCCGCGAGCACGCAGCAGTGCCGCAACACGACGTGGCAAGGACTCGACTAATGTCTGAAGTAGTGCTGGAGGGAAATGACACCATGAATCCTGCAACGCTAACCATAAATCTCTAGCGGTTCTAGGCGCTCAGTCCGGAACCGCGCGACTGCTACGGTGGCAGGTTCGAATCCTGCCTCGGGCATGGATGTGTGTGATGTCCTTAGGTTAGTTAGGTTTAAGTAGTTCTAAGTTCTAGGGGACTGATGACCACAGAATTTAAGTCCCATAGTGCTCAGAGCCATTTGAACCATTTTTTTAACCATAAATCCGTAAGAGTACGAGAGGGTCGAGATCTCTTCTGAATAGCACGATGCAACGCACCCCAGATATGCTTAATAATGTTCATGTCCGGGGAGTTTGGTGACCAGAGAAAGTGTTTAAACTCAGAATAGTGTTCCTGGAGCACTCTGCTGCAATTTTGTACATGTGGGGTGTCGCGTTGTCTTCCTAGAATTCCCCAAGTCCGTCGGAATGCACAATGGACATGAATGGATGCAGATGATCGGACAGGGTGCTTACGTAAGTGTTACATGTCAGCGTCGTATCTAGACGTTTTGGAGTCCCATATCACTCCAGCTGCACACGCCCCACACCATTACAAAGCCTCCACCAGCTTGAACGGTCCCATGCTGACATGCAGGGTCCATGGATTCATGAGGTTGTCTCGATACCCGTACACGTCCATCCACTTGATACAATTTGAAACGAGACTAGTCCGACCAGGTAATATGTTTCTAGTCATCAGCAGTCCAATGTCGTTGTTGACGGCCGAAGGCGAGGCGTAAAGCTTTGTGTCGTGCATTCATCAAGGATACACGAGTGGGCCTTCGGCTCCGTAATCCCAATCGATTATGTTACGTTGAATGGTTCACACTCTGACACTTGTCGATTGCCCAGCCTTGAAATCTGCAGCAATTTTGGGAAGGGTTGCACTTCTGTCACTTTGAACGATTCTCTTCAGTCGTCATGGTACCGTTCATGCAGGTTCTTTTTCCGGCCGCAGCGATGCTGGAGATCTGGTGTTTTATCAGATTCCTGATATTCTCGGTACACTCGTGAAATTGCCGTACGGGAAAATCCGCACTTCATCGCTACCTCGGAGATGCCGTGTCCCATCGCTCGTGCGTCGACTATAACATCAAGTTCAAACTCACTTAAATCCTGATAACCTGCCATTGTAGCAACAGTAACCGATGTAACAACTTCGCCAGGCACTTGTCTTATATAGGCGTTGCCACCCGCAGCGCCGTATTCTGGCTTTTTACATATCTCTGTATTTGCATACGAATGCCTATACAAATTTCTTTGACGCTTCAATGTATAAAACCAGGTAAGTATCAGACTCAAAAACTATTTACTGTGACCTTGTCGTCATGATTTTGTTTCATAAACTAACATTTTGGCCACTACTGCCAAAGTGGGCGTCATCCGAGTGGTGCACTTGTACCACCGAACCATTGGTTTATAAAACAAAACATATAAAGTTTTACAGAAGATTATCGATCAGTGTTTTACACATTATTTTATCAGAGGAAACTGGCGCCTTTGCGCCGTCATCGACGAACGGCTGCAACTTAACAATAAGGCACCATCTCGTACAATGTTTCTGTCTGCACGTAAGAGGTGGTGGGATAAGGAAAGAGCCGCGCGCTTGTCATAGGTGGTGCCGCAACTGCCGACGTATAGAGGAAATAACTCTGGCACCTTGCAATAACAACTGACGGAACACGGCAAAAGAAATTACATCAAGTGCAGCTGCGAAGCAAATGGCGGACACAGGCATGACACTAAAACTAGGAATCTAACTACACAGAAACATAGTTGCGAGATGAATCCGTAGGCACCACAGAATTTTATCTTTTCCCCTCCCTACTCTCTAAAAACCTGTAAATTCCTTTCAATGTGGAATAAATGTACTACCCCAGCGTTGGGTATGAAACGTATCAGTGGTTAATTTCCGCGAGTTTTCAAAGGAACTTAACGCTTTTTATCATAACCAGAATTTATTATGCGTTTTTGCGTCACGTCGTTACTTTTCCAGGTTTCCTTTTGTACTCTGCCTGTATGAATTGGTGGACTTCAGTCCGTCAGACAAATGAGATGAAGACTACTCTTAATATGCTAAGGGCAGGTTCCACATTGAAACATTCACTCTGAATCAGAAGAAAAGTTAAAATTGCCTGTTGTGTGTTTATATCCTTCCGTAGCCCGTGATGTCTCCTACCGGTACCAATCCATGAAGTTAGGAAAGAAAACCACAAGCTATACATGAAAATCTATGTGGTTACTCTGCAGTACACACTTATGTGTCCAGCAGATGTTCGCAGAACCACTTTCAGACTGTTTCTCTACCGTCCATTCTTGAATATCATGAACGAAGCCAAATGGCGTAGTGGTTAGCACACTGGAATCCTATTTGGGAGAATTTTCAAGTCCCCTTCGGAACATCCAGGCTCAGGTTTTCAATTATTTTCCTGTATCGCTTAAAAAATGGGCGCTGCCAATTTCCTTACCCCTTTCTTCGCTAATCCGAGCTTCGTCTTTGCCTCTTATCACCGCGGTGTTGACGGGACCTAAACTTTAATCTTCTGTATTTCCTTTCAAATAGCACGTGGGAGAACAAACAACTAACCAAGTAGGCTTTCAATGCGAACTCTAATTTCTCTTACTTCATCTCTATGGTCATTCTTTGGTAATCAGATGGGAGTCAAAGCAAAGTTTCGGCATTCAGGTGAGAAATTTGGTTATAGTACTTTAGCGAAAAGATCTTGCGCAGCGAAAAACATCTTTGTGGTAATGACTGCTACCCCAATTCCGTGATATTTCTTCCCCTGTTTTTCGATGCCTTCAGTGAGTCATATTTGGTATGGATCCCATATTGTGCAGCTATAGTCTAGAGGAGAACAAGTGTAACCTAGTGTACACAGTCTCTGTAGTAGATTTGTCACACCTACTAATTGTTCCACCAATTCCGTGGAAATGCTGCTTGCTGAGGGTCGTAAGCTTGGACGCTTAAACAGCAGTACTTTAACTTACGTACTGATCAGTACAAAGCACTTTAAGTCAGTCGCAGTTTAGCCAATGTGATGACGCAAAACCTGTAACAATTGCTGTGTGAACATCTTATTAATGCTTACGGAAAATACATCTGCTGTTAAAAGGATTCATTAATGTCTTGGAAAATGTTATTTTAACATCCAAGATTGCATCACGTCCGAAATCCAGTCAAATGTGCAATATACGTCCCATAATTGATTCTACTGGTGGAGGAGATTCGATGGTTCAAAGCTCAGCATTCCACTGAAAAACTACATCACTCTCATACTACGAGAAATCTCTCGTAATGAGAAGTAATTTAGCCAGAAGTGCATTTGGAGTAACAGTAGACGGTCCACAGACCACTATCAGGTTCGTAAAGGCATTTGCATCTTCCTAGGTGATATAAAATCAGTGGCGTTAGGTAATAAAATCCACGAATTCGTCACTGTTGTCATATTACAATAAACGATGACTTCCTTTTCTAAACTGGGGCATGTGGCACCATTGAGAGATATTATGTAACTCGTTTTGATCCTCTCGTGACTTTATTAGGTAATATCGTGGGGAAACAACCTAAAAGGGCTGCTCATTTTGTTTGCTAAATCGTTTATAAAGACTGCTGCACTTCCTTAGGGCGTTTCTACGACCTGACACGAAATAGGAAAACCAGTTACACAACAGTTGAGATCAAACTCCAAAGGTAGGCAATTTGATTAGGAGCTGCTTGTCAGAAACGGTGTCAGAAGCCTTCTCGAGACCAAGAAAAATGGCATTAACTTGAGACCACCTGTCAACAGCACTCATTGCTTCGTGTGTGCGCCCTCGGTAGCTGAATGGTCAGCGTGACGGATTGTCAAACCTCTGGGCCAGGGTTCGATTCCCGACTGGGTCGAGGAATTTTCTCCGCCCAGGGATTGGGTGTTGTGCTATCCTCATCATAATCCTCTCATCTTCATCGACTGCAGATCGCCGATATGGCCTGAAGTTGTAAGACCGGCATCCGGCGAACGGTCTGTCCGACGGGGGGCACTAGCCATACGATTAAATAAATAAATTGCTTCGTGTGAATAGAGTCGGCTGCGTTTCACAGGAAAGATAGTTTCTGAATCCATGCTGCAGGAATGATAGTTTCTGAATCCATGCTGGTTGTGTGCAAATAGATCAGTTTCTTTGAGGTCTTCACAATTCTGAGATACAGTATATTTTCCAAGATCCTACTGGAAGTGGATGAAAACGATGTGGATTTGTAATTCGGTGGATTTCTTCTATTTCCTTCCTTCTGTAGTAGTGTAATCTGTGCAACTTAGTAGTATTCAAGTACAGATCTTTTGTCGATCTAGCAGCTGTATATCATCGCAAAGAAAAGAAAAACTGAGCAGTTTCATCAGCATACTCCGAATGCAGACCATGAGACTGGCCTGTATTAACTTGAGTTGATTCGCAGCTTCGAGGGTATCTACTTCCAAATTATTACTGTTGACAGCTATTCTTGATTCGAATTCTAGAATATTAAGGTGTAGTGTCCAGTAATCGACAAGGTTATTAGACGCAGCACAAGTTAGAATTGGAAGCATGTGGAAGGAACTGAACCATGACAGTTACAGTTAGGAAAAAACTACAACAATTCGAATTTGGATGGTCACATGGGGATTTGAACCTCTGTCCTCCCGAATGGTCGACCTGTGTCTTACCACTGCGCCACGTTGTTTGGCTCAAGTAAGAGACAGAATTTGGCAATATATTGTTCTTCTACTTGCAATGAGTACCGATGTATTTCCTGAGTCCTCTGACTCCGCGTGTCATACGACAGTGTTGTTTAAAGCTGTGCTATAGCACACTTTTCTCTTTTACAGACATTGCTTTCAAAGCTAATCGCAATCATTAACGTCACTGGCAATAAATGGAAAGATGAGCAATGAGCTCCTTATATACAGGCGTGTTGCCCTGAATGAACTGCTGTGAGGTTATCGCTTCTCGCAGTCTCTAGAAAAGGAAACGATGTGCAAAGATTCTGTGACGTGTCCTTTGAGTTGACTGACGTTATCAATTTCTGTGACATCGGTTGAAATCTAAGAGAGTCAGAGTCATGTGGTACGCAAGAGACACGCAGGTGAAATTATAGACTGCATAAATGTCACTAAGAAAACATGTCTAGCTTTTAGCTTTGTAATTTCAGTTTATTTTATGTGTACAGTACTTTTTTTGCAAGAGGGTAGATATTCTTGCACGTTGTAATCACAAGCTGCCTCACTCCAGGAACTTCTTTTTTGGTGTAATCGCACTAGAGACATGCCCTCTTTGTTAGAGATCCGACTGAAATTCGAAATTCAGTATGCGGATTTGGTACCTAAGGTATGATTGGGAGACTGTTATACCAGTTCAGCTTTAACCGTCTCTCGCAGCCGCCGAACATTAGCAGATATATTTGACTCTGGAACAAGGCAGAAGTGCCGCAAGGTAGCTCGTAAACGAGCATGCGACCTACTATAATCAGAGGAAGATTTTCAGACGAAACCGCTTAGAGTGTTACGACGGGCGTTTGAAAAGTCCGTGCAAAGTACAAGAGATGGCACCACCGGCGCGTATCGAGGTCAGCTTACTTAGTAGCATCTTTGGAAAGAAGGTACACCAAGTTTCAGCCATATTGGTCTATATCTTTGTCTTTCGCATTCGTGTGAAGAAAGGAAGTCGTAAACGAGCATGCGACCTACTATAATCAGAGGAAGATTTTCAGACGAAACCGCTTACAGAGTTAAGAGTGGCGTTTGAAAAGTCCGTGCAAAGTACGAGAGATGGCACCACCGGCGCGTATCGAGGTCAGCTTACTTAGTAGCATCTTTGGAAAGAAGGTACACCAAGTTTCAGCCATATTGGCCTGCATCTTTGGAAAGAAGGTACACCAAGTTTCAGCCATATTGGTCTATATCTTTGTGTTTCGCATTCGTGTGAAGAAAGGAAGTCGAGTGAGTGTCAAAAAATGGACAAAGAAGAGTTTCGTGTGGTGATTAAACATTACCTTATGAAAGGCAAAACGCCTCAGGAGACTAAAGAGATGATTGATAAACATTACGGTAACTCTGCACTTTCGATTAGAACAGTTTATAAGTGGTTTCAAAATTTTCGGAATGACCATATGGACACAGTTGATGCTGAGCGTTCTGGACGCCCTGTGGACGTCACGACTCCAGAAATCATTGATAAAATCCATTATATGGTGATGCATGACAGAAGAGTTAACGTACGTGAGATTGTTAGTGCTCTGTGCATCTAGAATGAACGGGTACATAATATTTTGCATAAACATTTGGACATGAGAAATCTATCCGCAAGATGGGTTCCGTGATTGCTCTAGACTGACCAAAAACGGAACCGTGGGAAGTGTTGCAAGTATGGTTTGCGGCTGTTCAGGAAGAATCCTTAAAACTTTAAGCGTCGTTTCGTCACTGTGGATGAAACATGGATACATTACTATACTCCTAGGACCAGATACAACAATCTAAACAATGTGTTACCGAGGAGAATATGCATAAAAAAAGGCGAAGACCAGTCCTTCGGCCGGAAAGGTTAAGGCGACAATCTTTTGGGATTCGCAAGGGATAATCCTCATGGACTATCTGAAAAAGGTTAAAAATATTACAGGTGCATATTATTCATCGTTATAGGACCGTTTTAAAACCGAGGTGCAAGAAAAACGCCGGTGATCGGACCGCAAAAAGGTCGTTTTCCATCGCGACAGTGCACCAGCACACACCTCAGCAGTTGTGGTCGCAAAATTAATGGAAATAGCATTCCAACTCGTTTCACATCCCCACTATTCTCCAGACGTGGCTCCCTCGGACTACTATTTGTTCCCCAATTTGAAGAAATGACTGGTTGGACAAAGATTTTATTCACACGAGGAGGTGATTGCAGCAACTAATAGCTATTTTGCAGACTTGGACAATTCCTATTAATCGGAAGGAATCAACAAACTAAAACAGCGTTGGACGAAGTGTATATGTCTAAAAGGAGACTATGTCGAAAAATAAAAAAGGTTTACCGCAAACATCTAAGTAGTTTTGCACGGACTTTTCAAAATCCCTTCGTAAAAGTATAAATAACTATTTCATTAAACGCCCCTCCAGAAAGCAGCACTAAGAAGTGAAGTGTAATTAGGTGGAAAAGTTTGGCTAATATGAGTGGGAAAACCTCTTCATCTCAGACTAGCAGAGTTAACGTTAGCAGTGGAAAGAATGAATGTTGCAGAGTTCACGATGCTGATCGGTACCCAAGGAAATAACGATTAAGGGATGGATCTGTGTGAAGTGAACTGGACACCTATAAGAGAGAAAATGACAGAAGATTGGAATTGATATGATTCGCAGGGACTGGTGAAGTTACCGTTTGAATATGTATCAGCAGCGAAAAGGTCATAAAAATATTTACTTGCCCCACTCCTCGAAGTGTTCTTCCTTACTGCAAGAGAGATACCTGTAGAGATCTCTTGTGCTTTTCCTATTCTAAAAGTAACGAAACAAGATTGATTAGATTAAATACATGTAATTTATGTGGGCAATTTAAGTCAGCAGGGTTATTTATAAATTTAATTACATGGAAAGTATTCCATTTTCGAACTTAGCAACTCGTCTGCTGGTAGAAATACATGTTGATGTTGGAAATATTGCAACAGTGATACTGTAGGAGATGGTACACACATTGTTTTACATTATCACTGGTTTATTGCTAGAAATTGACTGCTATGGCGCTGAAAAAAGTGGAGAGAAGATAGAAGGGGTTGGAGGGCGGTTGCAGCTATCGTCAAACATTCTGCGCGCTCGAAAGGAGGCCACGTGCTCAAACGGGACAGACAGGAGGAGAAACAAGAAAGTCCACTTTTACGTACAAACAGCGAGGAACCTACCTATTTGACTTTGACGTTGGCAACGCCCAGTGCTGTTGACAGCGTTTGCAGCCCCACCCCAAACGTCTACTGCTCATGCCCGCCATTGGCTGCTAATGGCAACAGAGAGAGCTGTACGAGAAGTATGCCGAAGCGGACGGGAATGTGAGGCTGTGGTCATACAACCTATGCTTTCACGGCCGGTGTTTACTTTAGTTAAAACTTCCGGGCTGAGGTGTTCTGGTCGATATATAAAACTATTCGCTGACGTTTCGTCTCCGGAGGTAAAACAACTACCGTATCATCGGCTCGATGGACCTTCGAATTTATACAATTGTTCATGGGTACAACTTCTCGTGAAGGCGACTGCGTGATTATCTCTGGCTGTCGCCGTCGTTGTCGATTTAAATTAATGGATAGTCATTCTGTTGGCGCAAAATGGACATCCATATGTTATCTACAAAGACGGTCAAATGAAGATTGACACCCGCCAAAACTGGACCACGGAATGGTTCCATCAAAAGTAATCACTATACGCCTTAAGACATTTATCCCACTTGAAGACGAGACGATCAATTCCTGTCACGTAGTACGCTGTCAGCCGCTGACGGATCCGCAGTCGCACCCACTCTTGTACTTCCTCGTCCGACTGTAACCAGCGTCCACGCATATGTTTCTCTTGATCGCCAAAGATGTGAAAACCACATGGTGAAAAACCCGTGCTGTAGAGAGGACGCTGCAGTGATTCCCAACCAAGTAGATGAAACGTAGCCTTCGTACGATTGGCACTGTGGGCCGGGCGTTATCGTGCAAGAGGATGATTCCTTCCGACAGCTTTCCCATGCCGTTTCGACTTCACGGCACGAGACAGTTTCTGAAAAGTGTCTTCATAGTGCTGTGCTTTGATTGAGGTTTTACGCTTGAGGAACTCGGTGAGCAAAGGGCCCCTGCAGTCGAAGAATGTCGTCGTGACCTTACCGGACCTTGTGTGAAAAGCTTTGGATTTCTGTGAAGGGGGAGAAGAGGGATGTTTTCACTGTTGGCTCTGCCGTTTGCCATCGGGTTGTAGGAATGTCCTAGGACGGAATCATCCTCTGCACGATAACGCCCTCTCCCACAGTGCCATTCGCACGATGGTTACGCTTCAGCGATTTGGTTATCCTCCGTAGAGTCTGGATCTTCCACGTGTGGTTCTCACATCTTTGGTGACCTGAAGAAAGAAATGTGTGGAAGTCGGTTTCAGTCAGACGAGGGTGTGCAAGACTGTGAGCACGTTTGGTTCGGTCAGAGGCCTACCGCTCTCTTTGAAACAGGAACTGATTGTCGCGTCTCCCAGTGGGATGAATGTTTTAACACGTTTGATGGCTACTACTGAACAGAACCATTCCATGATCCCGTTGTGGCGGGCATTCGGTTTCCATTTGACTCACACTCATAACTTAACATCGTCATTTCTATTAAAATAATTATGGCGTCTGTAAATCTATATGATCTCTATACAAATCCGCCAAAGCGCTAGTTTCACTGAACTTCATTATTTTGACAGAAGAGAAGAAGGCATTAGATTAAGTAAAATACACTACTGGCCATTAAAATTGCTACACCAAGAAGAAATGCAGATGATAAATGGGTATTCATTGGACAAGTGTGTTATACTAGAACTGACATGTGATTACATTTTCACGCAATTTGGGTGCATAGATCCTGAGAAATCAGTACCCAGAACAGCCACCTCTGGCTGTAATAACGGCCTTGATACGTCTGGGCATTGAGTCATAGCTTGGATGGCGTGTACAGGTACAGGTGCCCACGCAGCTTCAACACGATACCACAGTTCATCAAGAGTAGTGACTGGCGTATTGCGACGAGCCAGTTGCTCGGCTATCATTGACCAGACCTTTTCAATTGGGGAGAGATCTGGAGTATGTGCTCGCCAGGGCAGAAGTCGAACATTTTCTGTATCCAGAAAGTCCCGTACAGGACCTGCAACATGCGGTCGTGCATTATCCTGCTGAAACGTGGGTTTTCGCAGGGATCGAATGAAGGGTAGAGCCACGGGTCGTAACACATCTGAAATGTAACGTCCACTGTACAAAGTGCCGTCAATGCGAACAAGAGGTGACTGAAACGTGTAACCAATGGCACCCCATACCATCACGCCGGGTGATACGCCAGTATGGCGATGACGAATACACGCTTCCAATGTGCGTTCACTGCGATGCCGCTAAACACGGATGCGACCATCATGATGCTGTAAACAGAACCTGCATTCATCCGAAAAGAGGACGTTTTGCCATTCGTGCTCCCAGGTTCGTCGTTGAGTACACCTGTCTGCGATGCAGCGTCAAGGGTAACCGCAGCCATGGTCTCCGAGCTGATAGTCCATGCTGCTGCAAACGTCGTCGAACTGTTCGTGCTCGTGGTTGTTGTCTTGCAAACGTTCCCATCTGTTGACTCAGGGATCGAGACGTGGCTGCACGATCCGTTAGAGCCATGCGGATAAGATACCTGTCATCACGACTGCTAGTGATACGAGGCCGTTGGGATCCAGCACGGCGTTCCGTATTACTTTCCTGAACTCACCGATTCCGTATTCTGATAACAGTCATTGGATTTCGACCAACGCGAGCAGCAATGTCGCGATATGATAAATTACAATAGCGATAGGCTACAATCCGACCTTTATCAAAGTCGGAAACGTGATGGTACGCATGTCTCCTCCTCACACGAGGCATCACAACAACGTTTCACCAGGCAACGCCGGTCAACTACTGTTTGTGTATGAGAAATCGGTTGGAAAGTGTCCTCATTTCAGCACATTGTAGGCGTCGCCACCGGCGTCAACCTTGTGTGAATGCACTGAAAAGCAAATCACTTGCATATCACAGCATCTTCTTCCTGTTGGTTAAATTTCGCGTCTGTGGCACGTCATCTTCGTGCTGTATAAATTTTAGTGGCCAGTAGTGTTTTTATGTCAACTTTGCGTCAACAGAATAACGATCGATTATTTTTAATCGAGAACGCTGGCGGGAGCCAGTGATAATCACGCAATGGGCGTTAAATGTCGAACAGTGACATCCTGTATACAGGTCTATAAATCCAGGGGTCGTCGAGCTCTTTGATGCCATTGCCGTTGTACTTGCGAAGATGTCTCTGACAGTGGGAGAGAACAGTTTTATGTATCGACCTCAGTCGCAAAGTCACACTGACTGTCAAACACAAACACACATTATATAGAACTAAAAAAAACCTCCCGGAAACCTAGGTCGGATCCTTTATTTCAAAGACAATGTAATCAATTGTCCCCAATCTGAGAAATAAAGTTTCCGACCTAGTTTCCGGGGTTTTTCTTTAGGTACCACGCGAATGCCAGAAGTGGGTCTCAAACCGAGCGAGGTGGTACAATGATTAGCACAGTGGGTTCGCATTGTGGAGGACGTACATTCGTATCACCGAACACTCATACAGTTTTATCATTTACGCGATTTCCCTAAATCGCTCCAAAGAAATGGCGGAATGCATCCTTGGAAAGGTAATGGCCGATATCATTCTCCCTTCTTTCGTATCTTTCGTAATCCGATCTTGTGCTCCGTCTGTAATGACTGTGCTATCGACAGAACTCTAATGTTTTCTTTTTATTTCCTTTGACGTTCCAAATATACCCAGCTGAAATTTCCATTGCACCACTACTAACCAACCGGCATATTTGACTGAAAACAGCAGGTAATCTTATGGGTTGGATCTCTAACAGGCCTCTGCTTCTTGGAGGAAAAAAAGGAAAGGCCTCTCGGCACAGAAGTTTTAACTGTATTTTCCTGAGAGAGCCTACGCTGCATTTCATTTCACTGTCTCTATATTACGAATTCGAGTATATTTTGACCATCAACAAATCTACATTTAGTCTGAAGCCAAAAGTTTACCATAGTGTATGACAGCAAGTTATTACTATTTGGTGGTTGATTTGGGGAAGGGGACGAAAGAACGAAATCATCGATTGTTGTGACCGTAGAAAATTTTAATTTTTATTCTTGCTTTTGTGACCATAATAAGAATCCAGGCTCCATAGGCAAACAGTCAGCCGACATTAAGAAATAGTCCAAGACGACTTAGGGGCACGATAAGTGGCGGAGGCTGTCAAGTATGGCTTGTTGATCAAATAACTTAGTGTTTGACTTCCTGCCAGAGGAAGCAGCATGATTCAAACTTGCGTAGTGGAAGACGCAAACACTAGGGCTATAATACAGCAAGAGAGAGTGTCAGCCACCTGCAGAAAATACTCGTGTGGAACCAAATTAAGTTGTGTGCAGCTAGAAACGAAACTGTCGTGTGGAACCAAAGGCTTTCTTGCGCAACCCGACCAATTAGAAACGAGAATGTCGTGTGGAACCATAGGCATTCTTGTGCAATCCGATCACTTAGAATTGAAAGGGTCGTGTGAAACAAATTAACTCGTGTGCACCCAAGTACATGAGAAACAAAATAAAAGGCCAGGCAGCGGAATAGCAAAAAGCAGAGATTCAGATGCAGATTCAGAGCCAGTGCTGGCAGTTTGGAGATTCCACAGCGAGACGCCAGCGGGGCCGAGTAGGCGCATAGCAGCCGATAGAGCTGATAAAGACTTCAACTACGAGAAGACGGTGATAGACTCTAGTGGACACTCAGGAACTGCAGGTCAAGTAGGATTTTTAGTGTTTCAAAAATGGCTCTGAGCACTATGGGAGTTAACTTCTGAGGTCATCAGTTCCCTACAACTTAGAACTACTTAAACCTAACTAACCTAAGGACATCACACACATCTATGCCCGTGGCAGGATTCGAACCTGCGACCGTAGCGGTCGCGCGGTTACAGACTGTAGCGCCTAGAACCGCTCGGCCACCCCGGCCGGCTTTAGAGTTTCATTGGAATAGTGTTGGACAGAGGCTGTCAGTCTTTGTCTCAATTACTTAGAGAGATTTCAGTGCTAACCAAGAACAAGTGATTGTTTTGTACTTGTTTCTTATATGTACTGGCAATTAGCTTTGAAGTAGCATGTCCCAATATTTAAACTGAATCTTACTAAGGGTTTTATGGTCCAACACCTCACATAAGTATATGTGAGAATAAACTTGATAGAAACTAACCAATCTTTTCTGCCTATTGCAACTCTGTAACCTATTTTCAGGAAACTTATTTGCTTCAAACCAAGGAGATTCTTTCCCTCTCATCTCTGATATAAAGGTTGACAGCAATTTATAACTAACCCATTGTCGTTAACATCCCGATTGCGCTACGCAGTTCGCATCTACATTTACATCTACATCCATACTCCGCAAGCCACCTGACGGTGTGTGGCGGAGGGTACCTTGCGTACCTCTATCGGTTCTCCCTTCTATTCAAGTCTCGTATTGTTCGTGGAAAGAAGGATTGTTGGTACGCCTCTGTGTGGGCTCCAATCTCTCTGATTTTATCCTCGTGGTCTCTTCGCGAGATATACGTAGGAGGGAGCAATATACTGCTTGACTCCTCGGTGAAGGAATGTTCTCGAAGCTTCAACAAAAGCCCGTACCGAGCTACTGAGCGTCTCTCCTGCAGAGTCCTCCACTGGAGTTTATCTAACATCTCCGTAACGCTTTCGCGATTACTAAATGATCCTGTAACGAAGCGCTCTGCTCTCCGTTGGATCTTCTCTATCTCTTCTATCAGCCCTATCTGGTACGGATCCCACACTGCTGAGCAGTGGGCGAACAAGCGTACTGTAACCTACTTCCTTTGTTTTCGGATTGCATTTCCTTAGGGTTCTTCCAATGAATCTCAGTCTGGCATCTGCTTTAGCGACGATCAACCTTATATGATCATTCCATTTTAAATCACTCCTAATGGGTACTCCCAGATAATTTATGGAATTATCTGCTTCCAGTTGCTGACGTGCTATATTGTAGCTAAATGGTATGGGATCTCTCTTTCTACCTTTCTACCTTTCGCACTTACTTCATTCTGGTATAGTGGCGCTGTGCCAGGACGCGACACGATCCTATTTGAGTAGGGCCAGCCGGGGTGGCCGGGCGGTTCTAGGCGCGACAGTCTGGAACCGCGCGATCGCTAAGGGCGCAGGTTCGAGTCCGGCCTCGGGCATGGATGTGTGTGATGTCCTTAGGTTGGTTGGGTTTAAGTAGTTCTGGGGCTGATGACCTTAGAAGTTAAGTCCCATAGTGATGGGGAAGGAAGTCGGCCGCGCCCTTTCAAAATGGTTCAAATGGCTCTGAGCACTATGGGACTCAACTGCCGTGGTCATCAGTCCCCTAGAACTTAGAACTACTTAAACCTAACGAACCTAAGGACATCACACACATCCATGCCCGAGGCAGGATTCGAACCTGCGACCGTAGTAGTCACACGGTGGCCGTGCCCTTTCAAAGGAAATGTTGTGTACATAGTTCCGCGTAGTCAGCGCGTACATAACTTTCCTACTAGAGCGCGCCCCGCTAAGCACAACAGCGCAGGCGCAGCGCTCGTCCGTCTGCACTACTAGATGGCGCTGCTTTAGACACGGACCAAATTCAGCTTCCGCCGATCCGCGTATTAATATGTAACGCAGCCAATGAGATTGCTGCTAACGTAGAACCTTTTCTCCACACGGATCACACTCACGCAGTGATACATGAACGCGCTAGGTATTATAACGAGTGTACGGACCTCCTATTAGTCAGTCTGCATTAGTCTGCACCAGTCTGTACCAGTCTATAGTCAAGTTTTAGTTTGCACCTAAGAAGATTATCATATTCCTGTACATAGCCATGAAGATAAATGTATAGACACTTTGTAAAGGATCAGAGATATGTGAGAATAAGATTAACGTACCAAGACCAAAGGAACTTCAGATTGTCAATTGTAAATAGCATCCAGAGTCAAGTTACGTAATGTTTATGCTTGTTATTATTTTAATAAATGTGTGTGAAAATTAATCAAGTTCTGTTTAAAGTTGGTCACTGTCAATCTGCTACTCTAAGCGTGCAAGTGGCATTTCTATCGTCTGACCTAACGGCAGAAGATAAACACGCCACGATAAGACCATGAGACATTGCTGACACTCGCCTACTTCGTTAGAGCGACAAGTCAAATAATTTGATGGTGTGTGTACCGAAGGTCTTACAGTACGCACACCACACTTGTTTGCTTCAAACCAAGGAGATTCTCTCCCTCTCATCTCCGATATATAGGTTGACAGCAATTTATAAGTAACCCATTGTCGTTAACGTCCCGATTGCGCTTCGCAGTTCTGGTATATTGAGGCTGTGCCGGGATGAGACATGATCCTATTTGATTAGGGCCAGCCGGGGTGGCCGGGAGGTTCTTGGCGCGACAGTCTGGAACCGCGCGATCGCTAAGGGCGCAGGTTCGAGTCCGGCCTCGGGCATGGATGTGTATGATGTCCTTAGGTTGGTTAGGTTTAAGTAGTTCTAAGGGGTTGATGACCTTAGAAGTTAAGTCCAATAGTGCTCAGAGCCATTTCAACCATTTTTGATGAGGGAAGGATGGGGGAGGAAGTCGGCCGTGCCCTTTCAAAGGAAACATCCCGACATTTGCCTGAAGCGATTTAGGGAAATCACCGTCGTCCTCCCGAATGCTGATCCCCGGGACACAGGCCATGTACGCGTCACTTCGCTCGGTGAAGTGGGTACTCTGCTAAACATTCTCATTCTTTTTGGGAAACACTGTAGTTTGCTGCTACCGCTATTAACGCAGACACCTTCCAGCGGTGCTCATTAGAGGAAGCACTCGCAGTGCCGAATTAAGTTCCTAGCGAGATAAGTAGCCGTCATAACCGTATACATCAGTACAGCGGTTGCGCGCCTTTCGCAATGAGGCATCTGACGTCTTATTCCGTAGTCGGAGAGAGCTGTTTTACGAGCACGGGAGCGGACGGGCCGCCTCCCGAACGGTAGCCTCGGCGTTCGCGGCGGCCGTTTACCAGAATAGATGCCCGCCACAGGTTGCCTTTCTGCTCTCTGGCCGCCTGCTCGGCCAGCCTCTTAGTGGCGCGGCTTCTATTAATGCCGGTGCGCGGCCGTTCGTCAGGCAAATTGCAGGCGCCACCGCCACCGCCACAGGGGGTGGGGGACGGCTGGCCGCGGTCAGCCGCCGGCGACAGCACAGCCCCTAATTGTGGTCGCCAGCCTTTGACTCCCGCTGGGTGCCGCACCGCCGCCTCCAAACGACTTTATTGCCGGCTACTTTGTCAGGCGCCGCGCGTGGGCCCGGACGACTCCTTTTTCACGCTTACGTCTCTCTGTCTCTCTCCAGTGCCCCTTGCTCGCTCCTCCTGCCTTTTCTTTTATTTCTCCCGTCCTCCGTTAAGTACAGAACGGAAAGCACCGGGTGGAGCCGGATTAGTGCCACTACTCTGCGGTAGGTGGCAGGGCGCTCGAGTCCTGCTTCGGCTCGCGACAAATGAGAGAGTAATAGCCCCGGGACGCAGGCCCTGTACGCGTCCCGACCTCGGCTGTGGGATCCAGAAGCGTCCGCGCTTACGTTACGACCTGTGTCCTCTGTTTACTGTGCGTCTGCATCGCGGGAGACAGCCGCCACTTTTTGTTCTATCACAGCAACCACCCCTCTCTCCTTCTTATCTTTTTTATCAACTGCTTTCAGGCAAACACTATTTTACTGGACATCATTATGTGGCATAATAATAGATACAGGACTGTCGTATCGGCCGCCGCACAGCAGCCGTCAACTCGGCGCGGCGTGCTACAACACGCGCGGCACACAGCGAGTACCGCTGGCGCCGCACACGATGTCGACATGTGGCGTAAGTGAACGCATCGTCGCGGGGTTAGCGGCAGCGTACACACCACTATCGATACGGATTACCCTGGCGGCGCTGCCCTTGCCACCAGAGTGAGCAACTGTATAAGGGCGCCGTCTACCAACACTCTGATTGGCCAGACCTGCGGATTTAAGCGAGCTCCCTGAGCCCGTTTAACCAGTTCAATGTTCGCCCATGACTGTGTTACTACCCGGCTGCTGGATTCCGACGACCCAACCGTACTGTGGCCTCCCTGGCTGGAAACTTGCGACGCGTCGGTATCGACTGGTTGGCAGTGGTTTGGACTTGTATTCCCTAGTAGTGACTATGATTTCTCCTTGGCGCTACAGCCAGCGAAGTGTTGTGCAGTCGAACTTAAGTTTTGTTTTGAGTGACAGAAGGTCAAATAAATTTGGTTATCGCCGAATATTTGTTGTGTTATAGTGCGGACATAACACAACAAGGACATTTGTCTGACTTGATTACAAAATATAAAACACAGTTTGTTACATAAAATTAAATCGTAGAAAGATGATCGAACAATAATATCAGACGATTAATCTAAGGAGTAAATTCGTTTGACTGCACCTTTGCAATAACAGACAGCAACTTTTAAATAATTCTTAATTTTTGAAATATTTTACAACATAGTGGTTCTTGGGTGACTGTGTTTATTGCAGTCTATTAAAATACCATGTCCTCTTCAATTGAGCACGCTTCAGGATTTGGAGAGAGTACTAATTTCTAAAAATGTGTCTTTTTTAGTATTTCGAGTGGCAAGAACATGATACGTTCATTGGACTGACAATCATTAAAACGAAGGCGTTTTTCCTTGTGGCTGGATCTTCTCTTCAAATTTCAATCATCAGCTTTTTCTTTCTCGGGCAAGTGCTCTACCCGCGAAAGGCAAAGGTCCCGAGTTCGAGTCTCGGTCCGGCACACAGTTTTAATCTTCCAGGAAGTTTCATATCAGCGCACACTCCGCTGAAGAGTGAAAATCTAATTCTGGAATTAAATCTACATTTGACATCGAATGTCAACAAATTTCTCTTCTTCAGAAACGCTTTTCTTGCCATTGCCAGTCAGCGTCTTATCGCCTCTCTACTTCGGCTATCGCCAGTTTACCGAACAAAATTCGAACGAGAGTTAGTTCGAAGCTTCCACAGTTCGCCAGTTGGTCTGACTGACCAATTACAAGATGAATGAACGTGACAGATTGTTGTCTCCAATCTGATCGCGCGACAAGCCAGTTTTGAAAGCTAAAATTCAACGGTATTTCCCACGCTTTGACAAAGAGAACCAAGAATTCTACGATTGCACATACTCTCTCAATTAACCACACATTAGTATATGACAGAGCTAACTGTGACTGTGTTATGGATAAAGGGTAACATAAGATACCGGTTTGAAAATAGAATCAATAAAATTGGTACCGTACGCAGATCTTCTCCCAGGCTTGACTATATGATAAGCGTGTAACAGAAAAGCAATTTGCTGAGCCCAATGAAGACAAGGTCATTACAAGTGATAACTTCATGAAAGAATTGCCTTTCAGACTTGACGACCACAGTCTTCAGTTAACCTAAAAGGTTCAGTTAGTGCGCTACTCATTACACGGACAGATCATTCAGAATGCGTTTATCGAAATCTCTTACATATTATTGTTCATTTCGTATTGAGAAGAAAACTACATTTATCGACAAAACTGGTCTTCAGTACTACTTAAGGTAATATTGTAAAATGCGTTCATGTCCCTCAATGCATATGAACTGCAATAAAGGGATCACACCCTAAACACGAGAAACACCCACGTTCCGTAATGCCACCTCCTCCGTACGTCGCTTTTGTCACTACACATAATAGCAAGTGGCATTCTCCAGGTATTCCCCAAAATCAAATGCTTCCGTCGGATTGCCACACGGCGTAGTGTCACTCGTTCCAGTCATTCACTGTCCAGTGTCATCGCTTAACACGGCCTACAGAAATGTGTGGTTTATGAGGAGCTGCTGGACCGCTGCACTCCCACGTATAGTGATTGTGCTAGCTGAAATCGTGGCAGTACTTTGTCACTCACGAGAGGTTTCTTCCGCTGATTTCACGCCACGTTTTTACAGGCTAACTTAACGATCCTCGGCTGTCCCTGTCTGCTATTACTCTATGTCTGTCTAGTTGACGTTTAAGTGTAGTTGTTCTTTCGCTTTTCTGCTTCACAGTCACATTACAAGCAGTTAATCTGGGTAGCTTTGGAAGGGTTGAAATATTCCTGATGGATTTTTAAAAGACGAAAAACTGGTCCGTAGTAGGGTGTATGTGAACGATCTTTATTTAAATCACGGGATTAGTTAGCTTCCACGACTAGTACACTCCTGGAAATGGAAAAAAGAACACATTGACACCGGTGTGTCAGACCCACCATACTTGCTCCGGACACTGCGAGAGGGCTGTACAAGCAATGATCACACGCACGGCACAGCGGACACACCAGGAACCGCGGTGTTGGCCGTCGAATGGCGCTAGCTGCGCAGCATTTGTGCACCGCCGCCGTCAGTGTCAGCCAGTTTCCCGTGGCATACGGAGCTCCATCGCAGTCTTTAGCACTGGTAGCATGCCGCGACAGCGTGGACGTGAACGGTATGTGCAGTTGACGGACTTTGAGCGAGGGCGTATAGTGGGCATGCGGGAGGCCGGGTGGACGTACCGCCGAATTGCTCAACACGTGGGGCGTGAGGTCTCCACAGTACATCGATGTTGTCGCCAGTGGTCGGCGGAAGGTGCACGTGCCCGTCGACCTGGGACCGGACCGCAGCGACGCACGGATGCACGCCAAGACCGTAGGATCCTACGCAGTGCCGTAGGGGACCGCAACGCCACTTCCCAGCAAATTAGGGACACTGTTGCTCCTGGGGTATCGGCGAGGACCATTCGCAACCGTCTCCATGAAGCTGGGCTACGGTCCCGCACACCGTTAGGCCGTCTTCCGCTCACGCCCCAACATCGTGCAGCCCGCCTCCAGTGGTGTCACGACAGGCGTGAATGGAGGGACGAATGGAGACGTGTCGTCTTCAGCGATGAGAGTCGCTTCTGCCTTGGTGCCAATGATGGTCGTATGCGTGTTTGGCGCCGTGCAGGTTAGCGCCACAATCAGGACTGCATACGACCGAGGCACACAGGGCCAACACCCGGCATCATGGTGTGGGGAGCGATCTCCTACACCGGCCGTACACCACTGGTGATCGTCGAGGGGACACTGAATAGTGCACGGTACATCCAAACCGTCATCGAACCCATCGTTCTACCAATCCTAGACCGGCAAGGGAACTTGCTGTTCCAACAGGACAATGCACGTCCGCATGTATCCCGTGCCAGCCAACGTGCTCTAGAAGGTGTAAGTCAACTACCCTGGCCAGCAAGATCTCCGGATCTGTCCCCCATTGAGCATGTTTGGGACTGGATGAAGCGTCGTCTCACGCGGTCTGCACGTCCAGCACGAACGCTGGTCCAACTGAGGCGCCAGGTGGAAATGGCATGGCAAGCCGTTCCACAGGACTACATCCAGCATCTCTACGATCGTCTCCATGGGAGAATAGCAGCCTGCATTGCTGCGAAAGGTGGATATACACTGTACTAGTGCCGACATTGTGCATGCTCTGTTGCCTGTGTCTGTGTGCCTGTGGTTCTGTCAGTGTGATCATGTGATGTATCTGACCCCAGGAATGTGTCAATAAAGTTTCCCCTTCCTGGGACAATGAATTCATGGTGTTCTTATTTCAATTTCCAGGAGTGTATTTTCAAGCATATGCCCGTTGTAATTGTCAAATTATTTCTCACTCTACATAAAAAGTAGACGTCATATTACTCCTTACCTACGTCTACATTTACATCTACACTCTGCAAAGCACTGTGAGGAACATGGCAAAGGCTCCGTCCCATTGTACCAGTTATTAAGGTTTCTTCCTGTTCCATTTACGTACGGAGCGCGGGAACAATGACTGTTTGAATGCCTCTGTGTGTGCAGTAATTATTCTAACCTTATACTCACGATCCATATGTAAGCGACATGTCGGAGGTTGCAGCATATTCCTAGAGTAATCATGTAAAGCCTATTCCTGAAATTGTGTTAATAGACTTTTCAGGACTGTTTAAGAGTCTTCCAGTTCAGTTCCTTCAGTGTTCCTGTGACACTCTCCCACGGATTAAACAAACCTATGACCATCGTGCTGCCCTTGTGTATATACGTCCAATCCTATCTGGTAAGGGACCCACACCCTTGAGCAATATTCTAGAACCGGTTGCATTAGTGATCTGTAAGCAATCTCCTTTGTAGACTGATTGCACTTCCCCAGAATTCTACCAATAAACCGAAGTCTACCACCTGCTTTACCCACGACTAAGCCTGTATAATTATTCCATTTCATTTCACTATAGTCCGCCGCGATTGCTGCATGGTCAGCGTGACGGACTGCCATCCTCAGGGGCCTGGGCTCGATTCCCGGCTGGGTCGGGGATTTTCTCCTCTCAGGGACTGGGTGTTGTGTTATTTTCATTATCATTTCATCCCCATCCGGCTCGCAGGTCGCCCAATGTGACGTCGAATGTAATAAGACCCGCACTAAGGCGACCGGACTTGCCCCTTAAGAAGCCTCCCGGCCAATGACGACAAACGCTCATTTCATTTCATATCACTATAGAATGTTACACCCAGGTATTTGTATGAGTTGGCCGATTCCAGCAGCGACTCACTCATATTATAGTCACACCATACTACGTTTTTTTCATCTTGTGAAGTTCAAAATTTTAGATTTCTGAACATTTAAAGCAAGCAGAGGCACCACTTATCAAGACCTGACTGAATATTTATACAGCTTCTTTCAGACAGTACTTCTGTGGTGTCACCGCCAGACACCACACTTACTAGGTGGTAGCTTAAATCGGCCGCGGTCCATTTAGTACATGTCGGACCCGCGTGTCGCCACTGTGTGATCGCAGACCTAGCGCCACCACAAGGCAGGTCTCGAGAGACGATATAGCACTCGCCCCAGTTGTACGAGGAGATTGCTAGCGACCATACGGACGAAGCCTTCCTCTCATTTGCCGAGAGACAGTTAGAATAGCCTTCTGCTAAGTCCATGGCTACGACCTAGCAAGGCGCCATTAGCCTTACCTACTTTGAGAGTTATAGTATAAATGTCTCAAGAAGAATGCTGTAGTCATCAAATAATAAAGTTAAGTATAAAGCAGCTACGTAATTTTCTTGCTACCATTCAATAGTTATCCTGTTCCAGAATTGACGCCCGTTGGCGTGTGTGTGTACGCGTGCCTTCCTTTCTATCGGCTACCCGTCACTGTGGACTGGCTGCCTTGTCAGTCCACTTCAACTTCATTATAGATAATTGCATCACCTGCAAAAAGCCTGATTTTACTACTTATATTGTCTGAAAGGTCATTAATATACAACATGAACAGCAAGGGTACTTCCCTGGGGCACACCCCAAGTTACTTCTACACTTAGAAGACTCTCCACCCAAGGCAACACGCTGCGTCCTCACTATCAAAAAGTTCTCAATCCAGTCACAAATCTCACTTGAAACCCCATATGATCGTAATATTGACAATAAGCGTAGGTTTGGTACTGAGTCAAATGCTTTTCGGCAATCAAGATAATCATATTGGCAGTGTATCCCAATCCAAGTGACAATTGTAGACGTCATACTGGTAACTTTGTTCTAGTACTCTGATGGATTGGCTACTCAGGCATAACCAATGACTAATCCCCGCCCGGAGATACTGTGCCCTCCTGACCATCCCATTATGGTGATATTGCTTCATTACTGACAACGCAATACTCCCCGCCTCCTTTTACACCAGCTGCACGTCACGTCTAGTGTTCAATTCCGCATTACTTAGCGGTTTCCGGATACTTTTGATCAGGTGGTGTACAGTAGTCAAGAAGGCCTGCTACGGTTGATAATGAGGGACAATGACTGACTCCGGCTTTGCTCATAGTCGTCAGTCTTGGAATGAAATCATCCTGACGCACTGTTAAATAAATGGTTCAAATGGCTCTGAGCACTATGGGACTTAACATCTTAGGTCATCAGTCCCCTAGAACTTAGAACTACTTAAACCTAACCAACCTAAAGACATCACACACATCCATGCCGGAGGCAGGATTCGAACCTGCGACCGTAGCAGTCCCGCGGTTCCGGACTGCAGCGTCTAGATCCGCAAAACCACCGCGGCCGGCCACTGTTAAATAAAGAATGGTTGTAGAATCCTGTGTGAATAGCCGTCAGTGTTTTTCTGTACGCAGCTATTACATTTTGCCATAACCATTTCAACACGTCTGTCTTCCATCCGCCTACCGTATTCAGAATGAGATTTTTCACTCTGCAGCGGAGTGTGCGCTGATATGAAACTTCCTGGCAGAACTCGGGACCCTTGCCTTTCGCGGGCAAATGCTGTACCATCTGAGCTTCCCGAGCACGACTCACGCCCCGTCCTCACATCTTTACTTCCGCCCGTCTCCTACTCTCCAAACTTCGTCCTTTCTTTTAGGAGTACTAGTTCTGCAGGGTTCGCAGGAGAGCTTTTGTGATGTTTGGAAAATAGGAGACGTACTAGCGGAAGTAAAACTGTGAGGACGTGGCGTGAGTCGTGTTTGGGTAGCTCAGATGGTAGAGCACTTGCCCGCGAACGGCAAGGTCCCGAGTTCGAGTCTCGGTCCGGCACACAGTTTTAATCAGCCGGGAGGTTTCATCGTCTACAGTATTGCTGACTTTGCTTGACTGCCACATTTCATATCCCTTCTTAAAATCCCCTCTACTGACTTACGCGACATGACGTGGGCCAGATGTTATCTTGCAGTCTGATAATATCAAGGTCTTTTTCTTTGTTGTAGACGTGTTCTCACATATTTTAGAGAAGTCTGTTATACATCACTCCAGCGGGAAACTGAATCGAAGTATGTCTGTGCTTCCTTACGATCGTCTAACGACGATATTTCCCTTCAGAGAACAGCATCATCAGTGAATAATCTTAGAGCGCGACTAAACCATCTTCTACCCCGATCATCAGCGATGTATCACGCAGCACCTGCAATCAGTAGTCAGTCATACCTTACACGTACAGTTTTACCAGCTCAGAAGTGCAACCTAAAGAAGGGTGGCACCTTAGGAAAGCTTCCAGAGGCTTTAAGCGATACGGAAATTAAATTGCACTGTCCAATTTTCCGTTAACGTCCCAGAGTCCAGAGTAGGATACGCCTGCAGCTCTCTCGAAGGTTCAGTTCTCGAAAGCAGTGAGGGAGGACCTCGACTACACCCTCGAGATTTCGGGTTTCGGCGGCCGCGGTGGGCAGTGCGCGACACGACGGATTGCCCGGGACGGTGAAGGGGACACTAATAAGGGGGCCCGGCGTCTCGGTTTCCCTGCGGTGGCGCGGCCCTCACGGCGGGAGCTGTCCCGTCACAGGTCAGTTTACAGCACGTAAAGGAGGACTAACGGCTCTGCCGCGGCTGACGCATCCGTGGGAAATAGTGGGCCGTCAGTCGCGGGAATTACCCGTCGCTCCTGCTGCCTCTG